>NC_057799.1:347007262-347607262 GCF_018294505.1 Triticum aestivum
CCCGCACCCCGCCGCCCTCGCCGGAGCCTCGCCGGAGCCCCGCCGGAGCCGCCCCCGACGAGGTACTGCCTCGCCTCGTTCGTTGCCGGTTTTTGTTAAAAAAAACCCTTCGTTTAAAAAAAACCCTAGATCGGTTTTGTTTTTCGGTTTTATTATTTTGCGAGCGTTCACCGAACCGTTCGTTTTAACGAACGCGTTCGTCGGTTTTTCTCTGTTAACGAACGTCCGTTCTTTAACCGTTCGTCCGTTTTTCTTTTTCGTCGGATTTTTCCGTTATTTTCTCAGATTCGATTTCTGATCGAATCTTCGTTTCTGTTTAACTTCTCGCTTGTTTATCGGAATCAGGCGATTCAAGCGCCCAGAGTTTCGTCTCGAAATTCTCTTTCCGTTTAACCTACTCAAACAAGTTTTTGCTACAGTAAAATTTGACCTAGATCCAGATTAGTAAACGAAGCTTATTTCTTTCGCAGTTTGACTTTCGTTGCTTCTTTCGAGTTGATTCTTTTGCAAACCGGAGTTCTTAAGTTGAACTTTCTGGTTGGATCTTTCATTCGAGTTTTACCTGTGCATTAGATGAGTACTGATTGTATGCTTGTTTGTTTGCGATAGAGTACCCGGAGTGTGCCGCTTGTTACTTCGAATCGCTAGGTTTCGCGGATCATCAGCAAGGCAAGTAACACTTTGATCATATACCTTCCATACCCAGTTTTTATTGCATTAGATCTATTCCTCAAACAATTGCATGATTAGGATCTAATTAAATTGTGGGTATTGGGAAGTAGTTGAGGTAGTACCTATTACCTGTTTTACTTTCAAACCCTTGGGAGTTACTTCTACGTTTGCTATTATATTGCCATGCTATGCTCGTAGACGTGGATTGGGTTTGAGAGATTTCCATGACAGATGTGAGATTGTTAATTAATGGTTTACTTAAGGTGGCAACTAAAACTCACATCTGGGTGGATTGAGGTACCTGGGTATTCCAGGATTGCCTGTTTTTCTTTTGGACCGCCACCCAAGTTCAAAGGGATCATGAGATTGTTCATGCTAGAAACTTCCGTGTGCAGCCGCAAGCTATTATGGGCTCTAGCATAGTTGATTAAGTTGTGTGAACTCTTACAGTGGTAGACTAGCAGATGTAGGGGAAAGTAGGTGTAACTGTCTACCCATACGTAAGGTGCAAACACTTCTGAAAGACTGTGTCTCGGTCATCCGTTACTCAAACACCATGTAGTGCGAGTAATCCAACGGAGGAGATCGAGTCTTGTGGGGAAAAGTGCACAAACCTCTACAGAGTGTACAAACTAATCATGGTTAGCCGTGTCCCCGGTTATGGACAACTTGAGTATCTAGTACTTGGATTATCATGTGAATCTCATCACTATGTTACTTCTAATTAATTTTGTTGGGTTATTGATGACATTTAATTGGGATTGAGATGCTGTCAACCATCTCAATGTTTCACAACCACCATGATAGTTAAATAAAATTTATTCCTTTGAAGTAGGATAAAATTGGCTTTTCGCAAAATTGTAACCATAGAGCTTTCCACCAGCCATATATGCATGTAGTATAGCATTATTATTGTTCATTATTCTCTATGTGTTACATTGCCAGCATATTCTATGTGCTGACCCGTTTTCGGGCTGCAACGTTTCATGTTGCAGACTTTTCAGACGACGAGTAAGGTGCCTTAGGTCGTGGTCTTATACTCAGTGATGCCGCTGGAGTTGATGGACTCACTTATCTTCCAAGTCTTCCGCTGTTATCGTTATTAGATAGCCTTAAGCCATATTTATCATACTTATTCTCTTTGGAGATATTCGATGTAATAAGTGTGTGATTGCTACTCTGTTATAAATCCTCCATTTGTACTGTGCGTGTCAGCATTACTGATCCAGGGATGACACTGGTGCACAGCAGCACAGACCATTTGAGGTCTGGTCGCTACAAAGGCGGAGCCATCAAGAGCTGGGTGAAACTCATGATAGCATTGCACTCTTGGGACTCCATATTTACTCCTTTGGTGTTGTCACACTTCTTCACTAGTACTTGAGGCTGTACATCATCCTTCTTTTGTTGCACACCATCCTTCTTCTTCTTTTGCACACCATCCTTCTTTTTTTGCACACCATCCTTCTTCTTTTTTGGCTGCCAATGAAAAGTATAGTAATTAGTTTACAAAAGAAGAATAAAAACATATCATGTACCAATCACAGCATACATTTTCTCCCGTTTTGGTCGGTGCGGTAGATTTCAATGGTATACGCTTCCCCTTGAGTAACTTATCAAGCCAAGTTTGCTTTCTCCTTAATTTTGTTGCCGGAACCTCTTTTTTCTTCAGTCGTGCAGCTCTAAGCAATTCATCTATTTGCTGCACATTTGGGTCAACATTCTCTTTGTCTTTATATGGTTCATACATAGCACTAGTGGCATTGAGTATTTCCTGTATGCTAGGTGCAACGGAGGCAAGTGCATTAGCCAATAGCAAACAACACTGTGGGGAGCTGGCTGCTCTATGTGCCACATTGTGAAATTGATGAGACAAATCCCTGTACCGAAGTTGAGCTTCAAGTTTTGGATTTTCTACCACTTTCCTTCCTTCCTTATCTTCTATACTTCCATTGCGAGCTTCTCTAGTCCATCTCTTCAAGACATAATGTGTCGGCAATGTCTTTATATTCATCAAATCAAGGACTTTTAGACCATGTCCACACAATATCCCCGTCCTATTGAACATTCCACAACTACATGAAACCGTTTTGGTCAAAGGATCACCTATCACTATGCGCTCCTCCTCAAACTCTAAATCACCATGCAAACTCGCAATAGCAACGACAAATCTGTTATTTCCATCCAATACTCTACAACATGCAGCCATTGATCTTTCATACTCACCTTGGAAAGCTTCAAATATAATCGAAGTGTACACTTTGCTTGCTTCCACCAACATAGGAGTGAACATCTTAATTCTCGGTATATATTTTCTTGCATTGAATTCAGATTCCAATTCCTTTGTTCTTTTTACTTCCACCGTCCTCTCAAAATGCATCAAGAACCGAAGAATATGAAAATCTGATTTCAAATGATTTTTCAACGCATTGTTGAAGCTCTCACTTAATTGTGTACTTCTCACTCCCAAGCTAAAGACATCTCTCATATAACATTCAACCCATTTTTCTTTCACCTTGTAGATGCTATCTAACCAAGTTTGCTTATGCACTTTGAGCCTCATATTGTCAAACGCTTCTTCAAATGCTGCCTTGTCCTCATATCCATACATACAAGCACCAAAATCCGTGAGAATATGAGGCTCTTTTTCTTCATCCTCCACTCCCACTTGAGTTAAATGTTTGACATCATTTTGCATGATATGAAATGTACACAGTCCATGATATGATTCTGTGAAGACCTTCTCTATGGCTCCTCCCATTGCTGCATCTTGATTGATATAGATAGTTCTAGGCTGCCTTCCATTGTGTGCGGCTAGAAATGTCTCAAAGAGCCATATATATGAGTCACGTGTTTCATCAAACATCAATGCAGCACCAAAAATGGTTGTTTCTCTAAACTGATTGAGCCCAAGAAAAATACCAAATGGCCTATACTCTTTGTTCGTGCCAAATGTAGTGTCAAAAGTGACAACATCACCAAAGTGTGCATAGTCAAGTAGCATTTTAGCATCAACCCAGAATATGTTGGCTATATGCTCCTCACAATCCAACTGCAAATGATATTGGAATGATGGATTCTCAGCTATCTTGTCACGAAAGAACTTCAACATACTACCGGCCTCTCCATAAGCCATCTCCCGCTGCCGCTTGGTTCGCAAATGATTCTTTTGGTCAGTCAAAGTGTAACCAACGTTGAACTTCCCACTAGCTCGACGACATGCAACCTCATGTGAAGCTTTTGGCATAATTCCAGAATCATCGGCTATTTCTATCTCTAAAGCTTGCACATCTGAAATCTTCCTTTGTGATGCCAACAAGTGACAGGTTTGTGGCAATTGAAGGAGGTGATTGTGTTCCAAATCAACTTCGGTGACTTCAAAAAATTTGGCCACTCAATCAAATGAAACAATCATCCGAACTCTACAATTGGTTCTTGTTTCAGCTCTAATGCGCTTCGGCTCGTGATCTATTTGACTTTTCCTTCGAATGTCTTCATTGGAACAAACAAATCTACATGAAGTGATTGTTCCATCAATTCTGCTTCTGATGGTATTTCTTTTCCTCACATCAAAGCCTATGTGACCTCCATATTGCACCCAGAACTCCCAAGCCTCATCCGAATTTCTGAACCGCATACCAACTTCAGGTATCCTGTTGCCAATCGATCCCATCGCACAACGCACAATTCTGCCAAATTCCACAGTGTATACTCAAAATAGAAGTACAATACTCGCTGCAAGTCTCCATATTTATTCAGAAATGTAGTGCTGACTCAAAATAGAAGTAGTTCATATGTTGAAACCACAAAGCTTAGCAGATTATAGTCTTATCGAGATGCACATCAGTACTTAACTCGCTGCAAGTCTCCATATTTATTCAGAGTAGTGCTGACTAATATTTTCAGAGTGTAGTGCTGCAAGTCTCCATATTTATTCAGAGTATAGTTTGTCACTATTAGTATTATACCGGTGACTGGACAACCAATTATATCAAATACCACAGCAGGACGTACATTATGGTTAGCTCTACCAGTATACAAATACAATTTCAATTTTGTTGCCTGCATCTGAGTGCACTAACCAGAGACAGCGCGAGGAGCCTGGGCAAAGCTCGTGCATAGCGATGTCAGCTAGCTTTGCCCCAACAAAAATCACTACTAAGCAAGTAATCAGACTAATCTGCAGTGAAGAGTTGCCGGACGAGCCCGGGAGCTGGCTCCGCCTCTGGCACTAATGGAATAAGAGAGAGAGAGGGGGGACCTGAGAAGAGGTCGCTGATGATGATGAACGGTCCCCAGCTCGCGGCGGCGCTCGTCCTCGGCTCCCGCGGCGGACGGCGCTCGTCCCCGACCCGCGGCGGCGTTCGGCCCTGGTTCCTGCGGCGGACGGCGCTCGTCCCTGCCTCTCCTCAGTGGCGACGGCTGACAGCGGGCGGCGGCCGGCGAAGGCCGCGAGGCGAGGATACGCCGGCGAATCGCCACGCCAAAGCCCGCCTTTTCCTTACCTTCCCCGCCAGATTTTTTTGCTGACCCGTGCTCGATTTGGTCTGTATCTGGATGTTGTTTTTGCCTTGGAGTGCTGCTGTCCGTTGGATTCTGGCTGGGCGGTGGATGGAAGGCCGCGAGGCACACGGTGACATGCCGTTTGCATGTCACCTGATCTGCGTCTCTAGAGCTACCAATATGTCTATTCTAAGTCATATCGACGAGGAGGCAAGTCCAATTACAATCGACCACAAGCGCGACACACAGTTTTACGATGAAGATGTAAAGCTTGTTACTAGAGTACCGTGTGGAGCTTCACCTGTTCGGGCTCCAGGCCAGAATGTTTCAGAGAGGTCCTGTCACAGATCAGAAGCATGTTTGGCATCGAACAAGGAGAGCACAACATATTTACAATGGTTGAAGCTATGAAGATGACATAAGGCGTCGTATGATAGATCAGGAGAGAAGAACAAATTCAAAGTGGTGCTGGTGATCTGCGCATGCACATTCCTCCTTGCCCCCAACAATGAAGAACGACTACTTCTCCAACCCTAGCCCTAGCTCTCCTCTCTCTCTCTCACTGAGCTCTCTCTCTCTCTGACGCCGTGGCGCGAACCAACGAATGAGAAGGGAGAAGAAGAGGGACACGGTGGATTGCCGGCGCACGAATGCCCCGCCGAAACAACAGCGATCTTATTTTCCCTGAGCACGAACTCAGCCCGCGGCTGTTACAATGTCTAAGGGCGAGTTCTTATACCCTGGGCCATGTCTAGGCACGCACCCACGCCCCAGTCCACGCCGAGCGCCTGGTCCGGCCCCGCTCCGCCTGCGCCCGTGGCATGCACGCACACGCCCGGGTCGTGGTGAGCCAGCCAGGACCAACTCCACACGCCCCCTTTCTCGCCAACTAACAGCACACACACACGTACGGTGTAGCCGTGCACAGTCACCCCCATGCACCACACGCACGCACACACACACACCTACACCGCGGTCCCGACGCGCCTGACGCGTTCAGTGCGCGCCCATACACGCACCAGCTGTGTCGAGCTCGTCGCCGCGGCTTATTACACACAACACTCGCGCCCTAAGCCGCGGCTCAGAGCAGGCCGCCATCCTCGACGTCGCCGTCCACCAGCAGCGCACACTCCCACGCCGGCTCCTTCTGTAGCTGAGGGCAACCGCGTTTGAAATGGCCGCGCTCGCCGCACTTGTAGCAGCGGCCTCGCCGGTTGCCGCCGAAGCCCGACGCCACGCTCCGCACGTCGTCGTCGTCCCGCGCACCGCCATGCTGCCGATCTCGAGCTTGCCATTGTGCCGCCGTGTACATGAGCGCGCCGTCTGCTCGCTCGCCGCCCACCTGCCCGCGCTATCGCAGCCGCTCGTTGAACGCCTTCATCCGCCCGAGCGCTTCCTCGAACGGCATCGTTGTGATGTCGCCGAACTGCACGATCCCGACCACCGCCATGTACGGGCGATCCGGCACGAAGTCAAGCAGTTTCTTCACGAGCGCGACGTCCTCCAGCGTCGAGCCCAGCCCCGCAAACCGCGCCGTCATCGCTCCGAGCTTGCCGGCGAAGCCATCCAGCGTGTCGCCGTCCGCCATGCGCAGGAGCTGGAACTCCCCTCGGAGCGTACCCAGCCGCGCCACCCGCACGGGATCCGCGCCGATGAACCGCGCCTTCAGGCTCGCTCACACCTCCGCCGCTGTCTTCTTCGACGCCACCTGCAGCAGCAGGTCCTCAGCGAGCGTGCCCAGCAGATATGCCCGCACCGGCTTGTCCTTCTTCGCGATCACGGCCGCCGCCGCGTCCCCCGGCACCACCACCGCCTCCCACAGCCCGGCCGTGTCGAGGTTGGCCTCGACCTTGATCGCCCAGGCCGTGTAGTTCTCTTCACGTGGCTCTGATGCCAATTGTTGGCGCAAAACCCTAGCCCTAGATCTCCTCTCTCTCTCACTGAGCTCTCTCTCTGAAGCCGTGGCGCGAACCAACGAAGGAGAAGGGAGAAGAAGAGGAACACGGTGGATTGCCGGCGCACGGATGCCCCGCCACAACAACGGCGATCTTGTGTTCCCTGAGCACGAACTCAGCCCGCGGCTGTTACAATGTCTAAGGGCGAGTTCTTATACCCTGGGCCACGTCTGGGCACGCACCCACACCCCAGTCCATGCCGAGCGCCTGGTCCGGCCCCACTCCGCCCGTGCCCGCGACATGCACGCACACGCCCGGATCGTGGTGCGCCCGCCAGGACCAACTCCACGCGCCCCCTGTCGGTGTCAAAACCGGCGGATCTCGGGTAGGGGGTCCTGAACTGTGCATCTGAGGATCGAAGTTAACAGGAGACAGGGACACGATGTTTACCCAGGTTCGGGCCCTCTTGATGGAGGTAATACCCTACTTCCTGCTTGATTATCTTGGATGAATATGGGGTTTACAAGAGTTGATCTACCTCGAAATCGTAATGGCTAAACCCTAGAAGTCTAGCCTATATGATTAGGATTCAGATTGCCTCTATGGACTAAACCCTCCGGTTTATATAGACACCGGAGGGGCCTAGGGTTGTACAAGGTCGGTTTGAGGAAGTAATCTTCATATCCGAACGCCAAGCTTGCCTTCCACGCCAAGGAGAGTCCCATCCGGACATGGGAAGAAGTCTTCTGTCTTGTATCTTCATGGCCCATTAGTCCGGCCCACGTCACATAGCCTGGACGCCCGAGGACCCCTTAATCCAGGACTCCCTCAGTAGCCCCTGAACCAGGCTTCAATGACGATGTGTCCAGCGTGCAGATTGTCTTCGGCATTGCAAGGCGGGTTCCTCCTCCGAATACTTCAAAGCAGTCCTCGAACACAGAAAACGTGTCCGGCTCTGCAAAACAGGCACCACACACAGCCGCAAAGAGTATAATATTTAACAAGTCTCATCTGCTGACAACTTTTGTAGCGAGACGTTACGTCCCTGCCCGGTCATTATTTCGAACCGTTTTTTAGCCTCCTGCTCCATATTTCAAGATGCGGTTTTCATTGGCACGTCTTGTCGAAGCAGAGATCGTGTCCCCCTTATCGCGGGATTCTCATTAATACGGGCATGGGTAATCCAACCGTGCCGCCCGCATGACCCTTGGGGAATAGGCGAGTTTTAAGGCGAGTGGGGAGGCGCTTGATATTCGCTGCCTTTATAAGAGGATAAGGATCTACTCTTTCACCCATGCCTTCTTCCTCTTTGCCCATCCGCTCTCGAGCTCCAGCGCCCAAGCTTCCATCCTTTCCGCCTCAAAAAGCACTCCGACCATGTCCGGATCTGGAGCGCAGGGCAAGTGGATGGCCTCCTCCGTCACGGAGAAGGACATCACAAAGCTCCGGGAGGCGGGGTACTTGGCCCAGGAAATCGCCCACCGGCTTCTGGCCAAGGGGCAGATCGTCTCCACCCCGGAGCCCCATGAGAGGGTGGTATTCATCCCTCACTTCGTCCGCGGGTTAGGGTTTTCTCTCCACCCCTTCGTCCGCGGACTCATGTTCTACTATGGGCTAGATTTCCACAATCTAGCCCCAAATTCTTTCCTCAACATCTCGGCATTCATTGTCGTGTGTGAGGCCTTCCTCCGCATCTCACCCCACTTCGGATTGTGGCTAAAGATCTTCAACGTGAAGCCGAAGGTGGTGGATGGTCAACACGCAGAGTGCGGAGGCGCTATGGTGAGCAAGCTGTCCAACGTCACATGGCCCAAAGGCACCTTTGTGGAGACCGTCAAAGGGTGGCAATAGCAGTGGTTCTACGTCACAGAGCCCCGTGACGCCACCTGGGCCGCGGCTCCCGAATTCAAGTCTAGGGCCCCAATGCGGCTTACCTCCTGGCTAAAAAAGGGCCTGGACTGGGCGTCGTCGGACGAGGTGTCAGCGCTGCAGATGTGCATTAAGAGCATGGTTGACAAGAACATCAAGCTTTTCAATGTGATCCAGGTGATGCTTTTTCGCCGGATCCTTCCTTGCCAAAGCCAGACTTGCAATTTGTGGGAGTTCGATCCGGCCAAGCACCAGACCTTGCAACAGTTCGTCGGCTCCACACATGAAGGCATCTGGAAGGTGCTTTTCAAGGCCAATGAACGTGGCCGAAGACGACCGAGGACCGTGGGTATAACCTGACCCACCCAGCCAGTCCGGTAAGTCTTTCATATTTCCAGGTGTATCCTCTACCTGTGCATTCAAGGAAGATGTCTAAGCCTCTCCATTTGTCTTTTCAGGGCTGGACAAAGAAGGCGGAGCGGATTCAGTGTCCGGCTCCATTGCCCGAAAACCCAGCTATCCCACTTCTAACGAAGATGCTGGTCCCGGCGCCCTACCAGGCGCCGGAGAAGAAGGACAAGAAGAAGGGCCAGGCGGCAAGAAGCGGCCTTCGCCGTAAAGGCACTTCGGGCGCGACGTCCGAAGACGCCAAAACCCACTCCTCCCCCGCCGAGGACGAGGAGGAGGAGGAAAGCAACTCTCCCCCTAGGGGGGAAGGAAGAAAAGGGCGACCCCCATGGATCTAGATGCAGAGGCATCCGAGAAGCGGAGGGTCTCCCTTGCGGATGACTCCGCGTTGGACACCGATAGCAGCTTCGAGTGGCGTCCCAGGGAGAAGCCCTGGCCGAATCGTCAGTACTCAAGGGCACTTATAAACATATATATCCAGCTTCTTTACTTCATGGTTTTAATATGTTAAATCATGTGCTGCAGTCTGGCTCACGCCCGCCCCCAGCGATCCTCATCTTCGGGGAATTCGCTGGATCTAAATGTGATGGACAACGGGTCACTTCCGGCGGCCTCCTCCCCCAAGGCTACGGACGACGCCGAGGTGTTGTCCCGAAGGACCTTCCCAGGCCAGGGAGAGGTACAGGAGGCTGTCAGGGTGGCGCCAGAGGGTGATACCTCGGCCGCCGGACACATGGGGGAGCAGATCCCCCTGGAGACTGGCGATGGGGGCCATATCCAATTCGGCCCCCAGCCGAATACTATTCCGGAGGCCCATACGGCTCCGGAATTAGGTAAGCGGCCTCCTTCGAAAGAAGGAGGTGGACCTATTCCGCCGGTGACCTCTGTCCATCCAGAGGCACCGGATACTCTACTGGAAGCGCTGCAAAGTGCTTCCATTGTTGAGGAGCACCGTACCCTTATGGGTACGGTGGTTGAGAGGGTTCAGTCCGCTAAGAGCAGACTGACCGAAGCCTGCACCAGCCTTCTAACAGGCTTTGAGGTATGTGATGTAATTACACAAAAAGAATGTCGTAGTATAGATAGTAGCCCCTGAGACTCTGTCCGGTGTTCGAAAAGAAAGGCCGGACAGAGGATCAAATAATTTTCGCATGAGACTAATCATATGTGTCTATGTGAATAAGCAGGCGTCGATGCTGGCTGCGACCTCCCATGCGGCCAAAGTCTCCAAACTGAAGCAGAGTCTGGAGCAGGCCGATGAAGAGCTCGGCCGTGTCAAGAAACAACTAGAGGGCAAGCAAGGTATGCAATGGCCTATGCAGATCTAAAATGATATGAATTGTTTGTGTTGATCATGTTATTATGGTGTTTCACATGAGCTGCGGCCGAGGTGGAGTCCCTCAAGAACGTGTTGGCCGAGGCCCAGAAGAAAGCGGAGAAGGAACAAGCCGCCCGCGAGAAGCACGAGTCAAGGGTCGGGGAGGTTCAGCAGGATCTCCAAGATGCCATAAAGAAATGCGAGTCCTTGGAGCGCAAGATTGTGGACCAAGAGTCCAAACTTGCTAAGGCCCGCCAAAGCGCACAAGAGGCCTAGGTTGAAGCCCAGGGCACCCTCCAGGAAATCTAGGAGGCCAAGCAGATTGCGGCAGGTAACACCTTTATTATGCTGAGCAAATTTGTGAAGAAAAGGTACCTCTTACTGACCCGGATTTGGAGTTCTCCAGGAGCGTTTGCGGATCTACCTCGCAGTGTGGCTGATGCTGCGGAGTTCTTCCGACCCGAAGAGGGGAGCGCAACGGAGAAGCTGTTCTGGTCGCAATACCTTGCGCCGGAGCATCCAGTGCCCCTCAGCGATCAGCTGAAACAGCTGACTGAGCTGCACAGGATGGCCGGATTGGCCATGAAGGATTTGATAATCCGTCTATGGCCTGCCGAAGCCATGCCCAGCAGCCACTTCGGGCTCGTGAAGCGGCTGGTCGACGCCTGCCCTTGGCTTGATGCCATAAAGCGATCGGTCTGCATTGAAGGTGCGCGGATGGCCTTCGCCCGTGTCAAGGTGCAGTGTGCGAAGATGAACGTCGTCAAGCTCGCGACCGAGGGACCGCCCGCGGGCAAGGAGCACTGCACGCCCGAGCGGTATTTTGATGACGTCCTGGAGGGATCCCGCATTGTAGAGGGCCAGTGTGCGAAGGACGTTATCTTTGAATGAATACATTCATGTTATCCAGTCCTGTATTATGAAACAAAGCCTATATGTAATATATTACTTGTTGTTTGTTGAAAAAAAATCCTCCTGTGCGGCCGTTCATTAAATCTGAGAGTTGGCCAGTCGTCGGCTTCAGCCCCCACGTAGGTAGTACGGGGGTGTTCGGGTTGGAACCTAAACACACTTGACCCAAGGTTTTGGTCCTTGAAGGAGGTGTTTAGCGTAGCGAACCAGGCAATCGGACTATGTGGCTTTATCACCCTCACTTAGCCATAGAAGTTTGACAATAGGAGTGTAGGCGCAACCCCTAGTTAGTATTTGTGTATCCGGACTAGGGTGCTGTAGACACCTGATCGGGTGGAGGCCAATCCGTCGCATAATGCGGAAAAAATCGCAAGAGATTTATGTGTAGCCTCCGAATAGCTGACCAGCTCTCGCCGCATCATGACAGTCAGTTTTCAGCTTTCTCTACCGAGGTGTTTATCCAGATGAATCAGAAACACAATCGCAGTAGTTCTCCCTTTACTACCCTAGCCGATAAGACGGAACGTACGGTAGCAAGCACAGGAGTCGGGCAACCCAACTATTGACCAAAGACATGATTCGGAGCCAATGCATATAATGCTATATTCAGCGCGCCGAACTATACTGTAAAAAGTGTTCGGACTTGTTGCCAACGTACGGAGCACAATGGAGCCCCTGGCGAGTTAAGTCATACCAAAGTGTACGGGTGCAATCGATAAGAATAGCGAAATATAATGAAGTAGTAAGCCAGTGCCACATATGTTTGGTCGCAAACTGTTTCCATTATAATTTGATTGATACGTCAAAGCATATTTGTACAAATAATACGATAAGCAGCAGGGCTATTTAACAAGCCGAGACCAAGGGGAAGCTGTGTGCGGGTCCTGAAAATAGGCGAAGTGATCATCAAGAAGACCATCTGGATATTTGGCCACACGTCCATGCGGCTCGCCTCCTTGGTATGTGTATCCTTCGAAATGATCGACGATCAGGCCGTCGTGAGGGGCCTGTGGAAAAAGAAACCTGAAAAGGATAAAAAGAAAAGGAAAGTATGTGTGCCCGGGTAAGGTCGAGCCGTATTGTGGACCACGATCGAGTTATGCCTCCGTCTTTGCCCATGGTATTTTGAGTGCGTAGTTATGTACGCGTGGTACGTACGCTGCCATTTGATCGGGACTGAGACGGAGGCCGAATTGCTAGTCGAACTCCTGACGAGCTGGATTGTCATGCTGCAGAGTAGTCCGGACTCGTTTGATAGTGTCCGGGAGCTTGGCAGCTAAATTAATATTCTGCTTGATAAGGCCGCTCTGTACTTCCGCTGCTAGGGCCGCGGTGTGCTCCTCGGTACGGAGGGAGCGTTCCATGTTTCCATTGACTGTTATGACACCGCATGGTCTGTGCATCTTGAGTTTGAGATAGGCATAGTATGGCACCATATTGAAGCGAGCGAATGCGGTTCGTCCGAGCAGTGTGTGATAGCCACTGCAGAAGGGGACGATGTCAATGACCAAGTCTTCGCTTCGAAAGTTGTCCGGCGATCCGAAGACGACTTCCAATGTGATTGAGCCCGTGCAACGGGCCTCTACACTTGGTATTACTCCTTTAAAGGTAGTTTGTGTGGGCTTGATCCTTGAAGGATCGATGCCCATCTTGCGGACTGTGTCCTGATAGAGCAGGTTAAGGCTGCTGCCACTGTCCATGAGGACTCGCGTGAGGTGGAATCCATCAATGATTGGGTCGAGGACCAGTGCAGCTGAGCCACCGTGACGGATACTGGTCGGATGGTCCCTGTGATCGAAGGTGATCAGGCAGGATGACCATGGATTGAATTTTGGGGCGACTGGCTCTATCGCATAGACGTCCCTAAGTGCGTGTTTGCGCTCTCTCTTGGGGATATGGGTAACGTATATCATGTTCACCGTTTTGACTTGGGGGGGGGGGACTTTTTCTGTCCCCCTGTGTTCGGTGGACGGGGCTCCTCGTCGTCGTCTTCACTTGGCGACCCCTTCTCCTTGTTCTCGGTATTTAACTTACCGACCTATTTAAAGACCCAACAACTTCTGTTGGTATGATTGGCGGGTTTATCGGGGGTGCCGTATATCTGACATGGACGATCGAGTATTCGGTCCAAGCTGGATGAGCCCGGATTACTTCTTTTAAATGGCTTCTTCCGCTGACCGGACTTGGAGCCACTAAATCCGGCGTTGACCGCCGTGTCATCGGTATTGTCACTGTTGCTTCGACGCTCTATTGTGTCGGGGCTTGCCGTTGCTATTTTTGGCTTCAGAGGTGCCAGGTTCGCTTGCATTATTATTGCTACGGGCTAGCCAACTATCTTCGCCTGTGCAAAAGCGGGTCATAAGTGCCGTGAGGGCTGCCATGGACTTCGGCTTCTCTTGGCCGAGGTGTCGGGCGAGCCATTCGTCGCGGATGCTCTGCTTAAAGGCCGCTAGGGCTTCGGCATCCGGACAATCAACGATCTGGTTCTTTAGTTAAGAACCTAGTCCAGAATTTCTTGGCCGACTCTCCGGGCTATTGAACTATGTGACTTAAGTCGTCCGCATCCAGAGGTCGAACGTATGTACCCTGGAAGTTGTCGCGGATGGCGTCTTCCAAGTCCTCCCAGCTGCCAATAGAGTTTTCTGGCAGGCTGTTTAACCAGTGTCGAGCTGGTCCCTTGAGCTTTAGCGGGAGGTATTTGATGGCATGAAGATCATCGTTGCGAGCCATATGAATATGGAGAAGAAAGTCCTCAATCCATACCGCGGGGTCTATTGTTCCATCATATGATTCAATATTCACGGGTTTAAACCCTTCTGGGAATTCGTGCTCCATTACTTCATCAGTGAAGTAGAGGGGGTGTGCGACGCCTCTATATTGGGCCAAGTCGCGATGCAGTTCGGATGGAGTCCGTCTGCGGTTTTCGGCCCGGACGTGGTTATGCTTGTCGCGTCCGGCTAGATAGCCGTCCTCGCGCGTCGGGGCGCGCCCCTCGATCCGTAGATCGATCTGGTCTGACCTGCTCTATTTTCTAGGTCCTGCCGTAGGTCGTACGTATATCCCCGAGCTGTTGTGTCTCTACCTTTACGATGAGGTAGTGCGGGCTGGTGTTCGGCTTGAGTTGTCGTCTTGTCACGACCACGCGGTGGTCGGTCGGCCGCATTACGTGTTGATGGTACGGGCTCCAGCGCCTCGTTGTCGAATTGAGGTAGCAGCTTACACTTCGGGTAACTCTTGGTTGGGCACCCGAGGCCGTATTCCTCGGCTGCCAGGACATTAGTCCATCTGTCGTTGAGCAGATCTTGGTCAGCTTGAAGCTGCTGCTGTTTCTTTTTCAGGCTCCTTGCAGTGGCTATTAGTCGACGCTTAAAGCCCTCCTGCTCAAGGGGTTCCTTAGGCATGATAAAGTCTTCGTCGCCGAGGCTCACCTCATCCTCGAAGAATGGAAGATAATTACTATCCTCCGAGTCTTCGTTTACAGCCTATTCATCAGGGCCAATTTGCCCATCTTCCCGATCGTCCTGTTCGGAGGTTGGCTCGACGGGGTCTTCTTGATCTTCGGCCTCGTCCGGAGTATTGTTGTCTCCGGTGCCGGAATTGCTGTCTCTTCCACGGTGTGATTTAGAGCGGCACCACTGACGTCGGCGCTTTGGTTGTATCTTAGGAGGTGTATCCTCAACTGGATTTTTCTCGTTATCGCCGTTATCTTCTTTGGGTACATGTCATACGAAGAGGTGGTCGTCCAGCGTCCGGTAAATGGCAGGTTTTGGGCCTGCTCTTCTCCGGCATTGTCATCCATACGTCGATGTCTTTGGAGCCATAATTGAGCATGTCGGTTAAGTCCTCGACAGTGGCTATGAAGTGGGTGGTGGGTGGGATGTAAAATTCCCCGCTCTCAGCCCCTAGTCCGGGTTGGGCGTAGTTCGAACATTGCCCCTCTGTAATGACGAGGGATCGCATTAAGCCTAGAGCCTCGCTTAAATGCGAGGTTTGGTCAGGGAGAAGAGGGTTCGCGGTGTACGACAGGAAGGAAACTCCTTGGCCGAACTCACACGATGCTGACTCCGAGGGTCCGGAGCCAGTGTTCGGAGAAGAGTTCGGCTTCATGATGATGACCAGTGTCATTACTTCCTCCGACTCTCCCGTACTAGGCTCAATAGCCGTAGAGAGTCCGGCGGGCTCGGGAATCCCGTCTTCGGACCTGGTGATGCGCTCCGGATCTAAGGCCAGAGCGAAGGTTGGAGTCGCGAACCCTTGGAAGACCAAGTCTCCTCAGATATCAGCGACATAATCCAGATTTCCAAAACTAATCTGGTGGCCTGGGGCGTAGCTATCGATCTGCTCTAGATGGCCAAGCGAGTTGGCCCGTAGTGCGAAGCTGCTGAACACAAAGATCTAGCCGGGGAGAAAGATCTCCCTCAGGGCAACATTGTTGTAGATGACAGATGGAGCCATCGAACCTTCTGACAACGACACAACGGAACTCTCAATGAAAGCACCAATGTCGGTGTCAAAACCGGCGGATCTCGGGTAGGGGGTCCTGAACTGTGAGTCTGAGGATCAAAGGTAATAGGAGACAGGGACACGATGTTTACCCAGGTTCGGGCCCTCTCGATGGAGGTAATACCCTACTTCCTGCTTGATTATCTTGGACGAATATGGGGTTTACAAGAGTTGATCTACCTCGAGATCGTAATGGCTAAACCCTAGAAGTCTAGCCTATATGATTAGGATTCAGATTGCCTCTATGGACTAAACCCTCCGGTTTATATAGACACCGGAGGGGCCTAGTGTTATACAAGGTCGGTTTACAGAGGAAGGAATCTTCATATCCGAACGCCAAGCTTGCCTTCCACGCCAAGGAGAGTCCCATCCGGACACGGGAAGAAGTCTTCTGTCTTGTATCTTCATGCCCATTAGTCCGGCCCATGTCACATAGCCCGGACGCCCGAGGACCCCTTAATCCAGGACTCCCTCACCCCCTTTCTCGCCAACTAATAGCACACACGCACGTACGGTGTAGCCGCGCACGGTCACCCCCGTGCACCACACTCACGCACGCACGCGCGCGCACACACACACACACACACACACCTACATTGTGGTCCCGACGTGCCTGACGCGTTCAGTGCACGCCCATACACGCACCAGCCATGACGAGCTCGTCGCTGCGGCTTATTACACACAGCAGGTTGGTGGTGTGTAGAAATACCATATCCTGCCCTCAATGGCTCTAGTGTCATCGTCGAGGATGAAGTTAATCTCTTTCGTCAGCTGATCAGATCCCTACGGTTCAACATCCTCCGAGGCAGTCGGGCCTACAACTACCATGGGTGAAGGACCTTTTTACAATTAGCTTGAAAACCATGAAACCAATACGTCTGTGTAAGTGTTCATCTATACCATGCTGACAGGCATTCCATGAATCAACAGTTCCCCTCGTGCTCGACAGAAGGAATCAACATGGAAACTTACTTCACAGTTGGAGGGACCAAGTTATTTGGCAGATCAAGGGACTAAATATTCAACATAGAATCATTTTTAGTTCAAAAGACAAATTGTTAGTAACATAGAGAGAATATCTGTTGTCCACTATTGTCATGGTGTTAGTGGGGCGTAGGGGCACCAGTGAGAAACATACTTGATATATACAAAGCAAGAGCCGAATCGTAGCGTTAGTTATTGCATGCAGACCACTGTTGGCGTTAGTGGATACACGCAGCTGGACGGCCGCCGGGCCAGCAGGATGACAACAACTCACGTACACTATGTTTGGCTCCATTCACACGGGTCTTTCCTGCTGCAACAAAAAAGACCCCAGCAAGCGGCTTCGTTTACTAGCACAAACGGTGTCGAACCGTGTACATTGAGCTAGACCAAAATGGCAAGTTCTCATGCCTCGCCCAGTGCAGCACAGCTTGGAACCTTTAGTAGTTTGACAGCCACGAGCCACTGAATATGTTTACCCGAAATAGTTCCTGTTGTGACTGTCGGGCGAGAAAGGCGCGGTAGCCTTTTGATCCCAAAACGACTGCAAAGTCAGAAAGTAGATTGCCATCCCGGGACTACTAGTACATAAAGGTGCATGCTGAGCTTACCTCTTGCATCATGGTGAAATTCAATAATTCAGAAATTCAGAACCTTATCAAACCAAAGGTGCGGATCTCAAAGTGCATGAACGGTTCCGATAACAACCCCCCCTAGCTAGTGTGGATAGCAAATCCATCCTCTCTATATATATGGCTTCTGCACAACATCTCCATCATCATTATCAGTACATCCTACGCAGGTGAATTAGTATGCACTTGATCCTAGAAAGGTATATATCCTTCAAACCAGAGGAGTGCTTCAAACTAACAACAGTACATAATATCCAACAAAAGAAGGTCATGCTACAGCAGCAGGATACATGGCTCAGTCTAGATATCAGTACGAATCAAGTTGTGCATATTTGCTGTTGGCATGAACCACATCGCCGCATGTCGGGTTTGCAAAAGCCATCCATCACATGGAAGCTTGATGCCTTTCACACACTGAAGATTATCTGGCAACAAGCTGTGTCGACGAATCTCTGGATATGGTGATTCATGAAACCCATGGTATGATGTGTAAACACAGTTCCCCCTGGCGAATGGAAGTTGCATAACACAGTAATCATCACCGGTGATATGATCGATGATTGGTTGGATGATCGGATAATTGAGACCAAGGAACATGGAGTGGTTGCCGATGCTGTAAACCCGCCTCCAATTGAATACGCCTGGCCCAACGGAGTTGGGATCTTTCTCGACCACGAAGCAGCGATAGCCATCAATGTCACGAACGCCCCAGGCATTGTACTGCATGTGGTTTGATGTAATGGTTTGGTCAATTTGGTACGTGCAAATGAGCATCAAATGACCGCCGTCAGCTGAACGAGCAATAAACCACCACCCATCGGCTGGTATGATTCCAGGTCCTGGAATCATGAAGGCCAGCGCATTGCGCTGCTGCAACAATTCAAACTGGAGACCAAGAGGACAAAAGTAAACAATCATGTTCAGAGTATGTGTGGAATTAAGATTATTATAACAGTGACACATATCATAGACAGAGAATTGCAATGTCGTGGTCATAATCATACCCCAAGTTAAAAAATTAGCCAATGGCTTTCATATTCTAGCAACATATCATGGTTCAAACATTATGTAACAATGAGAGGAAAACAGCTATGACAGGGCCTACTCATATTCTACCATAACACTTACTATTGTTCTCATATCAACTCTAAGCAATAACATGCGTTGTTATAAAAATCTTGGAAATGAGAGTAACATATAGCAGTCATGAGGTTATACTCAAAATATCTATTCTAACAATCATTAGATGCCAATTGTTCTCATATCAACTCTAACAATAACATGTGTGGTCATAAAAATCTAGGAAATGAGAGGAACATATAGCAATGATGTGGTTATAGACATATTATCTATTCTAAATTTGTAACAATGAATATGCAGTCGTATTCATAAGGAAAGATGAGATGAGATAGAACAATTACACGACGATAGATTCCACCAGTATTGGCAGCCAATCTGTGCGTGACCGCATAAAAGATGCCATCATGCACTATAGCATCACACAGAAATGTTGGCTGAAGAGGATTGACGATGAGCCATAACCATGTATGGTGACCGGATTCCAGATAGACTAGTCCCATGTTGAACAAGGCGATGAGCTTGTAATCCATGTAGTCTTCTGATGGTGTGGGCACTTCGCAGATTACAACCTTCAGCAAACAGAGGTCGAGCCAAAAGCTCGACGCGTCTCGTGCGTAGTAGGCAGGAGTGTCCGGCGGGCCACGAGGCTCGATGGCGGCGTTATCCAACGATGGAAGGGTGATCTCTTGCTGGGTGTAGATATCCATGAGACGCCACAAACTACCGGACTGGTGGATGAGGACGATCCAGTTGGTCTTCATGCCCGCCCAGTAGTGGCCGCGCATGAAGGACAGGTGGGCGATGATACGTCTCCGTCGTATCTACTTTCCCAAACACTTTTGCCCTTGTTTTGGACTCTAACTTGCATGATTTGAATGCAACTAACCCGGACTGACACTGTTTTCAGCAGAATTGCCATGGTGTTATTTATGTGCAGAAACAAAAGTTCTCGGAATGACCTGAAACTTCACGGAGATTATTTTTGGAAAATATAAAAAATATTGGCGAAAGAATCAAGGCCAGGGGCCCACACTCTTGCCACGAGGGTGGGGGGCGCGCCTGCCCCCCTGGGTGCGCCCCCTGCCTCGTGAGCCCCCTGGAGCTCCAGCGACCTCAACTCCAGCTCCATATATTCGTGTTCGGGGAGAAAAAATCAGAGAGAAAGATTCATCGCGTTTTACGATACGAAGCCACCGCCAAGACCTAAACTCTCTCGGGAGGGCTGATCTGGAGTCCGTTCGGGGCTCCGGAGAGGGGAGTTCGTCGCCATCGTCATCATCAACCATCCTCCATCACCAATTTCATGATGCTCACCGCCGTGCGTGAGTAATTCCATCGTAGGCTTGCTGGACGGTGATGGATTGGATAAGATTGATCATGTAATCGAGTTAGTTTTGTTAGGGTTTGATCCCTAGTATCCACTATGTTCTGAGATTGATGTTGCTTTGACTTTTCTATGCTTAATGCTTATCACTAGGGCCCGAGTGCCATGATTTCATATCTGAACCTATTATGTTTTCATGAATATATGTGAGTTCTTGATCCTATCTTGCAAGTCTATAGTCACCTACTATGTGTTATGATCCGGCAACCCCGAAGTGACAATAATCGGGACCACTCCCGGTGATGACCGTAGTTTGAGGAGTTCATGTATTCACTATGTGTTAATGCTTTGGTCCGCCACTCTATTAAAAGGAGGCCTTAATATCCCTTAGTTTCCATTAGGACCCCGCTGCCACGGGAGGGTAGGACAAAAGATGTCATGCAAGTTCTTTTCCATAAGCATGTATGACTATATTCCGAATACATGCCTATATTACATTGATGAATTGGAGCTAGTTCTGTGTCACCCTATGTTATGACTGTTACATGATGAACCACATCCGGCATAATTCTCCATCGCCGATCCAATGCCTACGAGCTTTTCACATATTGTTCTTCGCTTATTTACTTTTCCGTTGTTACTGTTACAATCACTACAAAACCCAAAAATATTACTTTTGCTATAGTTACCGTTACTTCCATACTACTTTGCTCCTAAATACTTTGCTGCAGATATTAAGTTATCCAGGTGTGGCTGAATTGACAACTCAGTTGCTAATACTTGAGAATATTCTTTGGCTCCCCTTGTGTCGAATCAATAAATTTGGGTTGAATACTCTACCCTCGAAAACGGTTGCGATCCCCTATACTTGTGGGTTATCAAGACTATTTTCTGGCGGCGTTGCCGGGGAGCATAGCTCTATTCTTTGAGTCACTTGGGATTTATATCTGCTGGTCACTATGAAGAACTTGAAAGACGCGAAAACAAAAATTTATCCCTCAACTACGAGGGGAGGTAAGGAACTGCCATCTAGCTCTGCACTTGATTCACCTTCTGTTTTGAGTAAGCTTGCGACACCTAAACCTGCTTCTGCTATTAATTCTGATATGTCGCATGTTATTGATGATGCCACTTCTGCTATGCATGATACTTATGATGAAACTACTTCTATGCTTGATACTACTGTGCCACTTGGTGAATTTCTTGATGAACAACTTGCTAGGGCTAGAGAGAATGAAATTATTGAAACTGATAATATTGATGAAAGTGATGATGAAGACTCTCCCAATAAATATGAATTGCCTGTTGTGCCTGAGGGCTATGTTATGGATGAAGAAACTGCTAGAGACTTTCTTGCTTGCAACGATAGAAGCGATCTTAAGAAATTATTAGCTAAGCTTAAACAAAAAACTCCGAATGCTAGAATGAAATATGATCCTGCTTATGCTACTTCACCTATCTTTGTTACTGATAAGGATTATGAATTCTCTATTGATCCTGATATAATTACTTTGGTTGAATCTGATCCTTTCTATGGCTATGAATCTGAAACTGTTGTGGCACATCTTAATAAATTAAATGATATAGCCACCCTGTTCACTAATGATGAGAGAACTCGCTACTTTTATATCCTTAAAATATTTCTGTTCTCATTAAAGGGTGATGCTAAGATATGGTTTCATTCTCTTAATCCTGGTTGTGTGCGTAGTCCCCAGGATATGATTTATTACTTCTCTGCTAAATATTTCCCTGCTCATAAGAAACAAGCCGCTTTAAGGGATATATATAATTTTGTGCAAATTGAAGAAGAGAGTCTCCTACAAGCTTGGGGGAGGCTTCTCCAATTACTTAATGCTTTGCCTGATCATCCTCTCAAGAAGAATGAAATACTTGTTATCTTTTGTAATGGACTAACCGATGCTTCCAGAGACCACCTGGATAGTTGTGTTGGTTCTATTTTCAGGGAAAGAACACCGGATGAAGCTGAAATTTTATTGAATAATATGTTAACCAATGAAAATAATTGGACACTTCCTGAGCCAACTCCTAAGCCAACTCCGAAGAAAAGGGGTGTTCTATTTCTCAGTCCTGAAGATATGCAAGAGGCAAAGAAATCTATGAAAGAAAAAGGTATAAAAGCTGAAGATGCTAAGAATTTACCTCCTATTGAAGAAATACATGGTCTTAATTTACCGTCTGTTGAAGAAATATATGATCTTAATTCATCACCTATTGAAGAAACTCATGGTCTTGATAACCCGACATAGGTAGTAAAGGTAAATTCTCTCTATAGATATGATAAAGCTGAAATCCCTCCTACCAAGTTTGCTAGCCAATGTTTGGATGAGTTTGATAACTTTATGGTTAAGAAAGAAGATTTTAATGCTTATTTTGGTAGACAATTAAAACAAAATGCTTATATGATTGAACACTTGGGTGATTATATGTCTAGAGTTAAAGGTGAACTTAAACTCATTAGTAAACATGCTTATATGGTTACCACTCAAGTAGAACAAGTACTTAAGGCTCAGAATGATTTGCTCAATGAATTGAATAGTAAGGATAATGATTTTGCTGTTAGAGTGGCTACTAGAACTGGTAAAATGACTCAGGAACCTTTGTATCCTGAAGGCCATCCTAATAGAATTGAGCAAGATTCTCAGAGAAATAATAAAGATGCACCTAGTCCTTCTAAAAAGAACAAAAAGAAAAATGATAGGACTTTGCATGCTTCTAGTGAACCTGTTGCTGAAATACCTAAGAATCCAAATGATATTTCTATTTCTGATGCTGAAACACAATCTGGTAATGAACATGAACCTAGTGATAATAATAATAATGATGATGTTCATGATGATGCTCAACCTAGCAATAATAATGATGTAGAAATTGAACCTGTTGTTGATCTTGATAACCCACAATCAAGGAATCAACGTTATGATAAGAGAGACTTTGTTGCTAGGAAGCACGGTAAAGAGAGAGAACCATGGGTTTAGAAACCCATGCCTTTTCCTCCCAAACCATCCAAGAAAAAGGATGATGAGGACTTTGAGCGCTTTGCTGAAATGATTAGACCTATCTTTTTGTGTATGCGTTTAACTGATATGCTCAAAATGAATCCTTATGCTAAGTACATGAAAGAAATTGTTACTAATAAAAGAAAGATACCGGAAGCTGAACTCTCCACCATGCTTGCTAATTACACTTTCAAGGGTGGAATACCTAAGAAGTTAGGAGATGCAGGAGTACCCACTACACCATGCTCCATTAGAAGAAACTATGTTAAAACTGCTTTATGTGATCTTGGAGCCGGTGTTAGTGTTATGCCTCTCTCTTTATATCGTAGACTTGATTTGAATAAGTTGACACCTACTGAAATATCTTTGCAAATGGCTGATAAATCAACTGCTATACCTGTCGGTATTTGTGAGGATGTGCCTATTGTGGTTGCAAATGTTACTATTTTAACGGACTTTGTTATTCTTGATATTCCCAAGGATGATAGTATGTCTATTATTCTTGGAAGACCCTTTTTTAATACTGCAGGGGCTGTTATTGATTGCAACAAAGGCAATGTCACTTTTCATGTTAATGGCAATGAGCATACGGTACACTTTCCGAGGAAACAACCTCAAGTTAAAAGTATCAATTCTATTGGAAAAATTCCATCGATTATGTTTGGAGGTTTTGAATTTCCTCTTCCTACTGTCAAAAAGAGATATGATATTCTTATTATTGGGGATGTGCATATCCCCGTTGAGGTAACATAGTGTTATTCGAAATTTCTCTGGTTTCATGTTACTCGAAATGAGTTTGTTAACAAGACTTGATCAACCTTGTTAGTGGATTCCTTTTGATGAGCATGAGATGGATGAAGTTAGAAGGCACAACCTTCTGTACCCTCTCTTTACTTTGTGTTATTTAGTTGAAATAAAGCAAAAATAGTATTTTTCTGTCTGTTTTCTGAATTATCCGTGCAATATAAAAATACCCTAAAAATAAAAGTTCTCCAAATGACCTGCCAATTTAATATGTTTTTTCTGGAATATTTGAGAATATTTGGCACTGAGAACACAACAGGGGGAGCAAGCACCTGGGCACGAGGGTCCAGGGCGCGCCCACCCCCCCTGGGCGCCCCCCGCCTCATGGGCCCACGGTGGCTCCCCTCCACTTATTCCTGCACCCACACACTTCTTCTTCCTCCCAAAAAAATCACCATCCATCTCAAGCACGAGTTCTAGCTCATTTTGCTGCGATTTTCGATCTCCTTGCTCAAAGCACCTCTCACAAAACTGCTTTGGGGGATTGCTCCTTGGTATGTGACTCCTCCATTGGTCCAATTAGTTTTTTTCTAGTGCTTTCCATTGCAAATTTGTGCTGCCTAGGTGACCATGTTCTTGAGCTTGCATGTCAAATTTATATGGTTCCAAGTAGTTCTAATGCATGATATAGTCTCTAGGCACTTGTAGGAGTAGTTGCTATCAATTTTGTTGAGCTTGGTTCACTTTTATTTGAAGTTACTAAAATTTTCAGAAATTTTTCAGAGGAAGAAATATGTTTAGGAAAATGTACCAAGGTGGTTCTTCAAGGAAGCAAGGACCCAGGCTTGCAATGCACGATGCTGTCGATGAACCACCAAGGGACGCTCCAGTGCGGGCTTGTGAATGGCCTTCAGAGGACTTCATGGATCAAGCAGGAATCAAGGAAGAATTTAACGCATATTTGCGTAACACTGATCTTGTGAGCTTCGAGGCAGATAAGTGCCGTCAGTACCACTATCTCACTAGTTCCTTTGTGAGGAGGTTTGAATTTTCATCGTCACGCAATTCTCAAACTGTCCTGTTTGATCCTTATGAAAATTCTTATACTATGGACTTAGAGGATTTTACCACTGCTTGCAAACTTCCACAATGGGGTAGTACTAGTGAGCCTCGCAAATCTGAGTTTAGAGATTTTCTTGCTAGTATAACTGTGGGGGAGTCTAGAGATATAACACAAGCTACCATAGGGAGCATTCATTTTCCTTCTATACATTATTTTGCTCTCTTCATAGGTAGGTGCATAAATGGTATGGATGAAGCATGTCACATATGTGTCCCTGATCTCAGTGTTCTCAGGAGTGCTATATTAGGAGATAAACATTATAATTTGGGAGCCATTGTTGCACGTAGGTTGCATAATAATAAATTTAATGGAGATTTCTTTGGTGGAATTTATGCAACCCGTTTAGCTAATTTTCTTGGTGTAACCATACGTGAGGATGATATTGAGTTGCCTCCTGCTTATTTGGATTATGAGGCTATGGTTCGTCATCATTTTGTTGAGAGGAATGATCAGTTCCTCCAGTACTGACTAATCTTTGACAGACGACGCACCTATCACGTCGCTCTCCCTGCTTCTACTTTCTTTGATTTTCAGGCAAAAGGGAGATATTTTATAACCAGAGAGGAGGCGGAAGAGTGTAAGAGGAGGGCTGAGATAGCTCGCCTCCAAGCTGCAGCCCACGATGCAATAACTGATGCATCCCAGTACGACCCCAACTACAACTTTGGATATCTGCCAGGCCAGCCGTTGCAATAGACCAACTTAGGCCAAAAGCCTAAGCTTGGGGGAGTACGTATCTCTCACCGACATTACATTTATGTTCACACACTCATTGCTAGTTTATTTTCTTTTTCTTGCTTTCTTCTTGTGTGTTTGATAAACCTTAAGAAAAACCAACAAAATTAATTGTAGCTTTTAGCTAGTTTACTTTTCATGTTGTAGTAGTAATAATTAAAAAAAGAAAACCCAAAAAGATTTCTCGTTCTTCTTTTGGTTGTTGGGAGCTTTCCCGTGTAAATAGTTTTATTTCTCTTCTTTTCTTTGGGGGTCGATAGGAGAGGACCATAATGAAAATGTTGAAGTGGCTCTTAGATGCATTATTGTTGATTTAACCAAGAGTCCATATTACCTTGTCTTCTCCTGTTTATTGAATGCTCGCAGATTCCAGGTTAGTCCAATGCACGTGCACTATCATTATTATTCACATCGTTCGGTCGTGCAAGTGAAAGGCAATTATGACGATATATGATGAATTGATTGAGATGAGAAAAGCTGGTATGAACTCGACCTCTCTTGTTTTTGTAAATATGATTAGTTCATCGTTCCTGATTCAGCTTATTATGGATAAACGTGTTTGCAATGACAATTAGAGATTATAGTTGCTTATGCCATGCTTAATTAGCTAGGAGTTTATAATGGTTTACCTTGCGTGCCAACATGCTATTAAAATGGTTGTGATGTGGTATGATAGGGTGGTATCCTCCTTTGAATGATTCGAGTGACTTGACTTGGCACATGTTCACACATGTAGTTGAAACAAATCAACATAGCCTTCATGATATTTATGTTCATGGTGGATTATATCCTACTCATGCTTGCACTCAATGTTTATTAATTTTAATGCATGTTCATGACTGTTGTCGCTCTCTAGTTGGTCGCTTCCCAGTCTTTTGCTAGCCTTCACTTGTACTAAGCGGGAATACTGCTTGTGCATCCAATCCCTTAAACCCCAAAGTTATTCCATATGAGTCCACTATACCTTCCTATATGCGGTATCTACCTGCCATTCCAAGTAAATTTGTGTGTGCCAAACTCTAAACCTTCAAATGAAATTCTGTTTTGTATGCTCGAATAGCTCATGTATCAACTAGGGCTGTCCGTATCTTCCATGTTAGGCGGGTTATTCTCAAGAGGAGTGGACACCGCTCCTCACTCACGAGAAAATGGCTGGTCACCGGGATGCCCAGTCCCATGCTTTATGCAAATCAAATCAAAATAATTGCAAACAAAACTCCCCCGGGGCTGTTGTTAGTTGGAGGCACTCATTGTTTCGAGCAAGCCATCGATTGATGCTTGTTGGTGGAGGGGGAGTATAAACTTTACCACTCTATTTGGGAACCGCCTATAATGTGTGTAGCATGGAAGATATCGCCATCTCTTGGTTGTTATGTTGACAATGAAAGTATGCCGCTCAAAATATTTTTTATCTCTGTTTCAAAATCGAGCTTTGGCACCTCTACAAATCCCTGCTTCCCTCTGCGAAGGGCCTATCTATTTACCTTTATGTTGAGTCATCACCCTCTTATTAAAGAACACCAGCTAGAGAGCACCGCTGTCATTTGCATTCATTACTGTTAATTTATATTGGGTATGACTATGATTGGATCTCTTTTACCATGAATTACAATCTCTAGTCAGTCCTTGATCTTTAAAGGTGCTCTGCATTTATGTTTTGCGGTCTTAGAAAGGTCTAGCGAGATACCATCTTGTTATATCATATCATGGTTGTTTTGAGAAAGTGTTGTCATCCGAGATTTATTATTATTGCTCGCTAGTTGATTATGCCATTGACATGAGTAAACATGAGACCTAAGAGTTATTGTGAATATGGCTAGTTCATAATCTTTGCTAAAAACTTGAATGATGGCTTTACATATTTACAACAACAAGAGGAACAGAGTTTGTAAAAGTTTTTCTTTATCACTTTCAGTTTATCAACTGAATTGCTTGAGGACAAGCAAAGGTTTAAGCTTGGGGGAGTTGATACGTCTCCGTCGTATCTACTTTTCAAGCACTTTTGCCCTTGTTTTGGACTCTAACTTGCATGATTTGAATGTAACTAACCCGAACTGACGCTGTTTTCAGCAGAATTGCCATGGTGTTATTTATGTGCAGAAACAAAAGTTCTCGGAATGACCTGAAACTTCACGGAGATTATTTTTGGAAAATATAAAAAATATTGGCAAAAAGAATCAAGGCCAGGGGCCCACACCCTTGCCACGAGGGTGGGGGGCGCGCCTGCCCCCCTGGGCGCACCCCCCTTCCTCGTGGGCCCCCCTGGAGCTCCACCGACCTCAACTGCAACTCCATATATTCGTGTTCGGGGAGAAAAAAATCAGAGAGAAAGATTCATCGCGTTTTACAATACGGAGCCGCCGCCAAGCCCTAAACTCTCTCGGGAGGGCTGATCTGGAGTCCGTTTGGGGCTCCGGAGAGGGGAGTCTGTCGCCATCGTCATCATCAACCATCCTCCATCACCAATTTCATGATGCTCACCGCCGTGCGTGAGTAATTCCATCGTAGGCTTGCTGGACGGTGATGGGTTGGATGAGATTTATCATGTAATCGAGTTAGTTTTGTTAGGGTTTGATCCCTAGTATCCACTATGTTCTGAGATTGATGTTGCTATAACTTTGCTATGCTTAATGCTTGTCACTAGGGCAATATATGTGAGTTCTTGATCCTATCTTGCAAGTCTATAGTCACCTACTATGTGTTATGATCTGGCAACCCCGAAGTGACAATAATCGGGACCACTCCCGGTGATGACCGTAGTTTGAGGAGTTCATGTATTCACTATGTGTTAATGCTTTGGTCCGGTACTCTATTAAAAGGAGGCCTTAATATCCCTTAGTTTCCATTAGGACCCCGCTGCCACGGGAGGGTAAGACAAAAGATGTCATGCAAGTTCTTTTCCATAAGCACGTATGACTATATTCGGAATACATGCCTACATTACATTGATGAATTGGAGCTAGTTCTGTGTCACCCTATGTTATGACTGTTACATGATGAACCATATCTGGCATAATTCTCCATCACCGATCCAATGCGTACGAGCTTTTCACATATTGTTCTTCGCTTATTTACTTTTCCGTTGTTACTGTTACAATCACTACAAAACCCAAAAATATTACTTTTGCTATAGTTACCGTTACTTCCATACTACTTTGCTACTAAATACTTTGCTGCAGATATTAAGTTATCCAGGTGTGGCTGAATTGACAACTCAGTTGCTAATACTTGAGAATATTCTTTGGCTCCCCTTGTGTCGAATCAATAAATTTGGGTTGAATACTCTACCCTCGAAAACTGTTGCGATCCCCTATACTTGTGGGTTATCAGACGGGTAGTGGTAGCATGTCGAGGGGCACCACGGCAACCTCCGTAGGATCGTCAACTCGGTGTCTGGGCCACCTGCGAGGATCGGGCATTAGCAAGCAGGGTGTCTTGAAAAGAGCCGGCCGGTTGCAGACGAGTAGACGGTACAAAGACACCGAGCATGCGGCCAGACGGACGGTGCTGAGCAGGTCCATACGATTACAGATCTGCTCCAAGAGAACATCGGGGAGGGAATTCCAATCACGGCTCTGCGTGTCAGTTGGTTCTGCCATAGGGTTTTTTAGGGCGCTCAGTGATTGGGGTTTTCGGTGCCTGCGAGCCAGCGGGGAAGTGGATTCGGGCGGGCGAGTGAAGAAGATGGCGTGTGTGGCCGAGCAGTGAGCGGGGGGATATGGTACGCGCGAGCTACCAAGGAAGATGGCGCGGGCAGGCGAGCAGTGAGCGGGGGGAAATGGTTTGCGACCTACGATGGGGAAGAGAGGAGGAAGAAGAGTGAAAGACGGGGAAGAAAGTGCATTAAATCTCAATTCTACTAGTACTACTACCAGGATATACCGTCCTTCGGAGTGTAAATAGTTATGATGATGACATGTGGGTCTACCTCAAGAGGGCCCATATGTCAGTTAATGGAGGAGAGAGGTGTGTAGGCGTATTTGCGAAAGCGTGCTCCACTGGCAAACATGATGGTAGTACTGGGTAAGGCTGATATAGTAACACCAACACGCTGGTTCAGCTTATTAACTAAGTGTCCCATCTGCTGCAGCGTGTATTGTCACTTCACTGTGAAGAATAGTTGAATAGTTCTCTCTGACCGAGATGGGGAATAATGGATTGCGAAGACTTCCTATCTACAGTCTCCCTATGCCTGTACGCTCAGGCCCCTCCCAATGCTCCACCTTGTATAGGTGCTAAGGCTGCCATGTAGGCAAAAAGTCTGATGTGGCAAGGTAATTAAGAGGAGAGAGATAAGTGTGGTGACCCCAGTAAGAAACAATGCTAAGCGCGAGAACCTAGACAAAAGACTTCAATGGAAGAATCCCACCAATGCATGAAGAACTTTAGTTACAAAATCATTAAATAAAGGATGCTTAGCACCAACAAGTTAAGTACCTATGCATTGGGAGCTTTAGTTGCTAAAGTTTTTAATGTGCTTAGCACCCCATGTAAGCACCGATGCATTGGAAGTAGCCTCATCCTGTCCAACAAGATGAAACATTGGCCAAGGCACCCGGCGCCAATAATGTAGGATTACTAGTACTACCGCCTTTTCGGTTTATAGGGCTCAGTTCAAAAATCTCATCAACCAAGGTAGATGATGAGTGGTGGAATAATTTTTGTAGTTTGCAAAAACACTCAATTAATGCACTCGTTTTCCTCCATCTACTCCCTCCATCCAGGTGAATAAGTCATCTTTGGTTGTGCACCGTGACCAAGGAGGAAAAAACAAGAGAACTTAATGTTTATTTGCTACTCCCTCCGTTCCTAAATATAGTCTTTTTAGACATTCAAATGGAATACAACATACGGATGTATGTGGACATATTTTAGAGTGTAGATTCACTCATTTTGCTCCGTACGTAGTCACTTGTTGAAATCTCTAGAAAGACAAATACTCCGTATTTGGGAACAGAGGGAGGATTTTACTCCGTATTTGGGAACAGAGGGAGTAGCACCATATGGAGGGAACAGAGGAAGCTTGAAATATGAACATGTCAATAGGAGGGAGTAAAAGCCTCATGCATGCATGCAACATGCAACACTCAGACGTACATATGGACGGACGCAACACTCATGCACCCATGCGGCGCACAGCACACGACGCAACACACATGCTCACGCTCAAGTGCTCAACCTACTCCCTACGTCCGTGAAAGACTGTACATTTAGAGATTTATACATTGACCAGGGCATAATTAACGCCCAAAAGTAGCAGACTTATGTGTGCATGCGACCATTGAGAGAACAAGATTAAATGAAGGTTGTTGCATGTTGTAATTAAGGATAGACATGTAGCCTATAGCTAGAGCACAAGTTGGTGCATTAGTCAATCAATATCGATTTAGATTAAAGGCTAAATGCATTGGAAGTGTAGATGTACACTCTTTGTATTTTAGCCGATGTACACTCTTTGTTTTTAGCCGATGTACGCTCTTTGTTGGAAGACCGAGGGAGTACACATGCATCAACTCACATACACAGCCAGGGTGGTTCGCGCGCAAGGGTTGGACTCCTGTCGTGCCCGCGCAAAGTTTTGTTTAACTGATTTCTTTGCTCTACCAACTGACAGGTGGGACCCAAAACTAGGTGACAATTTAACCAGTCAACAAAGTGCCACGTCGACTATGTTGCCGGCCAGTAGGGTGCAATACGGTGGTCTACGATGAGCTAGTGATCGTATAATCACCGCAAAACTATATATAGTGAACGTAAAGAGCATATTGTTACATACGTTGACCGGCAGTGTATTTTTCTTGTTTCAAATTAAGCCGTATTAATCAGAAAGGACGCAGTATGGACTAGTACTAGTACTGCTTTGATGTGTCCCGTCAACTCGCCGAACAAGGAGAAGCTTGCTTACTACACCTCTCCCTCGCCCACGCGCGCGGTGGCTTGCAGGACGAGGAGAGGGTATTGACTACAGGTCTACAGCGCCCTCTCCCTCTCCCTCTCGCTCGCCCTCACGCTCACCCTCGCAGTGGACGTGCAGCAGTTCAATCGGTGTCAGATTGCCAGAAGCATATTGTACTGTAGTATCATAATTGTTGGACCTTCCGAAGAGGCGAAGAGCCAAGTGCAAGGTTCACACAAGTACGAACTGTTGAACCTCCCGAAGAGGCAAAGAGCCAAGCGCAAGGTTTTATAGGAGTTGTCATCCTAGTAGGAGTATACTACAACTATAGCGAACGATGCTACTGTATGATGCCGCCACGTCACCTATATCCAAAGTTGTGCCACCTTTTTTTCTCAAAGAGCGTGTTGGAGCCCGTGCAACAACCACACAAGTTGCACGTACACATAACACATTTACTAGTAATAAATTCTAAAGGACACATGCCAGTATGCCACACAATTTCATCTCCAATTCATGTGATAAATTTGTGCACGACTAGTCTACATATATTCACAGCGCTACCATTCACAATTTACCATACTCCACTTACACGGTATAGATGGGCTACATGTCCTCCTCCAGGTTCCAGTCCCAGGTGTTCTTCATGGATGTCACGATCCATAGGGTGGGCAACGGGAATCATTGTCACAGCTTTCTAGTCCGGTTTCACACGATGGAGACTCATCCGAGCTGAAGCGGCATAAATCAGGGATAGCGTGTCCCAACATGTCGTTCATCCGGCGGTGCGCACTGAAGACACAACCATGCTTCATGAACGGCAGGCCTTCGATGTCATGCACGGAAGGTGGCATCCGCTTCACAATGGGGTAGCTGTCCCCAATGAAAAGCGAGTACTCTCCAAGAGTGTTCCTCGGCACCCACGTAGCATCACGGGGGTTGAACTCAGCGCCGTTCATCTGGTACACGCGACATCTCAGATCTGGAGACATTGTGACGTACATAGTCAAGGTCCATGCATAATCATGTTGTGCTCAAATATGGCAGTCAGTAATACTGTGCAGCAAATAGTACTACTCCGGTATACAGGAAGTATAACCGGCTTATTATATATAGCCACTCTTGGCTACATGGATGAGATAGTAAGACATGGAAAAACAAAAATGGTGGCAGCTAGTGGGTTCAAGTCTTCAAGGGCCTAGCTAGCTATACGCGTCCTCCAAGGTAAAAAGTACTCCTACTAGTACTAGTAAGTAGTACAACAATGAAAGAGAAGGCGAGAGGGTTAAAAAATATAATACTAAATGGAATACCTGGGTAGATGGTGACGGTCCGATCGTGGTAGATTGTGTGACCATGTTGCACATCAGTGGTACCATGGGTAATGACTCCTAAGATAGTTGATCCCAATATGCCAAAGTCAGCTACAAGGTTCCAGGTTAGACCGAATCGCGGATGCAAATGCACATCCGGGATCGGCGATCTTATTTTGATCGGGGGATGACTGGTCCCTGCAAAATAATGGAGTGCCGTTAGGGATGCAAATGATGGTTTGTGCATTCCGTTTGTAATCTCCCATACCGTAGGATGGCAACCAGACGAAACAAGTCCCCTGGCTTGTCACCGCGAAGATGCGGCCTAGATGGCGCACGGCGTCTTCGAACGTGTAGGCGTACAAATCTGCCGCGGCCAACATGCGCCAGCCTCTGCCGTTACTACCTCTTGCATTGATGGCAATCCTTATGTCGAACACCGCGATGAGATAGTAATCGTCGTAGCCGTGTCGCTTTGTCGACGGGTCCGCAATTGCTATCTTCTTCAATCTCATGTAGGCATCATCATACGTATTCAAGCCCAGCCAGTCCGGAAGGCCGATCCCATGGTGGAGAAGGGATCTACGGGAACGACCGCGCTGCCGTGGATGTTGTGCAAAATGATGGTGGTATCCGGCCGGAGGTATGCCAGCCAATATTCGTTGGCACCGACCCAGACCTATATATAAGATGGTGGGCAGCGGAGAAATTACAGGATGGAAATGGAATAACTAAGTACTACATGATCAAACTCCATGACTGACCTACTCATCGGACAAAATCCGACTACCTCTCAACGTCTGCAACTCTAGCGGAGTCAACGTGCAACCATGGCCAGGGAGCGGTGGACTGTTCGAGGGATTGTCCCATAGAAGAACCTTCTCCTCGAGGACGCATGGAAGACCAACAAGCATGGCCTTTTCCCAAGCCTGTTTAAGCACCGTATTGAAAAAGTTGGTGTAGGAAGCACCAAGTCTTTCGGAGGTGAGGACGTCGGAGCGGCGTGCGATTTCTCCCAGAGGATCGTCGTCCAAGGTCTCCCAGCCCCGACGAGGAGGAGAACCGCTTGGCGAATCCATGGGAGCAGCAACGAACTGCCTTCTCTTCAGGGGGAGGGGAACTGGCGAGGAGGAGATAAGAGTGTAGTAACCGCAGGGCCTCGTCCCTTCCAACTGTAGCTCCTCGATCGTTCCAACTGTAGCAGTACTAGTACTACTTTCTCAACTAGTAGTGCGATGTAGTACTGTACTTCTAGTACAGTGCACCAGTTTTGAACTCTTGAATCTCAGGGCCAAGGAGCTACAGTTGGAAGTGGAGGGTAGTTCTGTTCTCTAGAACCATCGTTGTACTATCAATGCAGGGAAAGTACACCTGCGTAATGGGTACTCTCGATGCTCTATTCAAGCGCGTAGATGGCTTACTCAGCCACTCCTCTCACGCACACACTAGCAGCCTGTTTATCAGCGTCAGTTACTGCAGGGGCAGAACATTTGAGTTATTTTATACAGCGAGACTAGGCTTTTCGCTTCCATTTGTGGAGGTGTAATGGATCTCATCGAACTTTATTAGTAGTTCCTTCTTTATGAATGAGATGAGGCAAAGCTTTTGCCTCCGTTTCAACACAAAAAAATCACGTCAAGAGGAATTTATTTTATAGAGCCGATAATGGAGCGAAGTCCATGTGTGCAACGCCACAAGCTACAGAGTAGTTGAGTACTAGCACTTTACGTACATAGCCATATTGCACAGTTCCCAATGTCGCGCCATGCTTTTTCGGCTCCTCGGGCTTAATTGGGAGGCGCTAGTTTAAATATGCTACTAGCTGATGAGGAAGCTGCAAGTGAGGTGCGGCTAGGGCGAGCACGCGGGCCACGAGATGATGGGAAGGAAAACCCATTCACGTGGCTGGGCTATCCAGTGCACCCAGATTGTGGTGCGACACGTCCGTTCGACTTCAAAACTCAAACTACCCATGTACAATATTGGCTCGCAGCGAAGTTACTATTTAAAAAAAGGCCGCCGTGCGTTCGGCCGGGATCGAACCCACAAAACGAGGTATACACTCCCGCGACCACTAGTAGCACTCGTTGGACTACAATGCAACCTAGAATCGCCTTTTGTCGCTAGTAGTACATTGTTCCTTACAAGAAACTGTCGGCGTCATGGGAACGGGGGTACCCAGACTTGCCTGCCTGCGGCCCACGACGTGGCTCCATCAACTGCCCGGTACGGCCCAGCTTCGGCAGCAACAACTCAAGACCCTCGTGAGGGGCCAAGCCTTGTGAGGCGGACGACACCAAGGCCCCCCTGGGGGCAGCCTTGCTAGGCTGGCTCCTGAGGAGCGGAGATATCTATGCAAGGGGCACCTCGCGAGGTTCAAGTGACGTGAGCCGTGACGACCAAGGCCAGGCGGGCGCAAGCAGGCGCAGTGCACCAGTTTCCTCTTTGGTGCTAAAGAGGCAATCGCAGGCGAGGAGTCCCGAGGCATCAGGCAAAGGTTTCCATATCGGTGCAACGAGAGCAAGACCAGCAGGACGGAGGTCATCGCGGAGCCCATGGTAGCGTCACCACCAGAGCCTTTGGCAGGCGAAGACTACTTTTGTCAGGATAGCTTGTACTAGTTGTCTCCTTCAAAATTGGCCGTTGTGGGATCCCTTCCCGCCTACATTTGGGAAGAGGACCAAGGCCACTATAAATAGGACTAACCACCACCATATGAGGCAACTGATCTTGGACTGGATTCATTCCACCCTCACATCCACCAGCTCATAGAGCTCAAGAACACCTCTCCTCCTGAGGCTGTTCACCCATTGTACTAGTTCATCCTTAGCCCTCGAGGCAATCCACCACTACCACACTTGAGTAGGGTATTACACCACGGGATGGCCCGAACCAGTATAAACCTCTGTGTCTCATGTTCTTTGGGTTTGTCGAGCTAGGCCGTGGAATCACTCGGTGGGCAGGCTGGGGAGAAAGAGTCCTTCGTGCGCACCCCAGAGTTCGAACCTCTCAAGGGTTTGTGGAGCCCTGAATCCGACATTTGGCGTGCCAGGTAGGGGTGCGCCGAAGCTTTCCCTCCGTCGATCCACGCTCCACCGTTCCACCGCTTCCATGGCAGATGCTCGTCGAGCCCATGTGGAGCACCAAGCCGCTCTCAACGCTCGCGTCACCCAGACGGCGCCCGTCGATGGGCCTCCCCGTCGCTCTCCATCACCCGCTGCCAACACCGCCACCGGCCCGGCAGGGAACGAGCAGCAGGCTTCATCGCTGCACCCTTCCGTGCGGCGGGACGGATGCACCGCCACCCCGTCACTGACTCCGGCCGGTTCGTCATCCCACGCTCACCATGGGCCCGCGGACGCGCAGGCCGCGTTGCTCATGGCGCGTGAGCTCCTGCACTACCGCCCTGTCGACGACCTCCACGAGACTGGCTGGACCGCATCGCCGAGCCCGTCAACGCCACTGGGGGCTCTCCTTCGCCATCCCTCTTGCTGCCTCGTCCGCCTCCCGCTGCGGGCGACGTGGTCCACGGAGCGCCTCCACCACCTCCACGTCAAGACGTCGCCCTCGCGCCAAGACGCGCGGCCCCACGGCGCGACCTACCGCGCAGGCGCCCGCGCATGAAGAAGGAAGTTGCCAGGAGGTCCCTCGGCCGCAAGAAGATGCCCCTGCACTCCCCGCACCACCGCTTCAAGACCGTGCGCCGCCTGCGGAGGCGGCGTGTGGATACCAAGACCAGGCTCCGCCCCCACGACGGTCTCCAGTGACTACAGCACGCTGTCGCGCCTTCACTCCAGAGCTGTGTAGCGTAGTCTAGCCCGGGAAGTTCAAGCCCGACCTGCCTCCACGCTACGACGGCACCCCGACCCTGCTGAGTTCCTGCAGCTCTACGAGCTGAGCATTGAGGCGGCCAACGGCGACGAGAAAGTCATGGCGAACTGGTTTCCCATGGCCCTCAAGGATGGCGCGCGCTCGTGGCTCCTGAACTTGCCCGCGGGATCGATCTCCTCCTAGGGCGAGATGCGCGAGCGTTTCGTCGCCAATTTTCAGGGCACTCGCGACCGCCCGCCAGCCGCGGGTGACCTACGACGCATCAAACATCAGCCAGGAGAAACCCTGCAAAAGTACATCCAGCGCTTCAACAACGTTCGCCTCATGATCCCCAAGGTGACGGACGAGACCATCATCTCCGTGTTCTCCGACGGTGTCCGCGACGTCAATATGAAGGAGGAGCTCGCCATCCACGAAGACCTATGCACGGCTCTGGAGATGTTCAACATGGCAACCAAGTGCGTGAGAGCTGAGGAGGGGTGCCTCTCCCTCCTCGAGCTCCCAGCTACCGACCCAGAAGACAAGAAGGCCAAGACCAAGGATGTGAAGCGCAAGGGAGGAGCCGTGCTCGCGGCTGAGCCAGAGATGAAGTGCGGCTGCGACCACCCGGAGTCGTCCAAGGGCGGCCACCCGTTCTGCGCCTTCCACAACGTACACAGCCACAACACCAACGACTATTAGGAGCTCAGGGCCATCCACGATGGGCGCTTCGGTCGATGCCCCGAGCGCAGCGACCGAGGCTACGGCCGAGGAGGAGGACGAAGCAAAGGACGCTGGGACGACCGAGGCCCTCGCTAAGAGTGGCGCAACCGGCCTCGTGAGGACCGCTGACAGGGCCAGCCTCGCGAGGGCGCCTGGAGGGACCAGCCTCGTGAGGACCGTCCTCAAGGGAAGGCTGGCCTCCCTCCACTGCCACCACCGCCACGAAGAAACGACGATCATCACCAGGACGAGGGGGCTGGGGGCTTCCAGGAGCCGTGCACCATCGTTTGCATCTTGGGTGGCGCTCAGGCCCCAGCCTCCCAGCGCATCTTCAAGCAGTTCACTCATGAGGTGAACGCGGCCCTCCCAGGCTCGAGGCCACGCGCCCACTCGGGTGGTCCAAGTGCACCATTACCTTTAGCTCATCCGACCAAGTCAACTGCACGGCTACTGCCGGCGCCCTCCCGATGCTCTGCTCGCCCATCATCAGCAATATCCTTGTCACCAAGACCCTCATCGATGGTGGCGCTGGACTCAATGTTCTCTCCATCGACACGTTCGACCGCCTCCAAGTGCCATACGATCAGCTACAGCTGACCAAGCCCTTCTCAGGAGTGACTGGCGGCTCCACCACCCCGATAGGGCAGACCCCCCTCCCTGTCACCTTCGGCAAGCGCGACAACTACCATGATTGACTTCGACGTCGCCCACATTCGCCTTCCCTACAATGCCATCCTCGGGTATCCGGCCCTGGCCAAGTTCATGGCAGTGACTCATCATGGCTACAACATCCTCAAGATGCCAGGGAGTTGTGACGTCATCATGGTCGCCTGCGAAGAGAAGGACGCGGTGTGCTCTCTCGAGCGCGCCTACCAGGCTGCGGCGATTGAAGAGCCGGACAACGAAGGCACCATCTATCCTCCCGAGGTCGTCCCCAAGAAGAAAAAGTAGCTGCTCCACCAAGGGCCTCAGGAGAACAGCGTCTCCAGCGGCACCACTTCAGGACCTGTGCCTGCAGACGAGGCGCCTCCCTCCCTCGCATAGAAAGGCGCGCCCAGTGCCCTCCTCGGGCTGGGCTCAGGGGCTCTCTTCTGCAGGGCCTCAGACCTAGCCAACGTCACGAGGGAGGCGCTCGGGCACTAAATGGAGGCATGCTTCACTGCACGCTTCCTTCATCAGGGCACAAGGCACGAGGTGCCTGGTGCTCAGGAGTTCATCACCAAGACCACAAAGGATCTTCAAGAGGCGAGAGCCATGCGCGGTGACCGACGCCCACACCCTAGCGCAGCTCCTTGTCCTGGCGCGGATGACGAGCTACGCGTCTGCGTCGACATTCTAGGGCTCAATAGGGCCGCATCTTAGGAGCGCTTCTGGCCATCATGCGTCGGCCGGTGCGAAGGTCCACCTCACAGCTACGTTTGCATGCCTTTCGGCTTGCCGAACGTGGCTGTCACCTTCCAGCGCCACCTGCGGAGCATCCTGGCGGCCCAGGAAGCCAGGCACCAGGTGAAGGAAATATGCCCTAGAGGCAATAATAAAGTATTATATATTTCCTTATATCATGATAAATGTTTATTATTCATGCTAGAATTGTATTAACCAGAAACATAATACATGTGTGAATACATAGACAAACGGAGTGTCACTAGTATGCCTCTACTTGACTAGCTCGTTAATCAAAGATGGTTATGTTTCCTAGCCATAGACATGAGTTGTCATTTGATTAACGAGATCACCTCATTAGGAGAATGACGTGATTGACTTGACCCATTCTGTTAGCTTAGCACCCGATCGTTTAGTATGTTGCTATTGCTTTCTTCATGACTTATACATGTTCCTATGACTATGAGATTATGCAACTCCCGTTTACCGGAGGAACACTTTGTGTGCTACCAAACGTCACAACGTAACTGGGTGATTATAAAGGTGCTCTACAGGTGTCTCCAAAGGTACTTGTTGGGTTGGCGTATTTCGAGATTAGGATTTGTCACTCCGATTGTCGGAGAGGTATCTCTGGGCCCACTCGGTAATGCACATCACTATAAGCCTTGCAAGCATTGTGACTAATGAGTTAGTTGCGGGATGATGTATTACGAAACGAGTAAAGAGACTTGCCGGTAACGAGATTGAACTAGGTATCGAGATACCGACGATCGAATCTCGGGCAAGTAACATACCAATGACAAAGGGAACAACGTATGTTGTTATGCGGTCTGACCGATAAAGATCTTCGTAGAATATGTGGGAGCCAATATGGGCATCCAGGTCCCGCTATTGGTTATTGACCGGAGACGTGTCTCGGTCATGTCTACATAGTTCTCGAACCCGTAGGGTCCGCACGCTTAAAGTTATGATGACAGTTTTATTATGAGTTTATGTATGTTGATGTACCGAAGGAGTTCGGAGTCCCGGATGAGATCGGGGACATGACGAGGAGTCTCGAAATGGTCAAGACGTAAAGATCGATATATTGGACGGCTATATTCGGACTTCGGAAAGGTTCCGAATGATTCGGGTATTTTTTGGAGTACCGGAGAGTTACGGGAATACGTATTGGGCCTTATTGGGCCATACGGGAAAGAAGGAAAAGGGCCTCAAGGGTGGCCGCACCCCTCCCCTTGGTCTGGTCCGAATTGGACTAGGGAAGGGGGGTGCCCCCTTCCTTCCTTCTCTTTTTCCCTTCCTCTTTTCCTATTCCATATGGGAGGTGGAATCCTACTAGGACTAGGGAGTCCTAGTAGGACTCCACACTTGGTGCGCCCCCTCCTAGGGCCGGCCTCCTCCTCCCTTGCTCCTTTATATACGGGGGCAGGGGGCACCCCAGAGACACAACAATTGATCCTTGAGATCTCTTAGCCGTGTGCGGTGCCCCCCTCCACCATATTACACCTCGATAATACCGTTGTGGAGCTTAGGCGAAGCCCTGCGCCGATGGAACATCATCATCGTCACCACGCCGTCGTGCTGACGAAACTCTCCCTCAACACTCGGCTGGATCGGAGTTCGAGGGACGTCGTCGAGCTGAACGTGTGTAGAACTCAGAGGTGCCGTGCGTTCGGTACTTGATCGGTCATATCGTGAAGACGTACGACTACATCAACCGCGTTGTGATAACGCTTCCGCTGTCGGTCTACGAGGGTACGTGGACAACACTATCCCCTCTCGTTGCTATGCATCACCATGATCTTGCGTGTGCGTAGGAATTTTTTTGAAATTACTACGTTCCCCAACAGTGGCATCCGATCCTGGTTTTATGCGTTGATGCTATGCACGAGTAGAACACAAGTGAGTTGTGGGCGATATAAGTCATACTGCTTACCAGCATGTCATACTTTGGTTCAGCGGTATTGTGAGATGAAGCGGCCCGGACTGACATTACGCGTACACTTACGCGAGACTGGTTTCACCGTTTGAAACACTCGTTGCTTAAAGGTGACTAGCGGGTGTCTGTCTCTCTCACTTTAGTTGAACCGAGTGTGGCTACGCCCGGTCCTTGCGAAGGTTAAAACAGCACCAACTTGACAAACGATCGTTGTGGTTTTGATGCGTAGGTAAGAACGGTTCTTGCTAAGCCCGTAGCAGCCACGTAAAACTTGCAACAACAAAGTAGAGGACGTCTAACTTGTTTTTGCAGGGCATGTTGTGATGTGATATGATCAAGACATGATGTGATATAATGTGTTGTATGAGATGATCATGTTTTGTAACCGAGTTATCGGCAACTGGCAGGAGCCATATGGTTGTCGCTTTATTGTATGAGATGCAATCGCCATGTAATAGTTTTACTTTATCACTAAACGGTAGCGATAGTCGTAAAAGCAATAAGTTGGCGAGACGACAACGATGCTACGATGGAGATCAAGGTGTCGCGCCGGTGACGATGGTGATCATGACGGTGCTTCGGAGATGGAGATCACGAGCACGGTGCTTCGGAGATGGAGATCACAAGCACAAGATGATGATGGCCATATCATATCACTTATATTGATTGCATGTGATGTTAATCCTTTATGCATCTTATCTTGCTTTGATTGACGGTAGCATTATAAGATGATCTCTCACTAAAATTTCAAGATAAAAGTGTTCTCCCTGAGTATGCACCGTTGCGAAAGTTCTTCGTGCTGAGACACCACATGATGATCGGGTGTGATAGGCTCTACGTTCAAATACAACGGGTGCAAAACAGTTGCACACGCGGAATACTCAGGTTAAACTTGATGAGCCTAGCATATGCAGATATGGCCTCGGAACACTGAGACCGAAAGGTCGAGCGTGAATCATATAGTAGATATGATCAACATAGTGATGTTCACCATTGAAAGCTACTCCATTTCACGTGATGATCGGTTATGGTTTAGTTGATATGGATCACGTGATCACTTAGAGGATTAGAGGGATGTCTATCTAAGTGGGAGTTCTTAAGTAATTTGATTAATTGAACTTAAATTTATCATGAACTTAATCCTGATAGTATTTTGCAAATTATGTTGTAGATCAATAGCTCGCGTTGTTGCTTCCCTATGTTTATTTTTGATATGTTCCTAGAGAAAAATTATGTTGAAAGATGTTAGTAGCAAAGATGCGGATTGGATCCGTGATCTAAGGATTATCCTCATTGCTGCACAGAAGAATTATGTCCTTGATGCACCGCTAGGTGACAGACCTATTGCAAGAGCAGATGCAGACGTTATGAATGTTTGGCGAGCTCAATATGATGACTACTTGATAGTTTAGTGCACCATGCTTAACGGCTTAGAATCGGGACTTCAAAGACGTTTTGAACGTCATGGACCATATGAGATGTTCCAGGAGTTGAAGTTAATATTTCAAGAAAATACCCGAGTTGAGAGATATGAAGTCTCCAACAAGTTCTATAGCTAAAAGATGGAGGAGAATAGCTTAAGCAGTGAGCATGTGCTCAGATTGTCTGGGTACAACAATCGCTTGAATCAAGTGGGAGTTAATCTTCCAGATAAAATAGTGATAAAATAGTGAATCAAGTGGGAGTTCGAGGGACGTCATCGAGCTGAACGTGTGCTGAACTCGGAGGTGCCGTGCGTTCGGTACTTGATCGGTCGGATCGTGAAGACGTACGACTACATCAACCGCGTTGTGTTAACGCTTCCGCTTTCGGTCTACGAGGGTACGTGGACAACACTCTCCCCTCTCGTTGCTATGCATCACCATGATCTTGCGTGTGCGTAGAATTTTTTTGAAATTACTACGTTCCCCAACAGTGGCATCCGAGCCTGGTTTTATGCGTTGATGTTATGCACGAGTAGAACACAAGTGAGTTGTGGGCGATATAAGTCATACTGCTTACCAGCATGTCATACTTTGGTTCGGCGGTATTGTGAGATGAAGCGGCCCGGACCGACATTACGCGTACGCTTACGCGAGACTGGTTTCACCGTTGCGAGCACTCGATGCTTAAAGGTGACTGGCGGGTGTCTGTCTCTCTCACTTTAGTTGAACCGAGTGTGGCTACGCCCGGTCCTTGCGAAGGTTAAAACAGCACCAACTTGACAAACTATCGTTGTGGTTTTGATGCGTAGGTAAGAACGGTTCTTGCTAAGCCCGTAGCAGCCACGTAAAACTTGCAACAACAAAGTAGAGGACGTCTAACTTGTTTTTGCAGGGCATGTTGTGATGTGATATGGTCAAGACATGATGTGATATAATTTGTTGTATGAGATGATCATGTTTTGTAACCGAGTTATCGGCAACTGGCAGGAGCCATATGGTTGTCACTTTATTGTATGAGATGCTATCACCATGTAATAGTTTTACTTTATCACTAAGCGGTAGCGATAGTCGTAAAAGCAATTATTTGGCGAGACGATAACGATACTACGATGGAGATCAAGGTGTCGCGCCGGTGACGATGGTGATCATGACGGTGCTTCGGAGATGGAGATCACGAGCACGGTGCTTCGGCGATGGAGATCACAAGCACAAGATGATGATGGCCATATCATATCACTTATATTGATTGCATGTGATGTTAATCCTTTATGCATCTTATCTTGCTTTGATTGACGGTAGCATTATAAGATGATCTCTCACTAAAATTTCAAGATAAAAGTGTTCTCCCTGAGTATGCACCGTTGCAAAAGTTCTTCGTGCTGAGACACCACGTGTTAATCGGGTGTGATAGGCTCTACGTTCAAATACAACGGGTGCAAAACAGTTGCACACGCGGAATACTCAGGTTAAACTTGACGAGCCTAGCATATACAGATATGGCCTCGGAACACAGAGACCGAAAGGTCGAGCGTGAATCATATAGTAGATATGATCAACATAGTGATGTTCACCATTGAAACTACTCCATCTCACGTGTTAATCGGACATGGTTTAGTTGCTTTGGATCACGTAATCACTTAGATGATTAGAGGGATGTCTATCTAAGTGGGAGTTCTTAAGTAATATGATTAATTGAACTTAATTTATCATGAACTTAGTCCTGATAGTATTTTGCAAATTATGTTGTAGATTAATAGCTCGCGTTGTTGCTTCCCTGTGTTTATTTTTGATATGTTCCTAGAGAAAAATTATGTTGAAAAATGTTAGTAGCAAAGATGTGGATTGGATCCGTGATCTGAGGATTATCCTCATTGCTGCACAGAAAAATTATGTCCTTGATGCACCGCTAGGTGATAGACCTATTGCAGGAGCAGATGCAGACGTTATGAACGTTTGGCTAGCTCAGTATGATGACTACTTGATAGTTTAGTGCACCATGCTTAACGGCTTAGAATCGGGACTTCAAAGACGTTTGAACGTCATGGACCATATAAGATGTTCCAGGAGTTGAAGTTAATATTTCAAGCAAATACCCGAGTTGAGAGATATGAAGTCTCCAACAAGTTCTATGGCTAAAAGATGGAGGAGAATCGCTCAACTAGTGAGCATGTGCTCAGATTGTCTGGGTACTACAATCGCTTGAATCAAGTGGGAGTTAATCTTCCAGATAAAATAGTGTCTGGCAGAATTCTCTAGTCACCATCACCAAGTTAGTAGAACTTCGTGATGAACTATAATATGCAAGGGATGACGAAAGTAATTCCCGAGCTCTTCGTGATGCTGAAATCGACGAAGGTAGAAATCAAGAAAAACATCAAGTGTTGATGGTTAACAAGACAACTAGTTTCAAGAAAAGGGCAAAGGGAAGAAGGGGAACTTCAAAAAGAATGGCAAGCAAGTTGCTACTCAAGTGAAGAAGCCCAAGTCTGTACCTAAGCCTGAGACTAAGTGCTTCTACTGCAAAGGGACTGGTCACTGGAGGCGGAACTGCCCCAAGTATTTGGTGGATAAGAAGGATGGCAAAGTGAACAAAGGTATATTGGATATACATGTTATTGATGTGTACTTACTAATGTTTATAGCAACCCCTCAGTATTTGATACTGGTTCAGTTGCTAAAGAGTAGTAACTCGAAAACGGGAGTTGCAGAATAAACAGAGACTAGTAAAAGGCGAGGTGACGATGTGTGTTGGAAGTAGTTCCAAGATTGATATGATCATCATCGCACACTCCCTATACTTTCGGGATTAGTGTTGAAACTAAATAAGTGTTATTTGGTGTTTGCGTTGAGCATGAATATGATTTGATCATGTTTATTGCAATACGGTTATTCATTTAAGTTAAAGAACAATTGTTGTTCTGTTTACATGAATAAAAACCTTTTATGGTCATACACACCAACGAAAATGGTTTGTTGGATCTCGATCGTAGTGATACACATATTCATAATAATGAAGCCAAAAGATGCAAAGTTAATAATGATAGTGCAACTTATTTGTGGCACTGCCGTTTAGGTCATATTGGTGTAAAGCGCATGAAGAAACTCCATACTGATGGGATTTTGGAATCACTTGATTATGAATCACTTGATGCTTGCGAACCGTGCCTCATGGGCAAGATGACTAAAACGCCGTTCTCCGGAACTATGGAGAGAGCAACAGATTTGTTGGAAATCATACATACAGATGTATGTGGTCCGATGAATATTAAGGCTCGTAGCAGGTATCATTATTTTCTGACCTTCACAGATGATTTGAGCAGATATGGGTATATCTGCTTGATGAAACATAAGTCTGAAACATTTGAAAAGTTCAAAGAATTTCAGAGTGAAGTGGAAAATCATCGTGACAAGAAAATAAAGTTTCTATGATCTGACCGTAGAGAAGAGTATTTGAGTTACGAGTTTGGCCTTCAGTTAAAACAATGTGAAATAGTTTCACTACTCATGCCACCTCGAACACCATGGTGTAATGGTGTGTCCGAACGTCGTAATCCTACTTTATTAGATATGGTGCGATATATGATGTATCTTACCGATCTACCACTATCGTTTTGGGGTTATGCATTAAAGACAGCTGCATTCACGTTAAATAGGGCACCATCAAAATCCGATGAGACGACGCCTTATGAACTGAGGTTTAGCAAGAAACCAAAGTTGTCGTTTCTTAAAAGTTTGGGGTTGCGATGCTTATGTGAAAATGTTTCGTCCTGATAAGCTCAAACCCAAATCGGAGAAATGTGTCTTCATAGGAGACCCAAAGGAGACAGTTGGGTACACCTTCTATCACAGATCCGAAGGCAAGACATTCGTTGCTAAGAATGGATCCTTTCTAGAGAAGGAGTTTCTCTCGAAAGAAGTGAGTGGGAGGAAAGTAGAACTTGATGAGGTAACTGTACCTGCTCTCTTATTGGAAAGTAGTTCATCACAGAAATCTGTTTCTGCGACACCTACACCAAGTAGTGAGGAAGTTAATGATAATGATCATGAAACTTCAGATCAAGTTATTACTGAACTTCATAGGTCAACTAGATCAAGATCCGCACCAGAGTGGTACGGTAATCCTGTTCTGGAGGTTATGTTACTAGACCATGACGAACCTACGAACTATGAAGAAGCGATGGTGAGCCCAGATTCCGCAAAATGGCTTGAGGCCATGAAATCTGAGATGAGATCCATGTATGAGAACAAAGTGTGGACTTTGGTTGACTTGCCCGATGATCGGCAAGCAATTGAGAATAAATGGATCTTCAAGAGGAAGACGGACGCTGATAGTAGTGTTACTATCTACAAAGCTAGAATTGTCGAAAAAAGGTTTTCGACAAGTTCAAAGTGTTGACTACGATGAGAGTTTCTCACTCGTATCTATGCTTAAGTCTGTCCGAATCATGTTAGCAATTGCCGCATTTTATGAAATATGGCAAATGGATAAACAAAACTGCATTCCTTAATGGATTTATTAAAGAAGAGTTGTATATGATGCAACCAGAAGGTTTTTTCAATCGTAAAGGTGCTAACAAAATATGCAAGCTCCAGCGATCCATCTATGGACTGGTGCAAGCATCTCGGAGTTGGAATATACACTTTGATAAGTTGATCAAAGAATATAGTGTTATACAGACTTGCGGTGAAGCCTGTATTTACAAGAAAGTGAGTGGGAGCACTACAGCATTTCTGATAAGTATATGTGAATGACATATTGTTGATCGGAAATAATGTAGAATTATTCTGCAAAGAATAAAGGAGTGTTTGAAAGAAGTTTTTCAAAGATAGACCTCGGTAAAGCTGCTTACATATTGAGCATCAAGATCTATAGAGATAGATCAAGACGCTTGATAAGTTTTTTTTCAATGAGTACATACCTTAACAAGATTTTGAAGTAGTTCAAAATAGAACAGTCAAAGAAAGAGTTCTTGCATGTGTTACAAGGTGTGAAATTGAGTAAGACCCAAAGCCCGACCACGGCAGAAGATAGAAAGGGAATGAAAGTCATTCCCTATGCCTTGGCCATAGGTTCTATAAAGTATGCCATCTGTGTACCAGATCTATTGTATACCCTACACTGATTTTGGCAAGGGAGTACAATAGTGATCTAGGAGTAGATCATTAGACAGCGGTCAAAATTATCCTTAGTGGAATAAGGAAATGTTTCTCGATTATGGAAGTGACAAAAGGTTCGTCGTAAAGGGTTACGTCGATGCAAGTTTTGACACTAAATCTAGATGACTCTAAGTCTCGGTCTAGATACAATTTGAAAGTGGGAGCAATTAGCTAGAGTAGCTCCGTGAAGAGCATTGTAGACATAGATATTTGCAAAATACTTACGGATTTGAATGTGACAAACCCGTTGACTAAAATTATCTCACAATCAAAACATGATCACACCTTAGTACTCTGTGGGTGTTAATCACATAGCGATGTGAACTAGATTATTGACTCTAGTAAACCCTTTGAGAGTTGGTCACATAGAGACGTGAACTATGGGTGTTAATCACATGGTGATGTGAATTATTGATGTTAAATCACATGGCGATGTGAACTAGATTATTGACTCTAGTGCAAGTGGGAGACTGAAGGAAATATGCCCTAGAGGCAATAATAAAGTATTATATATTTCCTTATATCATGATAAATGTTTATTATTCATGCTAGAATTGTATTAACCGGAAACATAATACATGTGTGAATACATAGACAAACAGAGTGTCACTAGTATGCCTCTACTTGACTAGCTCGTTAATCAAAGATGGTTATGTTTCCTAGCCATAGACATGAGTTGTCATTTGATTAACGGATCACCTCATTAGGAGAATGACGTGATTGACTTGACCCATTCCGTTAGCTTAGCACCCGATCGTTTAGTATGTTGCTATTGCTTTCTTCATGACTTATACATGTTCCTATGACTATGAGATTATGCAACTCCCGTTTACCGGAGGAACACTTTGTGTGCTACCAAACGTCACAACGTAACTGGGTGATTATAAAGGTGCTCTACAGGTGTCTCCAAAGGTACTTGTTGGGTTGGCGTATTTCGAGATTAAGATTTGTCACTCCGATTGTCGCAGAGGTATCTCTGGGCCCACTCGGTAATGCACATCACTATAAGCCTTGCAAGCATTGTGACTAATGAGTTAGTTGCGGGATGATGTATTACGGAACGAGTAAAGAGACTTGCCGGTAACGAGATTGAACTAGGTATCGAGATACCGACGATCGAATCTCGGGCAAGTAACATACCAATGACAAAGGGAACAACGTATGTTGTTATGCGGTCTGACCGATAAAGATCTTCATAGAATATGTGGGAGCCAATATGGGCATCCAGGTCCCGCTATTGGTTATTGACCGGAGACGTGTCTCAGTCATGTCTACATAGTTCTCGAACCCGTAGGGTCCGCACGCTTAAAGTTACGATGACAGTTTTATTATGAGTTTATGTATGTTGATGTACCGAAGGAGTTCAGAGTCCCGGATGAGATCGGGGACATGACGAGGAGTCTCGAAATGGTCGAGACGTAAAGATCGATATATTGGACGACTATATTCGGACTTCGGAAAGGTTCCGAATGATTCGGGTATTTTTCGGAGTACCGGAGTGTTACAGGAATACGTATTGGGCCTTATTGGACCATACGGGAAAGAAGGAAAAGGGCCTCAAGGGTGGCCGCACCCCTCCCCTTGGTCTGGTCCGAATTGGACTAGGGAAGGGGGGCGCCCCCTTCCTTCCTTCTCTTTTTCCCTTCCTCTTTTCCTATTCCATATGGGAGGTGGAATCCTACTAGGACTAGGGAGTCCTAGTAGGACTCCACACTTGGTGCGCCCCCTCCTAGGGCCGGCCTCCTCCTCCCTTGCTCCTTTATATACGGGGGCAGGGGGCACCCCAGAGACACAACAATTGATCCTTGAGATCTCTTAGCCGTGTGCGGTGCCCCCCTCCACCATATTACACCTCGATAATACCGTTGCGGAGCTTAGGCGAAGCCCTGCGCCGGTGGAACATCATCATCATCACCACGCCGTCGTGCTGACGAAACTCTCCCTCAACACTCGGCTGGATCGGAGTTTGAGGGACGTCATCGAGCTGAACGTGTGTAGAACTCGGAGGTGTCGTGCGTTCGGTACTTGATCGGTCGGATCGTGAAGACGTACGACTACATCAACCGCGTTGTGATAACGCTTCCGCCGTCGGTCTACGAGGGTACGTGGACAACACTATCCCCTCTCGTTGCTATGCATCACCATGATCTTGCGTGTGCGTAGGAAATTTTTGAAATTACTACGTTCCCCAACACCAGGCGGTCCTGGCGGAGATGGCAACATTCCTTCACGAGCCTCCCGGCCTCCCAGAGCCCCCTGAGGCTCGGGATCCTGGCGGCTCGTGAGGAACAACTTCTTTAGCACGCATCTTCAGCTACCCCAACACCTCGTCGACAGCGGTTCCAAGTGAAATTTTCTGGTTTATTCAGCTGGGAGCGCCCCTCGGGCTGCATCATTCCCAAGTCGCACGGGCCCGTCCCTGCGACGTGTATCCTTTTGCATCTTTAGCTTACTCTGTTGGGGGCGCCCCTCGGGCTGCATCATCCCCAGGCCGCATGGGTCCGCCCCTGTGGCATGTATCGTTCTTGCATCTATTCAAACTAGCTTGCCTCCTCCTATGTGTCACCTTATGAATATCACTTGCCAGTCCGGCACTTCGATGCCACGAACGTCGTACGCCCTTGCAAACCCACCCGCGACTGCCTCATGATTAAGGACCGGCACGACGTCTGTGCTCGGGTTCGTCCCTGCAGTGTCGCCAAATCCAAGCAGCTGAGCTCTGGCTCGCGGGGCAGCCCCCGTGTACGTCACCTCCCATGGTCCTTGGTGCTTGGTCCTCGCATGAGCTAATCGCGGGCGGATGAGCCAGGGCGCGCGACATGGTGCCTCGCCACCACGGGAGCCGCGCGCCGGCTGTCTTTCTTTAGGATTTTTTGCATGAGAAGACTGGGCACGTCGTCTGTCCTCGGGCCCGTCCCTGCAGCGTCGATAAACCCAACGACTGAGCTCTGTCTGGCGCCCGGCCCCATTCACGTCACCTCCTGGGATCGTTGGTGTTTGGCCTTCTCATGTGATCACCTCAGGAGATTCATTCAACGCAGGTTGCCTAACCATCTCGCATGACCACCACAGTGTCAAGAATCAAATTCAGGCGCAACCCGCCTTGAGGTAGGGCCTCGTGAGTCCTGCGCTGGCTCACGAGTGCCCAGATACACCTCGTCTAGCCCTGCCGTGCAAGCCACGTGTCAGGGCGGGGCTGTACACGCCTCGGGGGCTCCACTCAGAGGGAGCCCTCACCCACGCACCAGTGGAAGCACCAAGCTCCGCGCTAGCAGTCGAGGAGCGGCTATGCCCGTGCAAGTGTGGAAGCGCTATGCTCCACGCTGGTGATAAACAACTGAGGGCGGCCCCATGGCCGTATCAACCTTAGGGAGCCACCAGGCTTGGAGTCCAGCCTTGTCGCAACACCTTCCCCTCGGGAGGGTCGCGCGAGGGGGCTGGGCACAGGGGCTATGCTCGGGTCACGCCCAAGCGTACGCCACCCTGCCAGGTCCCTCGGACCTGGTCGTCGCACACCCCTCCCAAGCGGGACCTCGGTGAGGACAGGTATGGAGGTCTGTTCGTACGTCAAGGGGGACTCCTGAGCATCGCGACTCAGGAGCCTAACTAGCCACGTGCCCCCTCACCCCTTGGTCTCGTCCTGGTGATCCGGACGACCCAACGGCGGATGAGGCATGCGCGGGGCTGGGCCCTGCCGACGCAAAGCACTAAGGCCTACTCTCGCATTTCTTTCCCGAAGGCTATTCGAACGTCAAGGGGGACTCCTGAGCATCGCGAATCAGGAGCCTAACTAGCCACGTGGCCCCTCACCCCTTGGTCTTGTCCTGGTGATCCGGACGACCCAACGGCGGCTGAGGCATGCGCGGGGCTAGGTCCTGCCGACGCAAAACACTAAAAGCAACGAGAAGGAAATCGCAGAATCCTAATAAATTATTACAAAACATACCGTTCTTCAAATACCAAACACGAGTTTTAAATGCCTAAACGAGGCATGGTGCATGTTGCAGGAGAGAAAAGTGGGAAGAGGCGCCGTCAGCAAGCCCCCTCGTTAGCCTTGGGCACTGCCATCGCCCGCGAGGAGTGCCCCGTTGTCGACGACGTTGTCGTCGCCTGTGTCGTCCGCCGGAACCACAGGGTTGGCGACACCGCCAGTCGGGGGCGCAGGGTCGATGGCAAGGAATTTCTTCAACAAGGCCTCCACCCGGTCCTTCACGGCTTCGGCATCAGCTGTGCAGCGCTCTTCCTCCACGGGCTCGAGCAGCTCACCAAGGTCAGCGTCAGGGTCGTGAAGATGAAGGTGGCTGAAGACGCGCGTCAGAGCCGAAGAGGAGAGCGCGCGGGCTTCCCCCTCCACCATGGGGCTGATTCCATTGATGACGCCCTCGAGCGCCGTGACAAGCTGAGGGAGTAGCTCGGCGGGGCCCTCATCATCAGTCACCAACGGCTTCTCCAAGCCCTTCTCGTAGAGCTCCTGTAGTGCCTCGCGGGACCTTGGCTCAAGAGATTTGAAGTCCACGCGATCCTCGGCAAGAACCTTCACCTTGGCCTCCAGCTGGACCTTCTCTGCTTCCACCTTCTTCTCTAGCTCCTCCAGGCGGCTGTGTTCTGTGGCCTGCATCCTCACCGACTGCTCCAACTCGGTTTCACGGCCGGTGACCGCGTCTTCGCGGGCCCTCGTCTTCTCCACCCACACCTCGCGCTCACGAGCCTCGGCGGCACGCTCGTTGCGAATGGTCTCCAACTCAGCCTCCGCCAACCGGCAGAGCTCCTTGGTGACCTCAACATCCTTCTGCACCGCGTCACGGGCGGCAGCGGCCAGACCAGCGGCCCGCTCCCCTTCCTCGGAAGCTTCTATGGCCTGGCTCCACGCCGCCCTGATGGAGCGTCAGATCGCAGCCACCCCGAGATCAACTCCAGGTGCCCTAACACCAGGCGATGATCGGCGCCTTGAAGGTCGCCCCGAAGCTGGGTCTGTGCGGAAAGAGCCTCCTCCAGAGCATCGGGCGAGGCAGAAGGATCACGGCCCAGCGGCATGATGGGAGGAGGAGGAGACGGCATCGGCGCTAAGGCCTGCGAGTTGGTAGCAGCAGGAGAAACTGGGGCTCCTGGACCTCTGGGACCTCGGCAGGCGAGCTCGGAGCAGGCGCCTCTAGAGCCGACTTGGCTGTGGAGGTCGCTTTCTCCTGGGGTCGGTCCTGCGAACCTCGCGAGGATGACCGGGCCGGCGGGGCATGAGTGCCGTCGCCGCCCTTCCGCGCCGGTGGAGGCGCGGCCGCGGCAGGCTGCTGGGTCCCAGAGGGTGCGGCCGCTCCCTCCCTCTTCTTCTTCGCCGCCAGCGTTGGCCTGACGGTGTAGGGGAAAAGCGTCAAGAAGCAGTGGTAGAAGCAGGAACGAAATAAGGGAAAAGCACTTACTGGTCTACATCGGCGTAATCCCTCAGCCTCTTCTGAAGCACGAAGCCCGAAGGCTTCGCGGCCTGGGGCGCCGGCGTACGGGTCCCAGGAGCGGATGAGGGTGCGGCAGCTGGGCCTGCAGCAGCACCTGTCAGCGTCAAAACAGGGGCGCCGCCTCGGGAGATCAGCGCTGACCTGCTCTTCGTCGGGACCCCAGCCGGCGGCTTCTTCACGGGAGTGACCTTGGACCTCGTGGTGACCCCGGCAGGGGGCAGGGACTCCCTCACCGGATGATTGTTGGCGTCGTCGGGGAAGGCACGGAGGCGATCGGTCATGCGCGGTGGGGAAGTCTCCCCCGCCCCCTCCTGGGTCGCCTCCGAGTCCGGCTCCTCCTCCTCGCCAGAGTCACCGGAGGACAACACCACCGGGGCCTCGGCGGGCATCGGTGGCACGAGCCCGTGCTCGTTGAAGACGGGCATGGCGGCAGCGATCTCTGCCCCATCTGGACGGCGGTACAGCGGAAGATGGGTGTCCAGCGGGTACCCTGATCCTCCCTGACCAGGAGGCGGAGAGCCACGTCCAGCTCCTCATCGGACAAGGGGTCCGAGCGCAAGCGGAGGTCGCCCCCGTCGTCCTCAAGCTTCCGCAGGGGGCGCGAGCGTGCCTGAAGCGGGGCCAGGCGCTGCGCCAGGAACTCCTTGACTATCATGGCCCCCGTCAGCTTCTTCGCCTTCGGGTCGTCAGGCTTCAGGTCGGCAACCATCTTCTCCAGCACATGCTTCGCCCGGAGGTCCGTGAGCTTCGCGCTGAACCAACCCTCATGAGGCGAAGGCATCCCCGTCGGCAGCGTCAGCCGAGGATAGGAGCACTTGGCATCCATGAAGAACCACTTGTTCCTGAAGCCCTCGGCCTTCTTCCCGGCCCTCGAGATTGCATTGGACCCGTTGGCCGCGACGAAGTTGGCGCATCCTGAGAATTGCCCCTCCTTATTCCGGAGGTAGAAGAAATGGTGTAGCAGCGCCACGGACGGCATCACCCCCATGAATGCCTCGCAGTAGAAGGCAAAGATTGACAGGAAGACAATGGAGTTGGGATGAAGATCGACGGCGTGGAGATTGTAGTGGCTAAGCACGACATAGAAGAAATCGGAAAAAGGAGGGACCAGCCCCGCGAAGACACTATTCAAGAAGAAGGGATGAAAGGTACTGCCCGGAGCTTCAGGCTCGACGGAGCCGGCCTGGAGCGTTGTCTCCTTCACCTCGTCGTCGTCGCCCTCCGTCATTCGGCGCGCGGTGGCAAGCTTCTCCTCTGAGACCGTGGGCGCGCTCAAGGCTGGCTCGTACCAGGCGGGTGAGCGCGAGGCCTTAGCCTTGTCAGGCGCCATCGGATGCGAGCTCCGGGGGGATTTCCGGCGGATCAGGAGTTTCTTGGGGCGAGAAGGAGGAAGGGGATCTGGAGCAAGGCGAGAGAAGGCAATGAAAGCTCTGCAGCCTGCGCAAGCCTTTTGTCAGACGGGAGCGGTTGCCGAGGCAGCGTGGGGAAGCGGAGGCGCCCACATCCTGTCAATCGCCACGCCTCGACCGAGGCCGCAGATGGTTGGGGCCCATGGCGCTCCGCACTTGCCCTTTGGCTTCGCCTCGAAGCCAAGTTCGAGCGCGCCTTGGGCCCGGGGGCTACTGTCGGCGTCCTAGGAACGGGGGTACCCAGACTTGCCTGCCTGCGGCCCATGGCGTGGCTCCATCAACGGCCCGGTACAACCCAGCTTTGGCAGCAACAACTCAAGACCCTCGTGAGGGGCCAAGCCTCGCGAGGCGGACGACACCAAGACCCCCCTGGGGGCAGGCTCGCTGGGCTGGCTCCTGAGGAGCGGAGATATTTATGCAAGGGGCACCTCGCGAGGTTCAAGTGACGTTAGCCGTGACGACCAAGGCCAGGCAGGCACCAGCGGGCGTAGTGTACCAGTTTTCTCTTTGGTGCTAAAGAGGCAAGCGCAGGCGAGGAGTCCCGAGGCATCAGGCAAAGTTTCCATATTGATGCAACAAGACCAATACCAGCAGGACGACAACACGGAGGTCATCGCGGAGCCCACGGCAGCATCGCCACCAGAGCCTTTGGCAGGCGAAGACTACTTTTGTCGGGATAGCTTGTACTAGTTGTCTCCCTTCAAAATTGGCCATTGTGGGATCCCTTCCCGCCTACATTTGGGAAGAGGACCAAGGCCACTGTAAATAGGAATAGCCACCACCATATGAGGCAACTGATCTTGGACTGGATTCATTCCATCCTCACATCCACCAGCTCATAGAGCTCAAGAACACCTCTCCTCCTGAGGTTGTTCACCCATTGTACTAGTTCATCCTTAGCCCTCGAGGCAATCCACCACTACCACACTGGAGTAGGGTATTACACCACGCGGTGGCCCGAACCAGTATAAACCTCTGTGTCTCATGTTCTTCGGGTTCATCGAGCTAGGCCGTGGAATCGCTGGGTAGGCAGGCTGGGGAGAAAGAGTCCTTCGTGCGCACCCCAGAGTTCGAACCTCTCAAGGGTCCGCGGAGCCCTGAATCCGACAGAAACCACTAATAATGCCAAGAAACCACTAATAATGCCAAGAAACTACTATCACTTGCATAGGTGGCAGACTTAAGATAAGACTACCTTATCAACCATTGTACATGCCCTTACCAACCAGCCCTACCAAGAAATGACTACTCTACAAAGTGTCGTTATAGGCAAGTTTCAACCCATGTCGCCCCTTAAGTCAACGCCTTCTATTGGACCGGCAAGTTAGGCGTTATGACTTGTGGGACCTACATGTCAGTCTGCACAAAAATTCCTGAGTGACCTCCTACCTCCGGCCTGTCCACCTAGTCATCCTCGGCCATGGGACGCAGCTACCGCCGCCGGCAGAAGGTGTAACACCCCGCATGTAACTTGCCATATTTGTAACTCCGACTCTTGCCATTTTCGGCTATGTGCTATGTTATTTCCTCCGTGGTCGGGTTTTGTCTTTCGTTTTGTTTTTTTTTGTCATGTCATGCATTTCATATCATGTCATCATGTGCATTGCATTTGCATACGTGTTCGTCTCATGCATCCGAGCATTTCCCCGTTGTCCGTTTTCCAATCCGGCGCTCCTATCTCCTCCGGTGCACCCCTCTTGTTTTCTTTCGTGTGCGGGTGTCAAACTTTCTCGGAATGGACCGAGGCTTGTCAAGTGGCCTTAATATACCACCCGGAGACCACCGGTCAAGTTTCGTTCCATTTGGAGGTCGTTTGGTACTCCAACGGTTAACCGGGCATCCGCAATGTCCATTTGAGTGTCCAGCAAAAACCCCCTCAAAACCAGCCCAAAACCCACCAAACTCTCTTCCATGCTCTAGGTCGTTCGATCACGATCGTGTGGCGAAAACCGCACCTCATTTGGAGCCTCCTAGCTCCCTCTACCTATTTATATGTGGGCATCCCGAAATAACATCGCAGTCCCGTAACCCTAAAATCCCTCTCCGCGGCGGACGCGTCGCGCCCGCCGGACATCCCGCCGCCGCCCGAGCCGCGAGGCGCACGTGGCCCGCCCTCCGGCCCCACCGCGCGGCCCGCCCGGCCCGCCGCGGCCGCCGCCCGCCGCGCCGCCCGCGCGCCGCCCCGGCGCCCGCGCCCGGCCGCCGCGCGCCGCCGCCTCCCCGCCGTCGCGCGCCTCCCGCCGGGCCCGCGCCCCTCGCCCGCCGGCGCCCCTCCCTCCGTCGCCGCCTCCCCCGCCATCTCCCTTCCTCCCGCGTCGGAGACGAGCTCTCTCGCCGATCCGATGTGTACGTGCGTTGACTCTTCTCCCCCCTTTTTTTCCAAGTCCTCATATTTTCTCAGCATGTGCTCTGTTCGATAGTGCATAACTCCTTGCATGTAGCTCCGTTCGCGCGTGTAATATGTCAAATTGTTCGTCTCGTGATGCTCTTCATTTTGTTCAATTGCACCATGTTCATTAGAGGTCATCTTGATGCCCAAATCATCTGTTGGAAGAGGGCTAGTTGCTGTTATCTGCTGGTTCTTATCAGAACTTGGAGATTTGTCATTTTTGTATCATTAAATCTGTGCTTCTTATGGGCATGAGCTCTACATGTGTTTTGAAGTATGCCATGCCATCTTTCCAAGGGTGTATGCCATGTATTTTTGTGATCTCTGTGGTGACTAGCACAAGCATGCAAAGTAGGCTCCGTAATGTTTCTGATTTCAGGGACAGTGATTTCTCCAAGTCCTTGTCTGCTGTTATTTTGTTGCCATGTAAACTTGATGCTACAGAGAGATCCATGCATATTTTGGAGATGTCCACTAAGGATGTTCTGTACCTATAGATGTAATTGATCCATTCATGCCCTTGTTTGCAATTATGGAGTGCCATAGCATGACTCAATCTTGCTCTACTTTTGCTATAAAATATTTCTGGCAGATTCTTAACATGATATGCAATTTTGCCAAGCTTATTGTAGTTGATCCATACATGCTATGCTTTTGTTCTTGCCATGGATAGCTTCATAAACATGCCATCTTGCTGTAGGTATGCTTGTTTTGTCATGCATTGCTCTGTAGTGAGTGCATCAAGCTCACAAAGAGGCCTACATATTATTATTTCTGCCATGCTCTGTTTTCTGCTAAGTCTGAAACCTGATAACGAAACTTGCTATGTTTACATGCTTGCCATCATATCTTCTGGTCCTTTTTGGCTTATGGTCAGTAAGGGACTTTTGTCATATGCATTTAGTAGAACACTGCCATGCCTTGTTTTGCTATGTTAAGTTCCTGTAGCATGTTGATTTCGTGCTCTGAACATTGCTACCTGATGCTGTTTTCTGCCATGTCCAGTTTTTCACCAAGTCTGTGATCCTGTTATCTTTTGCACTTTTGCCATGCTTGTTTGAGCTTGATATGTTGTGAACTAGCCGTAGCTCAGTGTTCATCTTTTGTCAAGCATCTCCTGTAGATTACTGTCATATGCTTTGTTGCTATGTTGGAGTGCTGTAGCATTGTTGCTTGTTGCATTTTAAGTGCTATCATGCTGTTAATCGCAGATTCGTGTCATTCTTGTTTTGCTTGCCATTTGCAAACCGTGCATCCGTTTCCGGTGATCTTTATATCGATTTCGACCGAAATCATCTCATCTTTCCAGTGGCATGCTTGGTTTGCCAAGTTACTGCCTTGTTCATCATTTTCCTTCCGGAGCACGCATATGCATCGCATATCATATCTTGCATATCATACATGTTTTGCATCATGTTGCTTGTGCATTTCTCGTGTTGATTGTGGTTCCGTTTGTTTGTGTTCTTGTCTTGGGTAGAGCCGGGAGACGAGTTCGTGAACGAGGAACCTGTTGAGTACGCTTACGAGGATCAAGCTTTCGACAACTCTGAGAACCTTGCAGGCAAGATGACCACCCCTCGAAATCACTTCTATCTTTGCTTTGCTAGTTGTTCGCTCTATTGCCATGCTACGCTACCTATCACTTGCTATATCATGTCTCCCATTTTGCCATGTCAGCCTCTAACCATCCTTTCCTAGCAAACCGTTGTTTGGCTAAGTTACCGCTTTTGCTCAGCCCTTCTTATAGCGTTGCTAGTTGCAGGTGAAGTTGAAGTTTGTTCCATGTCGGAACATGGATATGTTGGGATATCACAATATCTCTTATTTAATTAATGCATCTATATATTTGGTAAAGGGTGGAAGGCTCGGCCTTATGCCTGGTGTTTTGTTCCACTCTTGCCGCCCTAGTTACTGATATACCGGGATTATGTTCCTTGAGTTTGCGTTCCTTACGCGGTCGGGTGATTTATGGGACCCCCTTGACAGTTCGCCTTGAATAAAACTCCTCCAGCAAGGCCCAACTTTGGTTTTACCATTTGCCGCCTAAGCCTTTTCCCCCGGGTTTTCGCGAGCCCGAGGGTCATCTTTATTTAAACCCCCGGGCCAGTGTTCCTCTGAGTGCTGGTCCAAACTAGAGCCACTTGCAGCGCCACCTTGGGAAACTCGAGGTTGGTTTTAGCTGTACGTAGTGTTCATCCGGTGTGCCCTGAGAACGAGATATGTGCAGCTCCTATCGGGATTTGTCGGCACATTCGGGCGGCTTTGCTGGTCTTGTTTTACCATTGTCGAAATGTCTTGTAAACCGGGATTCCGAGACTGATCGGGTCTTTCCGGGAGAAGGTTTATCCTTCGTTGACCGTGAGAGCTTATGATGGGCTAAGTTGGGACACCCCTGCAGGGTATTATCTTTCGAAAGCCGTGCCCGCGGTTATGAGGCAGATGGGAATTTGTTAATGTCCGGTTGTAGATAACTTGTCACTTGACCCAATTAAAATACATCAACTGCGTGTGTAGCCGTGATGGTCTCTTCTCGGCGGAGTCCGGGAAGTGAACATGGTCTGAGTTATGTATGACGTAAGTAGGAGTTCAGGATCACTTCTTGGTCATTGCTAGATGACGACCGTTCCATTGCTTCTCTTCTCGCTCTCATTTGCGCAAGTTAGCCACCATATATGCTTATTGCCGCTGCAGCTCCACCTCATTACACCATCCTTTCCTATAAGCTTAAATAGTCTTGATCTCGCGGGTGTGAGATTGCTGAGTCCTCGTGACTCACAGATTCTACCAAAACAGTTGCAGGTGCCGACGATGCCAGTGCAGATGATGGGGTCGATCTCAAGTGGGAGTTCGACGAGGAACGTGGTCGTTACTATGTGTCTTTTCCTGATGATCAGTAGTGGAGCCCAGTTGGGACGATCGGGGATCTAGCATTTGGGGTTGTCTTATTTTCATCTGGATTTTGACCGTAGTCGGTCTATATGTTTGTATTTGGATGATGTATGAATTATATTTATGTATTGTGTGAAGTGGCGATTGTAAGCCAACTCTTTATCCCTTTCTTGTTCATTACATGGGATTGTGTGAAGATGACCCTTCTTGCGACAAAACCACTATGCGGTTATGCCTCTAAGTCGTGCCTCGACACGTGGGAGATATAGCCGCATCGTGGGCGTTACAAGTTGGTAATCAGAGCCATCCCCGACTTAGGAGCCCCCTGCTTGATCGAATCGCTGGCGTTGTTGAGTCTAGAACAAAAATGTTTTGAGTCTTAGGATTATATATATCGGAGAGTAGGATTCTTTTTACTCCTCAGTCCCTTCGTCGCTCTGGTGAGGTCTCCTGACGTAGAAGTTTTGACTATTCTCTCCTCAAATTTCACTAAAAAAATTTAGGATCACGCGGGTATCTTGGAATCGTTCCGATGGTTTTGTGACGAGAACATTGTTCTTGGTGCCTCCTGACATTTAGGGGTTGTGGCAGTGTCCCGGGGAGTTGAGCTCCGAGGTGTTGTCGTCACAATTTTATCGTTGCAGTTCTGGAATACCTGAGTTTCGCCGACATCGAAATCTCTTTTATGCAGTTGTTGGTGAGATCACCTCGACGCCACCCAGTACTGGGGCGGGAGTTCGGGAGTATTGCCATAACTTGTATAACGGATGTTTTTCGAAGGTTGAGGTAAACGATTTCCGAAGGTTTCTTGGTTATGTGTTGACGGATGGATACAGCTGGATCTAGGGATTGCTAGTTTGGGTGATATATTTTGTGTCCCCTGTATCCCCAACACCAGATTGCATAACCAGAAAGTTTCGGGAGTTTATAAGTGGGAATTCAAGTAGCCTTAGGATATCTTTCCGACAGACGCATGATATGAGATTGGGGTTCGACGTCTAGTGGTCCGCCTGTACACGGTTGGTTTTACAGTGGTCTCGTAGTGTCTTAAAGAGTCCATGGCTATGCCGACTCGGGGACGCTTCGTATGTCATGTGCACAGCCTTGTACATGATGGTGCTGTACGATTGAGCCCGTGTGGGCCCCACCACGAAAACTTCGGACGAAATCTCTATCATATGTTTGTTCCGGCTTATTCTGCAAGCCAATACTTTGCTTTGTTTTGTATTGTGGTATTCGAGTTGCTTTGAAGTCATATGTTGATTCCATATCTTTTTCTAAGTGGCTTCTCAACTTATGGAAGTGTGATGATTTACTACGGAATTCATTCGTTCATCTTCGTTCGAATGTTTATTGTGAAGACTATATGTTGCAATTTCTATCCGTTGATTCTACTTATCTATTTGTCTATCAAGATGCTAACGGATGTCACCCTCTTCAGGATGGCTCCGCCAACGCGTCAGAATCCGGATCGCAATGAAGGGAGTCAAGCGAACCCTCCGCCACCACCTCCGCCTCCGGAGGCATGGCAAGCTATCATGGCAGCCACCAACGCCAATGCTCAAATAATTCTGCAACTCTTGCAAGAACGTACTCAAGGGCAAGGCAATCAAGGCAATCAAGGTCAAGGCAACAATCAGTTTCACTTTGCTACACTCAACCAGTTTCTCGCAAATCAGCCCAAGTCTTTCAGCTACTGTGCCGAGGCCACGGATGCCGATGATTGGCTCGTGGACATCAACAAGCATTTTGAATGTAGCAATGTCAGGCCTGAGGACTATGTCAAGTTCGCTTCTTTCCAGCTCAAGGACCAAGCTGCTGATTGGTATCAACAATACAAAGATTCCAGAGGAGGTCGTGTGATCACTTGGACTGACTTCTGTCGGGACTTCAAAGCGCACCACATTCCACAAAGTGTTGTTGAGAGCAAGCGTGAGGAGTTCCGCAATCTCAAGCAAGGCAACATGTCTGTGTATCAATACAACATCCAGTTTCAGAAACTTGCTCGCTTCGCTAAACAAGACGTTCCTGATGAAAAGAGCATGATCTATCACTTCAGAGGTGGCCTTAAAGAGGATCTGCAGTTAGCTCTCGTTCTTGTTGAGCCTACTCAGTTTGATCAATTCTACAATATGGCACTGAAGCAAGAGGCTGCTCAGCTCAAGTGTGAGGCTTCTAAGAAAGAGTCAGAGACGCAGTTCAGTCTTCTTCTTCCTCACTTGTGACAGCTAAGCAACAGAAGTTCTGGTTGCCTCCTCCTCCTCCGTTTCGTCAGCCTTATCAGCAGAAGAACAAAGGTGGCCATGGTTTCCTTCCAACTCTGGCTATCAGAACAAGTCTCAGAATCAAGCTCCAAAGTCCAATGCTCCTTATCACCGTCCACTCTTAGAGGTGACTTGCAACAAATGTCAGCAGAAAGGTCACTATGCTAACAAGTGCTTCAACCAAAGGCGTCTGCCTCCTCCTCCTCCTGTCAGATCTTCCAGCAATGCAGTGGTCAAGCATAATCCAAAGTCTGCAAAGGTGAACATGATGAATGTGGCTCAAGCGGAGGAATCTACTGATGTGATAATGGGTAATCTTCCTGTTAATAATATTCCTGCAAAAGTTCTTTTTGATACTGGTGCATCTCTTTCTTTCATTTCAAGACCTTTTGTTGCCAAGCATGAATTTGTGACGGAAAAGATCCCTATCCCGTTGAAGGTTGTGTCTCCGGGCAAGCAAATGACATCTAATAATTGTGTCTCGGATGTTTCCATCAAGATGGGCGACTATAAATTTCTGTCTTCTCCAGTTGTTCTTGGTGACTCGGATATTGATCTTATTCTCAGGATGGACTGGCTTTCTAAGCACAAGGCTCAACTTGATTGTGCTGCCAGGGAAATTCAATTGACACACTCTTCTGAGGATGTGATTATTTATGCCGCTCGTGATGAAACCATTCGGTTTTTCTCTCTCAATTAGAAGGGCGAATTGAATGCCATCTCTCAAATTCCAGTCGTTTGTGAGTATCAAGATGTCTTTCCAGAAGAGCTTCCGGGTATGCCTCCTCATCGGCCAGTTGAGTTCGTTATCGAACTAGAGCCTGGTACTGAACCCGTTTGCAAGCGTCCATACAAGCTTGGACCCAACGAGCTGAAGGAATTGAAGAAACAGCTCGATGAACAAGAGCGTCTGGGTTTGATCAGACCGAGTGCTTCTCCATGGGGTTGTGGTGTTCTTTTTGTCAAGAAGAAGGATGGCACGGACCGACTTTGTGTCGACTACCGTCCATTGAACAAGAAGACAATCAAGAACAAGTATCCACTTCCCAACATCAATGAGCTATTTGAGCAACTCAAAGGGGCTAAAGTATTCTCGAAGCTTTGGTTCTTATGAATATACTGTCGTGTCTTTCGGTCTTGTCAATGCTCCTCCAGTTTTCTCTCGGATGATGAATTTCATCTTCAACCCCTATACCAATGAATTCGTCCTGGTGTATCTCGATGATATCTTGGTCTTCTCCAAGAATAAGCAGGATCATGCCAAACACTTGCGATTGGTGCTCGACAAGCTCAGAGAGTATCAATTCTATGCGAAGTTCTCCAAATGCGAGTTTTGGCTCGATGAAGTTCTTTTCCTTGGTCACATCATCTTTGCCAAGGGCATCGCTGTTAACCCCGAGAAGGTTTCCGCAATTGTGAATTGGGAACCTCCTCAGAATGTCAAGCAACTCCGCAGTTTTCTTGGTCTTGCAAGCTATTGCCGAAGATTCGTTGAGAATTTCTCCAAGATTGCAAAGCCTCTTTCCAACCTCCTCCAGAAGCATGTGAAGTATGTGTGGTCTCCTGAGTGTGACGTTGATTTCAACACTCTCAAAGAGAAACTAGTCACAGCTCCTGTCTTGACTCCTCCTGATGAATCCAAGCCGTTTGAAGTTTTCTGTGATGCTTCTCTCCAAGGTCTCGGTGCTGTGTTAATGCAAGAGAAGAAAGTTGTGGCCTATACCTCTCGTCAGTTGAAGCCCAACGAGAAGAACTACCCCACTCACGATCTTGAGTTGGCGGCAGTTGTCCATGCATTAATAACGTGGAGACATCTCTTGCTGGGAAGACAAGTGGACATTTTCACCGATCACAAGAGTCTCAAGTATATCTTCACTCAGCCCAACCTCGACCTCAGGCAGACTCGATGGGTCGAAATGATTCAAGAGTACAATCCGAGTATTGAATATACTCCAGGCAAGGCCAATGTCATTGCAGATGCTTTAAGCAGGAAGGCTTATTGCAACAGCTTAATTCTCAAGCCTTTCCAACCGGATCTTTGTGAAGCTTTCCGCAAGCTGAATCTCCAAGTTGTTCCTCAAGGCTTTCTTGCCAACCTCATAGTATCTCCTACTTTGGAAGATCAAATTCGTGAGGCACAACTCCTTGATGCCATGGTGAAGAAGGTGAAACGTGGTATCGACAAGGGTCTTTCCAAATACAAGTGCTATCGCATTGATGACAGAGACACTTTGTTCTTCGAGGACCGGATTGTGGTTCCTAAAGGTGATCTAAGGAAAGTCATAATGAACGAGGCGCACAATTCTCTCCTTTCCATTCATCCTGGAAGTACGAAGATGTATCATGACCTCAAGCAGTCGTATTGGTGGACTCGAATGAAGCGAGAAATTGCTCAATTCGTGAATGAATGTGATGTCTGTCGAAGAGTGAAAGCAGAACACCAACGACCAGCTGGTCTCCTCCAACCTCTTGCTATCCCAGAATGGAAGTTTGATCATATCGAAATGGACTTCGTGACTGGTTTTCCAAAGTCCAAGCGCGGAAATGATGCTATCTTCGTTGTCATTGACAAGCTTTCTAAAGTGGCTCATTTCCTTCCAATCAAAGAATCCATCACAGCAGCTCAGCTGGCAGAGCTATACACCTCCAGAATTGTCTCTTTGCACGGCATTCCACAATTGATTTCTTCAGATCGTGGAAGCATCTTCACCTCTAAGTTCTGGGACTCCTTCCAGAAGGCCATGGGCACAAACATTCGCTTCAGCACAGCTTTCCATCCTCAAACTAGTGTCCAAGTCGAGCGAGTCAATCAAATTCTTGAAGATATGCTCAGGGCTTGTGTCATTTCCTTTGGCATGGAATGGGAAGATTGTCTTCCATATGCTGAATTCTCCTACAACAACAGCTTCCAAGCGAGTTCGGGCAAGGCCCCATTCGAGATTCTCTATGGCAGAAAGTGCCGTACTCCTCTCAATTGGTCAGAGACTGGTGAACGCCAACTTCTTGGCAATGACTTAATCACTGAAGCTGAAGAAATGTGTAAAGTCATCCGTGATAATCTCAAAGCCGCGCAATCGCGCCAGAAGAGTTACTATGATAGTAAGCACCGTGATTTGGCTTTCGAGATCGGAGACCATGTCTACCTCCGCGTCTCTCCAATGAAAGGCACTCGTCGCTTCGGTATCAAAGGGAAGCTTGCCCCAAGATACGTGGGTCCTTTCAAGATCATTGGCAAAAGAGGCGACCTCGCCTATCAACTTGAGCTTCCTTCCAACTTCGCGAACGTGCACGATGTGTTCCACGTGTCACAGCTCCGCAAGTGCTTCAAGGCGCCTGAGCGCACTATCAACTTCGAAGAGATTGACCTCCAAGAAGATTTGTCTTATCATGAGCACCCCGTTGCTATTCTTGAAGAAACTGAGCGCAAGACTCGCAACAAGTCAATCAAATTTCTGAAAGTGAAGTGGTCGCACCATTCCGACCGGGAAGCCACCTGGGAACGCGAGGACCATCTCCGTTCCGAATATCCGAATTTCTTTCAGTCCTAGATCTCGGGACGAGATCCTCTCGTAGTGGTGGAGTGTTGTAACACCCCGCATGTAACTTGCCATATTTGTAACTCCGACTCTTGCCATTTTCGGCTATGTGCTATGTTATTTCCTCTGTGGTCGGGTTTTGTCTTTCGTTTTGTTTTTTTTCATGTCATGCATTTCATATCATGTCATCATGTGCATTGCATTTGCATACGTGTTCGTCTCATGCATCCGAGCATTTTCCCCGTTGTCCGTTTTCCAATCCGGCGCTCCTATCTCCTCCGGTGCACCCCTCTTGTTTTCTTTCATGTGCGGGTGTCAAACTTTCTCGGAATGGACCGAGGCTTGTCAAGTGGCCTTAATATACCACCCGGAGACCACCGGTCAAGTTTCGTTCCATTTGGAGGTCGTTTGGTACTCCAACGGTTAACCGGGCATCTCCAATGTCCATTTGAGTGTCCAGCAAAAAACCTCTCAAAAACCAGCCCAAAACCCACCAAACTCTCTTCCATGCTCTAGGGCGTTCGATCATGATCGTGTGGGCGAAAACCGCACCTTATTTGGAGCCTCCTAGCTCCCTCTACCTATTTATATGTGGGCATCCCGAAATAACATTCGCAGTCTCCCGTAACCCTAAAATCCCCTCTCCGCGGGCGAACGCGTCCAGCGCCCGCCGGACATCCGCGCCGCCGCCCCGAGCCAGTGGCGAGGCGCCACGTGGCCCGCCTCCGGCCTCCACCGCCGCCGCCCGACGCGCCTGCCCCGAGCGCCACCGCGGCCTCGCTCGCCGGCCGCCGCCGCCACGCGCCGCCTCCCCGCCGTCGACGCCGACCTTCCCCGCGGGCCCGACGCCCCTCGCCGCCGGCGCCCCTGCCCGCCGTCGCCTCGCCTCCCCGCGCCATCTCCCCTTCCTCCCGTCGCCGGAGACGAGCTCTCTCGCCGATCCGATCTGGTGTACAGTGTGCGTTGACCTCCGTTCTCCCCCTTTTTTTTGCTAAGTCCTCAATATTTTCTCAGTATGTGCCTCTGTTCGATAGTGCATAACTCCTTGCATGAGCTCTACATGTGTTTTGAAGTATGCCATGCCATCTTTCCAAGGGTGTATGCCATGTATTTTTGTGATCTCTGTGGTGACTAGCACAAGCATGCAAAGTAGGCTCCGTAATGTTTCTGATTTCAGGGACTTAGTGATTTCTCTGTCCTTGTCTGCTGTTATTTTGTTGCCATGTAAACTTGATGCTACAGAGAGATCCATGCATATTTTGGAGATGTTCAGTAAGGATGTTCTGTAGCTATAGATGTAATTGATCCATTCCTGCTCTTCTTTGCAATTATGGAGTACCATAGCATGACTCAATCTTGCTCTACTTTTGCTATAAAATATTTCTGGCAGATTCTTAACATGATATGCAATTTTGCCAAGCTTATTGTAGTTGATCCATACATGATATGCTTTTGTTCTTGCCATGGATAGCTTCATAAACATGTCGTCTTTCTAGAGGTATGCTTTTTTGTCATGCATTGCTCTGTAGTGAGTGTATCAAGCTCATAAAGAGGCCTACATATTATTATTTCTGCCATGCTCTGTTTTCTGCTGAGTCTGAAACCTGATAACGAAACTTGCTATGTTTACATGCTTGCCATCATATCTTCTGGTCCTTTTTGGCTTATGGTCAGTAAGGGACTTTTGTCATATGCATTTAGTAGAACACTGCCATGCCTTGTTTTTCTATGTTAAGTTCATGTAGCATGTTGATTTCATGCTCTGAACATTGCTACCTGATGCTGTTTTTCTGCCATGTCCAGTTTTTCACCAAGTCTGTGATCCTGTTATCTTTTGCACTTTTGCCATGCTTGTTTGAGCTTGATATGTTGTGAACTAGCCGTAGCTCAGTGTTCATCTTTTGTCAAGCATCTCCTGTAGATTACTGTCATATGCTTTGTTGCTATGTTGGAGTGCTGTAGCATTTTTGCTTGTTGCATTTTAAGTGCTATCATGCTGTTAATTGCAGATTCGTGTCATTCTTGTTTTGCTTGCCATTTGCAAACCGTGCATCCGTTTCCGGTGATCTTTATATCGATTTTGACCAAAATCATCTCATCTTTTCAGCGGCATGCTTGGTTTGCCAAGTTACTGCCTTGTTCATCATTTTCCTTCCGGAGCACGCATATGCATCGCATATCATATCTTGCATATCATACATGTTTTGCATCATGTTGCTTGTGCATTTTTCGTTGTTGATTGTGGTTCCGTTTGTTTGTGTTCTTGTCTTGGGTAGAGCCGGGAGACGAGTTTGTGAACGAGGAACCTGTTGAGTACGCTTACGAGGATCAAGCTTTCGCCAACTCTGTGAACCTTGCAGGCAAGATGACCACCCCTCGAAATCACTTCTATCTTTGATTTGCTAGTTGCTCGCTCTATTGCCATGCTACGCTACCTATCACTTGCTATATCATGTCTCCCATTTTGCCATGTCAGCCCCTAACCATCCTTTCCTAGCAAACCGTTGTTTGGCTAAGTTACCGCTTTTGCTCAGCCCTTCTTATAGCGTTGCTAGTTGCAGGTGAAGTTGAAGTTTGTTCCATGTCGGAACATGGATATGTTGGGATATCACAATATCTCTTATTTAATTAATGCATCTATATATATTTGGTAAAGGGTGGAAGGCTCGGCCTTATGCCTGGTGTTTTGTTCCACTCTTGCCGCCCTAGTTACTGATATACCGGGATTATGTTCCTTGAGTTTGCGTTCCTTACGCGGTCGGGTGATTTATGGGACCCCCTTGACAGTTCGCCTTGAATAAAACTCCTCCAGCAAGGCCCAACTTTGGTTTTACCATTTGCCGCCTAAGCCTTTTTCCCCCGGGTTTTCGCGAGCCCGAGGGTCATCTTTATTTAAACCCCCGGGCCAGTGTTCCTCTGAGTGCTGGTCCAAACTAGAGCCACTTGCAGCGCCACCTTAGGGAAACTCGAGGGTTGGTTTTAGCTGTACGTAGTGTTCATCCGGTGTGCCCTGAGAATGAGATATGTGCAGCTCCTATCGGGATTTGTCGGCACATTCGGGCGGCTTTGCTGGTCTTGTTTTACCATTGTCGAGATGTCTTGTAAACCGGGATTCCGAGACTGATCGGGTCTTTCCGGGAGAAGGATTATCCTTCGTTGACCGTGAGAGCTTATGATGGGCTAAGTTGGGACACCCCTGCAGGGTATTATCTTTCGAAAGCCGTGCCCGCGGTTATGAGGCAGATGGGAATTTGTTAATGACCGGTTGTAGATAACTTGTCACTTGACCCAATTAAAATGCATCAACTGCGTGTGTAGCCGTGATTGTCTCTTCTCGGCGGAGTCCGGGAAGTGAACACGGTCTGAGTTATGTATGACGTAAGTAGGAGTTCAGGATCACTTCTTGGTCATTGCTAGTTGACGACCGTTCCATTGCTTCTCTTCTCGCTCTCATTTGCGCAAGTTAGCCACCATATATGCTTATTGCCGCTGCAGCTCCACCTCATTACGCCATCCTTTCCTATAAGCTTAAATAGTCTTGATCTCGCGGGTGTGAGATTTCTGAGTCCTCGTGACTCACAGATTCTACCAAAACAGTTGCTGGTGCCGACGATGCCAGTGCAGATGATGGGGTCGATCTCAAGTGGGAGTTCGACGAGGAACGTGGTCGTTACTATGTGTCTTTTCCTGATGATCAGTAGTGGAGCCCAGTTGGGACGATCGGGCATCTAGCATTTGGGGTTGTCTTATTTTCATCTGGATTTTGACCGTAGTCGGTCTATATGTTTGTATTCTGGATGATGTATGATTTATATTTATGTATTGTGTGAAGTGGCGATTGTAAGCCAACTCTTTATCCCATTCTTGTTCATTACATGGGATTGTGTGAAGATGACCCTTCTTGCGACAAAACCACTATGCGGTTATGCCTCTGAGTCGTGCCTCGACACGTGGGAGATATAGCCGCATCGTGGGCGTTACAGAAGGTGAGGTCAAAACCGCCGGCGGTGCGGAGCCGATCTTGCGGCAGCCCGGATGCCAGCTCCATCCGGCGCTCGCAGCCGCTAGCTAGCCAAGATAGCTCCATCCAGCTACTTGTCTGCAAGGTTTGCTAGCTAGATTGGCACGGCGGCACGGCGGCTTGCTCGCGCGCGCCGCGCTAAGGCCAGCCGTCTAGCTCGAGCGAAGGCCAGCGCAGCGGCTTGCTCGCGCGTGAGTCACACTCGGGCCAGCCTGCCAACCCGTGCGGAGGCCAGCGTGGCGTCCGACCCGTCCGGCGGAGCGGCGGCCAACTCACTCATCACCGGCGCCACCGACGAACACGCATCAGTGCTGTTTGAAGTAATGTTCAGGAAAAATAATGATTTGAGGGGGAATAACAGGATAGAAGGTCAGATATGGGTCCCTCGTGTCAACGGTCAAACAAAATGTGTTGGTTTAAGCTGCCTCGTCAGCGCGGACGTGTGGGCCAACCCTGTCATAAACGGGTTTAAACGAGCCTAATCGGCACTAGGTAGTAGTTTTTGGCACAGATTAAGAAATTTTGGGTATGTTTTTGCTATTTTTTGTACAATAGTTTCTTCCTAGGGCTGGTTGAAAGTGGTAGCTTTGTGTTAAATACTCTACATATTGTAAGTAGGAGTGAAAGTTAAGCTTTGGAAGCCAATAAGCAAGGCTAGTTACATAGTTCCTATGTGTACGTGATTGAAAGTAAATATCAACCATGAGTGACTAATATCTTGACGGAAAACTCGAAACTATGGAAATACTAGCATTTTTTGCATGGTTGGAAATACTAGCAATGTTCACGTGTGTTGCAACGGATCATAATTAGAATAATACTTATTCACAAACTTGATACAAAACACTCTAATTTTGATATACATATATCACTAGAGATATATTATGTTTCAATCAGAAAATATTCCTTGGGCTGTTTTGGTGAGGTGAGGGAGGGGTGTGGTTGGTTTTAAGATACTAATTATGGGTTTTTCTGCAAATTGGTAGAGAAGTGGGATGTTGGTGAGAAAAAGGCAACAACTTACCTCATAGTCGTTAGATGTAGATCTAATGGTCAGAAATGACGGATGACAGACACACCATCATCACCAACTTAGTCTTCTGTAGGAGTACTAGCAAGATGTCTGTGCATTGCACGGAACATCAAGATGCATTTTTTATAAAACACTTGTTGTGATTGACCCATGCGGGAGTAATCCCATGTGTAAAAACTAATGATATCTCGAGAAAGAGGAGAAAAGGTGAAGAGGAGTGAGGCGTGGTGGTGATTGGTGGTCGGACTGAGCGGAGGCATGGGGATGGACGACGCCGGCAACGGCCACCAGGCCAGTTTGTTCCAGAGGCTTCCTTTTTTAATTGCTCAACAATGAGGTTGTTGGAGATAAGGATGAACGAGGGAAGCCTTGTCTGCAAATGTGGAGAGAGGTGCGGGTATATTTTGTTGGGGAACGTAGCAATTTCAAAAAAATTCTACGCACACGCAAGATCACGGTGATGCATAGCAACGAGAGGGGAGAGTGTTGTCCACGTACCCTTGTAGACCGATAGCGGAAGCGTTTAACACAACGCGGTTGATGTAGTCGTACGTCTTCACGATCCGACCGATCAAGTACCGAACGCACGGCACCTCCGAGTTCAGCACACGTTCAGCTCGATGACGTCCCTCGAACTCCGATCCAGCCGAGTGTTGAGGGAGAGTTTCGTCAGCACGACGGCGTGGTGACGATGATGATGTTCTACCGACGCAGGGCTTCGCCTAAGCACGGCTACGATATTATCGAGGTGTAATATGGTGGAGGGGGGCACCGCACACGGCTAAAAGATCGTTGATCAATTGTGTGTAGAGAGGTGCCCCCCTGCCGCCGCATATAAAGGAGCAAGGGGAAGGCCGCCGGCCAAGGAGGAGGGCGCGCCAAGGGGGGAGTCCTACTCCCACCGGGAGTAGGACTCCTCCTTTCCTTGTTGGAGTAGGAAAAGGGAAGGGAGAAGGAGAAAGAAGGAAGGGGGCGCCCCCCTCCCTAGTCCAATTCGGACTAGTCCATGGGGAGGGGTGCGGCCACCATTTGGGGCCTTTCTCTCCTTTCCCGTATGGCCCATTAAGGCCCAATACGAATTCCCGTAACTCTCCAGTACTCCGAAAAATACCCGAATCACTCGGAACCTTTCCGGTGTCCGAATATAGTCGTCCAATATATCGATCATTACGTCTCGACCATTTCGAGACTCCTCGTCAAGTCCCTGATCTCATCCGGGACTCCGAACTCCTTCGGTACATCAAAACACATAAACTCATAATATAACCGTCATCATAACGTTAAGCGTGCGGACCCTACGGGTTCGAGAACTATGTAGACATGACCGAGACACCTCTCCGGTCAATAACCAATAGCGGAACCTGGATGCTCATATTGGCTCCCACATATTCTATGAAGATCTTTATCGGTCAGACCGCATAACAACATACGTTGTTCCCTTTGTCATCGGTATGTTACTTGCCCGAGATTCGATCGTCGGTATCTCGATACCTAATTCAATCTCGTTACCGGCAAGTCTCTTTACTAGTTCCGTAATACATCATCTCGCAACAAACTCTTTAGTTGCAATGCTTGCAAGGCTTAAGTGATGTGCATTACCGAGTGGGCCCAGAGATACCTCTCCGACAATCGGAGTGACAAATCCTAATCTCGAAATACGCCAACCCAACAAGTACCTTCGGAGACACCTGTAGAGCACCTTTATAATCACCCAGTTACGTTGTGACGTTTGGTAGCACACAAAGTGTTCCTCCGGTAAACGGGAGTTGCATAATCTCATAGTCATAGGAACATGTATAAGTCATGAAGAAAGCAATAGCAACATACTAAACGATCGAGTGCTAAGCTAACGGAATGGGTCAAGTCAATCACATCATTCTCCTAATGATGTGATCCCGTTAATCAAATGACAACTCATGTCTATGGCTAGGAAACATAACCATCTTTGATCAACGAGCTAGTCAAGTAGAGGCATACTAGTGACACTTTGTTTGTCTATGTATTCACACATGTATCAAGTTTCCGGTTAATACAATTCTAGCATGAATAATAAACATTTATCATGATATAAGGAAATAAATAATAACTTTATTATTGCCTCTAGGGCATATTTCCTTCAGTCTCCCACTTGCACTAGAGTCAATAATCTAGTTCACATCGCCGTGTGATTTAACATCAATAGTTCACATCCATGTGATTAACACCCATAGTTCACATCGTCATGTGACCAACACCCAAAGGGTTTAGTAGAGTCAGTAATCTAGTTCACATCGCTATGTGATTAGCACCCAAAGAGTACTACGGTGTGATCATGTTTTGCTTGTGAGATAATTTTAGTCAACGGGTCTGTCACATTCAGATCCGTAAGTATTTTGCAAATTTCTATGTCTACAATGCTCTGCACGGAGCTACTCTAGATAATTGCTCCCACTTTCAATATGTATCTTGACCGAGACTTAGAGTCATCTAGATTAGTGTCAAAACTTGCATCGACGTAACCCTTTACGACGAACCTTTTGTCACTTCCATAATCAAGAAACATATCCTTATTCCACTAAGGATAATTTTGACCGCTGTCCAGTGATCTACTCCTAGATCACTATTGTACTCCCTTGCCAAAATCAGTGTAGGGTATACAATAGATCTGGTACACATCATGGCATACTTTATAGAACCTATGGCCGAGGCATAGGGAATGACTTTCATTCTTTTTCTATCTTCTGTCGTGGTCGGGCTTTGAGTCTTACTCAATTTCACACCATGTAACACAGGCAAGAAACTCTTTCTTTGACTGTTCCATTTTGAACCACTTCAAAATCTTGTTAAGGTATGTACTCATTGAAAAAACTTATCAAGCGTCTTGATCTATCTCTATAGATCTTGATGCTCAATATGTAAGCAGCTTCACCGAGGTCTTTCTTTGAAAAACTCCTTTCAAACACTCCTTTATGCTTTGCAGAATAATTCTACATTATTTCCGATCAACAATATGTCATTCACATATACTTATCAGAAATGTTGTAGTGCTCCTACTCACTCTCTTGTAAATACAGGCTTCACCGCAAGTCTGTATAAAACTATATCCTTTGATCAACTTATCAAAGCGTATATTCCAACTCCGAGATGCTTGCACCAGTCCATAGATGGATCGCTGGAGCTTGCATATTTTGTTAGCACCTTTAGGGTTGACAAAACCTTCTGGTTGCATCATATACAACTCTTCTTTAATAAATCCATTAAGGAATGCAGTTTTGTTTATCCATTTGCCAGATTTCATAAAATGCGGCAATTGCTAACATGATTCGGACAGACTTAAGCATCGCTACGGGTGAGAAGGTCTCATCGTAGTCAATCCCTTGAACTTGTCGAAAACCTTTCGCAACAAGTCGAGCTTTATAAACAGTAACATTACTGTCAGCGTCAGTCTTCTTCTAGAAGATCCATTTATTTTCAATGGCTTGCCAATCATCGGGCAAGTCAACCAAAGTCCATACTTTGTTCTCATATATGGATCCCATCTCGGATTTCATGGCCTCAAGCCATTTTGCGGAATTTGGGCTCACCATTGCTTCTTCATAGTTCGTAGGTTCGTCATGGTCTAGTAACATAACCTCCAGAATAGGATTACCGTACCACTCTGGTGCGGATCTTACTCTGGTTGACCTACGAGGTTCAGTAATAACTTGATCTGAAGTTTCATGATCATCATCATTAACTTCCTCACTAATTGGTATATGCGTCACAGAAACTGGTTTCTGCGATGAACTACTTTCCAATAAGGGAGCAGGTACAATTACCTCATCAAGTTCTACTTTCCTCCCACTCACTTCTTTCGAGAGAAACTCCTTCTCTAGAAAGGATCCATTCTTAGCAACGAATGTCTTGCCTTCGGATCTGTGATAGAAGGTGTACCCAATTGTCTCCTTTGGGTATCCTATGAAGACACATTTCTCCGATTTGGGTTTGAGCTTATTAGGATGAAACTTTTTCACATAAGCATCGCAACCCCAAATTTTAAGAAACGACAACTTTGGTTTCTTGCTAAACCACAGTTCATAAGATGTCGTCTCAACGGATTTAGATGGTACCCTATTTAATGTGAATGCAGCTGTCTCTAATGCATAACCCCAAAATGATAGTGGTAGATCGGTAAGAGACATCATATATCGCACCATATCTAATAAAGTACGGTTACGATGTTCGGACACACCATTACACTGTGGTGTTCCAGGTGGCGTGAGTAGTGAAACTATTTCACATTGTTTTAACTGAAGGCCAAACTCGTAACTCAAATACTCTTCTCCACGATCAGATCGTAGAAACTTTATTTTCTTGTTACGATGATTTTCCACTTTACTCTGAAATTATATGAACTTTTCAAATGTTTCAGACTTCTGTTTCATTAAGTAGATATACCCATATCTGCTCAAATCATCTGTGAAGGTCAGAAAATAATGATACCTGCTACGAGCCTCAATATTCATCGGACCACATACATCTGTATGTATGATTTCCAACAAATCTGTTGCTCTCTCCATAGTTCCGGAGAATGGCGTTTTAGTCATCTTGCCCATGAGGCACGGTTCGCAAGCATCAAGTGATTCATAATCAAGTGATTCCAAAACCCATCAGTATGGAGTTTCTTCATGCGCTTTACACCGATATTACCTAAACGGCAGTGCCACAAATAAGTTGCACTATCATTATCAACTCTGCATCTTTTGGCTTCATTATTATGAATATGTGTATCACTACGATCGAGATCCAACAAACCATTTTATTGGGTGTATGACCATAGAAGGTTTTATTCATGTAAACAGAACAATAATTATTCTCTAATTTAAATGAATAATCGTATTGCAGCAAACATGATCAAATCATATTCATGCTCAACGCAAACACCAAATAACACTTATTTAGTTTCAACACTAATCCCAAAAGTATAGGGAGTGTGCGATGATGATCATATCAATCTTGGAACTACTTCCAACACACATCGTCACCTCGCCTTTTACTAGTCTCTGTTTATTCTGCAACTCCCGTTTCGAGTTAGTACTCTTAGCAACTGAACCAGTATCAAATGCCGAGGGGTTGCTATAAACACTAGTAAAGTACACATCAATAACATGTATATCCAATATACCTTTGTTCACTTTGCCATCCTTCTTATCCACCAAATACTTGGGGTAGTTCCGTTTCCAATGACCAGTCCCTTTGAAGTAGAAGCACTTAGTCTCAGGCTTAGGACCAGACTTAGGCTTCTTCACTTGAGCAGCAACTTGCTTGCCGTTCTTCTTGAAGTTCCCCTTCTTCCCTTTGCCCTTTTCTTGAAACTAGTGGTCTCGTCAACCATCAACACTTGATGTTTTTCTTGATTTCTACCTTCGTTGATTTCAGCATCACGAAGAGCTCAGGAATTACTTTCGTCATCCCTTGCATACTGTAGTTCATCACGAAGTTCTACTAACTTGGTGATGGTGACTAGAGAATTCTGTCAGTCACTATTTTATCTGGAAGATTAACTCCCACTTGATTCAAGCGATTGTAGTACCCAGACAATCTGAGCACATGCTCACTGCTTGAGCTATTCTCCTCCATTTTTTAGCTATAGAACTTGTTGGAGACTTCATATCTCTCAACTCGGGTATTTGCTTGAAATATTAACTTCAACTCCTGGAACATCTCATATGGTCCGTGACGTTCAAAACGTCTTTGAAGTCCCGATTCTAAGCCGTTAAGCATGGTGCACTAAACTATCAAGTAGTCATCATATTGAGCTAGCCAAACGTTCATAACGTCTGCGTCTGCTCCTGCAATAGGTCTGCCACCTAGCGGTGCATCAAGGACATAATTCTTTTGTGCAGCAATGAGGATAATCTCAGATCACGGATCCAATCCGCATCTTTGCTACTAACAACTTTCAACATAATTTTTCTCTAGGAACATATCAAAAATAAACACAGGGAAGCAACAACGCGAGCTATTGATCTACAACATAATTTGCAAAAATACTATCGGGACTAAGTTCATGATAAATTTAAGTTCAATTTATCATATTACTTAAGAACTCCCACTTAGACAGACATCCCTCTAATCCTCTAAGTGATCACGTGATCCATATCAACTAAACCATGTCCGATCATCACGTGAGATAGAGTAGTTTCAACGGTGAACATCACTATGTTGATCATATCTACTATATGATTCACACTCGACCTTTCGGTCTCCGTGTTCCGAGGCCATAACTGCATATGCTAGGCTCATCAAGTTTAACCTGAGTATTCCGCGTGTGCAACTATTTTGCACCCGTTGTATTTGAACGTAGAGCCTATCACACCCGATCATCACGTGGTGTCTCAGCACGAAGAACTTTTGCAACGGTGCATACTCAGGGAGAACACTTTTATCTTGAAATTTTAGTGAGAGATCATCTTATAATGCTACCGTCAATCAAAGCAAGATAAGATGCATAAAAGATAAACATCACATGCAATCAATATAAGTGATATGATATGGCCATCATCATCTTGTGCTTGTGATCTCCATCTCCGAAGCACCGTCATGATCACCATCGTCACCGGCGCGACACCTTGATCTCCATTGTAGTATCGTTGTCGTCTCGCCAACTATTGCTTTTACGACTATCGCTACCGCTTAGTGATAAAGTAAAACAATTACATGGCGATTGCATTGCATACAATAAAGCGACAACCATATGGCTCCTGCCAGTTACCGATAACTCGGTTACAAAACATGATCATCTCATACAATAAAATATAGCATCATGTCTTGACCATATCACATCAAATGCCCTGCAAAAACAAGTTAGACGTCCTCTACTTTGTTGTTGCAAGTTTTACGTGGCTGCTACGGGCTTAGCAAGAACCGTTCTTACCTACGCATCAAAACCACAACGATAGTTTGTCAAGTTGGTGCTGTTTTAACCTTCGCAAGGACCGGGCGTAGCCACACTCGGTTCAACTAAAGTGAGAGAGACAGACACCCGCCAGTCACCTTTAAGCAACGAGTGCTCGCAACGGTGAAACCAGTCTCGCGTAAGCGTACGCGTAATGTCGGTCCAGGCCGCTTCATCTCACAATACCGCCAAACCAAAATATGACATGCTGGTAAGCAGTATGACTTATATCGCCCACAACTCACTTGTGTTCTACTCGTGCATATAACATCAACGCATAAAACCAGGCTCGGATGCCACTGTTGGGGAATGTAGCAATTTCAAAAAAATTCTACGCACACACAAGATCATGGTGATGCATAGCAACGAGAGGGGAGAGTGTTGTCCACGTACCCTCGTAGACCGATAGCGGAAGCGTTTAACACAACGCGGTTGATGTAGTCGTACGTCTTCACGATCCGACCGATCAAGTACCGAATGCACGGCACCTCCGAGTTCAGCACACGTTCAGCTCGATGACGTCCCTCGAACTCCGATCCAGCCGAGTGTTGAGGGAGAGTTTCGTCAGCACGACGGCGTGGTGACGATGATGCTGTTCTACCGACGCAGGGCTTCGCCTAAGCACCGCTACGATATTATCGAGGTGTAATATGGTGGAGGGGGGCACCGCACACGGATAAAAGATCGTTGATCAATTATGTGTAGAGAGGTTCCCCCCTGCCCCCGCATATAAAGGAGCAAGGGGAAGGCCGCCGGCCAAGGAGGAGGGCGCGCCAAGGGGGGAGTCCTACTCCCACCGGGAGTAGGACTCCTCCTTTCCTTGTTGGAGTAGGAAAAGGGAAGGGAGAAGGAGAAAGAAGGAAGGGGGCGCCCCCCTCCCTAGTCCAATTCGGACTAGTCCATGGGGAGGGGTGCGGCCACCCTTTGGGGCCTTTCTCTCCTTTCCCGTATGGCCCATTAAGGCCCAATACGAATTCCCGTAACTCTCCGGTACTCCGAAAAGTACCCGAATCACTCGGAACCTTTCCGATGTCCGAATATAGTCGTCCAATATATCGATCTTTACGTCTCGACCATTTCGAGACTCCTCGTCAAGTCGCTGATCTCATTCGAGACTCCGAACTCCTTCGGTACATCAAAACACATAAACTCGTAATATAACCGTCATCGTAACGTTAAGCGTGCGGACCCTACGGGTTCGAGAACTATGTAGACATGACCGAGACACCTCTCCGGTCAATAACCAATAGCGGAACCTGGATGCTCATATTGGCTCCCACATATTCTATGAAGATCTTTATCGGTCAGACCGCATAACAACATACGTTGTTCCCTTTTGTCATCGGTATGTTACTTGCCCGAGATTCGATCGTCGGTATCTCGATACCTAATTCAATCTCGTTACCGGCAAGTCTCTTTACTCGTTCCGTAATACATCATCTCGCAACAAACTCTTTAGTTGCAATGCTTGCAAGGCTTAAGTGATGTGCATTACCGAGTGGGCCCAGAGATACCTCTCCGACAATCGGAGTGACAAATCCTAATCTCGAAATACGCCAACCCAACAAGTACCTTCGGAGACACCTGTAGAGCACCTTTATAATCACCCAGTTACGTTGTGACGTTTGGTAGCACACAAAGTGTTCCTCCGGTAAACGGGAGTTGCATAATCTCATAGTCATAGGAACATGTATAAGTCATGAAGAAAGCAATAGCAACATACTAAACAATCGAGTGCTAAGCTAACGGAATGGGTCAAGTCAATCACATCATTCTCCTAATGATGTGATCCCGTTAATCAAATGACAACTCATGTCTATGGCTAGGAAACATAACCATCTTTGATCAACGAGCTAGTCAAGTAGAGGCATACTAGTGACACTCTGTTTGTCTATGTATTCACACATGTATCAAGTTTCCGGTTAATACAATTCTAGCATGAATAATAAACATTTATCATGATATAAGGAAATAAATAATAACTTTATTATTGCCTCTAGGGCACATTTCCTTCATCTTTTAGTTTAATTTCCATCCATCCGATATAGATCAGGCGGTCTATATTGCAAGATGGACGCATACCATCATCACCAACTCGGTTTTTTATAAGAGAAGAATTATAAGTATGGAGATACAAACGTATTATCGATACTTGTTTCCGTAAACTAGGATCTACATTCTATTCAACGGCTCAGCATGTGGGGCCTTAGCACAATGACTTCTCGACTGTGTAGAACAAAGGTTTTTCCGTCGCAGATAAGGAGGGGGTGACGGCGGCGCGCTTTCAGCTTGCTCTAGTCCTAGTAGTCATACTAGGTGGTCTACGCATGTGTAGATTTATTCTTTTTCACGTCTCATGTTCGCCGTACTGCCACGACTGTTGATGAATAGACGGTAAGTTATTCACGGGGAAACCCTTGTTGAGCGTGTTTACGAGAGAGAGAGACAGTGTGCATGTGTGATATGTCTAGAGACTGAGGCAATGATAAGAGATTCTTTGTGTCTATGTGTGTGGAGGATAGAGAGAGACATGTACATGGGGCTTTGTGTTGTGTAACGTGGAGACACATAGACATAATCAGAGAGTGAGTGTGTGAGATACACATGCGGACATGGGGAGAGATGTGTGAGTTAGAGAGATGGAGAATTTTGGTGTGCATCTGAGCTAGAGAGAGGGGGGTATATACATACCTAGAGCTGGAGAGAATATGCAAGGGTGTGTGTCTTAAAATAAGGATCCAGATAGATGGGTGTTTGTGCGTGTCTGTGTGTGTTTCTGCGCGCGTTTGTGTGTGAGAGAGAGTGTGTGTATGTGGAGTAGAGAGACCACTAATGATGTAAACCTAGTATAAGGGAAGGGGGAATAGTGTGACATGTGTGTCAAAGAGAGACAAAGGCATGTGTAGTAGCGGGATAGCATGGGTGCGGGCGGGGAGCAGACTTTTTGGAAGAGACATCGAGTGTGTGTGTGGGAGAGGGGTGTGAGAGCGAGCGAGAGAGAGAGAGAGATAGCGACGGAGAAAGAGAGAGGAAGAGAGGGGTCGTTTGTGTCCATAAGTGGTGTATAGATAGGGAGACAATGTTGATGTTGTTCAAAATTGGCCTATGTACGAAGACGCAAGGGAAGCGAGTCATCGTGTGTGTGATAGGGACTTCATGAGAGATCTAGAATAGATGGTGTAGAGAACAACGTGTGAGATTGAGAATGATGATACATTAGGGAGCTATGTTCAGGACCCCAATCCTAAGTCACACCGATCTAGCATGTAACACATCATATCACTTTGCGGCCTCACGCACGGTATTCCCACGGGTGCCACCTTACCTGGCCCGGGACCGTTTGCGCCTTTTGGCTCAAGTATATGGTAGTGTCACTAGCATCCATATGACAGAGAACCCGGGCCGACATGACTAGTCGTAAACCCAAAGTGGCACTAACTTACAAGGGCGGGCATACATGACCCAGCAACGAACGTGTCGGTCATCATCGCATGAACCCAAGTCGTAGCAAGCTACAAGGACTTAAAGGAACAACGCGTGACATTTCCCCGAAGGGACAAACACAGTAACGAAGAAGGACACATGTCGGCCCGCCTAAGTGTTCCGGAGCAGTAGCAAGCTACCATGGCTCAGTGGAAGCACTAGGAGACATTTCCCCATAAGAGAGGCTACCAAGAATAAACAACTAGGTTGTCACATCCCACACATACCAAGCATTTCAATAACATACACACAATACGCTCGGTATGTGCAAATACAACATGGCATCACAACAAAACTCTATGACTCAAAGTATTTATTCAATAGGCTCCGAGGAGCCAGATATTACAAACATGGGTCTGATGACCCAGCATTCAAGTCATACAAGCAACAAGCACAGGCGGAAGCATAAACATGTCTGAGTACAGACATCTGAAAAGATAGAAGGCTAGTAAGCATGTATATCTACAAGACCCTCCAAAGGGTACAAGATCGTAGCTGGGGTAACAAGCTAAACATCGAAGTCCACGCGGAACTACTAGTGAGACTGAAGTCTCTCTGCAAAAACATAAATTAAGCAAACATGAGTGCAAATGTACCCAGCAAGACTTACATCAGAACAAGCTACATATGCATCAGTATCAACAAAGGGGTTGTGGAGTTTGACTGCAGCAAGCCAGCTTTAACTCAGTGGCTATCCTGTACTACGACTGCTGGTAACTCTTTTGAGGTGGCGCACACGAGTCCACATATTCACCATATCAATACACCACTATGGATCCGCTCCCGTCTCCCTACGAGAAGGCCATCCATAGCACTCACGCTTATCTTGCGCATTTTAGAGTATCCACTTTCACTTGTCTATGAATTGTATAGGCAACCCAGAGGTCCTTTACCGCGGACGCGGCTATTCGAATAGATCATTTATAACCCTGCAGGGGTGTATTTCTTCACACATGCTCTCGCCACTTACCGCCATGTATCTCGGCAACCTTCAAGCGGAAGCCTGGCGAGGGTGTCGGCCACGACCTGACTAACCACGCAAGTCTCCAGTCCAGGTTTTATCGCCTATTCAGGTTCCATCCGCAAGGAGATCCGGCCGGGGTGTCGCTCACGGCCCCAAACGATGTGAGCAGGGTTCCCAAGCCCACCAAACGGGCGACGCTTGGTACATCGTGCCACTGCACCTAGTCTGTCCCAAGCCCACCTATACCGGGTGCCACTTGGTAGACTACTAGCACTACCTACAAACACCAGAAACTAGTTGCAATTCCTGGACAGAGATTAGGTTGATTAATAAGCTGAGAGGGGCCGAGTTACCGGAACCCAATGTGTGGTAGTAGCTGTTCATGGATCACAAACACAGAACTCAGTTCCTAAGGACGGTTTCAATGAGACAACCCACCATGTACTCCTACATGGCCTCTCACCGCTACCTTTACCAAATCGTGTTCACACACTTTCTCAAAAGTAGGACATATTCACCACATTCCAATTCATCCCCGATGAATCAGACCTGACTCAACTCTAAGCAGTAGCAGGCATGACAACAAGCATGAATGAGTAGGCATAGCATGGCTCAAACAACTCCTACTCATGCTAGTGGGTTTCAACTATTTACTGTGGCAAAGACAGGTCATGCAGAGGAAAGGGGTTCAACTACCGGAGCATGTAATAGTTGAATCATTGTTGTCCTAATGCAGTAAAAGAGAGCAGGAGCGAGAGAGTGGGATTGTATCAGAATGAACAAGGGGGTTTTGCTTGCCTGGCACTTCTGAAGATAGTATAGTTCTTCATCGGTGTCATCGATCTCGTCGTCAGAACCACGTCTACTGAGAGGGGACAAATACCAGCAAACAAGGAAGAACACAATCAATGCAATGCAACAATTATGATGCATGATAATGACATGGCAATATGTTTTGATTTGAGCTAATGCAACTAGCAACAAGTTAAATGAAGTTGGTTTGAACCCTAGGTTCAAATTCAAACTCCATATGTTAATATTCATATGCCAATTATTTGATTCGTCCAATTCAGCAACTATAGGTTGTTCCAACATGCATGAAAATGGTGCATATGGATAGATTGATTTTTCTGATAATTTTTCATATATAACTTATTTCATTTGGAGTTACAGTTGAATTTCTATGAATTTTAGAAGTTTAGACAATTTTCTGAAAATACAAAAATCATTTGGATTTATTTAAATTCCAGAAATATTTATTACGTCAGCATGACGTCGGTGTGACATCAGCAAGTCAACAGAAGTTGGTCCAGGTCAAACCTGACCAGTTGGGCCCACTAGTCAGTGACTCAGTGCTGCCTAGGGTCACATACAGGTGGGGTCGGGTCAACGGACACGTCAGCATAGTCAACTCTGACGCGTGGGTCCCGATGGGTTATAAACTAATCTAAACATAAAATAAACTCGGAGTTAGTTAGGCGTGGGGCCCAGCTGTCAGTGTCACTGGAGGGGTTAATTAGTGGGGCTGTTAGCTGCTAATGACGGGCCACGTCATCTCACCGGAGTTCAACGCCGGCGAGCACACAGACGCGACGGGGTCCACCCTAGAGGCCACGGCAGTGGCAACTGAGGGCACCAGGGGTTGCCCTTGCCCATGCGCATCTAGCAGAGGCAGCAGCAAGCTGTGAGGCCACTGGAATCGACGTCGGCGATAGCAAAGGCGGCGGCCGGAGCTCGGTGGTTGCGGCTGGGGGGCTAGAGCTCGTGGGCAAGGGACCTAAGCAGCGCAGTGGCATCTACACAGCACGTGGAAGATGTCTGCGAGCTCGGTTTGGTCGTTGGGGCTTGCTAGCGACAGCAGTGACGAGCGCGGCGGCGAGAAGCTCTCGGCCATAGCGGGGCTACGGCCTAGAGGGCGAGCGCGACCAGGGGAGAAAGGGGAGACGATGCGGGTGCTCACAGCGCGTCCGATGGCGTCGTCGGTGAGGTCGGGGGCGTTCAGGTTGCTGTGAATCGACAACGACGGCAGTCGGTGCAGAGGATGAAGACAACAGTGATGGCGGCGCTGCGGGGCGCTCCGACGTCGTTTGTCTCGGCAGAGATGAAGAGCAGGTCATGGCGGAGCTTCCAGGGAGGGAAAAGGGGGCGCGGGGTCAGCGGTGGCTACGGAAACGACGGCGGCGCGCTCATGACCGGCTCGGCCATGGGGAGGAACGAGAGAGGGAGGCGAGGGGGAGAGTGAACGTGGGGTGGGATCGATCCATACGCCTCCCCGACGCAAGGCGAGGACGCAGGAGGCATCGACAACACGAAGCAGGAGGTGGCCGCTTGGCGCGTGCGCTCGCTGTCCTGCGTGTGCCTACTGGCAGAGGTATGGGACGACAGGCAACGCCTAGTGGGCTGGGCCTTTGACTGGGCTGCAGGTAAGTTAGGTAGGTTTTCTGTCCTTTTACTTTTTCTTCTGTTTTCTGTTTTGTTTTATTTCTTTTGCCACTATTTGAATTCAAACAAGTGCCAAAACATCCTCTGCGTATTTTATGTTGCTTCATGGACTTACAAAAGCACACAAAACATTTTAGAGGTATTTGAAGTTATATTCTAATTATATGAATATAATTCAAATTCAAATAGCCAATGATTTAAATTCAAAGTTCCAAAAATAAATCCTTAAAAATGTTCCTAAATTTTGGTTTGATATATAGCTCTTGCCAAAATTCTCAAACATTGCATAAGGACATCTTGGAAACGAAGAATGAAATTTCTAGGGTTCTTTGCCCTTCTTTCAATTATGTTTTTGAGGCTTAAGATTTCCTCAATTCAGATTTCTTGAAGTAAAAATGATGCATGATGCTCTCAAGTGCAACTAGTTACAAGCAGTAATCTAGGGCTGTGACAGCTACGGAAAGAGTCACGGCATATATGTATACAGGGAAGGAGCTGGGGCGGGTCCGCATGTGGGAGAGATAGAAAGAGGAGAGTGGTGCACAAGAAGAGAAAGTGTGCTTGTTTGCAGTGGGGGTGGTGTGTGAGGTGAGTGTGCGAGAACCACAGAACTAGGGACATAGACGTTTGGGGGCGACGTTTTGTGTGTATGGGAAAGATACACTCTACATAGTGTGTGTGCTTGGGAAAGAGAGATGCCGGGAGACCTAGAGAGTGGGGGAAGATATGTGTGCATACTCGAGAAACAAAGTGATAAGAGACCTATATTGAGGTCCGGACTTTAGAAGAGAGGGGGGTGTTAATGTGCTCGTGTGTTCGTGTCTGGGGGAGAGAACGATTTGTGTGTGGGGGCGACGGGGGGTGGGGGGTTGGCTTCAGATAAAGAGTGAGGTGTCTATATTTGATGGACTTCAGCAAATTGAGATATAAATGGTCAATAGTGTGTGCACTCATAGTTGATCAATTTGTTTCACAGTTTGGACTATGAAATAAAGATACTTTTGAACATGCGTGATATACCTTGATGTACCAGAATTACAAACCTAAGATAGGAATTTTGGAATTTGACTCCATCATTAGCTTTTGTAATTCATTTAAATGGAGGTACATTTTTTAAGCCAGGATTTCATGATTCCAAATTCATATATCAAACCTAGAGATATACACATACGGGCATGTTCAAACTTTATAATCATCCACTTTATTCATACACATACACGTTTTTGCTTTTGTCATGATATTTAGGATAAACACATTTGGAATTTCATTTGAAGTGGACCGTATGATGGTATTTGCTTGTACTAGCTCAATGATCCATATTTGAATTGAATGGACAATCTAAGTTTCGAGTTGGAGACACTGATTTTCAAAACTTGCACTTTTTTGCGTGCAAAACAAACAAATTCTCGGCCATGATATCATGGTCGGCCGTACAAGAGCAGAACACTTATAATTTTAGGCGCCAAAAGCTTTCAAACTCCCCGCTCACATCGAAATATCTCGCGCCCGGAAGTTTAGCCCTGCGATATTCCTGTGTTACCCCTGCCACATGAACAGAAAAGGGCTGCTTTGGTAATTCCATTGTTTTCCCCTCTTTGCCCCCAACATTCTTCCCTAGAGCCCCTCCCCGACCCCCTCCCCCAACCACGGCAAGCCGCCGAATCAAGTCCCGCGCTGCAGCGGTGGACCTCACACCCCGCCGGATCTACCTTCCGCACCTTGGAACCCCCAACTGCCAACTCACCACTTCACCGGAGCCACTTCAGCGACTGGCTTGTCCACCGCTCCAGATCTCCTTAACCGCCATCATGGTCCACCGCACCGGATCTGCTTAACCGGCGCCATCGTCCACCACAGTGTAGGCCCTTCACTGACTCCCTCGTCCGCCCCATCGCTGGCCCTTCATAAAAGCCCTCGTCCGCCGCAACAGATCCGCCTCACCGAAAGCACCGTACACCGCGCCCGCCGAAGCCTTCGTCCACTGCACCGGACCCGCTCCACGGACGCCATATTCAACTCCATCGGCCCTGCTTTACTGACGCCGCAGCCTCATCAGGTCATTTCGATTTGTACTCCTTGGTTTTTTCTCTTCTTTATCGTGCAACTGTTCACTTACCACAGATGAGCTTTCTTGTATGTCGACAGGCGCCGCAACCAAAGCACCAGAGCCGCTTCAGCGACGTCGACAGCCGGCCCAAACTCAACCACAACACGAGCACCATCGACGATCCTTAGCTATCAGGTATGACAACGATACCCATACGCCGCCGAGAATCAGGTACTGTTATCCAACGACCGGCGCCTACGTTCACTTTTTTAGCATAAGCATCGCACCTTTGAATTTCTTCAGGGCATCATTCAATTTTTCATGAGACGCGTTATTCTGCTTGCACCTGTAGGCCATACTTCCGGCAGTGAACATGTTACATGTGCTAAATTACATACCAGTGCACATATAGTTAATATGCTTTAGTTTTGTCCTAAGCATTACTGTACTTCCTAGATATCACTGCCTACTATTTTACTTCTTGCATGCTATATTTATGATAATGGTGTTGTTCTGATGCCACCTGTTGGTTCCATCAGACTGCTTCATGTTCTCTATGCTTAATTACACATCAGCAAACTAGCATGTGGTTCCGCTGCTTTTTGTTCGTTTACCCTACATTTTCTGATGCTAGCTATTACATCACTGCTCCGAGCCACTGTTCATTACTTTTTTGTGTTATTGATCTTCCCAAGTTGCATGACTAATTTGATACTTCTATTAATTATGGAGCTGCCAACCCCATCAAGCAAAATATTTGTTCTTTTGGGGCTGGCACCTCGAACAAGCATAAAAATAGAGTGAAGCAGATATATTGTCGTGTAAGCACACACCCTTGTTTCATTAGTTTAGATAAACCATTGATGATCAATTCGAACCAGTGCATGCGATTAAAATTAATTCACCTAAATAGAGGGTGCAGAATAAACTACAACAACTAGATTTGCAACCACGGGATGCTGACGATATCTTCAAAGAACATTGCAACAGCAGCGAGGCTTCACAGCAACATATGGTAAGCCAGTGTGTTTTAGTACATGCGAAATGTAATGCGTGTGGGATTCTTTCTTGGCTTGTGCCCTCAACCTGTAATCCTACAAAATTACAAATATTTCAGTTGGCTGCTTTGCTGTATTGCTTGATTTGAATGCTTGTTTGTTACTTGTTAGGATATACCTGAGTTGGCCAATATGTCAGCAGTGCCTGTTGTACTATCGTAAAGAAATGCATGCCTAGTTCATTTGAGTCCTTAACTTTTCCTCTGAACTTCATCACAAGACTGTCTTTGTAGTTTATATGAGGCCACACTGTTAAGTGCTTTCTCAGATTATTTCAATTGCTTAGATGCCTTGGCAACTTAAATATAGCGATGGTACACTCCCTTTCAACTAGGGATGTCAACTGGGTCCCGTTTAATCTCGATTAAAGTCCACTAGTGGTATGATAGTTCAAAAGAGTTTTTTGGTTTTTGAGGAAAATGAATTAGGGAGCTAGCAAAAACTAACTAGATGGGACTGGCGGATGTCGTTTATTTGCCACTTACATCCCTAGTTTCATCTTACCATTTTAATTTCTTTTCGGCTGATGCTGCTTCGAACCATTTAAATATAGCTTTCCATGCTCGGCAATAATTCGTATGTTGTTTACCATGTAAGCTTACTGCCTGGATCATGCGATAACTATCTCTTACTTATGTACAGCGGAAACCTTTCGGGATGCCGTTCACACTAGGACACAATGTACAACCCAGAATCTATTCGTGGAAGCAGTGCGCCATCCATGTTACTAGATGGTAGCAGTTCAGAGGCAACACCACCGGAGAGCAGTCTGAGCACATATATTATAGTTCTTGAGGTTCTACTAGATGCAGAAAGAGATGGTGTGGCTGCCATGAATGAGGTAATCTTGATCTTGAGGCTGGAAATTATGCAATTAGTTGCACGCATTATGCAAGCAACCCAAGAATTGGAGGAAGTAAGAATGTTGCATTTGAAGACGGAGGAGGTTTTGCTGTTTCTGCTGTCTGAAGCCCAGGGTAATCCTAGTTCTTCTTTAGATACGAGTTGAAACTGTCATTAGATTATTGTACTTGCATGTTGTGTCATGTCTCTGAATGGATTATGTTGTAAGACCCCCTATGTTTTTCCATGTGTTGTAATGATCCGAATTTTTTAGGCGAGGTAATCCTCAGTACTTGTATGATTGACATAAGGTGGACTGTTTTTCGTGTGAGCATATTGTATTGGATGAAATAACTATTTCACTCAAAGTGTATCCAACCTACTGAATTCGAAGATCACGGCATTTCTAAATCATAATCATATATAAAGGTGGAATAAATCTTTGTTGTGGTTTTGAAGAAATAGATAACAAAATGTAGAATTATCTGTGGATATTCGTAATCTAATACAAATTGGATTTGAATTTAGTTGCCAGGGCCCAGGGCAAACGTGAATGCTAATTCTCCCAAGTTTTGAACCATTATCATTTGTGGGCTGACCGAAGCAAGTGTTTGCGAGATGGAAATTACTGTCTACCCCTGACACTTTGACATCCTTATCGACCGGATTTACACTGCTGTCGATAGGGGTAGACTAGTAACTTCAATCAGACATGACACGACCGCCTCTGAGCCCATTCAGACACGGTGGGCGCCAAATGTGGGCAACAAAACACATTTGATTCAAGCTCGTCCAAAAGACATGTGTCTCTTCCTCCATTTCCACATTCATACACGATGGGCGGTAAAACAAACTCTCCTCGTCCGAAATTGATGTAGGCAAATATTTTAAATAGGGGCAGATGTGTAACTTCCCTCAAACGTGACACAACCGCCCTACCTGTCAGCCCCGTTCATACACCGTGGGCGCCAACCATGGTCGGCAAAATACCCTCTCCTCGCCCGAAATCGCTACCGGCAAATATTTGGGAGATGCGAGATTACCGTCCTATCCCCAACTGACGTGATGTCCAAAATTTTAAAGGGGGGGGGGTAAGTTCGTAACTTCCCACATTTCAAACAAGCGCGTCCCAAAGTTTGAGATCCCCCTCCCCCTCCATTTCCCCATTCATACACCATCGGCGCCACAACAACCTCCCACTGCGGCCAGCCTCCTCCGTCCGCCACCCCATCCTCCATCTTGCCGGAGCCACTACCCCTACCCCGTCGTCCACTACAAGAGATGGACGTCTCTCATCCACGACGCCACACCAGGATCCTTTCATCGCGTCCCCTCGCTTCATCGGCGCCGTCGTACACCTTGCCGTTGCTGCTCCTACGACCGCCTCGTCCACGGCAATAGGATTTATCCCCCGACCTGGCAGTCTGCCGTCTAAAGTCTTCTTCCCCACCGCCGACAACCATCGCACCCGCAACACCCTCAACGTATTAGCAGGGGCCTACACGGCGTCGTAAGAGAGGTGGTACTCTTCCATATGTGCTTAAGTTATTGGTCTCACCCGGAAAATAGATCATAAATTGTTTACTGTACTTTTCTTGTCCGTACCAAATCGTAGTGGCTAGTTGAAAGCAAATATTGGTTGCGAAGTAGCTTTGTCTGGTCCACTGGTCACCTAATGTTCCTATATTCGTTTCGAAAATCATGTGCGCCACCCACTGGTCCAGCTAGTTCCACTTTCCTAATTTTACTCTTGATGCTTAGGGTTTTCCCCTTTTATCTACTCTATTATGATCTGCGTAGGTGCTTTCTGTCGTACTAGCATTACTCCACCCTTCAAGCTAAACAACACAACACTCAAAATTCCAAAGCTTAGTTGTTCAAATATGATTGCGATATGGTACTAATATTAGTTAACGGACACATTTAATTGGTTAGCTAAAGGTCCCACTTGAGTTTCCAAATGCATGTTGCGACATATAGAGAGACAGCAGGATTGCATTTCTTTGTCACTTGTTGACTGTACTTTCTTGTCCACACCAAATCTAGTTGTTATTTCAAAGCAAACATCGGTTGCTAACTACCCTTTGCGCGGTTTGCAGCTTCAGATTTGCCGTCCCACTGCCACGGTCAACACTATACTCATCATGCTTACGGTTTCCCCATTTTATGATGACCACGATCAGCCTACGTGGTTCGTGTCGTAATAGCACTTCTCCACCCATCGAGCTAAACAAGCTTAGTTGTACAAATTCAAATATGATATTATGCTGATATTAGTAAAACTGAGATATTTAATTGGTCAGCTAAATGTTCCTACTTTAGTTTCAAAATGCATGTGAGCCACATATGGAGAGCCGGAAAGAATAGTATTTCTCTGTGCGCTCTGGTTCATCATGGGTGGGCAACTGACATTGTATAGAAAGACTTGTAATATCTTCAATCTGTTTGCTCTTCTGCTCTTCTTTAAGATGATCTTCTTCTCTTCTTTAATAAGTATGTTCCTTGTTGGGAAGAGTAGCAGAGACATTTGCGGTCGACTGGTCAGGTCGAGTTGTTCTCCCTTAGTATATTTTGAATCTGTCAGGTCAGGTCGACTTGTTCTTCTTTACTATATGTTGAAACTGTCATCTGCGAAGTATCATCACTTCTGGAGCTCTCATATTTTGAGTAGTAGGCCACATTATATTAATGCACACACCAAATTACAGCATGCATGGCATCTCTCAGAAGAATTGCATAGATAGCACAAAGGGGTTTACAGGGGGCAGTATTGGATTAGAATCACTTCTGCATTAGAAAGATAATCTCACTTGTTTTTATGTTTTCATGCATGTCAGGTATTGAACATTATAAAAATTAATATGAGAATGGACGCACGAGAGGAATATTGCGGAACAATCCACTGGCTAACAAACTTGGCATGGTGGAGGATGGCCTATCTTATTCACCCATCAAGGTGCTTGCTCTAACTTGGCAAGGTTGTATAGATCGCACATACTTTGCATCTGACCTCTTGCACTACTTCTACTTTGTTATACCATCTGCTTAGTTTAAGCATCATATATGAGTATATGCCACACCTATCCATTTTCTGTACCTATTCCATGTGTCGTCATACTATGTTTTTCCAGTCAAATGTTGTTCTTTTGTAATAGATGTCCAAAAGGAAAAGGGTGAGTGCAGATCCTTAAGGAGTACAAACTAGGTATTTGGAAAAGGTAGTGATACTTGTTAAATCAGATAGATGAGCAGCCACAGAAAACACAGGCCCAACTATACCACACTTTACCCATACTCCACTGGCCAAACCCCTATTAGAAATGCTGAGAGCCCAGCATCAGGTACTGTCTATGATATCAATTCAAAATTTGAACTCCTAAATTTCTGCATGTGCCCTACCTTCTCTCTTGTATGAAAACTAATTTCAGATGAATCTCCTTACTCAAAGTATCATAGGATCTCACAACAATACTGAGCTCTGCATTGCTCTTGTTAGTATCTTTTGCCCTTTGTCAGCATACTTACACTCATTGCTGTTTGATTATGTAGCATCACTGTAAATGTTCACTTCTTTATCCTTCCTTTGCTTGAAATTATAAGATCTATATTTACTCTTAGATACATGTAGAATTAACATAATGGTTATGAAGTTTTGGATTGCTCATGTAAGTACCTGTTGTCATGTACTCCCTCTGTATCGAATTAATTGTTGATCAATTGGATGTATTTAGAACTTAATAATGCTAGATACATCCATTTGAGCGACAAGTAATAACAGACAGTGGTGGTATTACTGTACTTGTATCGCGAGATAGTAGATTGTCTAGCATTACTCTGCATCTTATCTGCCCTGCTCTTCACTTTCTTCAAATTATCATGTCTACATTTACTCTTACCAAAATCAAACATACAACTGATGGCTCGAGTGCACGGCACCACGCGAGGCGAAAAAGACCACCGCACCGCGCCCGCGCCTGGGGGCGCAGCGCACCACGCGAGCGCAAAAAACACCGCACCGCGCGAGGGACGAAAACGGCATCGAACCCTAGCCCCAATCCACAGCCCCACGTCCCTCGCTCCTTCCTCCCTCACCCGCCGCCGCTCCCTCCCACCTCCTCCTCCTCCTCCTTCTTCTGCGCCCTCGGAGCCCCGCCGCCGGCTGCTACTCCTCCACCGCCTCGCCTCTTCCTCCTCCCCGCCTTCCCATCGCTCGCGTGCAGGCCATCGTGGCCACACGCTTCGTGGGCGAACCCGACCGGCCCGTCGCTGTTGGCTCGAGCTGTTGGGAAGAGGGAGGAGTCCCGAGACAGGGTGAAGGCGCAGGCCGTGCCTGGTGAGGCGGCGCCGCCGGCCATGGGACGCTGGACCTCGGGGAGCCCCATCCCAGGCCCGCGCCCAAATTCTTGAGCAAGGGAGGATAGATCGACGATGGCGCATCACATAAGGGAATGGGAGATCGAGGAGAAGGGAGACGAGGGTGGGTGGTGGCTTGCAGCATGGGGCGGTCACGTCCAATGAGGGTGGTGTTCTGTGGATCTGGTGCCCCCTCTCCTTTGGCGACCTCCTCCTCAAGCGTTTCAGGTGAAATGCGGTGAGGAGCAATGCACACGCAGCCAATGGATGGGATGGTGCTGCTACTGGGCAGGTATCATCTTTTGTGTTGTCTCTCCATCTCTCAACTTCCTTGCCTCTCCACCCTCGCTTAGCCTCATTGGGTGTGCCATTCGTTTCAGTCTAGGACATCCAGTGGTTGGAGTGGGGGCTCTGTTCTGTGAGCTGACCGCTCCGTCACGAACAAGCAACCATCTGCGGCCTTGCAAGGGTCGACACCGCCATTGCCGCCTCATCTGTCCTTTCCAGATGCCATGGTCTCCTCTCCTCTACAGAGACCTCCTCATCTGCTGCCGATGGCTGTGAGTTCACGGCTGCTCCGGAGCTCCAACGAGCCAAGGTCATCTCTGAACTGCATTTTTTTAAGGGAAAGATAGATACAAGAAGAAATTAGTCTGTACGTGCCCTTATTTATTTTGATTTTTACCACTCCTTGATCAACTCATGCTGACATATCAACGATTCCCCGGACTCCCTGTTTCTAGACTGCTAGACATGTTAGTTGGTTTTCTTCTTTCTTATCCTAGGATGGCATTTTTGTTTAAGGGGGAATTAATTCTTTTTTTAATAGTACATCTTCCCCTTTTACCAATAATCTGATTTGTATATATCAATTTATGGGTTTCTCCCAGCTGTGTGCAAATCCGACAAAGAAGAGAAAAGGAAGAATATTGAGGAAGAGTTTTGGTGAAGAAGAACAAGGTGAACTCCCTCTCTCTCTTCCCCCTCTCTCTCATGTACAGCCATGGTTGTTTGCAATTCTTGTTTCTTCTTATGGTGCATCTATGATCTTCCTAGCTTGTTTTCATTTCTAAATTACCACACATGTGAGCACCACCACAGTCTAGCCAGGTTTGGTTCAGAAGATTTCTTTGTTCCCTGTCTTGTCGATTGTTTTCTAAAGAAAGAAAAACAGGTTTTCCTCAACAAGGAAAATAAATAAATGAATGATACTACTGAAAGTACTGACTAGCTAGCTTCTATTCTTGTCCTAAAATTTGGTTCTGTGATCAACATAACATGCATGGAAGAACAATGTCACTCCTCCATTATCTAAAACCACATGTGCGTGTGCATGCAGAGTAGAAATGGATTGTACAGAAAATAGCATACTAAATGTTCTTGATGATCTGATCATGGACCTCGGCAAATTTGACAATGCTATCGACACTCTTTGCGACGCTGTATAATATCTTACACACTCATATTCATTCGATATATGCCCTTGTATATGTTATACCCTTTTTTAGACGAAGTATATGATACTGCTTACCAAACATAGCTGTTCTGTTACACTTTTGTCAGGGAATAGAAATGAAAAATTATAATTTAATTACTCTGGCATCTACAGTGGAAGGATCGGTTTTTATGGCATGCACTACAAAGGAGAGAAGTGGACCATGTGAACGTAGTACAACATTGTTGTTAGTTCGCGCAGTCGAGGTCTGCTCAGGAAGACACAGTTCGACCGAACAGCTGTTGTGTTTTCCCAGTTGTTTGCAAATCTGACGAAAAGGAGCAAAGAAAGAATATTGAGGAATATTTAGGTAAAGAAGAACAAGGTGAACCCTATGTCTCTCTTCCCCCTCTCTCTCTTGAACACCCATGGTTATTTGCAGTGCTTGTTTGGAATTCTTATGGTGCATCTATGATCTTCCTAGCTTGTTTTCTTTTTCGGGTTAAACTCCAATCAAGCATTGTGACGTATTAGTCATAATTTTATTATTTTCCCCTCGACTACTTTCTTTTGCCAAGATGAATTAATGTGTAGGTTTTCCACCACAAGTTCGTTGCAATGCCTTATTTTGTATTTAGTTCAGTTCAACTCTGGAGAATAGCAGTTTGATTTTTACCCCTTGACAAGTTACATTGGTACTGTATACAGGTTTGTGTATGATCTTAGTTCCTACAAACTGGAAGGCGAAGATAGATTAGTTTACCATTTTTTACCATCTTCAGTCACAACCATATTTTCCGTCATGAAAACACTCTTAACTCTGAATTTGCAACTGTTCAGTGCATTTATGTTGCTTCCTGCAAGGTCAATGATATGGTGCCAGCTGGAATTCATATTCAAGCTAATACAGTGACTAAATTTGGCGAGGTTGGCACCTTACTGCTACTCTGTTGATTCCTCTTTCTTATAATTATGTCAATATGTCGTTTCTTGAGAAAATATGCTTTTGTACCTAATCTTGATATGCTGGAGGGTGACTGATTTTGACAACTGAGTGTGTCTTAGTCGCAGTAGGGTAAGGGCATCCATAATTTTGATCGTGGTACCGTAGTTTCCAACTAAACTGTCATTTGCCGATTCTATAGCAGTGATTTCATATGCCTTACTAAATATGCTCTTGTTTTCTGAAGCAGCGAGTGCCTGATCATGATCTGCGGGAGGGTAACGGTTATTATAATAATTGAGTGTACCCAATGGAGGCTGCATTACATAATTAATGGGAGGGTAAGGGCGTCCATAGTTTTCATTGAACTACTGCAGTTTCCAACTGAATTTTCATTTGCAGATTCCGAAGAACGGAGTTCTAGGTTCTAACCATGTCGCTTCCATTTGTTGTATTCTGAGAATAAATCTTGTTCTATATCCCTGCATTGTTATCCACCGGACTCTAAAACAAAAATCAATGTTTGCACATCCAGACAAGGTAAACTTATGATGAGTGGACTCCACAATATAAATTGACATTCTATGTCAGTGTAAGTGAGTCTATACTCACCGAGGAACAATTTGATCTGATAACTATGAAATGTTCTTTGTTGGTTTTGGTTCTATAAGATCAAGATCTATAATTATATTCACTTTACATGTTAACATGTTGTAAATAAATTGTTATCTAATAGTCAGCAATCTGTGGGAGCTTTTCCTCACAGTAGGGTGTGTTGTTGATGTTTTCTTGATCTATCAGTGAACTTGTATCATGTGGCTAATATGTATATACAACGAGACTTTGTTTACGTTCGCCCTTTTTGTTCTGTGCGTGCTTGGTGAATTGCTTACCCGGTGTGTGGCAGAAAATAGAAAGTCGAGTTTGATTTCTGTTGTGGCATTGCAATAGATGACCAACCTTTTATGTTATGTGCTTTAGCTTCTTTTCAAATTTTAGAGTGACAACCGTTTGACAAAGGGTGAAATTTTTGGTAGGGCCTAGGTGGAAAGTATTTGATTAGTTTTTTGAGAGACTGAACTATATTTTTAATTCTGTTTTGTGCTAATGAACTACTTTTTAATCACTTTCTTATGAACGTATAAAATAAATTACATTGTAATGTATCATGTTGTATTACATGAAAAGGTGTTGAAAAGGACGCAATCCATCAAATATATGTAGTATGATATAGGATCCTCGCTTTATTGTATCCATATGTTGTAAGGAGATTATCTTGTCCATTCATTATTCTTATTATTTGTCCTTTTCACATTAATCGTGAGTAGACTTGGGCCATTGCATTTGATGTTGATCTTATTTGCATATTAGTCCAAGAACAACAATTGCTCTTTGTTGTGGCATTGCTGGAGAAATACAAATGTATATACCCGTTTCCCACTGTCCAGTCGAGGAGATCCCTGAGGCATTTGATTCTTGTGGGACTCCAACACATCTTACAGGATCATCAACAAGTGGCCGGGCCTCTGCATTACTCAGAAAAGCTTCCGACAGTTTCCGATTCAAAAGAAAACAAATAAGAAAGGATGCATTGATTATTTTGGGTTGATCTTGTTTGAATTTCCAGTGAAATTCAAACTTGAGACCTTACTCGAAGTATTTAGTTCCAATGGAACTAAATGAATTTCCCAAAATGCCTCTTTGGGTATTAGTTGCATTTTTATTTGGATCCTTGTATATTCAAACAGTTTCTGATTCAAAAGACAACAACAGTGAGAAGATAAAATGATTAAGCAACACCCAAATAGTGGTCGCAGCAGATCTCTCTCTCATTCTCTTTCCAGTTTGGTTGACCATTCTTTCTGTTCTTAGGTCTTTGATCTGCTTTCTTCTTCAATGAAGTAGACCACGATCTCCTACACATTCTGCCTTGCTCCCCGGGGCAACCTTCTATGTTTTAGATCCACTCTTTTTTTTTGAGAGATAATGGGCAGCCTCATTCATACATTTCAGAACTGTTCAGTACAAACTATATTCCTGATAACTTCAGGAGATACATTAAACCAGCATGACCCTTCATCATGTTCAGCAGACTTTGCTAGAACATGTGCTGCCTCATTACAACTTCGACTAACATGAGTAAAACAACAGGATAAGAACCTTGGAGCCCTACTCTTAATATCAAAAACTACAGCACCTGTGTGAGACCTGTCATCCACTTTACTCTTAATTTTGTTGATCAAACTGGCACAATCTGTCTCCACAAGGATTTTCTGGAAACTGGAATCTTCAGCAAAAAACAACGCATGGCGCATTGCAATAGCTTCACCCAGCTCCGGATTATCAACATGATGAATAAACCCTCTGCTTGCTGCCAGCACCAGACCTAGATGATTTCGGATCACAACACCAATGCCCATGCGTTTAGTCTGGGCAAAAATCGCAGCATCAACATTGACCTTGACCGACTCAGCCGGCGGCGGAGACCACTTCGGGATTGACACCTGGTGCTCACGCCTATTGGAGCCAGTCGACCTGAAATTGTGCAATAAGATGAAATCGACATAAGCTCTGGTGTGTGCCGACGGAATTCACTCTTTTCGTTCTGGTTTTAACTATGCTTATGATTACCTGTCTTGCCGAAATTCACTTGCCATACGCAAGTCTTCTGGTGTGTGCCGACGGAAATTATATTTGCGCAATCAGATTAGAGTAGATAATTTCCTAACCTTGATTCCTTATCGATTGCTTACTAAAATGTATGTACAGTTATTTCATTCCATGCTTACAATCCACAAAGTTAATTCTTGCGATTTACTTCCGCTATCAAAATATGTTTGATTTCCTATACCCGTAGGTACCATTGTATACCTGAATCCATGTGATTTCATGTCTCTATGGTTATATTGATTATCTTGTAATCTCATGTCATCAGTTTTCTCAGGGGTTATTAGATTCTTAACGGTGCTAAAACTTTGTTGGTAATCATTCTTAATATACACTCCATTTACAGCTTGTGCCTAACCTTTGGATTTATCTTCTTTCAAAGTGATCCTCATTGGGCTGGTTGAGCTATCCAACAAGTTTCTAGCTGAGGCAATTTGAAAAGCTCGAGCTCCCTAAACCAGTCTACTTCGTACGTAGGCTTGAGGAGGGTGGATATGTGTCGGTAGTTGAGTTTTACCCCACAAAGGAGCATTTCTGCATTTCAGCAGAACGAATTGCGCTGTCAGATCCGTATGTAAGGATGGGGTGTTATCGATGAATCAGGATGGGGTGTTATCGATCAATCACGCGGCTGTTCGAGCCCTCAGGTTCATGGAACGGAGAGAGCACAAGGTGCTTCTTGATTTCAACTATGAGCATCTGCAAGAAGAAAAAAAAAGGCATATGCAAGCATCACAAACAAGCTACTCGAAAAAGGAAAAGAAATTAAGAAGCACAAGAAGACCATCAAACAGATGACTAGGGAAGGGTGCGAGTATGTGGATGAAGTGTGTGTTGCACCAAACGAAATCCATTATCATGCTGGAGCTACCTACTGCTTCTTCAATGACAGACATGCTCTTCTGGAGATTCATGATGTCGTGGTTGAACTTCAAAGCATTACAAGCGCGGCATGTCTCTCACTGCAGCAGAAAGGTATATACCCATATGATCCAAGCTCAGACTCAAGTTGTGGTGTGGATTTTGTTAATGAGATGGGTGATGGCTACAACTATGAGTGATCACCGTAGGCATAGGCTTACTCTTAGGCAGTCTGGTATGCATACTAAACGCAGCTATGAACACTATGCGTTGTACTGACTTTGATGCATCTCTCTCCATGTAACTTTGCTTATCATAAACTAATCTCAAGCCTTTCTTTTGGCCTATGAACCTACCTTTAATGTAATAGATAACGCTATCATACATAAATATCTACTTCCTTGCTTCAAAGATTTAATGACTGGTCTCTAAATATTCTTTTCTTCCATGGTTCGCTCTCGCCCTTTGCGCCATTGGCGCAACGGGACGGGCTCCCCTGCATCCTCCTCCTCGCGGGCGAGGACGACGCCTCCGGAGTGAGCTGAGGGTGGGGGGCGGGTCAAGGCTGCTGTTGGCGGCCTGGATGCAGGCGATGGTGGCGGCCGGCGGGGGTCTGGCGGGCGAGGGAAGGAGCAGCAAGACTGGTGATGGGCCAAGCGCCACCAGAGGAGGGGGAAGGGGCGACTTCGTGCTTCGCAACAACAGTTCGTGTCCATGGTCCTCTTCCTTCCGCTTCTTTCCTTTCGTACTAATCAGCTCATTGTTCTTGTTCATACCTGTAGGCCATACATGATACATGCTCATTTTTCTTCTCTGTATTTTTTCTTGTTTATACCTACAGAAAAAATTGTGGTGGTGATGGTTGATCTAAGTATCAGATTGGTTATATGGAAATGGGGCTTTACTTCCGGAGATGTTCCCAATGAAGGAGCTTCGAGGCGAGCACTCCAATGATGTAGTTTTGTATATGGCATAATCTGTAGGAACCCTCTCTTAGTTTCTTTTTGTTCTTCGTTTCACTCCTGTTGATTAGTCAACTTCAGGGTATGTTGAATATGACAGTTAATGAAGATGATCGGGAAAGCTCAAGGACAGCCCCTGGTTGAGGAGGCCGAGGAAAGCCCACAGTCGAGGAGGGGATGCTCGGCACAGGTGAGCTCTTTCTTCCTCGCTTCCTCGTCTTCCCATGGTCACATGAGCTCCTCCCTCTAATTCATGTCTTTCTACTGTATTCCTTATTTGCAGCTAGGGTTTGGGTGGGGGTTGGTTCCAACACCGATGATGACATTGGCCAACAGCGGCACATCCCTCGATTTCCATAACCTCACACCATGAGTATGAGGTTGCATAGGCAGCTGGAGCTTGTCCCCTGCGCCCTTCTCTGGTCGTAGATAAAACTGTCATGTTGCTTTAGATTTAAGTGGCCAGGTCTTGATAGTAGGCATGGCTGAACGCGCCTTTTGTTGAATTTGGACACCATCTATAATATAGCTATTTGTTTAGGAGCTTGAACAAGTCTCGGTATATGTTAATTTTGCAGAACTGAATGTTAGCACAGAATTGTATGAGTCTCGGTCCAGTCAAGGTTTCTTTGTCTGCAATTGAAAATTATGTGAGAACTGGGTTTTTCCTCCAATACCCCAATTTCAGCAGATATTGAAAACCTCGAGAGTTTGGTGCCATTTGTCACGCTTGTATACTTAATGCTATTCTTTGTGTCTTTAATAATGTCTCACCATTTGTACAACTCAAAAGAGGATTTCCCATGAACATTTTAGCACTACTCTTACCTATCGATCAACAAAAGTTATTCTCTGCAGGTTAAATTTGTTTAAAGATGATGCTATGCAAAATGCGTAAGCTGGGGATGGCATGACAGTGCATGGTGATGCTGTCGGTCAAGAAGTACCATGCCGGTGAGTAATTCCTCTAGGCCGCTTCTTCGATTTGCTCTTGTTGAATGACAAGTTTATGCTGGACTAGGATCCGATTCATGGCGTTTGGTGCATCCGCACTAAACTTCTTGCTGGATTTGGTAGGGAGAGATATCCTTCGGTTTCTAAGTAAACCTGAACAATGATGTAGCATCCCAAATTTCTCTACACCCCAATCATTCAAATATTTTGTGATGCCTATGCCTCTGTTCTTATCTTCTGAAATAATTTAAGATCAACACGGTGATTTGAAAATGCAATCAAGCACAACAGGATGTTCCATGTCCATTGGTATATTTATTTCTCTATTTTAGATTCCCCTAAATGAAAGTTGCAATGACGCCTGATTATTGTATATGCTAATATGGTGGGCTTGTTAGGTTCAATTTGTGGTGGCATTCGGTTCTTTGTACAGTTCTGCTGAACGCTAAAAGAATTAGCTTATTTAATTTCTTCCATTTGTTGTGCCTGCCACTGATATTCTCTATGGTTCCCTTGGTTGCAGCTCTTGCCTTCCCTGCCAATGCTTCCTCCTACCATGCTAGCCATGTGTGCCCTCACCTTTGTTCATCAATTCGTGTGCAGGTATGGATCGGTGATGTCAATGCCCATAGAGCCATTACCTCATGCATGATGTGTGTTTTGTGTGTGCTAGTTTGCCGGTTAGTGAGTGATAATATTCTGATGAATGTTTCATCAGTGTAGCAAGTGATCAGCAATAGACAACTCTTACTTTTGGATTGAAGTGCAGATCTTGCTAATGAGTTAACTATTGACTCATTTATGTATTCTTATGCCCCAATGCTTCATTAAGTATTCTTATTTCTGCAACATAAAATTATTTCTTACCATCTTCTATTGTTTCCTCTGTTTTTATAGTTATTCAGAGAACACCACATGTCACATGAATTCTAGACTACTTGTCTACAGTTAACTGGTTAGAATCAGTTTCTTGAGTTTGCTTGCTTAGCATGTAATATTTCACTCACTAATTGTATTATTTCACGGTTGGCAATTGTTAGAACCAGGTCTTGAGTTTGCTTGCTTAATCGTGTCCCTGTGTAATTGCTCACCAAGCTCGCCAATGTGAGTTTGTCCCACATAATGGAGTTTCTATGAATTTTTGTAGTCCAGAAATTCTTGGAAATTCTCTTGTTGCTGTTATAATGTGGGTGTGTTCGGCTTCCTTCTTCATTAAAGGTGAGTCCTTTCTTTCAGGTTGGCCAACATGATGTTGTTTCTGCTGCAAAATAATTCGTTATGCAATTATGGTTAGGTTGTCCTTTTTCCTTCATAACCGCGTTTAATGGGTAGCTGTTATGCTCACTTTCCTCAAAGCAAGGTTGTGTAGCCATGCTATTTTGTGCTTTAAGAAGTAAGCCGACACCAAATCAGTAATCATGTGCTTCTGCTTTGTTGGCCCAAAGTCACTATTTTTTGTGTGTTATCTTTACTCTTTAGCCATTCCAAAACATTTATCTGATTTTGCAGTATTGCAGACCATAGAATTACAAGTTGGCCATATTTTTGAATGTGTGAACCTCACATAGATGTCGTGCGAATGCAGTTTGACAAGAGTCGTAAAACCAATGGATAAGAGACTGTTTGATGGTGAAAGCATTTATGCTCGTGGTGACTACCTCAAGTGTGCCAGAGTAAGAATTTGTCACAATTTAGTTTAAGAAGACTATATTATAGTTCTGCAATATTACATGCTTATTACATGAAGAGGACCCATTTGGCAACACTTAAATCATTTTATGGCGCCTTTGTTTCTGATCTACAAAACAACAACTTTTACCGAGGCTTGTTATTTCTAATTCATTCTTTTTCCCTGCTTGCTTATTGTAACACAAGCCACCATGACTCTAATATCAATCATACACACCTGTTCGATATACTCCCTATGTCGTGCAACAAGCCAAAAGTAATCCATTGGAATTTATAGATGCTTACAAAATATGCAGCCCTATTGGTAAAAAAGGAAAAAACAATTTTCAGATGCCACTGTTTTCTCCATCGAGATTAGCCTTCATAAAAATCACATTCTTATTTTCCTTCACAAAACATTTTGTCGCCCTTCTGTCTACCATAGACAACCAATCATATAGCCCCCTGACTATGGTATACATTTTTTTATGCCAACAGAAAAAATGTGTACTACTAAATCTCTGTGCAACGCCTGCACAGAAATATTTTTTTCATTAACAAACATAATAATGTGGTTCTGCCCCGCAAAAATAATAAATAATGTGGTTCTGGCTTTTGTAGCCGCAAAAAACGCTCTCCATCAACTAAACAAGTTTCTGTAAAATAGACTGGCCTGCTTAATACAGTGGCTTTCGAAAATTTTCACAGCCCATCACCAGCCCATAGAAATCTTCGCCTGACCCTTTTTAGAAGGAGACCGCAGCTCCCATTAAACTCAGCCGCTCCAGATTCCTTATCCAGATCCACCGCCGGACCACCTTCCCCATCTGCATCGACAGTGACTGACCTGGCATCGACCGGCTCCTGGAGCCATGGCCAAGAAGCCGCTCCGAAGTAGCGCCGCTGTCCGTCGTCACGGCGTGCTACCGACGTATTCGCTCACGGCACGCCTGCCTCAAGGACTCACCAACGAACAAGCCACCTCTTCCCTTCTGCATACGCGTTCCAACTGCCAGATTTATAAGGTAGGATCCAACAACTGCATTAGATTCATACAGACGAGCCAAGATTTCTCTTACAGAATCGATAAAGAGGCAAATCAATTTATCTAATACTTATATAGTTATTTTTATGAGAGATAACCTAACACTTACAATATCATCTCAAAATTTCCAAATAGATCCTGTACATCTTCCATCAAGCACTATTTTTAGATGCTATGCTCAAAGACAGTGTAGCTCCAAAAGTCTGTATGTTACGCCCAGCCTACAGGAGATGTTGTTATAGAGACTATGACAGAGTTTTCCCGATCTCTGCAACGCTTGCCAGAGAGCACTGTCAAGAGATTTGTTTTTCAGACTCATCTTGCTACTTTTTCCGGTTTATTAACATATGAAATCACCATAATTTTTGCCATGTCTCTGGTTCTTAATATGATGCTCACAAGCACTATCCCATCCAATCTTCAAGTCAATGAAGAGCACTCACATGGCCAAGAGCCATGAGATCTTCATCCGCCATACCTTGAAAATGAGGCGAGAGAGATCTGCCCTCTACTGGGTTCGATGGGATGCCGTCGATTTCACCCACTGGCATTGAGCGATATGCTTCCCCTCCCACATAAAGAAATCAGATTTTTGAGGGCTAGGATTATTTATTAAATATAATGACCGCCTTTTACTACTAATGTCCTGTTAAGTCTATGTGCATCACTGTTAATCATCACAAATAATACCATGGTCTAATATATCAGCTTAATTATTCTATTACTTCTTTCCAGATGGCTGCTGTTAAACAAGAGGAGGTAGACACAGCCAATGATACCAGCGGTGGCCAAATTACCCATGGTAATTCTGAAAAACGTATTTATAATTGTTTATATTGCAAAGAATGTTTCTTCTTCTTCGCTGATGCATGCTGTTTGAATAGTTTTTTGTATCACTTACACATGCAAGTTGATCAAGTATGTAATAAAACAAACTTCTTTCAGGGTCCAATAGATCTTCTGTTTGCTATTCATTAATGTTGTATTTATTTGTTGTTACATGTGCAAGCACTGCTTACTACTTCTAGCTTACCATATAGGATGGATACCATTTTCTGCCTTTCACTAATACACACAAGCTAATTAGCCCCTCTGTTTGTTTATGTTATCCTCTATCTGCTGTTGCAACCTTTTACAATGATCTCCTTACCTATTCAACACAGACGAACCACTATGTCGGAAGCACAATAAGCGACACGAGTATATTCATCGCCCACGCAAAGCAAGCTTAATCCAAAAGTTCAAAGGCAAGAAAATCCATCTAAAGCCTGGAAAGTCCATTCTCCGTGGTAAGAACTACATTACTCTTCCCATTCCATCAGCTCTCGCAACAGCTACTGAAAAGTATAATTTTGCGCAATTTAACATAGGTGAGCCTTGCAAGCACTACTTAGATGAGTTTAGTCACCACGTTACGTTGTGTGGGGCAACACAGTTAGGCTCTACAACATAATGTTCGTGCACTGCGAAAGATCATCCGCAGCACCACCACGCCTAATAACTACTATGTGTGCCACATGACAGAAACATTTGCAACACAAGGCAAAAGAATGGTAATCCTTTGCAATTATTCTGTTTTGTTTCATATTGCATGGTATAAAATGATAGTGACTAACCTTTACAATTGTTTTCAGTACTTTAATGTCCACTTTTCTACGGGTTCCCTTTTCCCACACATGAATGCTGACCACGGTGAACTTCCAATCACAACTGGAGACGGAACAACCACCGTCACGGTCCGCTTTATCAAGGGAGTTGACAAAAGGGCCACCATCACTAAAGGCTGGAGCGACTTCTTTCGTCGGACCCACATGAACGAAGGGCAAGCATATGCTTTCGGCTTTAAATGCACTTCCAAGGGATTGCGCCTGATTGTCTACTCAATATAAGCAAGCTGCAGGAGCCCCTTGCTATATAACATAGTATTAGTATAAATGCCTACAAAGACATCTATGTTTATCCTCCTTTTTGATCTTCTGTAATCCCCTAAGACAGTGTTGTGCATTTAGCTATCGATTATCCGCTACTTAGACTGCTCTATCGCATGCTTTTGAAACAACCATGATAAAGGAAATATATGCTCCTTCAAGTGCATATCCAAAGGCCTCTGCATGATTATTTATCCAATTTGAAAAGATCACAAGGGTACTTTCCTACATGACTTGGTGTATCATTTTCAATCTTATGTACTTACTGCATATAGTATATGAGCTATTCATTTTGAACAACAATATGTTAATGCATACTCTTACATCAATTGGCTTACATTTGGCCTTTGCGCCATGGGCGCAACGGGTCATCTAGTGTTGAATAAAGCCAATGCCATTGCACATGTTGATGTCTGCATTCCTTTTGTCAGCACCTTTTGCCTTGTAACCCTGTACTTAATTAATTGCTATTTGATTATGTATCATCAGTTTGCATCTGAGCTTCATTATGCTCTGTTTCTTTCAATATTATTTGATCTATATTTACTGTTTACAAAATGTAGAATAATGGCAACGCTTATAAAGAATTTCTTTGGGGAATATATTGAATTATCCTTCCATCAACATGGAGAAGGGCTTTCTCCAGCCCGTGTTAACATGTAATGTAAGTTCATCCTTCTCAAGCCTTCAAACTTTGTTCTAGTATAGATTTGGATAGGCATCATTTCCTCCATTGCTGTTTACTTGCTGTTTACATCTGATTGGATGTTTGCAACAACTACCAGTTTTAAATTGTAGTTGTAAAAACATGTTCCTTATGCAGAACAGATTCATTTATTTGCTTATATAATTGTGAAACCTGTTACGTGTCTCCTTGTTTCTCTTTCAGAGTCGTATCTCTTATGCCAGGCAGAACTTTAGGGAAGATAGTGAGCCAAACCATATTGAGGACAGCGAGATGACCCCAAGGTCTTGTCTTGATGAAGACAGTGAGTTAAAGCTATTCACCAGCAGGTGTGAGACAACCTCTGTGCAGTCACTGCCTCAATCAGTTCGACTTCTTCAGTCTCAACTTAAAGCGGAAAGGCTTGCTTCAGCTCAGCTCTGACTTGAAGTCAAAGATGCAATGAAGATGTCAGAGGACTGCCTTGTGCACTATGCTGCCATACAGCTAGGGATGGAGCATGTATCGTTGACACAACTGAGGTCTCATCAGCTTGTTAGGCTGCTTGCGAGGCCCGTCCTGGCCAGGCCTAGTGCCTTCTGAAGTGCTCTCAGTTTTGTATATTCTTTTTTTGGCGCGTTTATATGCACTGGTGGCGACCTTTGATGGCCAGCGTATGTGTTCCGCGGTCATGTTGCTCTTTATTATCACCGGTAGCGAACTTTGATTCCCAGTGGATGTAATATGTCGTAATTTCTTTATTGTATAGTCTAGGTTTATTCTTTGGTCGGTATGCTGTAATTTAGGCCAGAAGGTTCAGTGGATCTTAGTGTTGTCGGTCTTCCGGCCGGCTCGTTACTCATATGGGCCAAAACATGGGCCTATAATCATCTTGGGCCATTAGCAGGTCTAAACCTATCGTAGTTTCCTGCCTTTAACAGGCCGAGTAAATTTCTAGCCAGCTGTGCCAGAGAATACCATGGGCTTTTAACAGGCTAAAACCTAGATTGGGCTAGCGTTGGGCCGAAAAATTCACGGGCCAATACAGGCCGAAAATGCCTAAGGCCCATGTTTGGCCCAAATAGGACGAGCAGTTAACAGGCCAAAATATATCTCGGGCCTGTTTGGCCCAATAAAATTATGGGCTTTAAGCAGGCCGGTATCCACGCGGGCCATAGGCCCAAAAGTGTCATGAGCCATTATCAGATGGGCTGTAAGCAGGCCGGATTCAACGCGGGCTGTAATTAGGCCCAACTGTTACACAGGCCACTAACAAGCCGATAGGCCAGTTGGGCTGAAATTTATCCACGAAGACTATGGGCCGTTAAGAGGCCTAAAGTTACTTCGGACAAGAAATAGCCCAGTTTCTGCATGGGCTGTTAAATGGCCTAAAGTTAAACCGGGCCGACAACGTCCCAGATGCACCACGGGCCGCTAACAGGCCGAAACTATTATCGGGCCGAACTGGTAAACGTGCATTTAATAGGCTGAAATACAAACCTGTCTTAGAATGGGCCCAAAAGAACAGTGGCATGTTAACGGGCCTGATCCGATATGGGCCGTAATTTGGCCCAAAACACGACAGACTGTGAACGGGCCTGATCTGGTATGGGCCTCAATTTGACCCAAAACATGGCAGGTTGTTAACGGGCCAGCCCACTAGTGTTTGAAAAACATGGTGGGCCTTTAGCTGGGCCGGCCTTTTCACCGGAATGGGCCTCTGTTGGGTCGTGCCACGTGTCGACATATCATAGGTTCCTCCTGTCCAATGAGTTGATGACATCTGTCCCAACGGTGATCAAACACGTGTTTCCTCCGGCCAATGAGAATTTTACACGTGGAAAATCCCCATTGGTCCGGGCTGTTAACGGGTTATCAGATCCAAAACCGGACCCGATAGCTTAATGGCGACCCGTTACAGTCAATGCCACGTGTCAGTCACCCTTGACGAAGCACTTCTATGGCGTGCGATTTATCGTCATGGAAGTGGACACTTCCGTGATGATAATTTTGGTAATGTCATGGAACACTTCTACGACAGCACAGGTACGACTATCTTGATTCTATCATAAAATCGTCATGGATGTACATGCATGACAAAAAAGTGACCTACTGTGACAAACACGTATCATCAGGGAAGTGTATTTTTTTGTAGTGAGTATAGTCGAGGAATAAAAGATCCTAATACCATCCAATGGTGACGTGGGCCCGTAAGCCACACAGCCATGTTAGTAAAATAGTTTTCAAAAACTAGACTCAACTTCGGCCAAAGAGTTGGAAAGGGGGATCCTACAAGCAGTCGGCTCTGATACCAACTTGTGACGCCCCCGATTCAATCATACACGCAAATGTGTATGATCAAGATCAGGGACTCACGGGAAGATATCACAACATAACTCTAGACACAAATTAAAATAATACAAGCTTTATATTACGAGCCAGGGGCCTCAAGGGCTCGAATACAAAAGTTCGATACACAAGAGTCAGCGGAAGCAACAATATCTGAGTATAAACATAAGTTAAACAAGTTTTGCCTTAAGAAGGATAGCACAAACATCAACGATCGAAGAGGCAAGGCCTCCTGCCTGGGACCTCCTAACTACTCCTAGTCTTCGGCGGCCTCCATGTAGTAGTATTCGTCGGCGGTGGCACTGGCTCCAGGGATCCACCATCTGGTTGCAACAACCAGAAAAAAGGAAGAAGGGGGGGGGGGAAGGGGTAGCAAAGCAACTATGAGTACTCATCCAAAGTACTCGCAAGTATTCGAATAGATAACTTCCCTGCAGGGGTGCACCACATTACCCAACACACTTGATTACTCTGGCCGGACACACTTTCTGAGTCAATGCCCGGCCTCAAAAGATCAACACGTCGCAGCCCTACCTAGGCTGAGCAGAGAGGTCCCCGCCGGTCTACATCCTAAGCACTCCGGGGTCTTGGGCCCATCGCCCGTTGCACTCTTGGTCATTGCGTGCAGGGTGATACAGGCCACCTCCACTGGGGCGCCGACCAGGCTGTGCCGCAATGCTGAAGTGGACGTTTGACAAAGCTTCGACTGATACTGCGACGTCGAGGCCCATAACTATTCTCACGTGGTGGTTAGTGCGTAAAGGCCAGAGGCCAACTCAGAACAAATACCCAAACCTGTTAGTGCATTGGGGCCTCGCGGAGACGAGCAAAGACTCGCGATAATGTGACCCCGTCGCCCCGTCTCATGGACTTACGACAAGGGCCTAGAATGCCCGGCCATGCCACGTAGAAAACTCACGGGTGCTCTACGGGCCCGCCCGACTTTCACATCAACTCACAGGTACCCTTCAGGGCCGACCCGACTTCCACAATGGTCTCAAGTAAAGTTCAGGTAACCATGTGTCCATGACATCAAGGGGGAATCCGAGGCATCACCCTCGATGGATTCCACTCGATGTAATCATCAAGGTGAACATATGAGGAACCACCCTCGAGGTTCACACTTGAGGTGTTGCATGACACAGCCGTATCAGGAATGGTGAAGGAGGATCACCCTGGTTGACCACGATCGAATAGCTACACTACAGATTTATCATCAGGAGTGTGTTACGAGGTATTACCCTCGGCACTCGATAGTAACTATGCAGAGTCGTACATCTAAGGGGGTGAAGTGATGTGAGGTGTCGGGCTCTGGTCGTCGATCACGTTGATCGGGTCATCGATGAAGAAGCAGGGGCAACAAGGACAAGGTGGGGGTCACTGATGGATCACTAACCAACCTGTACTAAGCAGTTTAGGATAAGCAGGTAAGGTACAATGATCAGGTTGCAAAAGCAGGCTATGCATCAGAATAGGAGCAAACAATAACAGTAGAAAAATCTAAAGCAAGCATGAGAGAATGGAATGGGCGATATCGGAATGTTCAAGGGGGGGGGGGGCTTGCCTAGAAGCTCCGCGGAAAGGGAAGAAGGGTCCTTGTCGACGTAGTCGATCACAGTGGCATCAGCAGCGGTCTCGGGGTCTACCGGAGAAGAAGAGGGGGAAGAAACGGTAAATACAAAGCACACAGATGCATGACATGACAATAAGCGGTGCTAGGGGTGTTCTAACGCGGTGCTACATGATACCGGCAAAGGGGGAAACATCCGGGAATTTTTTTCCTGAAGTTTGGTATTTTCGGACAGACGAACCGGACGGGGACGGTTGCAGGTTCGCTATGCGAGGGACGTGTGGCAGGCGAATGGGTTGCGTATGTAGATTCGTCTCGTCTTTCTGAGCAACTTTCATGTATAATGTAAGTTCATCTGAGCTACGGTTTATTTTATATTAATTTCTAAAGTTTTTAAAACGGTTTTGGAATTAACATATTTAATTAAATGGAAAACAGGGTTATGACATCACCATGAGATCAACATGATGTCAGTAGTCAACAGGGATGTTGACTGGGTCAAATGTGGCTCCCGCTGTCATTGACACGGTTTAATTAAACAGATTTAAATAGCTAACCTAGTTAATTAGGTTAATTAGATTAAGTTAATTAGATTAATTAATTAATTATTATTTTAATTATATTTTTATATTTTATTTATAACCAGGGGCTGGGCCCCATTGGTCAGTGGGCCAAAGGCCTTAGCGGGGCGGGCGGTTACGGGCGTAGGGGGCGTGCGGGCGCCGATGCCGCCCGTTAGGCCGCCTGCCCAAGCCACGGGGGGGGGGGGCTGGCCACGACAGGCATGACCGCTGGCCAGGGAAGCCGATGAGCGCGAGCGCGTGCGGGGAAGCGGACTGCGCGGGGGCACGACAGGCGTGGGGGAGGGCCGAGCGCGGGCACGCACACGCGTGGGCGCTGTTGCGGGCGATGTGAGGACGGCACATCGAGCGGGCGAGGTCAGCGGGCAGCGCGAACCGGGGCACGTGCGCTCGTCGGTGAGCGGCGAAGGGAGCAGCAGCTGTGGGGCAGCACGGAGGAGCGGGCGAGGCCGGCGGGTGCGGTGATAGGCGCCGGGAGCACGGCCGGGGACGGCACCGTAGGGGAGCGGAGATAGGGGAAGGGGGAGCGTGCTCATGAGGCCCTGTAGAGGTGCTAAAGCGAGCTCGGGGAAGTGCCGGAGCTTGGGGCGGCGGTGGTCAACGACGGGACGGCGACGACGCAGTGAGGCGGCGGCGTCGGCGTCGGCGAGGCAAGGCAGAGGCCTCGGGCGGGCGTCGCGCGAGGAAGGAGCTGCCAGGCGTCCGGCGAGGGGGGTCGGGACCTCCGGGCGGCGGCGACGATCGACGGGGCCGGTCGGGGTTGCTCCCCCGATCCACCGATCAGACCGAGTCGGGTGGGGGAAGAGGAGCGAGGGGGTTCGAGGGGAGGGGGAGTGGGTTGGTAGCGGTTAGGGTTCGCTCGGGGTGAGGGGATAAGGTGGGAAGGTGGGTCAGCCAACTTGGTTAGCCCAGGGGGGTACGGTGGCCAGCTGGGCCGGCCAGTTGGCCGAGGCCCTAGGGCAGTGGGGGTGTTTTTCTTCTATTTAAAACTGCTCCACTATTTTCTTTTAAATTGTAAATAAAAGAGTTTTGTTAGAAAAGAGACTTGTCAAATTAATCAAGCACATTATTTCTAGGAGTCACAAAAAGTTTGAGGCCAAAAAGAGTTGCCTAACCATCTTTAGAAATTGAAAAGGCTGATTTAATTGCTGCTGGACCACTAAATTAAATTCCAGGGGCATTTTGGGAATCCAAAAGAGGTTGGTTTTAACATTACAAATATCCAGGGATTATTTGCAACACTTTGAACATTTTAGCTTTCATGTTTGAAAACTTCTATTTTTGACTTTAATTTAAATTTGAATTTGGTCCGGATTCGAACCAACGCGAGTTTAACAACAATAATCATGATGATGTGGCATCATTAGCAGGGAGTTACTGTAACTTAATTATCCGGGCGTCACAATGGTCGTGCCTCTAGAGGAAGCAAATCCTTGCCTCCACGAGAGGTAAATTCGTTCTTCTCACGAAACGAAAAATTATTTAAAAGCCAAAAAAGCGTACAGAAAAAAGGCCCGAAGGAAGCGCCAAGTGACGGGCTCCCAGCCAGACGCAAGTGGCTCTCGTTAATTAGCAGCACCCTTTCGCTAGTGTACCTTTCGTCGCGCTAAAGAATTTTCATTCACATGTAACAACTCGGCAGGCTTATTTCTGACTTAGTTAGATTCCGCTCGATTTCATTCGTTGTGTTATTTCCTTTTTTATTTTATTTTTTCACTGGTTTTCGTCGGATTTCTGTTTTCTTTATTTTTTCATCGTCTTTCTTTGTTTCTTCTTGGTTTTTATCTTTCATTTTTATCTTCGTTTTTATTTATTTGTTTCTTTATCAGTTTTCGTTGGTTTTCTTTTTTATAACATATGTCTAGTTTTCTTTGGTATAAAAAATACATACTTTGTGTGCACGTCAAACATTTTATGATACATGGCAAACATTTTTCAAATATGATGTACATTTTATTTTAATACATGTTTTGACTAAATGGTCAACCTTTTGTCGAATACATAGGTGAACATTATTAGTATACATCAGGTACTTTTTTATACATCTTTAATATTTTCAAATACATGATTACTATTTTTTAAATATATGTTTTGATGCCTATGTCTTTTTTCATAAACATTATACATTTTTGGTACACATAAAAAATATTTTAAATATAATTTTAACATTTTTTAAAATAGATGATTAATATTTTTTTCAAATATATTTTTATGTCAACTTTTTTCATACACCATTCAAACAATCAATACACTACACGGATCTAACAAAACTTACTCAGATTTCATGCATTGAGACAACATAATCATAGGATTTCTATTCCTAAAAGGGGAGGCAGGACTAACCAGAGAAACCCTATGATATATTTGCCACATAAATGGGTATAGATGACTAAGCGGTTCTCCGCCGTTGTAAGAGTCATCACCGGAGTGGTCGTCGGAGTCATCGACGGAGTCGTTGTGGACCTCGGCTCCGGCTGTGGAAGCACGACGCCGTCGAGGACGTCAAGGTCGCGTGAGACCTCGACGACGTCGACAGCAACCTCTGTCTCCATCTTCATGTCATGCTCAGGTGCTTCAGCAGCCCCCGCGTCGCCACCCCCTCCGATGGTGTGCCTCGGCGGCATCCTCATACACTGACGGCGGTGACCACTGAGAGCGGTGTTGAGGATGCAGGCGGAGAAAGAGGATTCACTACAAAAAAGACATTCGTGACATTTTGGCCCGAACGAAAACCTTTTTTGTCATGGTTATGACACTTATATGACGATAATTGTGACAAAAACATGTATCATCATAGATGCGGTGGGCTCCTACTTCTATGACAGAAAACCATGACAGAAATGGGCTTTTCGTCCTGGGTCGGCAGGAGAAGCACCTGCATGACATTCTTTGGGCCGTCCATGATGGAAAAAATCATGGTAGAAGTGAGGCGAGGAAAATATCGAGGAGTTCCCGGTTACGGTGGGTGGTCGGGGCCGAGCAATGTAGTGTGGTTTGTGCGTTTCTCTCGTACGTAAGCGTGTGTGTGCGTGCGCGAGGGGTTGGATCTAACTGAGCCTGAGGAAGAGGAGTTCACTTACTGAACACGAGCGATTGCACTAGCTACGTTAAGTTACTGAACTGTATGTTGGGGAACGTAGTAATTTCAAAAAATTTCCTACGCACACGCAAGATCATGGTGATGCATAGCAACGAGAGGGGAGAGTGTTGTCCACGTACCTTCGTAGACCGATAGCGGAAGCGTTATCACAACGCGGTTGATGTAGTCGTACATCTTCACGATCCGACCGACCAAGTACCGAACGCACGGCACCTCCGAGTTCTACACACGTTCAGCTCGATGACGTCCCTCGAACTCCGATCCAGCCGAGTGTTGAGGGAGAGTTTCGTCAGCACGACGGCGTGGTGACGATGATGATGTTCCACCGACGCAGGGCTTCGCCTAAGCTCCGCAACGGTATTATCGAGGTGTAATATGGTGGAGGGGGGCACCGCACACGGCTAAGAGATCTCAAGGATCAATTGTTGTGTTTCTGGGTGCCCCCTGCCTCCGTATATAAAGGAGCAAGGGAGGAGGAGGCCGGCCCTAGGAGGGGGCGCACCAAGTGTGGAGTCCTACTAGGACTCCCTAGTCCTAGTAGGATTCCACCTCCCATATGGAATAGGAAAAAAGGAAGGGAAAAAGAGAAGGAAGGAAGGAGGCGCCCCCCTTCCCTAGTCCAATTCGGACCAGACCAAGGGGAGGGGTGCGGCCACCCTTGAGGCCCTTTTCCTTCTTTCCCGTATGGCCCAATAAGGCCCAATACGTATTCCCGTAACTCTCCGGTACTCCGAAAAATACCCGAATCACTCGGAACCTTTCCGAAGTCGGAATATAGTCATCCAATATATCGATCTTTACGTCTCGGCCATTTCGAGACTCCTCGTCATGTCCCCGATCTCATCCGGGACTCCGAACTCCTTCGGTACATCAAAACTCAATAAAACTGTCATCGTAACGTTAAGCGTGCGGACCCTACGGGTTCGAGAACTATGTAGACATGACCGAGACACCTCTCCGGTCAATAACAAATAGCGGAACCTGGATGCTCATATTGGCTCCCACATATTCTACGAAGATCTTTATCGGTCAGACCGCATAACAACATACGTTGTTCCCTTTGTCATCGGTATGTTACTTGCCCGAGATTCGATCGTCGGTATCTCGATACCTAGTTCAATCTCGTTACCGGCAAGTCTCTTTACTCATTCCGTAATACATCATCTCGCAACAAACTCTTTAGTTGCAATGCTTGCAAGGCTTAAGTGATGTGCATTACCGAGTGGGCCCAGAGATACCTCTCCGACAATTAGAGTGACAAATCCTAATCTCGAAATACGCCAACCCAACAAGTACCTTTGGAGACACCTGTAGAGCACATTTATAATCACCCATTTACGTTGTGACATTTGGTACCACACAAAGTGTTCCTCCGGTAAACGGGAGTTGCATAATCTCATAGTCATAGGAACATGTATAAGTCATGAAGAAAGCAATAGCAACATACTAAACGATCGAGTGCTAAGCTAACGGAATGGGTCAAGTCAATCACGTCATTCTCCTAATGAGGTGATCTCGTTAATCAAATGACAACTTATGTCTATGGCTAGGAAACATAACCATCTTTGATTACCGAGCTAGTCAAGTAGAGGCATACTAGTGACACTCTGTTTGTCTATATATTCACACATGTATTATGTTTCCGGTTAATACAATTCTAGCATGAATAATAAATATTTATCATGATACAAGGAAATAAATAATACTTTATTATTGCCTCTAGGGCATATTTCCTTCAGTCTCCCACTTGCACTAGAGTCAATAATCTAGTTCACATCGCCATGTGATTTAACATTAATAATTCACATCACCATGTGATTAACACCCATAGTTCACATCTCTATGTGACCAACACTCAAAGGGTTTACTAGAGTCAATAATGTAGTTCACATCGCTATGTGATTAACACCCAAAGAATACTAAGGTGTGATCATGTGTTGATTGTGAGATAATTTTAGTCAACGGGTCTGTCACATTCAGATCCGTAAGTATTTTGCAAATTTCTATGTCTACAATGCTCTGCACGGAGCTACTCTAGCTAATTGCTCCCACTTTCAATATGTATCTAGACCGAGACTTAGAGTCATCTAGATTTAGTGTCAAAACTTGCATCGACGTAACCCTTTACGACGAACCTTTTGTCACTTCCATAATCGAGAAACATTTCCTTATTCCACTAAGGATAATTTTGACCGCTGTCCAGTGATCTACTCCTAGATCACTATTGTACTCCCTTGCCAAAATCATTGTATGGTATACAATAGATCTGGTACACATCATGGCATACTTTATAGAACCTATGACTAAGGCATAGGGAATGACTTTCATTCTCTTTCTATCTTTTGCCGTGGTCGGGCTTTGAGTCTTTACTCAATTTCACACCTTGTAACACAGGCAAGAACTCTTTCTTTGACTGTTCTATTTTGAACTACTTCAAAATCTTGTTAAGGTATGTACTCATTTGAAAAACTTATCAAGCGTCTTCATCTATCTCAATAGATCTTGATGCTCAATATGTAAGCAGCTTCACCGAGGTCTTTCTTTGAAAAACTCCTTTATGCTTTGCAGAATAATTCTACATTATTTCCGATCAACAATATGTCACTTACATATACTTATCAGAAATGTTGTAGTGCTCTCACTCACTTTCTTGTAAATACAGGCTTCACCGCAAGTCTGTATAAAACTATATCCTTTGATCAACTTATCAAAGCGTATATTCCTACTCCAAGATGCTTGCACAAGTCCATAGATGGATCGCTGGAGCTTGCATATTTTGTTAGCACCTTTAGGATTGACAAAACCTTCTGGTTGCACCATATACAACTCTTCTTTAATAAATCCATTAAGGAATGCAGTTTTGTTTATCCTTTTTCCATATTTCATAAAATGCGGCAATTCCTAACATGATTCAGACAGACTTAAGCATAGATACGAGTGAGAAACTCTCATCGTAGTCAACACCTTGAACTTGTCGAAAACCTTTTTGCGACAATTCTAGCTTTGTAGACAGTAACACTACTATCACTGTCTGTCTTCCTCTTGAAGATCCATTTAATCTCAATGACTCGCCGATGATTGGGCAAATCAATCAAAGTCCGTACTTTGTTCTCATACATGGATCTCATCTCAGATTTCATGGCCTCAAGCCATTTTGTGGAATCTGGGCTCTTCATCGCTTCCTCATAGTTCGTAGGTTCGTCATGGTCAAATAACATGACCTCCAGAACAGGATTACCATACCACTCTGGTGCGGATCTTACTCTGGTTTACCTACGAGGTTTGGTAGTAACTTGATCTGAAGTTACATGATCATCATCATTAACTTCCTCACTAATTGGTGTAGGAGTCACAGGAACAGATTTCTGTGATGAACTACTTTCCAATAAGGGAGCAGGTACAGTTACCTCATCAAGTTCTACTTTCCTCCCACTCACTTCTTTCGAGAGAAACTCCTTCTCTAGAAAGGATCCATACTAAGCAACGAATGTCTTGCCTTTGGATCTGTGATAGAAGGTGTACCCAACTGTCTCCTTTGGGTATCCTATGAAGACACATTTCTCCGATTTGGGTTTGAGCTTATCAGGATAAAACTTTTTTTACATAAGCATCGCAACCCCAAACTTTAAAAAACGACAACTTTGGTTTCTTGCCAAACCACAGTTCATAAGGCGTCGTCTCAACGGATTTTGATGGTGTCCTATTTAACGTGAATGTAGCTGTCTCTAATGCATAACCTCAAAACGATAGTGGTAAATTGGTAAGAGGCATCATAGATTGCACTATATCCAATAAAGTACGGTTATGACGTTCGGACACACCATTATGCTGTGGTGTTCCAGGTGGCGTGAGTAGTGAAACTATTTCACTTTGTTTTAACTGAAGGCCAAACTCGTAACTCAAATATTTTACCTCTGCGATCATATCGTAGAAACTTTTATTTTCTTGTTACGATGATTCTCCACTTCACTCTGAAATTCTTTGAACTTTTCAAATGTTTCAGACTTGTGTTTTATCAAGTAGATATACCCATATCTGCTCAAATCATCTGTGAAGGTCAGAAAAAAATGATACCTGCTACGAGCCTCAATATTCATCGGGCCACATACATCTGTATGTATGATTTCCAACAAATCTGTTGCTCGCTCCATAGTTCCGGAGAATGGCGTTTTAGTCATCTTGCCCATGAGGCACGGTGCGCCCCCCTTCCCTAGTCCAATTCGGACCAGACCATGGGGAGGGGTGCGGCCACTTTTTGAGGCCTTTCTCTCCTTTCCCGTATGGCCCATTAAGGCCCAATACGAATTCCCGTAACTCTCGAGTACTCCGAAAAATACCCGAATCACTCGGAACCTTTCCGAAGTCCGAATATAGTCGTCCAATATATCGATTTTTATGTCTCGACCATTTCGAGACTCCTCGTCATATCCCCGATCTCATCCGGGACTCCGAAGTCCTTCGGTACATCAAAACTCAATAAAACTGTCATCGTAACGTTAAGCGTGCGGACCCTACGGGTTCGAGAACTATGTAGACATGACCGAGACACGTCTCCGGTCAATAACCAATAGCGGGACCTGGATGCCCATATTGGCTCCCACATATTCTACGAAGATCTTTATCGGTCAGACCGCATAACAACATACGTTGTTCCCTTTGTCACCGGTATGTTACTTGCCCGAGATTTGATCGTCGGTATCTCGATACCTAGTTCAATCTCGTTACCGGCAAGTCTCTTTACTCGTTCCGTAACACATCATCCCGCAACTAACTCATTAGTCATAATGCTTGCAAGGCTTATAGTGATGTGCATTACCGAGTGGGCCCAGATATACCTCTCCGACAATTGGAGTGACAAATCCTAATCTCGAAATACGCCAACCCAACAAGTACCTTTGGAGACACCTGTAGAGCACCTTTATAATCACCCATTTACGTTGTGACGTTTGGTAGCACACAAAGTGTTCCTCCGGTAAACGGGAGTTGCATAATCTCATAGTCATAGGAACATGTATAAGTCATGAAGAAAGCAATAGCAACATACTAAACGATCTAGTGCTAAGCTAACGGAATGGGTCAAGTCAATCACGTCATTCTCCTAATGAGGTGATCTCGTTAATCAAATGACAACTTATGTCTATGGCTAGGAAACATAACCATCTTTGATTAATGAGCTAGTCAAGTAGAGGCATACTAGTGACACTCTGTTTGTCTATATATTCACACATGTATTATGTTTCCGGTTAATACAATTCTAGCATGAATAATAAACATTTATCATGATACAAGGAAATAAATAATACTTTATTATTGCCTCTAGGGCATATTTCCTTCACTGTAGCGATCAATCACTTGGCTGTTAACTGAACCTGAGCGATTCCTTCGCTGCTCCTGCTAACTGAACCTGATCGAGCGATCGATCGCTGCTGCTGCTTACTGAAGCTGATCGAGCCCACGTGCGAGACGCGACCAACCAGTGTGTTGGGTTGCCTCTCGATGAACAATGACCGTTGCTACCGCGCGCGTGATACCTAGAACGAGTCGAGACGTGGTGAGTCGAGGCTGTGGATAAACAGTTCCCGGTGGGGGTTGGATGAACAGGACCCCGTTGTAGTAGGCGGTTGCCGCTGGATGAACAGGACCCCGAGGAGGCCGCCGCACCCCAGCCGGTTGGGGTGGATGAAGGACCCCATGCATGGAGGCTCTATGAATAGTAGCCGGTGGAGGCTGGGTGAACAGTAGATGGTGGAGGCTGGAGGAAGTCGACGGTGGATGAACAGTAGCTGGTGGAGGCTGGAGGAAGTCGACGGTGGATGAACGGTAGCCCATGGAGGCTGGAGCGAGGCAGTAGACGGTGGATGAACAGGACCCTGTTTCGACCGTAGGCACCCAAACAGAAGTTCGTTTCCTCTGTTTTGTGGTACGCCACACCCCTCCCGATCAACAGGACCCCGTTCCGACTGTAGGCACTCGAAAAGACGTCTGTTTCCTCCATTTTGCGGTACGCCAAACCCTGTCGGATTCCGGGCTCCGCAGACCCTTGATAGATTCGAACTCTGGGGTGCGTGCGAAGAACTCAACCTCCCCAGTCTGCCAACTCATATATCCCACGGCTTAGCTCGATGAACGGGAAGGAAAGGGGACAAGGCGGTTTACCCAGGTTTGGGCCACCTTGCGGTGTAAAACCCTACTCCTGCTTTGTGGTGGATTGGCCACGAGGTGGGCTGAGGATGAAATAGTAAAGTGGGGAGAACAACCTCAGGAGGTGTGTTCTTGTGCTCGGGTGAGCTGGTGAGGGTGAGGATAGAATGGATCCGATCCCTCTCTACGGTGGTGGTGCTGCTCTACTTATAGTGGCCTTGGTCCTCTTCCCAAATGAAGGCGGGAAGGGATCCCACAATGGCCAAATTCGAAGGGAGACAACTAGTACATCCTATCCTGACAAAAGGTGGTCTTCGCCTGCAGAGCCTCTGGTCGTGACGACGTGGTGGGCTCGGCGATGACCTCTGTCCTGACGGTCTTGGTCTTGTTGCATGGAAATGGAAACGTTTGGCTGATTCCTCGGGACTCCGTGCCTGCGCTTGCCTCTTTAGCACCAAAGAGGAAACTACTGCGCGGCGCCCGCTGGTGCCCACCTGGGCTTGGTCGTCATGGCTTGCGTCATCCAAACCTCACGAGGTGAGGGCTTGCATAGAGACCTCCGCTCCTCAGGAGCTAGCCCGAGGTGGCCGCTCCTTCTGGAGGTTTTGGCGTCGTCCGCCTCGCAAGGCTTGGCCCCTCGCGAGGGTCTTGAGTTGTTGGTGCAGAAGATGGGCTGTACCAGGCCGTCGATGGAGCCACGCCGCGGGCAGCAGACAGGCAAGTCTGGGCGCCCCCGTTCCCAGAACGCCGACAGTAGCCCCCGGGCCCAAGGCACGCACGGACTTGGCTTCAAGGCAAAGCCAAGGGGCAAGGGCGAAGCGCCGTGGGCCCCAGCCGCCTGCGGCCTCGGTCGACGTGTGGAGCTTGATGGGACGTGGGTGTCTTCGCTTCCCCACACAGCCTCGGCAACTGTCCAGGGCTGACAAAAAGGTTGGTGCCTGCCGCTAAGCATTCATTGCCTCCTCGCCGTATTTCTTCAGATCCCCTTCTCTCCCTGCTCAGAGTGCCTCCAGATGTGCTGCACCTTTCCCTGAGCTCGCCACCGATGCCCTCGGAGAAAGCAAAGCCCGCCGCCCCTTCTGCGCGCCCTACCTCTTGGTTCGAGCCAACCCTCAGTGCGTCCACCATCACTAAGGAGAAGCATCTTGCCACCGTGCTCCCCCTGACGGCGAGCAGCGGCAATGAGGGAGGGGAGATGGCGCTCCAGTCGGCTCCGCCAAGCCAGAAGCCTTGGGGGAAACCTTTTACCCCTTATTCCCGCACAACGTCTTTGCTGAGCTTGTCCCTCCTTTCTCAGATTTCTTCCTTGCCGTCCTCGGCCATTCTCAGACCCATGCCCTTCATCTTCATCCCAACTCCGTCCTCCTCGTGTCGATCTTCGCCTTCTACTGTGAAGCGTTTGTGGGGGTGATGCCCTCCGTCGCGCTGCTCCGCCACTTCTTCTACCTCCGGATGAGTAGCAACTAGTGCTCTGGGTGCATCTGCCTCGTCGCGGCTCATGGCAACAACGCGATTTTGAGGGCCGGGAAGAAGGTGGAGGACTTCTGGCACAAATGGATCTTTATGGACGCCAGGCGCTCCCACGCTCGGCTGGGGCTGTCGACCATGCTGCCGATGAAGCTGGACCGGTGGGCTCACGAGAAGCTCACCAACCCCCGGGCGGAGCGGTTGCTGGAGAAGATGACGGCCGATCTGAAGGCAAAGAAGCTGACAGGAGCCATGATCGTCAAGGAGTTCCTGACGCAACACTTGGCTCCACTCCAGGCGCACTCGTGCCCTCTGTGGAGCTTCAAGGGCACGGAAGATGACCTCCGGCTGCGCCCGGACGACCTGTCCAATGAGGAGCTAAGCAAGGCCATGCGCACCTTGCTCGAGAAGGACCAGGGCAGCCCCCCAGAGGCCTATCTCCTGCTGTACCGCCGTGTCGACGGAGAGAAGGTCGCCGCCGCCATGCCCACCTTCGACGAGCGGGGGCTCTTACCGCTGAAGCCTTCCCAGCCCCTAGCTCCCCGATGTCGGCGTCCTCCGGCGAGCCCTCCGAGGAGGAGGGGAAGGAGGACTCGGAGGCGACCTTGGAGGGGGTGGGGGAGACCTCTCCCCTGCGGCAGAACGATCTCCTCCGCGCCCTCTCCGAAGATGACGACGCCGGCGCGTACCTGGTCGATGGGTCATCGCGCTCCACCGGGGTTGCCACAAGGTCCAGGGGCACCCCCCGGAGGAAACTGAAGTAGGAGACCCTGAAGAAGGGCGGGGCGACGCCTCCACCTTGCCTCCGGCTGCCACGGTCGCAGATCCGGCCGCCGCGCACTCGTCCGCTCCTGAGAATGCGGCGAAGCTTGTGCCCAAGAAGCTCGGGGAAGGCGCGCTCCTGGGCAGGAGGTCGTAGATCGCTGAGGACCAGTAAGTATCTCACCTTACCTTTTGCTTCCTGTCCTTGATGCCATGCTCAAGGCATTCCCGTCTGGATGGCCAGACTGACGTTGGCCGCAAAGAGGAAGAAGGAGGAGGCCAGGACCGCCGAGGCCAAGCGGCCCGCTGCGGCCATGGTGACCCTGGTGCGGGAGGAAGAGGTCGCCTCCTACGACGGTGCTGGCCTCTGGTGGTGGAGCTGACTCCGGAGGTGCCTGTCCCCATCGCACCAGCTGGGGGTTCGAGGGCTCCGGAGCCCCCTGCCGTCCTCGCTGCTGCTGCTTCGCTGGCGCAGGCGCCGGTGCTGTCTCCTTCCCAACCCATCACGCCGGTGGGCCACGGCTCCTCCACCATGCACGGTGCTCTGGCGGATGCCTTCGCCGCACTGGGCCGGCTCGGGGCCGATCTTCAGGGCGCCGACCGACGCATGACGACGGGGTGTCTGGGGCTGGTCTCTGGGTGGCTCCAGGCCGACTCGTCCGTCAGGGCAGCCTGGGGCCAGGCCGAGGCCGCTGCCGAGGAGGGCAGGAAGGTGGACGGCGTGGCCGCGACTGCTCGCGACGTGGCGTTGAACGACGCAGCAGCCGCCGAGCAGCGCTGCCGTGTGGCGGAGGCCGAGCTGAAGGCTCTCCGCGACGAGCAGGCCACCCGCGCTCATCAGCTCAAGGAGCAGGAAGAGAAGCTGGAGACCCGCGAGACCACGCTCACCGACCACAGCGCTGAGCTAGAGCAGGCAGATGAGGAACAGGCCATGGAGTGCAGTCGCCTGGAGAAGCTGAAGGAGGAGGTGGAGGCGGCCCAGGCATCCCACACCGATCTCGTCTCCAAGGAGAAGGCTCAGCTGGAGGCCAGGGAAAATCTCCTTGCCGCGGCTGAGAAGGCAGCCTGCGGCACCCCGGCTCAGAGAAACCGAAACGCCCCGTATTCTAGCCCAGAGATTGAGGAGAAGTCTTCTGGAATACGGCACTCCGTAAGGGCCTTTAGTCTTTTGATTAGAGTGGAGGTCGCAAGAGAGCAGAGCATACCGCCCTGCCATAGTCGCGAGGATCTTAATAGTCGGTCGTCTTAGCATAGAACAAACTAGCTCTTTATTACAGTCTATGTGGGTACAAGGGGAATTACATCGGCATGGCGACACTACGCCTGTCACGGTTGTTCCATGCAAGCAGTAGAACAACACGATGCAGCGGAATAACTCTAGCAGCAGAACAGAGACGACGGTGATGAACTCCACTCCGCAGGGACTCTGGCTGGAACGCTTATCCTAGCTCGCAAACAAGGAATCCACGGCAAACAAGCAATCAAATCCGGCATGACCTGCAAGCTGGCATGACACGCCAGGTCAGTACATTGAATGTACTTGCAAGCTCACAGCAACCAAGAGCAATCAAGACATACAACAACGTGGAAATTACAGGTTAACAAGGTTTAACATGATACTATCAGACTAACATAGCATGAGCAAGATGACACAGCTAGAACAATACGAGCATGGCCTGAACATATGAACATGATAATACTAGCATCCAACATGATGCCGCTATCATGCACCAACTTACTCTGCTCGGGTTACCTTGTAACCATCACATGCCTTAGCTTACCATCACGGACATCACACGATCATCTCAGGATCCAATCAAGCTTGGTATTACAATACCGTAGTAATCATTCATGACCACAAGGAGCTTGACTTTTACCCTTTACTCTCGCATAATATCACAAATATCCATCAACTCGGTATCCACGATACCACAGTGATCCTCTATCGATCATAACCGATCTCTTTCTCATCATCGAACCAAGGTTGTTATTAAGCACATTATTACAATTACTGTTGACCCACAGTGTGACCAACTACGAACTGGGCCCATATCGGCGGGCGCGGCTATCGATAGATTTAATACACACTCTGCAAAGGTAGCGCACTATACCCATACCACGGAACCCATGGCCTCGCACTCCCATTCGGGTGGACCAACAGCATTCCGACAAAACCGTCCTACTGCCATGACACTCCCCCGGCCACTCCGACCAACTCCCCTTTGGGCTAAGTCATGGGTGGCCCCGTGCCTACCAAAGGCATCAACGACCACCGTCGTGGCAAAACAAAAACGGTCCCAAACGGGGAGAAGCCGGCTACAACAACTACGAGCACACAAGGCTTATGTCGTCCTACCCTGCCAAGGTAGCGCCCGTGCATAACCTTCCCTCATTGGAGGCACCGGCGAGAGGCATGATAATAGACCCAGTTAGGACCTCCCCATAAAAGGCAAATGTGGTTGCACTGGTCAGCTCGCTATGGTGGCACCATGAATCAGCCAACAGTTGTTCAAGTTCAATTTAATCCGGTTAAACTTGAATGCAATATGCTGAGCCATGATAAAATAACATGATGCAACTACAATGCTTGAGCATGATATCAACATAAGCATAGAGGTGCAACATAATCATCGAGCATAACCACAATGAATCATAGATCGGAATGAGCATGGCATACTGACGAGCATGAATATCACAAGTATAGCACTACTCATAGCATAACATGACCACTAGCATCAACAAAAGAATACCATGCAAGAACACATCAATAACATTACCGAGTAAACTGTTGACCAACTAACAGCAAAGGAACAATGCATATCAGCGGTACTCGGTAACCGACGATAGTCATGCACTGAAGAACATGACCAACCCAACATGTACTACTAGCAAGCATGAACATATGAAAGTAATACTAGCAAGTAGAACATGCTAACCAGGTGCATACGAACATAGCATGAAAGTAAACACAGATCCATAAGCATCACCGAAACAACGATAACCGTAATAAAACAAGCAGACATTCATTAAATATTCAAGTTCAAAACCATGGCTACTGCATTGCCATCATGCAAGTGGGTGTTGTGGCTTGCCTGGGGATGAAGAATACACCGGGGAGAAGTGCGGAAGGGTCACGAAAAGATTCGCCGGAAACAGTTCTCTCCCGAAGGGGCTGTTTACAGCAAGGGCAAAATGGTCATTTCTAGTATGTCAAACCATAGTGAAAATGGAGGTAACAGGACGGGCTCGACGATACGAATACATGGGCGTTGGATTCACCTCAATCGAAGTATTGAGCAAAAAGTTATAGCCCGACGAAGTCCAGGGACTAATATGTAAAGATTTCTCCACAACCAGGTCCCTCGGCTGAAAAACAGAAAGCACATTTAGTTGAATACGCCTTCCCAGCAGAGAAAACATATTTCTAGCCATAGTTAAATAAGAATACGCCCTCTCATAAAGAAAACGGATTTCCAACCGAACTAAGACAAAAGTACGCTTTCACTAAACGAAAACGTATTAAGCGAAATGTGGTTCCACTTACCTGACGTGGCCCGGCGGGTTCAAAGCATGTGGCTACCAGGGGGGTCTCGCGGGAGGTGGGGCCCGCCTGGTCCAAGGTCGTCCTCAACCTCGCCCCTGCCCGCGACGCAGAGGCAGGGCGTGCAGCGCCGGCGCCCATCCCGACGACTCGGGCGGCCCCAGGCGGAGCTCCGACCACTGGACTGACCGTCGCGGAGTGGCGCATCCGATGGGAGGTAGCACGATCGCCGGAGATCACTGAGACCAGTGGGGTCACGACCACCGCGGACGGTGGCTTCTGGTGGAGTCGGGCAGGCGTTGAGGTTGCTCCGACGGCGAGGCGTGGGGTTGGGGAGGCTCGCAGGAGCACGGGGAAGCCAATGGTGGTGGTGGGATGGGGAGAGGAGCTTCGGCTCGAGCTAATTTAGCCAGGCACCGGCGGAGGCTATGGTGGCAATGGAGGGCAAGGAGGGCGGTTCGAGCTCCGGGAAGTGGCTAGGCGAGGCTGCTGGTGAGGTCGAGCGGCCTCGGGGTGGCCTTAAATAGGCGGGGCGACGAGGGGGGGGGGAGCTCGACCGCGTGACACATCTCCGGAGCCGCGGACGCGTGGCCGGATGAGCTCGGTTGACGAAACGCGACGGGGAGCAACAGGGGGCAGGCTCACGGGGCGGAAGAGGTCGAAGAGCACGGGAAGGAAGACGCCACGGCGCGAACAGAGCCGGTCGGCTACAATTTGCCCATGGACGCTCACTGTTCGGCGGCGGGTCACCGGAGAAGCAAACGAAGGGGGAGATGGATCCAGGGGAACGACGACAACAAGGGGGAGCTAGGGGACATGCCCGTGCTCGCTGATACGCCGAGCAGAGAGCGGGAGAAGAGGACAGAGGCGCCAGAGCACGCGTTTGGCTGGCATGACCCATGGTCACCGCCTGAGCTGGCATCAAGAAGTGCCAAATGGCTGGAAATTGTTGTTTAGGGGAGAGTCCATCCAGGGCAGGTTTCAACTGAGGTGGTGTCTCGGCCAAAAATGTTGTGGTTCGATGGGAAGTTACCTCTGAATGTTGCTGCATCAAACTTAATTATGACGCAGTGATCACCATAGGTGAGATTAGAGATAAAATGAATTGTCTGGGAGGTTTAGCATAGGAAGGACTCTATTCCCGTGCATTTTGGTGGGATTGGACAACTTCTTAATACAGTTGCTTTACAACTGCATAAATAGGGCTAGAAACTTGATAATGAAGTAGCACTCACTTGGAGTAACCGCTTGAGCTCAAATTTGGCAAGGCAGGGTTATTTGGACATAAGAGTGTGCCATAAAAATTTCATGTCATTTGGCCAAGCCAAAATGGTACTTCCTTCATACAACACCTCTTTGGACAGAAACTTAGGAAAAATCCTGAGGGAGAATGGCTGAATGAAATGAGCCCAAATCTTGTGGAGATAAGTTATATTGGTAGAAGAAGGCCCTGGAAACTTTTCAGCAATAATGGAGCAATATAAAATATAGGGACAATTGCATTTTTACCCCTAGTTGGTTCTTACCCACGGGTTTTGCCCTTACTTTTCGAGCTTGCTCAGTTTTGCCCTTACTTTTTCCGTCGAGGTCCCTCGAATGCCCTTTGACCGTTTGACCAAAACTTTGAAAATTCATAACTAATTCATATGAACTCAGAAAAATGCAAATAAGATATCAAAATGTTCAGATAAACATTACCTTTATGTGCATATCATTTGCATTCAGGACAAAAGCACCCTTTAAACTACATGAGGTAATTAATGTTATTAACATTCTTAAAAATAAAAAGGTATAAACAATATTGTTTTCATGAATAAAAATTACATGCAAATGTAGGTGATGTTTTCCGAACATCCTGATATCTTATTTGCATTTTTCTGAGTTCGTATCAACTTGTTATGAAGTTTCCAAATAATGGTCAAAGTCGTTAGAACATTCTTAACAAGATGATACGAACTCAGAAAAATGCAAAAAAGATATCTGGATGTTCAGAAAACATCACCTACATTTGCATGTAATTTTTATTCATGAAAAAAATATTGTTTATACCTTTTTATTTTTAATAATGTTAATAACATTAATTACCTCAGGTAGTTTAAAGGGTGCTTTTGTCTTGAATGCAAATGATATGGACATGAAGGTAATGTTTATCTGAACATTTTGATATCTTATTTTAATTTTTCTGAGTTCATATGAATTAGTTATGAATTTTCAAACTTTTGGTCAAACGGTCAAAGGGCATTCGAGGGACCGCGATGGAAAAAGTAAGGGAAAAACTGAGCAAGCTTGAAAAGTAAGGGCAAAACCCATGGGTAGGAACCAACTAGGGGTAAAAACGCAATTGTCCCTAAAATATACTTGCTTCATAAACTAAAAAACTAACCAGAAACAAAGATTCGAAGGTGTGCTCACATGGATGGAAGGAATGATCTCAACTCTTGAGGAGAGTCATGATTTGATGATATTGAGGTCATACAAAAATTTCAACTCATTTTGATATGACTAGCTTGTACCGCCTTCACAAAGTTTCTTTCTGGGCAGAAACTTTGGAAATTAGCTGAAAAATAATTAGTAGTCAAATGAGCATGAATTTGCATGAGGCTGTTGTATGGACATGAAAATGTGTCCAAAAAGTTTGGGGAAAATGGGCAAAGATAAATAGCACTTGCTTCACAATGTGCCATTTAGGATAGAATAGGAATATATGACCCAAACAATTTATGAGAATTATTCAGAAATTTTAGGAGTGATGGAAATATAGGTTGCTTCACAACCTAGGGCAAATTGGGTTATTCCTTTAATAGAAAAAGGAGTATTCCCAAGGAAAAGATTATTGGAGTTGGGCTAGGATAAAAATGGCAAGGTCTTGGGAAGGGTTTGAGGATGACAAGCCACTCTGGAAAGAAAGAAGAAGTAATATTCTTCAGTTTCCAGACCACATAGCCACGGAAAAAGAAAACTCAAGCAAAAATCCCAGAAAATCAAAAGAAAAAGAAAGGGCCAAAAATCAGGCTGTGACAACTCCCCCCCCTTAAAGAAATCTCGTCCTCGAGTTTTGGTTGCTCAGGGAACAAGTATGAATATACTGACTTAAGGAAACCGTTTCCAACTCGGGTATCCTTTTTCCTTAATTGATTGTTCCCACTGACTTTCATATGATGAGATTGCCTAGCTCTGGGGTGGTTTGCTTCACGGTATCCACATCCTGACAGAACTTACCTCACAGGTTCATGCTTATACTGGCTCCAATTCTTTTCATATCTGTTGACTTAGCTGAGTGCGATAGATCATAGTGGCTGAATTATATGCCTCTTTCACGAGTCTGAGAGTGATTTCTGATGGGATATGTCGTCCAACATTGTCAACCTTTCATGAATTTGTGAATAGATTTTCCTGGTGGACACCCAATATCTTTACTCCTTGCATTGGGTTTCTCAACAAACTATAGGTCCTTCGGGTTCAAGATAGTGCGGTGGATCATAACTGTTTTTCTGACTGATACTGAGTTCTACAGAGTTTCTGAATCATCTTGACTGACTCCACTGTCTTGAGTGTCAGATCCGTACCAAATATTTGACGGTCTCCTGTCGTGGTCATCATGAAGGGGTACGGCCTTATATGATAGTACCCGTAGTCTTGACTAACGGTGGTGCTGGCAGAAAGTTTTTGCTCAGGACAGGCTGCCCTTTGATGCTTCACATAAGTGAGGGCACATGCTTCAAGACTGTTATCCCCCCTTCTGATTATTCATTTTGACGGTATATCCATGGGGATAGTAGGCTGCGCGATGCTTTACCACAGTTGCTGGAGTCACACCGTTGATTTGACCTTTGGTCTGACTTTGCAGACTCGGATATTTGATACTGACAAATCTTAGGTGAATATTCATGGTGATCGATGCTAACTCAGACTGTCCGGGGTATCTGCACCATGTGGATCATGCAACAATTATCAATCTTGCTCCTTCATTACTGTTCTCTTTGTCTGGATCCTTTGCTTAAAGAGCTTAGTCATACTGCTTCTTTGTGTGACCATTGGTACTGTCGGGTGCAACATTCTGGCAGGAGTACTTTCATCCTCATCTCCTGACATGGTAATATTGATTAAATGGCATGTTCATCGCTGGGGGAGTCCTGGATTAGGGGGTCCTCGGACAGCCGGACTATATCCTTTGGCCGGACTGTTGGACTATGAAGATACAAGATTGGAGACTTCGTCCCGTGTCCGGATGGGACTCTCCTTGGCGTGGAAGGCAAGCTTGGCGATTCGGATATGTAGATCGCCTCCCTTGTAACCGACTCTGTGTAACCCTAGTCCCCTCCGGTGTCTATATAAACCGGAGGGTTTAGTCCGTAGGACAACAACAATCATACCATAGGCTAGCTTCTAGGGTTTAGCCTCTACGATCTCGTGCTAGATCAACTCTTGTAATACTCATATCATCAAGATCAATCAAGCAGGAAGTAGGGTATTACCTCCATCGAGAGGGCCCGAACCTGGGTAAACATTGTGTCCCCCGCCTCCAGTTACCATCCGCCTTAGACGCACAGTTCGGGACCCCCTACCCGAGATCCGCCGGTTTTGACACCGACATTGGTGCTTTCATTGAGAGTTCCACTGTGCCGTCACCACAAGGTTTGATGGCCTCTTCGATCATCGGCAACGATGCGATCCAGGGTGAGGTTTTCCTCCCCGGACAGATCTTCGTGTTCGGCGGCTTCGCACTGCGGGCCAACTCGCTTGGCCATCTGGAGCAGATCGAGAGCTACGCCCCTGGCCATCAGGTCAGGTTTGGAAACTTGAACTATACCGCCGACATCCGCGGAGACTTGATCTTCGACGGATTCAAGCCCATGTCAGGTGCGCCGCACAGTCACGACGGGCATGACTTAGCTCTGCCGACGGACAGTGTTCGGGAGATCCCACCTGCAGCTACTCCGGCTTTCAATCCGGAGCAGATTGCGCCGTCCGAGGACGGGTGGATGGACCCCGCCACGGAGGCCGCCGATAGAGCCGAATACTGACTTCACCTCTTATGAGACCCGTGTTGCCGGACACTTGGATTCGTCCCCAGCCACGGGCTCTGAGCCTCCTGCGTCCATGCCTATCGAATCTGATTGGGCGCCGATCATGGAGTTTACCTCCGCAGATATCTTTCAGCACTCGCCTTTTGGCGATGTGCTAAATTCATTAAGGTCTCTCTCCTTGTCAGGAGGCCCTTGGCCGAACTATGTCCGGCTCGAATGGGAGGCGGATGACGAAGAAATTCGTTCCCCACCAACCACCCACTTAATAGCCATTGTCGATGACTTAACCGACATGCTCGATTTCGACTCCGAAGACATCGACGGTATGGACGACGATGCAGGAGAAGAACAGGAACCACTGCCTACAGGGCGCTGGACAGCCACTTCATCACACGATATATATATGGTGGATACACCCAAAGAAAACAATGACGAGGAACGGAAGGATGCAGCGAGGGATAGTTCCCTCGAGAAGCAACCGAAGCGATGGCGTAGGCGCCGCTCCAAATCCCGCCTCGGCAAAAACAGCGATAACAGCGCAAGAAAAAATAATACCCCAGTCGACCCCAGAGGAAACAACGACCATCTGGACCCAGCGACAGAGCAGGATGAACCAGCGGACGGCGAACATAGTACAGAGCCGCTGTCCGATCACGGCGACGCTAAGGATAAAGCTCATCAACCTCTCTCCGGAGAGGAAAACAGTCCGGAAGACGATGCACACATCATCCCGGAAGGGCACTTGGAACAAGAGAACCTCCATAGAAGGCTTATTGCCACCGCGAGGAGTCTGAAGAAGCAGAAGCAAAGGCTTAAGGCCGCGCAGAATACGCTCAACAGTAGATGGAACAAAGTGCTCGACACTGAAGAAAAGTACGGTGGCAGTCGCCACACAAAGAGCTATCCAAAGCGCAAGCTGCTGCCTGAATTCGATGACGAGGCTTTAGAGCCCACATAGCCGAAAAATAAAATGGCCAATCAGCCGGATCGACCACCCCGTGGCCGCGATAGGGCGGCTAACGATGTCGGTATGACCAGGTCCATCTACTAATCTAGGAAGCGCGCTCCGGCACAGAATCAAAACAGAACACTACAACCGTCAGAACGTCATCACACGTCCAAGTACAGGGGTGCTGCGCACCCCCTATGCTTCACCGATGAGGTGCTGGATCACGAATTCCCAGAGGGATTGAAACCCGTGAACATAGAGGCGTACGACGGAACGACAGACCCTGGGGTCTGGATTGAGGACTTTATACTTCATATCCATATGGCTCGCGGAGACGATCTCCGCGCCATCAAGTACTTGCCCCTCAAGCTGAAAGGACCAGCTCGACACTGGCTGAAGAGCCTCCCCGAAAATTCAATTGGAAGTTGGGAGGAGCTTGAGGATGCTTTTAGGGCTAACTTTCAAGGGACCTATGTCCGACCTCCGGATGCAGACGATTTAAGTCATATAATTCAACAGCCCGAAGAGTCAGCCCGAAAGCTTTGGAACAGATTTCTCACCAAGAAGAACCAAATCGTCGACTGCCCGGACGCCGAAGCCTTAGCAACTTTAAAACATAGCGTCCGAGACGAATGGCTCGCCAGACACCTCGGCCAAGAAAAACCGAGGACAATGGCAGCCCTAACAAGCCTTATGACCCGCTTTTGCGCAGGCGAAGATAGCTGGCTGGCCCGTAGTAGCACCAGCGACCCAGGCACATCTGAAGTCAGGGATGGCAATGGAAAACCACAACGCAGTAAAAGCAAGCGTCGAAATAACGAAGACAGCCCAGACAACACGGCGGTAAACGCCGGATTTAGGGGCTCTCGACCCGGTCAACGGAAAAAGCCTTTCAAAGGCAACAGAGATGGACCGTCTAGCCTAAACAAGATTCTAGACAAATTATGTCAGATTCATGGCACCTCCGATAAACCTGCAAATCACACCCACAGAGAATGCTGGGTCTTCAAGCAGGCCGGCAAGCTAAACGCCGAACACAAGGGGAGGGAGACACCAAGTGAAGACGAGGATGAGCCTCGCCAGCAAAACACTGGGGGACAGAAAAAATTCCCACCAGAGGTCAAAACAGTGAACATGATTCACGTAACAAAAAGGAGGTGCAAACACGCACTCTGAGACATATGCGCCGTAGAGCCCGTCACCCCTAAGTTCAACCCTTGGTCGGCCTGCCCGATCACTTTTGATAGCAGGGATCACCCGACTAGTATCCGGCACGGAGGATTGGCTGCCTTGGCACTAGACCCAATAATCGATGGATACCATCTCGCCCAAGTCCTCATGGACGGCGGCAGTAGTCTTAATCTGATATATCAGGACACAGTCCGCAAAATGCGGATAGACCCGAAAAGAATCAGCCAAAGCAATACTACCTTTAAAGGAGTAATACCAGGCCCAGAGGCCCGCTGTACGGGCTCTCTAGTACTAGAGGTTGTATTCGGTTCTCCCGACAACTTCCGAAGTGAAAAGTTAACCTTCGACATTGCTCCATTCCGAAGCGGCTATCAAGCACTACTCGGAAGAACAGCCTTCACTCGTTTTAATGCAGTACCGCATTACGCTTCTCTTAAGCTTAAGATGCCCGGTCCATGTGGCATCATCATAGTTAGCGGAAACACTGAGTGTTCTTTACGCGCGGAAGAACGTGTGGCGGCTTTAGCAGCCGAACACTAAACGGCCTCTCCAACCAGAATAAATGGTCGGTCGTCAAGACCGGGGACACGGCTAGACGAGTCCGGCGCACCACTAGCTGTAACAGCTTAGATAAACCTGAGATTGGTTTGATGGATATACCCCCATAGGCGATACCAGGGGCTTCCTGCATGTAAAAAGGACTACAGTTCGGCTTTATTTCATTTAGATTGCATTTTATGAGAATAATCATTTTTTCGCACGACGACTTTCATCTAAGTTTTTCTCTTTTACAGATGACAATCGTGCTACACCCTTCCAGGATACGGCACAACGGAGACACAGGCGCAGATGTGCAGCAGGGCCCCGCTCAAAGGTTTCTTTTTAGATTAAGACCCTGTGTAAACCTTTCTTACTGTCTCTTGTTGCTTCACACCCTCCGAATACTCAACACAACCGAGAGGGATGCTGGCGTTATTGGCATTTCGCCACGTTAGACTAATGCACGTACCTGGAAATTCAGGGTTCAAGGGCGTTACTCAGCCCGGTATATGTTGTAAAGACCGAATACCTTAGTGAGTGTTCGGCGTCGCGAGTTTGGCCTTATATGCATCAGCTCCGAATCATGTCTTTGGTCAAATGTTGGGTTTGCCTGGATCCCATGTTTTGCTACCTTATGTTCCGCTCTATCGGCTAAGGTGGCACTGGGAGAACTACTGCGATTGTGCCCTGGTTCATCTGGACGAGCACCTCAGTAGAGAAAGCCGAAAACTGACTGTCATGATAAAGCACGAGACTGGTCAACCACTCGATGACTCATCTGAATCTTCGCGATTCCTCCGCATTAACGAAGGACCGGTTTCCCGGTCATGTATGTACGCGCACCGTACTCGGATAGACGCGGAAGTACCAGGGGCTATATAGTAGCCCCACCGTCAAACTCCTATGGCTAAGTGAAAGTGTTAAAGCAATATGGTACGATTGCCTTGTTCGCCGCGCTATCACCTCCTTAATGGACCAAGACGTTGGATCAAGTGTGAATACGCGCTTTTTCGAACACCCCCGCATTATATGCGTGGGGGCTGAAGCCGACGACTGCAAACTTTCAGGTTATATATACATACATAAACGGCCGCACAGGAGGCATCATACTACTTTCAAGCAAAAGTATAAACACAGCCTTTATAATCATAATAGCATTGTTTTTACAATTAGGATACATGTCACTAGAACATGATACTCTTCGAGCACTGAGCCTCTATTAAACGAGCGCCTTCTAGGACTTCTTCAAAATAGTGCTCGGCCGATACCCGGCCTACGGCCGAACTCTAGGTTGCAATAGCGGTGGCCTCCATCTCTTCCCAGTATGTCTTGACACGGGCAAGAGCCATCCGCGCACCCTCTATGCACGCCGACCTCTTCATAGCGTCGATATGCGGCATAGCACCAAGGAATCGTTGCACTAAGCCAAAATAACTATTCGGCCTTGGTCCTTCCGGCCAAAGATGATCCACAACAGACCTCATGGCAAGCCCGGACAACCTATGGAGCTCGGCCCACTCAGCCATTTGCTCATTTAACAGCAGCAGACGCACTAGAACATTGAACTGCGACCAGAACAACTTTTCCACTTCGTGATCTTTGAAAAACTCGGTCGCATCAGCAGCACTCGCTGCCAAATCGAAGTACGCGTCTGCAGAACTCCATAATTGATCCAGAAGGGCATACTTAGGATCTCCGAACTTCGTCCGCAACAAAAAGGGCTTCCCAGCCGCGATATCTCCGGCTTGACGTAGCTCCTCCTTCGCCGCTCTGATTTTAGAGCGGGCTTCCATGGCTGCTACCATGGCTTTCTCCAGGTCCGCCGTCTTCGTTTGGCTTTCCTTTTCAAGAAGCTCATAACGGTCGGCGGCATCTTTGAACTCAACAGCCATCTTGGCTATTTTATCTTTGCTCTGGCAATGTGCAGCCTGTTCGGGTCTTTGCTCTTCGACCGCCTTTTAGGTCGGCCGCATAACTCTTCCTGGCTTGCTCCTTGGCTCGGGCAAGTTCCGCCCGAAGGGTCTCCACGGCGGAAGCTCCATCTGCAGTCACAGCATATTACAGATACTAGCATCATGCTCCTCTTAATATATGTTGACCACCGGAGGATACATACCCTGTGCCTCGCCAAGCCGCTTGTTTACAAGCACGATGTCGGCATCTGCCGCATCAAGTTGCCGCTTCAGATCGGCAAACTCACCAGTCCGGCTAGCCACCAAAACCTCAGCCGCCTACACATGAAAGAAGCATGATCATTACCTAGGACTATGATCCTCTGTTTGCCGCCTTTCGACAGCAACCAGAGTCTCAGGGGCTACTATCTGCATAGGGTGCACTTAGCGTGTGCGGTACCGTCAAAAAATATATATTACTTTGCGTACCTCAAAGCCTCTTAGCAGGCTCATAAAGGCTTCATGACCCACTTTCGGCGAATGAAATTCTCTCAAACACCGTGCCCATTAGAGTACGATGCGCCTCTGAGATAGCCGCTTGCTCCAGAAGACTCATCAGTGCGTCCGGTCGTGCGCCGGACAGCCCCGGACTCTTTTTGTGGCTCTCCTTAGGAGCCTAATACTCCGGACTTCGGGTGGCCGAAGGGTTACCTTCTGGCCTTGGCGGATCAGGAGAAATCCTCCGTGACGACACCTCAGGGTCATCCGCCTCACGAGGCGGGGAGGCACGGGGAGGCGTTTCGCTCTTCATCATCTCCGGAAGAAGATCCCCCGAAGACGAACTCTGTCGAGAAGGGCTACGATCTGAACTACAAGACATACGTCTCGGTTATTGTTCTCAGAAATGAAGCAGAGTATATTTACTATAAAGTACTTTTGTTTACTTACAGCTCGGTGGAGGGCTGAGCCCCTTGCGGGCACTGTGCGGTAAGGACGCCCTCCGAGGCAGGGGCCCCTGGCGAAGATTTCTTCCCTCGTTTGGAAACCATCGTTTCCAAGTCTTCAGAGGCGGTCCTCTTCCTTCCTTGGGGAGAGGGAATTTTAGATTCTTCTCCCCGGTTATACTCCTTCGCGGAGGCACTAATTCCCCTGGTTTGGATGAATAGTGAGTGAGGCCCGCTTTCGGCTTCTTTACTCCTCCCTTTATCTTCCCCCGATGGCGCTTGATAAGGCGCAAGCTCAAGCATCCTGGCTAGTACAGGATCCGGTGAGCCTTCGGGAAGGGGGGCCGAACACCTGATCATCTTCGCCTTTTTTATCCAGTCCTGGTCAAAAGGCGACTTTTTAGAATGATGTTGTGATAAATTAAAAAACAACGTGTTCGGCCGTGGAATTACTTACTTGGGTGTCTGGACGATTGCAGTTCAGACCCGCATCCTCGGTGGTGTCCGGACTCTTTATTCGTGATCCGAAGAACAATCCATACATCTCTTCAAGCATCGCGCCAAAGAATTGCTGAATAGTTCGCGGTCCTTCCGGGTTGAACTCCCACATACGGAGAGATCGGCGTTGGCATGGCAGGACCTGACGAACTAGCATGACTTGCATTACCTTGACAAGGCTGACATCTCCCTTGAAGAGATCTCGGATGCGGCTCTGCAATGTCGGCACATCATTAGCTGGCCCCCAGTCCAGCCCTTTGTTGACCCGTGATGCCAATTGTGGCGGAGGGCCCGGACAGAAGGCGGGGGCAGCTACCCACTTAGCGCTTCGGGGAGCAGTGATGTAAAACCACTCCCGCTGCCATAACTTGGATGTCTCCGGGAAGGAACCCTTTGGCCATGGAGCATCGGCGCCTTTGTTTATTATGGCACCTCCGCACTCTGCGTGTCGCCCCTCAATCATCTTCGGCTTCACATTGAAGGTCTTGAGCCATAAGCCGAAGTGTGGGGTGATGCGGAGGAAGGCTTCACACACGACGATGAACGACGAGATGTGAAGGATGGAATCCGGAGCCAGATCATGGAAATCGAGCCCGTAGTAGAACATAAGCCCTCTAACAAAGGGATCAAGACTAAAGCCTAGCCCTCGGAGGAAGTGGGAAATAAATACGACACTCTCGTTGGGTTCGGGAGTGGGGATGACCTGCCCTTGAGCAGGCAGCCTGTGCGAGATTTTGGCGGTCAGATACCTGGCTTCTCTTAGCTTCTTGATGTCCTCCTCTGTGACAGAGGAGGCCATCCAACGACCTTGAAGGTTGGATCCGGACATGATTGAAGGTCCGAAGCACTTAGCCTGAGCCTTGAGTGTTGGAATTCAAGGTGGGGGGAAGGGAAGGATCGAGCGCGAGAAGAAAAGGACAGGCCTTGGCCCCTTTATAAAGAGGGTGAATATCAAGCATCCTCCGCGTGGCCGTTTGGAACTTGCCTAAAATCGAGGAGTCATACCAGCAGGCGCGATTGGGTTACCCACACCCGTATTGATGAGAATCCAGTGAAAAGAGGGACACGATCTCTGCTTCGACAGGACGTGCCAATAAAACCGCCTCGCAACACGTGTAGTGGCAGGCTCGGAAAAATGGTTCATCATGACCAGACCACGGCAGAATGTCACGTTATGAAAAGCTGTCAGCAGATTAGATTTGTGGAAATATTATTCTCTCTACGGTGGTATGTGGAAATTGTTTTGCAGAGCCGGACACTATCCTCGTGTTCAAAATCTTCTATGGAGTATTCGGAGGAGGAACCCGCCTTGCAATGCCGAAAACAATCTGCGCGCCGGACTCATCGTCATTGAAGCCTAGTTCAGGGGCTACTGAGGGAGTCCTGGATTAGGGGGTCCTGGGACAGCCGGACTATAACCTTTGGCCGGACTATTGGACTATGAAGATACAAGATTGAAGACTTCGTCCCGTGTCCGGATGGGACTCTCCTTGGCGTGGAAGGCAAGCTTGGCGATTCGGATATGTAGATCTCCTCCCTTGTAACCGACTCTGTGTAACCCTAGTCCCCTCCGGTGTCTATATAAACCGGAGGGTTTAGTCCGTAGGACAACAACAATCATACCATAGGCTAGCTTCTAGGGTTTAGCCTCTACGATCTCCTGGTAGATCAACTCTTGTAATACTCATATCATCAAGATCAATCAAGCAGGAAGTAGGGTATTACCTCCATCGAGAGGGCCCGAACCTGGGTAAACATTGTGTCCCCCGCCTCCTGTTACCATCCGCCTTAGACGCACAGTTCGGGACCCCCTACCCGAGATCCGCTGGTTTTGACACTGACAATCGCCTCTTAAGTTTTAACCGTAGGAAAACGATCATTCGAAACCCTTGCAAGAAATCGGCAAATAAATCAGTAGCCACCAGAACGGTCTTTACAACTCAGATCTGGGACATCACTGAAATAACTCAATCACGGCTCAAGACGGCCGAAAAGCAGCTCAGAGCATGAGACCGTGTTGATAAGAAGAACATGGCAGTTCCCCAAGACGGCTGAAATGCAGCTCAGAGCAAAGGGCCATTGTCACAAAAGAAACTCAACAGTTGTACGAGACGGCCGGAAAGCAACTCAGAACTCGTGACAGTTGTTGAATAGAGAAATATAAAGTCGGCATCCACCCCGGATAACTAAAAATAGCTCAGATCATAGGCGTGGTGCCCTTACTGGAGAAGAGAAGACAAGGGCTCATCAGGATCATATTCCAGGTTCACAGGTACTTGTACTGAGCTCACTGTTGTCGTCAATCTTCATAATCCTTTGTTAGACTGCGGTGTATAACTGGCTTATCTTAACAATCCTCGTGTGGTTGTCAGATCTACGTTCGAGTGACTTGCAATACCTTGATGATATGCTGACCACATATATATATATATATATATATATATATATGAGAATCTAATTTCCAAGGCAGACTTGTGTTCAGACTAATTCTTGCTTCTGACCAAACTGTTGCGGATCTGATTCTTGCACTGCCATCTGCTGTCAATTCACAATGTACTATCTTGCACCGGTGTCGTACTGAGGATGATTGGATGGCTTATGCTTATGCCGGAAGCTTTGGCGATTGCTTACTGAAGAAGCCTTTTCTGGTAGCTTGCAAGGAAAGACTGGGTTGCTTACACCAGAAGTTTCTAGTTGTGATATGCGGACCGATTACCACATATACATACCATCTTAATATTTCTCCTATTGATTACTTGTATGCAACTGGGTTTGCTGGACTATCCCCCTTTCTGAGTATTGAATACATGGCACATTCTCGCTTGCTTCCAGGTATATCTTGTTTCAAAATCATCCTCAATGAAGAATCAAACCTTGCATCTGACCCATACCTTTGACTGATAACATACTGTCGATCCATATTGTTGTGAGGAGTGCACACTAATGCAAACTTGATACTGACAGTCCATCCAGGATTTCTTTGGCATTCAGACGATACATTCCCAATTTCACTACAGTCTGCTGATAATCCCATTCTGTTTAGCTAAGTTTCCAAATATTTGAATTCCTTACTGATTCCTCGGGTCCGGTGTCGGTTGACGAGCAACTTTAATGAGGGGAAAATATGTAACACCGAAGGCCCAAAGAAAGACACAAAAGAAACGACGAAAACAAAATGAAAGGATCGAGAAGAGGTGTCTAGAGGGGCGGTGATTAGACCCTCAACAAAGAAAATTAGCAGTTTTTAAATTCTTCAAGTTAAGGTGGAGTTTTAGCACAAGTTTAAACATTCACAATACTTATCAAGCAAGCATGGCAAGAGTATATGAGTAGCGGAAAGTAAAGCATGCAATTTGCGAGAATGTAAAGGGATAGGATTGGAGTGCGCAAACGCAATTGGAGACACGGAGATTTTTGGCGTGGTTCCGATAGGTGGTGCTATCGTACATCCACGTTGATGGAGACTTCAACCCACGAAGGGTAACGGTTGCGCGAGTCCACGGAGGGCTCCACCCATGAAGGGTCCACAAAGAAGCAACCTTGTCTATCCCAGCATGGCCATCGCCCACGAAGGACTTGCCTCACTAGGGTAGATCTTCACGAAGTAGGCGATCTCCTTGCCCGTACAAACTCCTTGGTTCAACTCCACAATCTTGAAGGAGGCTCCCAAGTGACACCTATCCAATCTAGGAGACTCCACTCTCCAAAAGGTAATAGATGATGTGTTGATGATGAACTCCTTGCTCTTGTGCTTCAAATGATAGTCTCCCCAACACTCAACTCTCTCTCATGGATTTGGATTTGGTGGAAAGAAGATTTGAGTGGAAAGCAACTTGGGGAAGGCTAGAGATCAAGATTCTTGTGGTTGGAATGGAATATCTTGGTCTCAACACATGAGTAGGTGGTTCTCTCTCAGAAAATTTATGCTGGAAGTGTAGGCATGTTCTGATGGCTTTCTCCATGAATGAAGAGTGGATGGAGGGGTATATATAGCCTCCACACAAAATCTAACCGTTACACACAATTTACCAAATTCGGTGGGACCGAATCATGAAACTCGGTCAGACCGATTTAGTTCAAGATGTGACCGTTAGGCTTTTCGGTGGGACCGATATGATCAACTCGGTGGGACCTATGTGCTAGGGTTAGGGTAAAACCTCGTCTCGGTTTGACTGATTACACAAACTCGGCGGGACCGATTTTGGTAATAAGCTAACCAGAGGGTTGGTCAAGCAAACTCGATGAGACCGATTGCATATCTCGGTGAGACCGAAATAAGTGCAGTAGGAAACAGAGAGTTTGCAAGCCCATCTCAGTGAGACCGAGATCCCATCGGTGAGACCGAACTGATTAGGGTTTCTGGCAGTGGCTATGTCAAATGAACTCGGTGGCGCCGGATAGATCAAATCGGTGGGGCCGAGTTTGACTTTTGGTTTGGGACATATGTGGATATGAGAAAGTGGTTGAGGGCTTTTGGAGCATATCACTAAGCACTTTGAGAAAGCAAGCCATTAAGCAACACCTCATCCCCTTTTAATAGTATTGGCTTTTCCTATGGACTCAATGTGATCTTGGATCACTAAAATGAAAATATAGAATCCTGAGCTTTGAGCTTTTGCCAACGTTCTGTCCTTAGCATCTTGAGGGGGTTCCACATCCTCTTGTCCACGCCACTCCACTGTTGAACTCATCTGAAATATACTAGATAAAAGTATTAGTCCAACAAGAGATATGTTGGCATTAATTACCAAAATCACCCAGGGAGCACTTGTGCTTTCACAAAAGCACACAAAGCATCCAAATAATAATATTAATAATCAAGCAACATCACATATTACTGCTACTCACAACAATAATATGCATGCATACCTAAGCCCACAAATCTTGCAGAAACTCCGGTATTACGGTCTAATATGCTGTGGCGTTGTGCACGAAAGTGAAATCCATGTGTGGAAGGAATTGGTGTAACCAAGGCTACACCAAGTGCTGGCTGAACTCCGGTTGCAACTGGATGGATACGGAGGCGAGGATGGACCTGGTGATCATGTAGCGAGACACAAAGGTCACGACCACATCATCATCAAGCGTATGAAAGGGAATCGTACACGTCCAAAGAATGGAATGATAGGGTAGGATAGCGGAGGAAAAGCAAGGCTTGCTGGCATTGCCCTTTTCTGATAACAAAGATCAGTAAGGGTTGCCAAAGGGACAAGATGGATAGCATGATTCGGGATAGATACATGTCTATCACCGAAACAATATGGGTGGATGGCAGAAAAGATATCGACGCGATACCTGAGCATAACTACTGCAACTGGTGTCTGGAACACTCGGTACCAGGGCATCACTCTGCTGGGACAGAGGTGACACCAAACACCGAAGAGCGGGTATCCTAAGAAGAAGGGTGCAGGTAGTGGATCGAAGCTGATGCCACCTACACTCACCATATTAACTGTTAGTGACAAGATAATAAGTCTATATGCATGCTATGCGACAAACAAATGCAGCAATCAAGTGCAACAAACCCACTAGGCTCTATACTACCGCATTCTAACGTTCTCGCGAGCTAGGGCGTCCTACAGCCAGACCTGCTCTCATACCAAGCATGTGGCACCCCGGCTCAGAGAAACCGGAACGCCCCGTATTCCAGCCCAGAGATCGAGGAGAAGTCTTCTGGAATACGCCACTGCTTAGCATAGAACAAACCAGCTCTCTATTACAGTCTATCTGGGTACAAGGGGAATTACATCGGCACGGCGACACTACGCCTGCCACGGTTGTTCCATGCAAGCAGCAGAACAACACGATGCAGCGGAATAACTCTACCAGCGGAACAGCGACGACGGCGATGAACTCCACTCCGCAGGGACTCTGGCTGGAACGCTTATCCTAGCTTGCAAACAAGGAATCCACGGCAAACAAGCAATCAAATCCGGCATGACCTACAAGCTAGCATGACATGCCAGGTCAGTACATTGAATGTACTTGCAAGCTCACAGCAACCAAGAGCAATCAAGACAGACAACAACATGGCAGTTACAGGTTAACAAGGATTAACATGATACTATCAGAACAACATAGCATGAGCAAGATGATACAGCTAGAACAATACGAGCATGGCCTGAACATATGAACATGACAATACTAGCATGCAACATGATGACGCTATCATGCACCAACTTACTCTACTCGGGTTACCTCGTAACCATCACATGCCTTAGCTTACCATCACGGACATCACACGATCATCTTGGGATCCAATTAAGCTTGGTATTTCAATACCGTAGTTATCATTCATGACCACAAGGAGCTTGACTTTTACCCTTGACTCTCGCATAACCTCACAAATATCCATCAACTCAGTATCCACGATACCACAGTGACCCTCTCTCGATCACAACCGATCTCTTTCTCATCATCGAACCAAGGTTGTTATTAAGCACATTATTATAATTACTGTTGACCCACAGTGTGACCAACTACGAACTGGGCCCATATCCGCGGGTGCGGCTATCGATAGATTTAATACACACTCTGTAGAGGTAGCGCACTGTACCCACACCACGGAACCCATGGCCACGCACTCCCATTCGGGTGGACCAACGACGTTCCAACAAAACCGTCCTACTGCCATGACACTCCCTCGGCCACTCCGACCAACTCCCCTTTGGGCTAAGTCATGGGTGGCCCCGTGCCTACCAAAGGCATCAACGGCCACCGTCGTGGCAAAACAAAAAAGGTCCCAAAAGGGGACAAGCCGGCTACAACAACTATGGGCACACAAGGCTTAAGTCGTCCTACCCGGCCAAGGTAGCGCCCGCGCATAACTTTCCCTCGTTGGAGGCACCGGCGAGAGGCATGACAATAGACCCAGTTAGGACCTCCCCACAAAAGGCAAATGTGGTTACACTGGTCAGCTCGATATGGTGGCACCATGACTCAGCCAATAGTTGTTCAAGTTCAATTTAATCTGGTTAAACTTGAATGCAATATGCTGAGCCATGATAAAATAACATGATGCAACTACAATGCATGAGCATGATATCAACATAAGCATAGAGGTGCAACATAATCATCGAGCATAACCACAATGAATCATATATCCGAATGAGCATTGCATACTGACGAGCATGAATATCACAAGGATAACACTACTCATAGCATAACATGACCACTAGCATCAGCAAAAGAATACCATGCAAGAACACATCAATAACATTACTGAGTAAACACTTGACCAACTAACAGCAAAGGAACAAAGCATAGCAGCGGTACTCGGTAACCGACGACAGTCATGCACTGAAGAACATGACCAACCCAACATGTACTACTAGCAAGCATGAACATATGAAAGTAATACTAGCAAGTAGAACATGATAACCAGGTGCATACGAACATAGCATGAAAGTAAACACAGATCCATAAGCATCACCGAAACAACGATAACCGTAATAAAACAAGCAGACATTCATTAAATATTCAAGTTGAAAACCTTGGCTAGTGCATGGCCATCATGCAAGTGGGTGTTGTGGCTTGCCTGGGGATGAAGAATACATCGGGGAGAAGTGCGGAAGGGTCACGGAAAGATTCGCCGGAAATAGTTCTCTCCCGAAGGGGCTGTTTACGGCAAGGGAAAAATAGTCATTTCCAGTACATCAAACCATAGTGAAAATGATGGGAACAGAACAGGCTCGACGAGACGAAGACTTGGGCGTTGGATTCATCTCAATCGGAGTCTTGAGCAAAAAGTTATAGCCCGACGAAGTCCAGGGACTAATTTGTAAAGATTTCTCCACAAACAGGTCCCTGGGCTGGAAAACAGAAAGCGCATTTAGTTGAATACGCCTTCTCTGCAGAGAAAACATATTTCTAGCCATAGTTAAATCAGAATACGCCTTCTCATAAAGAAAACACATTTCTAACCAAACTAAGACCAAAGTACGCTTTCACTAAACGAAAACGTATTAAGCGAAATGTGTTTCCACTTACCTGACGTGGTCCGGCGGGGTCAACGCGTGTGGCTGCCAGGTGGGGTCTCCCCATGGTCGTCCTCAACCTCGCCCCTGCCCGCGAGGCAGAGGCAGGGCGTGCGGCGCCGGCGCCCATCCCGGCGACTCGGGCGGCCCCAGGCAGAGCTCCGACCACTGGACTGACCGTCGCGGAGTGGCGCATCCGACGGGAGGTAGCATGCTCGCCGGAGATCACTGAGACCAGTGGGGTCACGACCATAGCGGACGGCGGCTTCTGGTGGAGTCAGGCAGGCGTTGAGGTTGCTCTGGTGGCGAGGCGTGGGGTTGGGAAGGCTCGTTGGAGCACGGGGAAGCCAATGGTGGTGGTGGGAGGGGGAGAGGAGCTTCGGCTCGAGCTAATTTAGCCGGGCACCGACGGCGGCTATGGTGGCAATGGAGGGCGAGGAGGGTGGTTCGAGCTCCGAGAAGTGGCTAGGCGAGGCTCTGGGAGTGAGGCAAGGCTGCTGGTGAGGTCGAGCGGCCTCGGGGTGGCCTTAAAAAGGCGGGGCGACGAGGGGGGGCGAGCTCGGCCGCGTGACACATCGCCGGAGCCTGGGACGCGTGGCCGGACGAGCTCGGTCAACGGAAGGCGACGGGGAGCAACAGGGGGCAGGCTCATGGGGCGGAAGAGGTCGAAGAGCACGGGGAGGAATACGCCGTGGCGTGAACAGAGCCGGTCGGCTACAATTCACCCATGGACGCTCACTGTTCGGTGACGGGGACGGGTCACCGGAGAAGCAAACGAAGGGGGAGATGGATCCAGGGGAACGGCGACAACGAGGGGGAGCTAGGGGACATGCCCCTGCTCGATGAGACGCCGAGCAGAGAGCAGGAGAAGAGAACAGAGGCGCCAGAGCACGCGTTTGGCTGGCATGAACCATGGTCACTGCCTGAGCTGGCATCAAGAAGAGCCAAATGGCTAGAAATTGTTGTCTAGGGGAGAGTCCATCCAGGGAAGGTTTCAACTGAGGTGGTATCTCGGCCAAAAATGTTGTGGTTCGATGGGAAGTTAGCTCTGAATGTTGCTGCATAAAACTTAATCATGATGCAGTGATCACCATAGGTGAGATTAGAGCCAAATGAATTGTCTGGGATGTTTAGCATGGGAAGGACTCTAATCCTGTGCATTTTGGTGGGATTTGGACAAGTGCTTAATACAGTTGTTTTACAACTGCATAAATAGGTCCAGAAACTTGATCATGAAGTAGCACTCACTTGGAGTAACCGTTTGAGCTCAAATTTGTCAAGGCAGGGTTATTTGGACATAAGAGTGCGCCATAAAAATTTCATGCCATTTGGCCAAGCCAAAATGGCACTTCCTTCATACACCACCTCTCTGGACAGAAACTTAGGAAAAATCCTGAGGGAGAATGGCTAAATGAAATGATCCCAAATCTTGTGGACATAAGTTATATTGGTAGAAGAAGGCCCTGGAAATTTTTCAGCAATAATGGAGCAATATAAAATATAGTTGCTTCATAAACTAAAAAACTAACCAGAAACAAAGATTTGAAGGTGTGCTCACATGGATGGAAGGAATGATCTCAAATCTTGAGGAGAGTCTTGATTTGATGATATTGAGGTCATACAAAAATTTCAACTCATTTTGAGATAACTAGCTTGTACCTCCTTCACAAAGTTTCTTTCCGGGCAGAAAATTTGGAAATTAGTAGAAAAATAATTACTAGGCAAATGAGCATGAAAAGTTGCATGAGGCAGTTGTATGGACATGAAAATGTGTCCAAAACGTTTGGGGCAAATGGGCAAAGATAAATAGCACTTGCTTCACAATGTGCCATTTAGGACAGAATATGAAATGAATTAATTGAGCATGATAGAAAACATGGCAAATGAATTAATTGAGCATGATAGAACACAGACACCATGCCTAATCTTCTCATGCGAAGATCCTGAAGAAAGACAACCGGCGCGCGGCTCCCGCGGCTGTGAGGCACCGGGTTGCGCGCCCTAACTTACCCGCCCCGATTAGCTCATGCAAGAACAATGCACCAAGGCATGGGAGGTGACGTGCACGGGAGCTGGCCCGCGAGCCAGAGCTCAGCCACTTCGATTTAGCGACGCTGCAGGGACGGACCCGAGCACAGATGTCGTGCCAGTCCTTAATCATGAGGCGGTCGTGGGTGGGTGTCGGTGTTCTGGGAACGGGGGTCGCGAGACTTGCCTGCCTGCGGGCCACGGCGTGGCTCCACTAGCGGCCTAGTACATCCCATCTTCATCAGCAAACACTCAAGACCCTCGTGAGGGGCCAAGCCTCGCGAGGCGGACGACACAAGACCTCCTCAGGGGCAGCCTCACAAGCCTGGCTTGCGAGGAGCGGAGAGATCAATGCGAGGGGCACCTCACGAGGTCCCCATGATGTAAGCCATGACGACCAAGGCCAGGCGAGCGCCAGCGGGCGCAGAGTACTGGTTGCCTCTTTGGTGCTAAAAGGGCAGGTGCAGGCGAGGAGTCCCAAGGCATCAGGCAAAGGTTTCTATATCGGTGCAACGAGACCAAGACCAGCAGGACGGTAGGACGGAGGTCATCGCGGAGCCCACGACGTCGTCACCACCAGAGCCTTTGGCAGGAGAAGACCACCTTTTGTCAGGATAGCTTGTACTAGCTGTCCCCCTTCAAATTGGCCGTTGTGGGATCCCTTCCCGCCTAAACATTTGGGAAGGGGACCAGGGCCTCTATAAATAGGACTAGCCACTACCGTAGGAAGTAACTGATCTTGGATCGGATCCATTCCATCCCCACATGCACAAGCTCACCGAGCTCAAGAACACCTCTCCTCAGGAGGCTATTCTTCCCTTGTACTTGTTCATCCTCAGCCTACAAGGCAATCCACCACACCACACTGGAGTAGGGTATTACACCACATTGGTGGCCCGAACCAGTATAAACTCTTGTGTCCCTTGTTCCTTGGGTTCGGTGGGCTAGGCCTTGAGATCATTGCAAGAGTGTGAGCTTGGGGAAGAGATCTTCATGCGCACCCTAGAGTTTGAACCTCAAGGGTTTTGCCGGAACCCGTAATCCTTGGCACGCCAGGTAGGGGTGCGCTGAAGCTTTTCTTCCGTCGGTCCACGCTCCACTGCTCCACCGCGTCCATGGCGGACGCACGCCGAGCGCCGGGCCGCCCTGGCCGCTCATGTCGCTCAGACAGCCCCTGTCGGTGGGCCTCCCCGTCGTTCTCCATCACCCGCCGCCAATGCCGCCACCGGCCCGGCGGGAAACGAGCAACAAGCATCATCGCTGCACCCCTCTGTGCGACGGGACGGCCGCACCGCCACCCCATTGCTGACTCCGGCCGGCTCATCGTCCCACGCTCGTCGCGCGCCCACAGATGCACAGGCCGCGCTGCTCATGGCAGGCGAGCTCCTGCGCTACCGCCCGGTCGACGACATCTACGAGGACTGGCTCGACCGCATCGCCGAGCTCGTCAGCACCGCTGGGGGCTCCCCCGTACCATCTCTCTCGCTGCCTCGCCCTCCTCCAGCTGCGGGCGACGTAGCTCACGGAGCGCCTCCGCCACCTCTGCACCAGGACGGCGTCCTGGCACCAAGACTTGCGGCCCCTCGGCGCGACCCGACGCGCCGAGTGCCCGCGCACGAAGAAGGAAGCTGCCAAGAAGTCCCCCGACCGTGAGAAAATGCTCCTGCACTCTCGGCGCCACCACATCAAGACCGTGTGCCGCCTGCGGCGGCGGTGCGTGGGCATCAAGATCAAGCTCCGCCCTGCGACGGGCCCCGGTGGCCACAGCAGGCTGCCGCGCCTTCACTCCAGAGCTGCGTAGCATCGTTTGGCCAGGCAAGTTCAAGCCAGACCTGCCCCCGCGCTATGACGGCACCCCGACCCTGCGGAGTTCTTTCAGCTCTACGAGCTGAGCATCGAGGCGGCCAACATCAACGACTGCCAAGAGCTCAGGGCCATCCGAGATGGACGCTTCGGTTGACGCTCTGAGCGCAACGACCGGGGCTATGGCTGAGGAGGAGGATGAAGTGGAGGGTGCTGGGACGACCGCGGCCCCCGCCAAGAGTGGCACAACCAGCCTCGTGAGGACCACTGGCAGGACCAGCCTCGTGAGGGCGCTTGGAGGGACCAGCCTCGTGAGGACCATCCTCAGGGCAACGCTGGCTACCCTCCGTTGCCGCCACCGCCAAGAAGGAACGACGACCACCATCAGGACGAGGGGGCTGGGGGCTTCCAGGAGCCGTGCGCTGTCGCCTGCATCTTGGGCGGTGTTCAGGCCCCAGCTTCCCAGCGTATCTTCAAGCAGTTTGCTCGTGAGGTGAACGCGGCCCTTCCTAGGCTCGAGGCCACGCGCCCGCTCAGGTGGTCCAAGTGCACCATCACCTTCAGCTCGTCGGACCAGCTCAAGTGTGCGGCTATTGCCGGCGCCCTCCCGATGCTTTGCTCACCCGTCATCAGCAATGTCCAAGTGACCAAGACCCTCATTGACGGAGGCACAGGGATCAATGTCCTGTCCGTAGAGACATTCGATAGCCTCCAAGTGCCATACGATCAGCTACAGCCTATCAAGCCTTTCTCAGGAGTGACTGACGGCTCCACCACCCCGATAGGGCAGGTCCGCCTCCCTGTCGCCTTCGGCCAGCGTAACAACTACCGCACCAAGCTCATTGACTTCGACGTCGCCCACATCCGTCTGCCGTACAACGCCATCCATGGGTATCCAGCCTTGGCCAAGTTTATGGCAGTGACCCACCACGGCTACAACGTCCTCAAGATGCCAGGGAGCTGCGGAGTCATCACGGTCCCCTGCGAAGAAAGATATGCGGTGTGCTCCCTTGAGCGCGCCTTCCAAGCCGCGATGATCGAAGACCCTGACAATGAAGGCACCATGTACCCTCCTGAGGCCATATCCAAGAAGAAGAAGCAGCTACTCCACCCAGGACCTCAGGAGACCGGTGTCTCCAGCGGTACCACCTCAGGACCAGCGCCTGCAGCTGGGGCGCCTCCCTCCCTCGCATAGGAAGGCGCGCCCGGCGCCCTCCTCGGGCAGGGCTCGGGGGCTCTTTTCTGGAGGGCCTCAGACCTAGCCAACATCACGAGGGACGCGCTCGGGCACCACGTGGAGGCGTGCTTTGCTGCACGTTTCCCTCAAGAGGGCACAGGGCGTGGAGCGCCCAGTGCTCAGGAGTTCATCACCAAGGCAACCCAGGAGCTTCAAGAGGCAAGGATCATATGCGGCGACGACCGCCCAGCACCCGGCGCAGCCCCCCATCCTGGCGAGGACAGCGGGTTGCGCATCTGCGTCGACATCCCAGGGCTTAACAGGGTCGCATATCAAGAGCGCTTTTGGCCTTCGCGCGTTGGACGGTGCGAGGGTCCGCCTCACAGCTACGTTCGCATGCCATTCGGCCAGCTGAACGCGGCTGTCACCTTCCAGCGCTGCTTGCAGAGCATTCTGGCGGCTCGGGAGGCCAGGCATCATCCAGTCCTGGTGGAGATGGTGACGGCCCTTCAGGAACCACCCGAGCCCCTGGAGCCTCCTAAGGCTCAGGGCCCTGGCGGTTCGTGAGGAGCGACTCCTTCAGCGCACACCTTCAGTTACTTCAACACCCGTTCGACAACGGTACCAAGTGACATTTTCCGGTTTACTCAGCTGGGAGCGCCCCTCGGGCTGCACCATTCCCAAGTCACACGGGCCCGTCCCTGCGGCATGTATCTTTTTGCATCTTTAGCTTACTCTGTCGGGGGCGCCCCTCGGGCTGCATCATCCCTAGGCCGCTCGGGTCCATCCCAGTGGCATGTGTCGTTCTTGCATCTATCCGAACTAGCTTGTCTCCTTGCATGGGTTACCTATGATTACCACCTGCCTGCCCGGCACTTCGATGCCATGAACGTCGTATGCCCTTGCAAGCCCGCCCATGGCCGCCTCATGATTAAGGAGTGGCACGACGTCTGTGCTCGGGTTCGTCCCTGCAGCGTCGCCAAACCCAAGAGGCCGAGCTCTGGCTCGCGGGCCCGCTCCCGTGTACATCACCTCCCATGGCCCTTGGTGCCTTGTTCTCGCATGAGCTAATCATGGATGGACAGGCTAGGGTGCGCGACCTGGTGCCTCGCCACCGCGGGAGCTGCGCGCCGGGCGTCTTTCTTCATGATCCTTCGCATGAGAAGACTAGGCACGGCGTCTGTGCTCGGGTCCGTCCCTGCAGCACCGATAAATCCAACGACCGAGCCCTGTCTGGCGGGTCGGCCCCGTTCACGTCACCTCCTGGGGTCGTTGGTGTTTGGCCGTCTCATCTGATCGCCTCAGGAGATTCGCCCGGCGCAGGTTGCCTAACCATCTTGCAGGACCACCATAGCCGTCAAGAATCAAGGCCAGGCGCAACCCGCCTTGAGGCAGGGCCTCGTGAGTCCCGCGCTGGCTCACGAGTGCCCAGACACACCTCGTCTAGCCCTGCCGTGCAAGCCACGTGTCAGGGCGGGGCTGTACACGCCCCAGGGGCTCCACTCAGAGGGAGCCCTCACCCACGCACCAGTGGAAGCACCACGCTCCACGCTAGCAGTCGACACGGTCGAGGACCAGCTATGCCCGTGCAAGTGCGGAAGTGCTACGCTTCGCGCTGGTGATAAACAACTGAGGGCGGCCCCATGGCCGTACCAACCTCAGGGAGCCTCCGGGCTCGGTGCCCAGCCTCGTCGCAAAACTTCCCCTCAGGAGAGTCGCGTGAGGGGGCTTGGCACGGGGGCTGTGCTCGGGTCACGGCCAAGCGTACGCCACCCTGCCAGATCCCTCAGACCTGGTCGTCACACGCTCTCCCGAGTGGAGCCAACGTATGAAGGTCGTTTGGGCGTCAAGGGGGACTCCTGAGCATCGTGACTCAGGAGCCTAACTGGCCACGTAGCCCCTTACCCCTTGGTCTCGTCCTGGCGATCCGGACGACCCAACGGCGGCTGAGGTATGCGCGGGGTCGGGCCCCGCCGACGTAGAACACTAGGCCTACTTCCGCATCTCCTTTTCGTAAGCTGTTTGTGCGTCAAGGGGGACTCCTGAGCATCGCGACTCAGGAGCCTAACTAGCCACGTAGCCCCTCACCCCTTGGTCTCGTCCTGGCGATCCGGACGATCCAACGGCGGCTGAGGTACGAGCTGGGTCGGGCCCTGCCGACGTAGAACACCAAGCAAACGGGAAGGAAATCGCGGAATCTCAAAATAATACTACAAAACATATTGTTCTTCAAATACCAAACACAAGTTTAAACGCCTCCATGGGGCATGGTGCATGTTGCAGGGATAAAGTAGGAAAAGGAGCCGCCAGCAAGCCCTCTCGCCAGCCTTGGGAGCCGCCGTCACTCGCAAGGAGTGTCCCTTCGACGACGATGTTGCCCTCACCTGTGCGGCCCGCCGGAATTGCAGGTTCAGCAGCACCACCAGTCGAAGGCGCAGGGTCGATGGCGAGGAACTTCTTCAGCAAGGCCTCCACCTGGTCCTTCACGGCTTCGGCGGCGGCTGCGCAGCGTTCCTCATCCACGGGTTCGAGCAGCTCATCAAGATCGGCATCAGGATCGCGAAGATGGAGGTGGATGAAGACGTGCGTCAGAGCAGATGAAGAGAGCGCACGGGCTTCCCCCTCCACCATGGGGCTGATCCCGTCGACGACGTCCTCTAGTGTCGTGACAAGATGAGGGAGCAGCTGGGCGGGGCCTTCATCGTCCGTCGCCAGCGGCTTCTCCAAGCCCTTCTCTTAGAGTGCCCGCAGTGCCTCACGGGACTTCTCCTCAAGGGACTTGAAGGCCACGCGATCCTCGGCAAGAATCTTCTCCTTGGCCTCCAGCAGGGTCTTCTCAGCCTTCATCTTCTTCTCCAGCTCCTCCAGGCGGTTGCGCTCTGCGGCCTGCGGCTGCGCCGACTGATCCAGTTCGGCGTCATGACCGTTGACCACGTCTTCCTGGGCCTTCATCTTCTCCTCCTTTGCCTTGCGGTCGCGAGCCTCGGTTGCGCGCTCATTGCGCACGGTCTCCAGCTCGGCCTCCATTGACCGGCAACGCTCCATGGTGGCTTCGGCATCCTTCAGCGCCTCCTCGCGGGTAGCCACGGTTTGGGTGGCAGCCTGGCTATCCTTCTCGGAAGCCGCCACGGCCTAGCTCTGCGCCGCCCGAACGGACGCGTCGGAGTGCAGCTAGCCCGAGATCAGCTCCAAGTGCCCCGCCACCAGGCGACGGTCGGCGCCTTGAAGATCATCCCGCAGCCGGGTTAGCACAGAAAGAGCGCGCTCCAGGGCGTCAGGCGCAGCAGAAGGGCTGCGAGCTTGCGGTGCGACGGAAGAAGAAGGCAGCATCGTCGCCAAGACATGCAGGTTGATGGTGGCAGAAGAAGAAGCCAGGAGCTCCGGAGCCTACGGGGCCACGGACGGTGAGCTGGGGACAAGCGCCTCAGGAGCCGACGTGACATTGGGGGTCGCCCTCTCCTGGAGACGCTCCTCTGGGCCTCACGAGGATGACCGGGCTGGAGAGGTGCATGCGCCATCGCCTCGCTTCTGCGTCGGAGGAGGTGCGGCCGTGCCAGGCTGCTGGGTCCCCGAGGATGCGGCCGCCCTCTCCTGCTTCTTCTTCTATGACGGCGCCGGCCTAGCAGCACAAGGAGGGGACATCAGGAAGCTACAACGGAAGCAGGAGCAAGGGCAAAGTCACGACAGGATACTCACTGGTCCACGGCGGCGTAGTCTCGCCTCCTCTTCAGAAGTGCGGAGCCTAGGGGCCTCGCAGCCTGGGGCGCTGGCGCGCGGGCCCCAGGAGTCGACGAGGCCGCGGTGGCCCCGGGCAGCGACACGGCGAAGGCATCACCCCGAGAGATCAGCGCCGATCTGCTCTTCGTCGGGACGCCAGGCGGTGGCTTCTTTGAGGGGGAGACCCTGGATCTGGTGGTGACCCCAGCAGGGGGCATGACTTCCCTCACGAGATGGTCGTCAGCGTCGTCACACAAGGCGCGGAGGAGATCGGCCTTGCGCGGAGGGGAGGTCTCCCCAGACCCCTCCGGGGTGGCCGCCGAGTCCTGCTCCTCCTCCTTGTCAGAGTCATCGGAGGATACCGACATCAGAGCCGTCACCACTGGGGCATCCGAGGGCGCAGGTAGCACGGCAACCTTCGCTCCATCTGGGCGGTGGTACAGTGGGACGAAGGTGTCCGGCGGATACCCTTGGTCGTCCCCAACCAAGAGGCGGAGGGCCGTGCCTAGCTCCTCGGCAAACAGGGCCTCCAGACGCAGGTGGAGGTCGTCTCCTTCGTCCCCAAGCTTCCACAAGGGGCGCGAGCACACCTGGAGGGGAGCCACGCACTACGCCATGAATTCCTTGACAATCATGGACCCCGTCAGCTTCGCTGCCTTTGGGTCATCAGGCTTCAGGTCGGCGGTCATCCTCTCCAGCACCTGCTCCACCCGGGGGTCGGTGAGCCTCGCGCGGAGCCACCCGTCATGGGACGTGGGCATCTCCGTCGGCAGCACCAGCCGGGGGTGGGAGCACTTGGCATCCATCGAGACCCACTTGCTCCTGAAGCCCTCGGCCTTCTTCCCGACCTTCGAGAACACGTTGGTCTTGTTGGCTGCGACGAAGTTGGCGCACCCCGAGCAGTGGCTGTCCTTGATCCGGAGATAGAAGTGGCGCAGCAGCGCCACGGATGACATCACCCCAACGTACGCCTCGCAATAGAAGGCGAAGATCGACAGAAGGAGGATGGAGTTGGGATGAAGATGGAGGGCCTGAAGCTTGTAATGGCTGAGGACAGAATAGAAGAAGTCGGAGAAGGGGGAACCAACCCCGCAACAACGCTGCTCATGAAGAAGGGATAGAAGGTGCTGCCCACGCCTCCGGCTCGGTGGAGCCAGCCAGGAGCGGAGTCTTCCTCTTCTCATCGCCCTCCGCCGTCATCAGGAGCATGGCGGCAAGGTTCTTCTCCGAGACGCTAGGCGCTTTCAGCGCAGGCTCGTACCAGGAGGGCGGAGGAGTGGCCCGAGCTTTGTTGGGCGCCATTGGTGGCAAGCTCGAAGGAGGATTTGGGCGGATCTCGAGACTTTGTAAGCGAGGAGCAAGAAAGGGGATCTAAAGCAAGACGAAGGGGAGCAATGAAGGCAGCGCAGCCCGCGCTAGCCTTTTGTCAGTCAGGGGCAGTTGCCGAGGCTGCGTGGGGAAGCGGAGACACCCACATCCCGTCAATTGCCACGCGTCAATCAAGGCCACAGGTGGTTGGGGCCCGCGGCGCTCCGCATTTGCCCCTTGGCATCGCCTTGAAGCCAAGTCCGAGCGCGCCTTGGGCCCGGGGGCTACTGTCGGTGTTCTGGGAATGGGGGTCCCCAGACTTGCCTGCCTGCGGCCGATGGCATGGCTCCACTAGCGGCCTGGTACGGCCCATCTTCATCAGCAAACACTCAAGACCCTCACGAGGGGCCAAGCCTCATGAGGCGGACGACACAAGATCTCCTCAGGGGCAGCCTCACTAGGCTGGCTCGCGAGGAGCGGAGAGATCAAGGTGAGCGGCACCACGCGAGGTCCCCGTGACGTAAGCCATGACGACCAAGGCCAGGCGGGCGCCAGCAGGCGCAGAGTACTGGTTGCCTCTTTGGTGCTAAAAGGGCAGGTGCAGGCGAGGAGTCCCGAGGCATCAGGCAAAGGTTTTCATATTGGTGCAACGAGACCAAGACCAGCAGGATGGCAAGACGGAGGTCATCGGGGAGCCCACGACGTCGTCACCACCAGAGCCTTTGGCAGGCGAAGACCACCTTTTGTCAGGATAGCTTGTACTAGTTGTCCCCCTTCAAATTGGCCGTTGTGGGATCCCTTCCCGCCTAAATATTTGGGAAGAGGACCAGGGCCTCTATAAATAGGACTAGCAACCACCGTAGGAAGTAACTGATCTTGGATCGGATCCATTCCATCCCCACATGCACAAGCTCACCGAGCTCAAGAACACCTCTCCTCAGGAGGCTATTCTTCCCTTGTACTTGTTCATCCTCAGCCTACAAGGCAATCCACCACACCACACTGGAGTAGGGTATTACACCACATTGGTGACCCGAACCAGTATAAACTCTTGTGTCCCTTGTTCCTTGGGTTCAACGAGCTAGGCATTGAGAATTTTGCGAGAGTGTGAGCTTGGGGGAGTGATCTTCGTGCGCACCCCAGAGTTCGAACCTCAAGGGTTTGGCCGGAACCCGTAATCCGACAGTGGGTTCGCAAGGGCGTAGGACGTTCATGGCGACGAAGCACCGGACAGACAGGTGATAAACATAAAGCGACTCATGGAAGAGGGTAAAGCCAGTTTTGATAGATGCAAAGAACGATACATGCCGCAGGGATGGACCCACGCGGCATGGGGATGATGCAGCCCGAGGGGTGCCCCCAACTAAACAAACCAAAAAGTGTCACCTGGCACCGTCACTAAAGGAGTGTTGGAGTAGCTGAAGACGCTTGCAGCAGAAGTCACTCCTCACGAGTCGCCCTGGTCCTGAACCTCGCAAGGCTGTGGAGGCCCGGGGGGCTCGGGAGGATCCATCGCCACCTCCGCCAGGATCGCCTGGTGCGTGGCCTTGTGAGCTGCCAGGACGCCCCGCACGTGGCGCTGGAATGTAGCAGCCGTGTTCGGTAGGCCAAAGGGCATGCGAACGTAGCTGTGAGGGGGGCCCTCACACCGGCCAACATGGGACGGCCAGAAGAGCTCCTGAGATGCGGCTCTATTGAGCCCTGGGATGTTGACGCAGACGCGTAGCTCGTTGTCCTTGCCGGGGAAGGGAGCTGCGCTAGGGGGTGAGCGATGGTGCTCGCCATGCATAGCTTGCGCCTCCTGCAGCTCCTTGATCGCCTTGCTGATGAACTCCTGAGCACGAGGCACCTCGCGCCTTGTGCCCTCCTGGCGGAAGCGCGCGTTGAAGCACGCCTCCACATGGTGCCCGAGCGCCTCCCTTGTGACGTTGGCTAGGTCAGAGGCCCTCCATAGGAGATCCCCCGAGCCCATCCTGAGAGGGGCATCGGGCGCGCCTTCCTATGTGAGAGAGGAAGGTGCCCCGTCAGTGGGCGCAGGTCCTGAGGCTGGGCCACCGGCTGCGCCATCCTTCTGAGGTCCGAGGTGGAGCAGTCGCTTCTTCTTCTTGGGGACGGCCTCAGGGGGATAGACAACGCCTTCATCATCTGGGTCCTCGGCAGCCGCAGCCTGGTAGGCGCGCATGAGGGAGCACATCGCGTCCTTCTCGTTGCAGGCGAGCGTGATGATGCCGCCACTTCCTGGCATCTTGACGACGTTGTATCCATGATGAGTCACAGCCATGAACTTGGCCAGGGCTGGGTACCCAAGGATGGCATTGTACGGAAGGCGAATATGGGCAACGTCGAACTCGATGAGCTCAGTGTGGTAGTTGTCACGCTTGCCAAAGGTGACAGGGAGGCGGATCTGCCCTATCGGGGTGGTGGAACCATCGGTCACTCCTTAGAAAGGCTTGGTGGGGTGAAGCTGGTCGTACGACACTTGGAGCATGTCGAACGTATCGATGGAGAGGATGTTGAGCCCTGCGCTGCCATCGATGAGAGTCTTGGTGACAAGGACCTTGCTGATGGTAGGCAAGCAGAGAATCGGGAGGGCGCCGGCCGTGGCCGCGCACTTGAGCTGGTCAGAAGAGTCGAAGGTGATGGCATACTTGGACTACCTGAGCGGACACGTCGCCTCGAGCTTGGGGAGGGCCGCGTTCACCTCGCGAGCAAACTGCTTGAAGATGCGATGGGAGGCAGGGGCTTGAGCGCCGCCTAGGATGCAAGCGATGGCACGAGGCTCTTGGAAACCCCCATTCCCATCATCTTGGTGGTGGTCATCATTCCTTCTTGGAGGTGGTGACAGCGGAGGGAGACCGGCGTTGCCCTAAGGACGGTCCTCGCGAGGCTGATCCCTCCAGGCGCCCTCGCGAGGCTGACCCTGCCAGCGATCCTCACAAGGTTGATCGCGCCAGTCCTGGCGGGGGTCGCGGTTGTCCTAGCGTCCTCCGCGTCGGCCTCCTCCTCGGTCGTAGCCTCGGTCGTTGCGCTCGGGGCGACAACCAATGCGCCAGTCGCGGATGGCCCTGAGCTCCTGGCAGTCATTGGTGTTGTGGCTGTGCATGTTGTGGAAGACGCAAAACGAGCGGCTTCCCTTGGATGACTCCGGGTGGTCGCAGCCGCGCTTCATCTCGGGTTCGGCTGCGAGCACAGCTGACCCCTTGTGCTTCACGTCCTTGGCCTTTGCTTTCTTGTCTTCTGGGTCAGCCTCTGAAAGCTCCAGGAGGGAGAGTCGGCCTTCCTCGGCTCTCGCGCACCTGGTCGCCATGTTGAACATCTCCAGAGCCATGCACAGGTCCTCGTGTATGGCGAGCTCTTTCTTCATCTTGACATCATGGACGCCATCAGTGAACAGCGAAATGATGGCCTCATCCGACACCTTGGGAATCTTGAGGCGAACACTGTTGAAGTGCTCGATGTACTTTTGCAAGGTCTCTCCCGGCTGCTGCTTGATGCGCCGCAGGTCACCCGCAGCCGGTGGGCAGTCGCGAGTACCCTGGAAGTTGGTGACGAAATGCTCTCGCATCTCATCCCAGGAGGAGATCGATCCCGCGGGGAAATTCAGGAGCCATGAGCGCGCGCCATCCTTGAGGGCCATGGGAAACCAGTTCGCCATGACCTTCTCATTGACGTTGGCCGCCTCGATGCTCAGTTTGTAGAGCTACAGGAATTCGGCAGGGTCGGGGGTGCAGTCGTAGCGTGGGGGCAGGTCTGGCTTGAACTTTCCCAGCCAGACGACGCTGCGCAGCTCCGGAGTGAACGCGCGGCATCATGCCGTGGTCACGGGAGCCCACCGTGGAGGTGGATCCTGATCTTAGCGCTCGCGCACTGCTACCTCTGGCAGCACGCGGTTTTGACGTGGCGGTGCTGGGAGCGCACACGCATCTCCTTGCGGCTGCTGCACCACCAAGCAGCTTTCCTCGTCGCATGCCGGCGCCCTGCGGGGCGGGTCGTGTCGTGGAGCCTCGCGCCTGGGCTCAGGGACGATGTCGCGCCTTGGCTCGGGGACAACGTTCTGCCTGGGAGGCGGAGGAGGCGCACCGTGGGCCACGTCGCCCGCAAGAGGCGGCAGGGGAGGCATCGAACGAGATGGTGCAGGGGTCTTTCCCGCGGCATTGACGAGCTCGGCGATGCGGTCCAGCCAATCCTCATAAAGGTCGTCGGCCGGGCGGTAGCACAGGAGCTCACATGCCATGAGCAACGTAGCCTGCGCGTTCGCTGGCCCTCGGTTGGTGTGGGGCGATGAAGCGGCCACCGGGGTCAGCGACGGGGTGGCGGTGCAGCCATCACGCCACACAGAGGGCTGCATCGGCAAAGCCTGCTGCTCGTGGACCGCGTGAACGGTGGCAGCGTTAGCCGCGGGCATCGGGGAACGGCAGGGAGCGCCGTCGCCTACAGGCGCCATCTGGGCGATGCGGGTGACAAGGGAGGCCCGGCGCTCGGCACGAACTTGATGAGCATCAGCCATGGGGACCGCGAAACGGGGGCGAATCAACCAGAAGAAGAGAGGCTCCGATGCACCCCTACCCGACGCGCCAAATGTTGGATTCCAGGCTCCGCAGACCCTTGATAGATTTGAACTCTGGGGTGCGTGCGAAGAACTCAACCTCCCCAGTCTGCCAATTCGTCGATCCCACGGCTTAGCTGGATGAACTAGAAGGAAAGGGGACAAGGCAGTTTACCCAGGTTCGGGTCACCTTGCGGTGTAAAACCCTACTCTTGCTTTGTGGTGGATTGGCCTCGAGGTGGGTTGAGGATGAACTAGTATAGTGGGGAGAACAACCTCAGGAGGTGTGTTCTTGTGCTCGGGTGAGCTAGTGAGGGTGAGGATGGAATGGATCTGATCCCTCTCTACGGTGGTGGTGCTGCTATACTTATAGTGGCCTTGGTCCTTTCCCCAAATGAAGGCGGGAAGGGATCCCACAACGACCAAATTCGAAAGGAGACAACTAGTACATCCTATCCTGCCAAAAGGTGGTCTTTGCCTGCAAAGCCTCTGGTCGTGACGCCGTGGGGGGCTCGGTTATGACCTCCATCCCGCCGTCTTGGTGGTCTTGGTCTTGTTGCATGGAAATGGAAACTTTTGGCTGATTCCTTGGGACTCCGTGCCTGCGCTTGCATCTTTAGCACCAAAGAGGAAACTGCTGCGCCGCGCCATCCAAACCTCAGCAGGTGAGGGCTTGCATAGAGATCTCCGCTCCTCAGGAGCCAGCCCGGGGTGTCCACTCCTTCTGGAGGTCTTGGCGTCGTCCGCCTCGCGAGGCTTGGCCCCTCGCGAGGGTCTTGATTTGTTAGTGCTGAAGATGGGCCGTACCAGGGCGTCGATGGAGCCATGCCGCGGGCCGCAGGCAGGCAAGTCTGGGTACCCCGTTCCCAGAACGTCGACAAACCCCTCCCAATCAACAAGACCCTGTTTCGACCATAGGAGCTCGAACAGAAGTCTGTTTCCTCCGTTCTGCGGTACGCCAGACCCTTCCCGATGAACAGGAACCCATTTTGACCGTACGCGGTCGAACAGAAGACCGTTTCCTCCATTCCGCGGTACGCCAGACCTCATTTCGCCTGTTCCGTCCAAGCCGGTTGGCTCCCGATGAACATGATGTATTATGACCCAGTTGGTTGCCTCCCGATAAACATGACGTTGTTTCCTCTATTCTGACCCAACCATTTGGCTGCCGATGAACATGAGGACGTCATTGTGCGTGTTAGAGACCCCGCCCGTATGTACGTACGTAGTCATATTTACTTTCTTGTAGCGTGGCTGTACGTACGTGTACACGATATAGACGGGACTACATAACATGCCACATCGGCGGCTCTATTACGACATGTGTCGCTCCTTACTCGGCCATGGTTCATCGCTGCACAGAGACCGATCGACCGTTATGTACGTACATGTTCGCGACCAGACAGATAACGCTACCTACGCTTCGACCTGGTGGGTCCCAGCTTTTAGGGGGTAAGGAGGCACTTCCTTCTGTGGAAAGTTGTAACTAGTGGGTCCCAACTATCAGGGGGAAACATATTTTCATGAAATACAGAGGCCCTTCCAGTGGGTCCTCGCTGTCAGGTGGAGGAATCATTATTTTGCGCGTAACAAGGAGGCCCTTCCTTGCTGCGGCCGTGGGCCTAGCTATCATCCTCTCCATGTACTGTCCTCTTATGATGGAAGTCGTTCCTTGACCATGTTGACCATGCCGCGCCGAGAGCACCAAGCCTGTGGACGACGGTGAGGCCTAGGAAGGGAATGACCCGGAGCCGGGGAAGACTCGGCGGTTGTTTCCCAATCAGAGGGGAGTACGGGGGTTTACTTGTTTGGCTGCAGTGTAAGGTTGCCGTCGCCGAAGAATAACAGGAGGTCTGGGTGATTACAGGAATGGCCAGGCAAGCGATGGGAGTAGGGTGGGGCGGTGAGGCCTACGTGGTAGCACAGCCAGCCACGACAGGCCAGAGCAGGCAGTCCCGCCGGTGTTGGTTTGGGCGGCTGGAGCAGGAAGATCAGAGATTGAAGAAGCACGACGACCATTGGATGAACATCCAATAGTCACTGCTCTCGTGTGTCGACTAAGTTGGCACGGCCAAGCGTACGCGTCAATATAGTAGGCCAACAAGTTAGCCTCAAATATGTGGCAAACAACATATAGCCCATCTGACATTATTTCTAACAAATTTACAACCCATTTGCTAATTCTTAAGGATTTTTTTGAAGCTCAAATTCTTTTTGTTAGCATTACATCCCATATTATGGCCATGGTTAAAAAAAACTAATGAATTTTTGCAACGCGTCGCTAAACTTGCTCATGGCGCGTTTGTTTATCTTCTTCATTGTCGGGTCTTATCTGGATCAGTATATTTCTTTTCATCCCGGCCCGGGAACAAGAATACCTGGTGCAGCTTCGTTAGGAGGGAGTGCTTCATATTTTCTATCTTCTTTAGTTTCTCATCGTTGATGGTGGTGGTTGTCCGTACGATGCAGCCTATTTGATTACCGTAGCACGCTCGCGCTTCCGCAGGCTCTTTTGGCTCAAAATTGTCGTCGTCCACCTTCGTGACCTCCAGTCTAGTAGTGATGAGCTTGTTTGGGCGTCGATGTCTCCTCTTCAGATTCGGTTCTATACCGGCTTCACTAGTCTCGGTGCTGGTCTGGGTCTCAACGCCAGTCTCAACGCCGGTCTCGATATCAAATAAACGTCGCTCGTCGAGCAGGTTCAAATAAACGTCTGCTGACAGGTAGACGTCGCAATCACCAGAACCCTGTCCTTCATCGTTGCTAGCCATGTTTCCTACTATTAAATCTAGTCAATTAATTCTAGACCTAATAAAATGAATAATGACATAAAAAGGCCTATGTTTGGCAGGAACGTTGATTCCTTCCCGGTGCGGCAAATCCCGGGCACTCGATATGTCCTAGTTTGTAGCACAAGTCATGCCGAAATTCACGGAAAATTTCGGCATGACCTTTGCTAAAAAGTGGACAAATCAAGCACCTGAAATTTGCTGGAACGGAAATGAATCAACATTCTCGCAAAACATAGGCCACTCGGCTTCATTCCCTCAAAACAACAAAAGGCCACTTGGGCACAATCGAACCACTTCAATGTTGTATATAACATGAGCAAACACTATTGAGGAATTTGCATATAACATGACCACTTCAGTGAAAAGATATAATCAACAATAATGGAATATGCAAATGAACATCAATGACATATATCATATAACATCAATATTGTTTTTCGTTTACATAGCAACAATTACTTTAACCAAGTTTTTAAAAAGAAAAACAATTCTGTTTTCTGTTTATAGCTAAATGCCATAGCTACTGTTTTTTATTTATAGCTAAATACTTTTTTTTCTAAAGCTAAAAGTCTAGGAAGGGATCATCTTTAAAATAAAACTTGCCTAAATTATTTTCCTTGAAAAATAGTGGTCTTTTCAAAAACTCAAAACCTTTGCAAAATGACCTCACTAAACACTTCTCTGCCTAGGACAGAACCCAAATTCTGTTCTAGCTATTCCTCTCTCTCACACACACATTATTTTCTTTTCATCCAAATTGTTTTAGAGCAAATATTCCAACAATACTTGACCTTATTAGAAATTGCAAAGGAACTCCATTTTCTCTAACCCTTCCGACCTCACCAAAATTTCCACAACAAGACCTTAGTACCTACACCCAATTTCTTCAAAAATGTCCATATTCCAAATAATTCAAATTTCATTTGAATGAAATTTGGACCAGATTCAGGTCCATAGTCCAAATAATTTTTTATAGCTAAATGCTAATGTTTTTTGTTTATAGCCTCTATTAATTTAAAGCTAAATGCTACTATAATTTATATACCCTATGTTAATTTAAAGCTAAATGGAATTACTATTTAGGAATTTTCATCAAAAAAATTCCCTAGCTAATTTCCTAAATAAATTGCTAATGTTTTTTCCTAAATGCTAAAAAAATGCCTACTGCCCTAAACAAATCTAGGGTTCATATGAACATCATCACAGTAGTGCTCTATGAAATTTGCCCTAGCTAGTAGAGAGAGGGAGAGAGAGAGGAGGGCAGGGGAGAGGAGAGGGATAGGCTTACGATCCACGGCTCGGGCGGGCTCGGGCGGCGACAGTGCAGGGAGCGCTCGGGCGGCGGCGGCGAGGTCGAGTGCAGTGGAGGTGCGGTCGAGGGCGGCGGCGGTGAGGTCGAGGGCGGCCTCGAGCGACGGCAGTGAGGCCGAGGGCGGGCTCGGGCGACGGCCGGCCTCTCGGGCAAGCTCGGGCATAGGGCGACCGACGGCGGCGACAGATCGAGTGGGGGAGAAGGGAGCGGGGGAAAAGGACTTAGCAAAATTTTGAGCCCGCGCGTGGTTTAGTCAAACTAGCAGTAGCACTGGTAGGAAAACGCGCTATAGCTAAGTTAGCTATAGCGCTTTCCACCAAAACGCGCTACTGCTACAAGAAGTAGCTATTTATTTTCCTTTTTCTTTTCCTTTTATTTAAGGAACTTAGCTATAGCGCGGGAACCCAAAAAGCGCTACTACTAATGTAGCTATAGCGCTTTTTGAGAACAAGCGCTGCTGCTATGCCTTTCTCCTCTACTTTCCTTTTTCTTTTCTTTTTCTTTTTTTCATTTCTCCTTTTTCTATTTCTTTCATTTTCATTTATTTTTCTACTTATTTTCTTTTTCTTAGCAGTAGCACTCTACAATAGAAACGCGTTGCTACAACGCACTTAGCAATAGCGTGTTTTCCTCATGCTCGCTACTACTATTCCTAGCCTACCGGCAACAATGTGGGAATTATAGTAGTAGTGCTTTTTTGTGCAGACGCGCTACTGCTACGACTATAGTTGTAGCGATCTTTTCTGGCACGCGCTACTACTAAGTAGCAGTAGCGCTTAGTTTTGACCAGCGCTACATGTATACCTCTGTGTATAATGTTTTTGTTGTAGGGTGAAACCCTAGAGGGGATCTTTTCACACTTGGAGGGGGGAAGAGCAAGAACACACAAAAACCACAAGGAGGAAATTTATCTAACAAACCCAAATAACACATCCACTAGAGTAGATACAAGAGATCCACAAGAATACATGAACAATTCAAGGAAAATAGCACTAGGTAAAGTTCTTCCCACTCCTAGGAGATGAGGTCTTGATGTTGATCTTCTCCAAGAGGAGGCCTTGTTAATCCCAAGGATTCTTCCAAAGGTGGGGGCTTGATCTCCAAGAGGAGGGGATACAAGGAGCAAAGCTCTCTAGTGTCTATCAAATACTTTGCTATCCTTCCAAATGAGCTAGGAGATGAGTACTTAAAGGCTAGGGACGAAACATGAGGGAGAGACGGGTACAAGGGTCAAAAGACCATAGTGCATGCAGGCATTCTCGGAGGGGTCCGGGCACCCGAGGTAAAGTGGCCAGGGCACCCGGACCGGTCAGGGAGCCGGTTGAAGAAGGCCCGGGCACCCGGGGGTCCTAGGCCCGGGCACCCGGGGCGAGAGCTGGTGGCTGGGTGGCCGAGGCCGAGCACCCGGGGGTCCAATGCCCGGGCACCCGGGCAGGGCTGGCGCGTGAGGGGCCGGGCACCCGGGGTGCAGCCCAGGCGGTGGCTGGGCGAAGGGCGGGGCACCCGGGGTGGGCAGGGGCGCGGCCCAGGTGGTGGCCGGGCACCCTGGGCCGAGGAGGCCGGGCACCCGTGGTGTCCAGGGGGGTTGGCCCTCCCCTTGGCTGCTCGTCCGGGCACCCGGGGTCCTTCTATCCAGGTACCCGGGGTGTCCAGGAACTCCTCTCCTCCGTGCTTCTCGTTCCTTTCTCCTTCCTCCTCGGGTGCTTGGTTCTCCATCCTTGCTTCCTTGCGATGATCTCCGAAGTACCTAAGAATGCATAGCGTGTTGATGACCCACAAGTATAGGGGATCAATTGTGGCTCTTTTCGATAAGTAGGAGTGTCGAACCCAACGAGGAGCAGAAGGAAATGACAAGTAGTTTTCAGTAAGGTAATGTCTGCAAGTGATGAAATTGTAAGTAGTGGAGTAGTTTGATAGCAACATAAATTGTAACGAGCAAGTAACGATAGTAGTAACAAAAGTGCAGCAAGGTAGCCCAATCCTTTTGAGGCAAAGGACAGGACAAAGCGGCCTCTTATAGTGAACAAAGCGTTCTTGAGGGTACACGGGAATTTCATCTAGTCACTTTCATCATGTTGGTTTAATTCGTTTTCGCTACTTTGATAATTGGATATGTGGGTGGACCGGTGCTTAGGTGCTGTTCTTACTTGAACAAAACCTCCTACTTATGATTAACCCTCTCGCAAGCATCCGCAACTACAAGAAAAGTATTAAGAATAAATTCTAACCATAGCATTAAACTTTTGGATCCAATCGGTCCCTTACGGAATAGCGCATAAACTGGGGTTTAACCTTCTGTCACTCTCGCAACCCATCATCTAATTGCTACTCTGAAATGCATTCCCTTAGGCCCAAATATGGTGAAGTGTCATGTAGTCAACGTTCACATGACACCACTAAGGGAATAACAACATACATACTATCAAAATATCGAACACATATCAAATTCACATGATTACTTGCAACATGATTTCTCCCGTGACCTCAAGAACAAAAGTAACTACTCACAAATGATAAACATGCTCATGATCAGAGGAGTATTAAATAGCATAATGGATCTGAGCATATAATATTCCACCAAATAAACCATATAGTAATCAACTACAAGATATAATCAACACTACTAGTCACCCACAAGCACCAATCTATAGTTCCGGTAACAAGATTGAACACAAGAGATGAACTAGGGATTGAGATGAGATGGTGCTATTGAAGATGTTGATGGAGATTGCCCTCCCCAAGATGGGAGAGTTGTTGGTGATGATGAGGACGATGATTTCCCCCTCCGGGAAGGAAGTTCCCCCGGCGGAATCGCTCTGCCAGAGGGCAAAAGTGTTCCTGCCCAAGTTCCGCCTCGATATGGCGGCGCTCCATCCCGAAAGTCCTCTCCTTATTTTTTTCTAGGTCAAAATGACTTATATACCAGAAGATTGGCACCGGAGGTGGGCCTGGGTGAGCACAACCCAGCAGGGCGCGCCTAGGCTCCCTGGCGCGCCCAGGTGGGTTGTGCCCACCTGGTGGGCCCCCTCTGGTAGTTATTTGCTCCAATAATTCTTAAATATTCCATAAAAAATCTCCATGAAGTTTTAGCTTGTTTGGAGTTGTGCAGAATAGGTAGCCTGACGTAGCTTTTCTAGGTCCAGATTTCCAGCTGTCGAAATTCTCCCTCTTGGTGCGTACCTTGCAAATTATGAGAGAAAAGGCATTAAAATTACTCCAAAAAGCATTATTATGGATAAAAATATCATAAATAACAGTAGGAAAATATGATGCAAAATGGACGTATCACGTGTCGCTTTGAGGTAGAATCTCATTCTCATGTGAAACCGAACGAAACTCGAAGAGGAAAGAATTGACCTCGTTCTTGATGGCGCGTGCGCAAGCTCTTGTCATCGGTCCCCTTGGTGCTTGAGGTCATGAGTGGACGTCCATGGGGATGGTCACGGGATGCTCCGCATCATCTCCCCCCCCCCTTGGGAGAGATCCATCCACGGATCGTGATCGTCATCACCATGGTACTTGGCCAAGTCCTTGACGTCGAAGATGTCGCTTACATTGTACTTGTCTCGTGGGATGTCGATCTTGTAGGCGTTGTCATTGTAGCATGCGAGCACCTTGAAAGGTCCATCGACACGGAGCGTGATCGTCATCACCATGGTACTTGGCCAAGTCCTTGACGTCGAAGATGTCGCTTACAATGTACTCTTCTCGTGGGATGTCGATCTTGTAGGCGTTGTCATTGTAGCGTGCGAGCACCTTGAAAGGTCCATCGACTCTCGGGAGTAGCTTGGACTTGCGCTCCTTGGGGAAGCAGTCCTTGCGGAGATGTAACCATACGAGATCTCCTGGTTGGAACACCATCGGTGACTTCACTACTATAGGATGCTGCTAATGCGACACTACAATCAGAGACCCTTCAACGAAACTGTGTGTGATGCAATAATCGCAAACGGTGGTGTAAAATAATAGTCAAAAAAGGTGCAAACCGTTTGCGATGGAGGATGCATCAAACACGGTTCAGATTTTAGTTGTGTGTGCGATGCAGGGCATATAGTTGATCGATACGAATTGTTTGCGATTAGACAGAACAACAGAAACGGGCAGCCATATCAATGTGCGTGCGATATACGGCATACAGTTCACTCCGATGAACTGCTTGCGATGATCGGGTGAACACAAACGATTCGGCGTAACAAGATGTGTGTGATACCCAGAAAACAGGTCGGTAATCAATTGTGTGCGATCATTATAGACAGCCCATACAGACTTTTTTTGTGAATTGTGTGCTCGTCAGGGCACACAGTTCAACAAACCAACCTGTGGGCGATAATGTGGAAGATCTCTGTTGAATACTTATTACTAACCATCTGTGATGAGATTGATAGGATAAATAGAGATAACAAATTAATATGAGCGAACGGAAACAGAGATATGTACAGTCTGCTTAATTTAGTTCTTCTTCTTGTCGTTGTTGTTGTTGGATGGCCCCGCGACATCGTCTTGGCGAAGACGCTTCTTGCCGCTGACGGTTGGCTTTTCATCGCTGCCGCCGTCGTCATCGTCGTTGTTGTTGTCATCCTCCTCCTCCTCCTTGTTCGACCATTCCTCCTCATCATCATCGTCGTCCTCTTCTCCGTCCTTCGATGGCTCCTCGTCCATCTAGTTGTCGTCTGACGACTCCGGAGGCGGCGTCCCTTCCATGATCCGGATATAATCATGGTCTCGGCTCGACGCCGGACTCATGGAAGACAAGCGGGATGATTCCGATGTTGACCTATCATCGGGCGCCAGACTGCTGGCCGAACTGTCGTCCTCGCTGTCGCTTGACATGGCTGCAGAGTGTGTGCCAGTGTGTAGTGCGGCCTGCCAGGGACGATGAAGATGGTGGACACTTAAGCGGGGTATGCAGAGAAGAGGAAATGCCAATTGAAGTGGGGGTTGACGTATTATCTAACCGCTGATATAATCAACCGCAATTATTTGTACCCAGTCGCTCCAAATTCCTGGGGTTGCGCAGGACTCTTATTGGCTGGTTTATTTTTTTAGGACAAAAAGAAGCAACGAGTTTTGGGATTATGCACCGGTACCGGTACGAACGGAGTAGGAGAGTTGGCAAGCAATACATTGAGCTCTTCTTATTGATAAAGCCAGTAATAATCAAACTACAAAGGAAAAGGAAATATCTGCACGAATCTTCACGTAACATCAATGGCATAGGACCTAGATGTGCATTACTTAGAGCACATCTAGATGTGCTTTAGCAATACTGTCAAACAAAACCCTGAATCATCATTGCAAAAAGCGCATAGAACATGGCTAATGCGACAACCAGAACTACACATGCTGGTTCCTTCTTGTCTCTTGCTTTCATCTGTTGCCTATGATTGATTCTTTCTTGCTTCATCATACTGATTATACATTCCAGATCAGCCAGTTTCTTCTTCAGCTTTACGTTTTCTACGAGCTTGGTGATAACACTCCAAGCCCTGCCATGCCATTCTTCATCCACCCAGTTAACAAAGGCACAAGCCTCATATCCCTACCAATGTTAAATAGTATTCAGGATGAGCGGTGGCATTAACTAAAGTAAAATGATGAACTTAGCACTAACCTCTAAGGGGCAACTGAGAAACCGTCTGCCAATGTCGAATCCCTCCGTGCATACACGTCGAGTGGGAGTGTGCCCGTGCACATAACTCAGCTTTTGGTACTTCTCGGTGGCGCAAAACTCGGAGTCGAACTTGTGTTGTGCGAGTCTGGAGTCATGCTCCAGATCCGGCAGCATATCACTTTCCTGTGGGGGAGGGGGGTCTCATTCAGGACGGATTCGGCAAGGAGCTATACTTTGGACATGCTAAAAAAGATCGGGATAGATTGGAACCTGATAGGACGATTCGGGTCCGTAGTACACCTGCCTTCTGATGACCTTAGGCAAGTGCTCGGTGGCGACCGCCGTCGTGGCGGCGATACGAGCAGGAGCAGCCGCACCGAAACCATCAGCACCACTCGCCCGCATTCCCCCAATGTCAGCGCCACGCGAGGGAATTTGGAGGCTATGTAGGGATTTGGGGGAAATGGGGAAACTGCGGGGATAAGATAACGGTCGGGAACTACTTATGGCACTATATGTTGTATACGACACACTGTTTATACATGTCATTTGTGTTAGGTATTACAATGTCACAAACGATTTCCACACCAAACCATGTGAGAAGACAACATAGGTTAGACATGGTTGTTGTTACATAACCGTATGTGATGTACTATATAATTGAGTTACAGTGATACCGTGTAAACAGCCGCTTTGCGGATATCCGTAAAAAAAGCCGCTATGCATATAGAGATGGTGGCGGCAGCCTAGGCAGCAGCTACTGGAGAAGAGGTCAATCCTCGGTCGGTGGGCGGTGGCGGCGTCATAGGAGGTCAATCCTCGGTCTGCGGCGGGAGATAGGAGGAGCTCAACCATCGAGGTCGGTAGCGGCGTGATTCGAGCACATCCACCGCGGTCGATGGCGGGATAGTGGAGGTCGAACTTCAGGCGGCAACCGCACTAAGCTTTGCTCCTCGACCCTGCTGTCTCGGCATGCCTCCGCATCGCGCTTCTCTGTCTGCTGGGTGGAGGTCGCTGCGTGGCTAATTAATTAAGGTATTCTTTTCGTGAGTGGCTTAATTAAGGTATTCAATTCCTAAGGGTAGTGTTGTACTAGTACTCTGCGTGTAAATTGACTGGCCATTAATTTTTGCCATTGCACGTCTGGATAACAACATGGAGCACCCTCAGTAATTATGAAAATAAAACCTTGTGACTTATGCACGCATCTTTGGGCAGCAGTTAATCCGTGTATTAATGTTCTTGTTTTGTTTTTAATTACCATTCGTGTTGTGCAGATGGAACGATCTGGATGGATGAAGAATCGGAAAACAGCAGATTTTATCAGTGGTGTGACAGAGTCCATGAATTTGGCTGAAAGTACAAAGAGGAGAATTGGTGATGCGGATTACATCCTGTGTCCATGTACTGATTGTGCCAATACAGAGTCACATGAAGTTGCAGATGTCCAGTTACACTTAGTCTCTAGGGGATTCATGGATGGATATACACGTTGGACCAGACACGGTGAAGAGGAGGTCATGGATGAAGATACCCAGGGAAGTGAGATGACAAACCCCGATCAGTGTCACATGGATGTTGAATCTAACATCAGGGCAGAGGCGTCAAGCTACCAATGGAACACCGGAAAGCCGAAACGCCCACTGGAAAACCAAGACATTGACGCAGATGACGACGATCTTGATATGCCAGATTTTGCTGCTATGATTGCAGATTTCGAGGGCCCAAAAAAGGATATGATTGGGTACAAGGATCTGCCAACCATTGATGCGGACTTGTAACATCCTAAATTTCAATTTGGAATGTTATACATAGGTCATCATATGCATATCATATTTTATTTCCAATTTTGTTTTGATCCTACAAATTCTAAGCAACTCAAGGACCCACGGAGAGAGTTGGGGATTTCATCTATTTTCATATTTGAATTTTTCTCAATATTGAAAAGAGGATCATTTTGGTTTTAATAAATTTTCTCTCCGAAATATTTCGAATATAAAAATAAAAGAGAGGAGATAATATGACTTCTCCAAAATAACATAAATATAGGAGGAAAAATGTTAAAATCAAATAAATAATTTATTTGGATTTTATTTGTTATTTTATTTGAATTAGGAAAAAATATGCATTTCCCAAAATTGCATTTTTAGGCCATAAAAATGTTCACTTTGTTCTAAATATTTCGTTTAGACGGTGAAAATTGTTTTTGGAATTTTTATATTTTTAGTATATTTATTTAGGATTTTTCCTTTTGGCGGAATTTATTTAAAAAAAACACGCGTCGCCCGACTGGGCGAGCGGCCCAGCCGAGCGGGCCGAAGCCCAGCGCGCCGCCGCCTCCCGCTCCGGCTTGGGACCGGAGTCCCGAGCGCCGCCGCCGCCGAGTCCGCGACGGACACGCCTCCCGAGGCCGTGCCCCCTCCTCCAAGCAGCTCCCCCGCCCCCTTCAAATACCGTGGCCGCCTCCTCCTCTCCTCGTCCCACCCGAGCCGCAGCCCCGCCACCGCCCGCGTCGCGCCGCCGCCAGCACCACCCCTCAGCCCCGCGCCGACCCGCAACCCACCGGAGCCGCCGCCCCGCCCGCCGTCGCCGCCGTTGACCTCGTCGCCGCCGGTCTTTTTCGGTTTCAGGTATAAAACCGTTCAGTTTTTTATATAAACCCTAGTTCGGTTTTTTTATTAGATCGGTTTTCTCGGGTTAGTTTATTTTGCGGATGTTCGTTCGTTAGTTCGTTTTAACGAACGAATTCGTTTGTTTGCCTCTGTTAGCGGACGTGACGTAGTCTTTTTTTAATTTTTCGCCAGGGACCTATACGTGATTATTTTTATCGCAGATTAGCCCGTGATCTTCAAACCCTCGCAACTTTTCAACCGTACGTCCAAATCCAGTGAAAGCAACGCTGAAATCTTCGTCTCGAACCCCTCTTTCTGGTTAATCAACTTGAACATGGTTTTAACAATTTAAAATTTGGTTTCAAGCAGATTTGATTTCGAAGTTCTTTTGATCGTAGTTTCAGTTTCGTAGCTCCAATTTGATCGATTCTTTTTGCAAATCGAAGCTTTTCAGTTGAACTTTCAAATTTGACTTTCTCATTTGAGTTTTACCCGTGCATCTATGCTTGAGTACTTACCTATGCTATTGTTTGTTTGTGATAGAATTCCCGGAGTGCGAAGCGTGCTACTACGAGTCTCTAGGGTTTGCAGATCGTCAGCGAGGCAAGTAACACATTGATCATACCCCTTTATTACCAGTTTTTATGCATTTGTTACAATCCTCAAACACTGCATGATTAGGATGTGATTTTTAACTTGTGGGTATTGGGAAGTAGATGATGAGGTAGATCCTATTGCCCTTTTATTATCAAACCCTTGGGAGTTACTTCTACGTTAAGCTTATACTGCTATGCTATGCTCGTAGACGTGGTTTGGTTTGAGTGATCCATGACAGATGTGAGATTGTTAATTAATGGTTAACTTAAGGTGGCTACTTAAATACACATCTGGGTGGATTGGTTGTGGGCATCTGGGGATATACCAGTGTTGTCCTTTGGTTCGCCACCCAGGCTCAAAGGGATCATAAGATTATTCATGCTAGAAACTTCCGTGTGCAGCCACAAGCTATTATGGGCTCTAGCATAGTTGAGTATGTTGCATGACCTCTTTTAGTGGTAGGCTAGCAGATGTAGGGGAAAGTAGGTGTAACTGTCTACCCAGAGTAAAGAGTTAATGTTTCTAAAAGACTGTGTCTCGGTCATCCGTTTCTCAAACACCATGTAGTGTGAGAAATCCAACGGAGGAGATCGAGTCCTGTGGGGAAAAGTGCGCAAACCTCTGCAGAGTGTACAAACTAATCATGGTTAGCCGTGTCCCCGGTTATGGACATCTTGAGTATCTGGTTCTTGGATTATCATGTTGATCTCATCACTCTAAATTAATTTGTTGGGTTGTTAATTACTTTTTAATTGGGATTGAGATGGGGTTACCATTCTCAATGTTTATCAACTACCATGATAGTTAAATAAAATGTATTCCTTTGTTGTAGGGAAAAATTGGCTTTTCGCAAAAACATCATAACCATAGAGCCTCCACTAGCCATACATGCACATAGTGATAGCATTTACTTGTTCATTGCTATATTGTGTTATATTGCTAGCATATTCCATGTGCTGACCCGTTTCGGGCTGCAACATATCATGTTGCAGACTTTTCAGACGAAGAGTAAGATGCGCTAGGTCGTTGTCGTGCACTCAGCTATGCCGTTGGAGTTGATGGACTCACTTTATCTTCCAAGCCTTCCGCTGTTATCTTATTTAGATGGCCATAAGCCATATTATTGTAATAAGTTCTCATTTTGAGACATTTGATATATAATTGTGTGTTTGCACTCTGTTATAAATCCTTCAAGTACTGTGTGTGTCAGCATTACCGATCCAGGGATGACACTTATACATAGAGATTTGACCGTTTGAGGTCGGATCGCTACAAGATGGTATCAGAGCACACGCTGATTGTAGGACACAACCACTAAGATAAGCCATAGGTCACTCTTCTCTACTCATTTATGACTCCTCTCTATTTTCCACTCTATAGGATGGCGGACTCAAGTAACAAGTTTGCACAACCGAATGAAGACACACCTTTTGGACGACACTTGAAGGAAGTCACTAGGTACCTGAATATTGGAATACCAAGCTTCACCGGGACCTACGCCGCCACTTTACCAGAAGAGGAGCGCTGGATGATTCGAGTTCAAGTTCCAGGAAGGACATTCACGCCAGTTACTGAACACATAGAGTTTTCCTTTGATGCACCAACCTGGAGTCTAGGTAAGAGCATGGCAGCCCACATCGCCATGGGATGCATCGGCGAAGTTTATCACAAGGATCTTAAGGACACCATCTACCAGATATGTGGGCGCTGAGATGAGCAATGGGAGATGATCAGCACCAGGAGGGACCGGTCCATTGCAGCTTTCATCCAGGAGTTAAACCAGCACATTCGTCGCCAGAAGAACCAAATGTGTGCAAGCATGATAGATCTGAAGAAAGTGATGACCAGGAACATGGATCTAGAAGAGGAACTCAAGTCTACACGCGACGGATATGAGGAGAAAATCGCAATACTAGTGGAGAAGAATGACGACCTGACAAGGAAGCTAGGAGTGTTCATGGGAGACCCCACGCTAGGAGGAGATGACGACCCTCCCGAGGACATCCCTTCTGAAACATCATCATCGACGACACCGACTCCGACCCCGACAGTAGTGATGATGATTACGAAGACGAAGTCGGAGCGGATATCATGGAGTCTTCCACCGATCACAATTTCTAGTCGACCACCATATTATCAGTAGTATTCCCCCATGTATATAGTAATAGTCCGAGCACTGTAACGATAGTTAGATCGATTGTATGCCCTTGTTTGAATTGATTGGTGTGATATGAATGTGTTTGTCTCATGTGCATATGGGTAGTGCTTTCTCACTAGACCTCACTCTATTCTAATCTCTTCCCTCTCAACCCATCAGACGCCTCCTAGACGTGACCCCGGATTTGTCTTCCCACCGGAGCTCACTCAGTTGATCCAACAGCAGAATGCCTTGATGCAACTACTAGTCCAGAACCAAGGCAACAACAACAACAACCCACCGCCGCCACCACCAGTTGACAACTTAGCCCGTTTTCTGAGGTTGCAACCGCCGGTGTTTTCCAGTAGCACCGAGCCGATAGTTGCTGATGACTGGCTACGCAGGATTTGAAGGGAGTTGACCAGGGAAACCGTACTGTGGGGTAGTACGTGGATGAGTTCAGTAAGTTAGCTCGCTATGCCCCGGATGATGTGGCCACAGACGCCGCGAAGCAGGAGAAGTTTATGGAAGGGCTGAATGATGAGCTGAGTATGCAGTTGATGGTAGCAACATTTGCTACCTACTAGGACTTGGTAGATAAGGCTCTTATAATTGAAGGGAAGCAGAAGCGGATAGAGAGCCGCAAAAGGAAGTATGGACAAGGTAAGTACAATTCAGGAGCTCAGCAGAAGCCTCGATTTACCTCGAACTCGGGAGGATACACTCATAACCATGGAGGCCATACCCACAATGGAGGAAGTTCGCATAACCACAGTGGCTCCAAGAATGGAAATGGGAATGGAGCAGGTAGCAATCAGAACCCCTCTAACCCAGCCACAACCGCCAAGAAGGACCAAAGTCACATTACTTGTTTCAAGTGCGGGAAGACTGGACACTATGCCAATGAGTATCCTGAAGCAAAGAATGGGAATGGCAATGGAAGCTCTGGGAAGAAGCCCAACCCTTTCAACAGGGGACAAGTGAACCACGTGAATGTGGAGGAGGTTGAAGAGCAGCCAGATGCAGTTATAGGTAAGTTTTTGGTTAAGTCAATTACTGCAATTGTTCTTTTTGATACTGGTGCATCAGATTCATACATTTCAAGGGGATTTGTGGATAAGTATAAGTTGCCCACCAAAGTTCTTAGGACACGTATGTTAGTAAGCTCGCCAGGAGCGGAGTATATGGCAAGCCAGGGATGTTTTCAGATGCCATTGACCAAAGGTAGGCATGTTTTCCCCTCAGACTTAATAATTCTGGAGTCGCAAGGATTGGATGTGATACTAGGAATGGATTGGCTATCGATGTATGGAGGAAACATCGATTGCGCCAGTAAGTCAATTCTACTCACCACCCCGGAGGGAAAAAGGATTAAGTATGTATCCAGGCATGCGCCAAGGAGGACCCAAGTAAATTCCCTCTCAAGAATTGTTCAGGAGGAAGTTCCTGTTGTGAAGGATTACCCGGATGTATTTCCAGAGGAATTACCAGGCACGCCGCCGGATCGAGACATTGAGTTTTTGATAGAGCTGTTATCAGGCACCAGACCAATATCAAAGAGACCATACCGGATGCCCGCAAATGATCTGGATGAGATTAAGAAATAGATTAAAGAGTTATTGGAGAAAGGATACATTCGACAAAGTTCGTCAACGTGGGGAGCCCCAGTGCTCTTGGTTGAGAAGAAGGATGGATCATTGAGAATGGTTGTTGATTATCGTGCATTGAATGAAGTGACGATCAAGAACAAGTACCCCCTGCCGATGATCAATGATTTGTTTGACCAGCTGCAAGGAGCTAAAGTATTCTCCAAGATCGATCTACGATCAGGATACCACCTGTCGTGGATCTAAGACTGACAGTAGAATGGGGGTAGGTATTAGGAGGCAAGATCCTAGCTATGGCGAAGTTGTACACACGAGTTTTACGAGTTCAGGCCCTTCTCAGAGGAAGTAATAGCCCTACGTCTCGGAGCCCGGAGGCGGTCGACTGAATTATGTGTGTGTGTCTGTGTGTTACGGGGGTGCGAACCCTTGTGCCAGTGGAGGGAGGTGGCTTATATAGAGTACGCCAGGACCCCAGCCAGCCCATGTTACAAGGAGTTCAATGTACATAAAGAGGGAGCGTTACAGGTAACGTCCATAATAAAGTGATATAAATGATCATTAAGTCTATGAGTAACGCCCGACCGTTGCTGTGCAAAGTGACTTTGGATCTTCTGTCTATCGAGTGGTTTCTGTTACGGTCGAGTGACATCGAATCTTCCGAGTGGAATGCTTCTGGTCGAGTGGATGCTGTTATCCTTTGAATACTTCTGACTTTAGGGTGATGTCATAGGGGAGGGTGTCTAGGTCAGGCCTATGACCCTACCCTAGGTACATAGCTTCATCATTAGCCCCCGAATGGTTCAGGGTTCGAGTGGAGAAGGAGCTGTGAATACTTCCGACTCAATTTTTGCACTTCGGAAGTGTCTTGCCTGGTCCAATGAATCAACACGATGACTCCAACTTCTTTTTCAGTCACCTTGATCCATTCTTGGTTTCGTCGAGTGAACTTTTATCGCTAAGCCTCGAGTGTTGATATGGAAAAAATCTCTCGTCTGACAAGTTGCGCTGCTGCTCGCGGATTTTGTGGGATTCGAATTTTGGGAAGCGCGCGGGGCGGAGGAGGCCACAGTAATCGGGTTGGATTAGGCGGGGCCGCCTCGATTTCTGCGCCACCTTTTTCGCCACGTATCACGTGCGTGACTGTTGCGGGATTTGATAGGATCGTTTGGGCCCATGGGTCAGCCACTCGGAAATGACCTCATATAAGGCGTCGGACGGGTTTTTTTGCACAATGCTTTCCCATTCTTCCTCTTTCTTCTCCGTTATCTCCACCGCATCTACTTCTGCTCCCGGTGCCGCCGCTCTGCTCGAGCTTGGCCCGCTGCAATGGGGAAGGAGAAGACGGTGGCCTTGGAGTGCATGAAGAAGGCGACGGCGAAGGATCTAGGGCGATTGGATCCGGTCGACGATTCGTTAGGACAACGTCGATGATCTGGCCGAGGGGGGATTGATCCCCCACGGATCCGCGCGGCTCCCAGAGGGCGAGACCGAGCCGCAGCCGCAGGAGGGTGAGTGCGTTCTCCTCGCCACTCATGTCGACCTCGGGTTTTCTTTGCCTCCTCATCCTTTCTTCCGAGCTTTCTTGAATTTCTTTGGAGCACAACTCCACCACTTTTCCCCCAACACCATCGTGTACCTTGCTGCCTTCGTGTCCATGTGCGAGAATTTCTTGGGTTGTCGACCACACTGGGGCCTCTTCAAGCACATTTTCACGTGTCGCTCTCAGTCGGTCAAGAAGGCCAATCCGAGTGATGAAAAGACGCAAGTGATCCAGATGTGTGGGGGTCTTGGGATTCAGATGAGGGGTAAAAGCTCTTTCCCAGCCATGATCCTTCCCGAGTCAGTCCGAGGGTGGCAGTCGACCTGGTTCTACTACAAAGACCAGCCGACTCTAGGTCAGTCGACTGGACTTCCCCCCTTTTCCATGGATCGAGTAGAGAAGCCCTTCGCCTTGAAAGTGACCTCGGAGGAGAAAGTGGAGGTGAAGGTGCTGGTCGAGCGAGTGGTCCAGCTCGTCCGTGATGGCGTGACCGGCATGGATCTGTTGGAGGTCTTCCTCAGACGCTGCATTCAGCCGCTTCAAGCTCATGACCATCCGATGTGGATGTATTCGGGCATTGATGATTCCACTTGGATCCACCCAGAAGAGGTCGACGAGGATACGGTGGAGAAGTGGTTGAGGGGTATCACTGGCAACAAAGATAATCCCAGGGGGTCCAGGAGAGTCCCTCCACTCGACAACTCATACGAAACAGACAAGGTCCAACTCTGAATTGTCGAGTGTTTTCTTGATTTATCATTTAACTGCTTGTTGTCAACCGACTGATTTTTGTTTCACTTGTTATCTCTCAGGCCCTTACTGAGATGTACTCGATGCCCAACGGGGAGCAGGAGCAGGATCCAGAGGGGGAGGCGAGTGTAGGCGAGAGCGACGAGTGGCACTCTGACGGAGAGGAGGACGAGGAGAGCGACGACCCGAGTGATGAAGAAGAGGTCGACTCACCTCCCCGTAGGGAAAGGCGATCCAAGCACACCCATGACCCGGCAAGCATCCACGGCAAAGCGACCGCACAGACCGGGCAATCGTCAAAGCGCCCTCGGACGTCTTCTCCAGCGCTGACTGAGAAGGCACCAAAGCAATCGAAAGCTGCGCCGTCAAAACCGCAGAAAGCCTTGCCCAAGATCAAAGTGACCATTCCCACTGTTTCCGGGTAATAGTTGGACTTGAATTCTTTGTTTAGTACGAATTGGGTTTTGGCCGACTCGCAGTTATAGACATGACCGACTGAATCTTGAAATTTGTAGTGCTGCTACCTCTGAGACTTCCGCTTACAGGAATGAAGATGAACAAATGGAAGATGCAGTCACCTCCAATCCGGGTACGATTCTCGTAATCCTGTCCTCATTTACTCGGTCGTTTTATTGGTCGATTGAATTTCTGGCAATTGATTCTTTTTGCAGCTCCTCCCAATGTCATTGATCTTCCAGATGATGACGAGGATGTGCCACTGAGGCCCCAAGGGAGAAGAAACAGGAAGGCGTCAGCTGGAAAGACCCCTCAGTCTGCATTGGTGACCGAAACGGCAATCCAGGAAGGTGGCAATGCCAATCGGACTTCTGTAACTTTCGCCGTACCACTGACGAGTGTTCAACCTTCAGCGTCGACTGCTCAGACTCCAGCCGACCCATCTTCGCTTTTTATTGCACATCACGTCCAAGAGGACCAAGTGGGTGCTGCCAAGGAAGCTATACGCCAGGCGGGCATCATGATGGAGCAAGTGAAGGTGGTCTGGGAAGCCAGCCAAGCAGCTTACGACGCTAGCTCAGCCCTTCAGAGCAACGTCCAGGTTGGTTGATCACCGATTGACTCTTTAGCTTGTCGCTTGTTCTGTTAGGATATGCTACCTGAAAACTTTCTTTGAAGAATCTTTGCATCTGTCTGTGTTTTGCATTCATACACCCACTGGGTGTTTTGACTTGCCATTGAACAAATTTGTATCTTGAGTCGACTAGGTTGTGTCGATTGGATCTTTGAACTAGTGGGGGCACACTGAGTGCACCCACTGGGTGTAGTCCCTGAGACTATAGTTGACTACGGGCATTCGACTGTGGTCTTAGAATTGGAATTTTCTCACTCGGCCTCGACGGACCACGTCGAGTGGAACCTGAACCAGTGGGGGCATGCTCAGTGCACCCACTGGGTGTAGTCCCCGAGACCGTGGTCGACTGCGGGCAGTCGGCTATGGTCTGAGAACAACTTGCCTCTTTTTTTTACACTCGGCCTGGACAGACCACGTCGAGTGGAAACCGGACCAGTGGGGGCACGCTAAGTGCACCCACTGGGTGTAGTCCCCGAGACTATTGTTAGATCTTTGATTCGGCAGTAGTCTTAGAACTTGTTGAATTTATCAGACCATTGCTCTGAAGTAACGAATCTTTCCATCTGTCGATTGATTGTCTTTTGATTATAGAAATCTTGTGAACTTGGAGCTCGTTTTGCTGACCTGGAGAAGAAGTAGATTCAGCTCAACCTCGATCTGGAGCTGGCCAAGACAAATCTGCAGAAGGCCAAGGATGAAGCCACTGGTAAGAGAAAACTTGTCGACTGATTTGTCTCTGAACCGGATGTTATTTGCTTTTTCTGAACCGAGCGTTATTTCTTTTAGAGAACCTTAACCAAGCTCTGGCGAAAAAGGATCAAGACCTTGCAGCCGCATAGAAAACAGCTGATGAGAAAACTGCACTCGCTAAATAGAAGCTAGCTTCAGTCGGCAAACTGGAAGAAGAAAACGTCAAGCTGAAAACTGCCCTTGATGAAGCCAATAAGGAAGCGACTCGCCTGAAGAAGGACAAGAATAATCTGACCGAGAAGATGGAAGGCATTGCTCGCAAGAGGGATGATCTGGAGAACTATCTGGGAGGTCTTGCCAAGAAGTTGTTTGTCATGCTTGAAGGTATTTTCTTCGGCCCGACTAATTTGTTACTGTCGACTCGACATACAACCACTGACTCATCTTTGAAATGTGCGTGCAAAATTTTGCCAGAACTTCGAGGAAGATATTGGGTGAGTTGAGACAAGCTTGGACCCCATCCACTCCCCAGTGAAGGACGAAGCTGCCATGAACGTACTCCGACTGGAGTCTCGCGTTGCTGGTGTTGTCGACTATCTTGCTCGACTGAAAGTCGCAATGTCGCGGATCGACACAGCACTCTGGCCAATGGCGACACTCCAGAATGACCTCGAGTCTCTGATGACTCGACTTAATGAGGTTCACGGTCGAGTGCAAGAATGGAAGAAGTCTTCTGCTCGGTGCGGTGCTGATGTGGCTCTGTCCTTGGTTCGTGTCCACTGCAAGGAAGCACGAGAAGAGAAGCTGGCGGCGATCAAGGTTGCCAATACCAAGAGGCATGACTTCCAATCTTTCATGGAGACCTTTATTCATGCTGCCACTTGGATTGCTGACGGAATCGACTTGGACGAGTTCGTCGAGCCTGCTAGCCCTCCTCCTATGGAGTGAACAAACTTTTATGCCTCGAAATGCCGAGTGATTTTGTAACCGTTAAACTCCTTCGGGGTTGATGCCCGAGTACTTTAATCCTTGGTCCGGAACCTTAGGATTTATCTGAACTTGGTTTATCTCCGAATATACTTGTGTTTGCTTTTGAGTGGAACTTGTTCTTCACTCGGAATAGTCCTTGAACTTGTGCTGCAGCTCTGAAGGGAAGGTAACAGTCGACCTGCACCTCGTCGTCCTTGCAGATCGGGATGGAGCGCATGTTGTATTTGTGGCGCATCTCCGAGGAGAAGGTCACAGTCGACCTGCACCTCATCGTCCTTGCGGATCAGGATGGAGCACATGTTGTATTTGTGGCGCAGCTCCGAGGAGAAGGTCACAGTCGACCTTCACCTCATCGTCCTTGCGGATAAGGATGGAGCGCATGTTATACTTGTGGCGCAACTCCAAGGAGAAGGTCATTCTTTACTCGGGAAGTATTTTATCCTTAGGCGAGCACTGGACTGCAGCTAAGCTCCCAAGTGGGAGGGTTGCCCACCACTCGGTAGGATTTTTTAAACTTAGGCGAGTACTGGACTGCAGCTAAGCCCCCGAGTGGGAGGGTTGCTCACCACTCGGTAGGATTTTTTAAACTTAGGCGAGTACTGGACTGCAGCTAAGCCTCCGAGTGGGAGGGTTGCTCACCACTCGGTAGGATTTTTTAAACTTAGGCGAGTACTGGACTACAGCTAAGCCCCCGTGTGGGAGGGTTGCTCACCACTCAGTAGGATTTTTTAAACTTAGGCGAGTACTGGACTGCAGCTAAGCCTCCGAGTGGGAGGGTTGCTCACCACTCGGTAGGATTTTTTAAACTTAGGCGAGTACTGGACTGCAGCTAAGCCCCCGAGTGGGAGGGTTGCTCACCACTTGGTAGGATTTTTTAAACTTAGGCGAGTACTGGACTGCAGCTAAGCCCCCGAGTGGGAGGGTTGCTCACCACTCTGTAGGATTTTTTAAACTTAGGCGAGTACTGGACTGCAGCTAAGCCCCCGAGTGGGAGGGTTGCTCACCACTTGGTAGGATTTTTTAAACTTAGGCGAGTACTGGACTGCAGCTAAGCCTCCGAGTGGGAGGGTTGCTCACCACTTGGTAGGATTTTTTAAACTTAGGCGAGTACTGGACTACAGCTAAGCCCCCGAGTGGGAGGGTTGCTCACCACTCGGTAGGATTTTTTTTAAACTTAGGCGAGTACTGGACTGCAGCTAAGCCCCCGAGTGGGAGGGTTGCTCACCACTCGGTAGGATTTTTTAAACTTAGGCGAAACGGGTTCGCAGCTAAGCCTCCTAGTGAGAGGCTTGCTCTTCACTCGACAGGATTTTTTAAACTTAGGCGAAACGGATTCGCAGCTAAGCCTCCGAGTGAGCGGCTTGCTCTTCACTCGACAGGATTTTTTAAACTTAGGCGAAACGGATTCGCAGCTAAGCCTCCGAGTGAGAGGCTTGCTCTTCACTCGACAGGATTTTTTTTTTTCAAACTTAGGCGAAACGGATTCGCATCTAAGGCACCCACTGGGGGATTTGAAACGTATAAAAAAGAAACATCAAACATTTAGGAGACTGTAAAACTGTGTATTTGATAATCAAACTAGAAGGTATATCTTATTACATCTCAACAGTCTGAATGCTTAAGTGTAAAAGGGGCGGAGCAGCTTCGCATTCCAAGCGTGTGGCTCGTCTTTCTTGTGCTTGATGTTGTAAAGGTGGTACGCTCCGTTGTGGAGCACTCTGGTGACAATGAAGGGGCCTTCCCAAGCAGGAGCAAGCTTGTGTGGTTTCTGCTGATCCACTCGAAGAACCAAGTCTCCCTCTTGAAATGCTCGACCCCTCACGTTTCTGGCATGGAATCGACGCAGGTCTTGCTAATAGATGGTCGACCGGATTAGGGCCATCTCTCTTTCCTCTTCTAGGAGATCAACTTCATCTTGCCGTGCCTGTTCTGCTTCATCTTCTGAGAAAAGCTCGACTCGGGGTGCATTGTGAAGCAAGTCACTCGGAAGTACAGCCTCAGCTCCATAGACCAAGAAGAATGGAGTTCGGCCAGTCGACCGATTGGGAGTTGTCCTCAATCCCCAAAGCACTGATGGAAGTTCATCGACCCAGGCGCCTGCTGCGTGCTTGAGATCATGCATCAGTCGGGGTTTCAGTCCTTTGAGAATCAATCAGTTTGCTCTTTCAGCTTGTCCATTCGACTGGGGGTGGGCGACTGAAGCATAGTCGACTCGAGTGCCTTGGGAAGCGCAGAAGGCTCTGAACTCATCAGAATCGAAGTTCGACCCATTGTCAGTGATGATGTTGTGAAGAACACCATATCTGAATGTTAACTCTCTGATGAAGCTGACAGCAGTACTAGCTTCAAGATTTTTGATAGGCTTGGCTTCAATCCATTTGGCGAACTTGTCGACTGCCACAAGCACATGACTGAAGCCGCTCCTACCAGTCCTCAGAGGTCCAACCATATCCAATCCCCAAACAGCAAAGGGCCAGATGAGTGGAATGGTCTTCAGGGCTGATGCAGGCTTGTGAGACATGTTGGAGTAAAACTGGCAACCTTCACATTTGTCGACTATTTCTTTTGCCATCTCATTTGCTCGTGGCCAATAAAATCCTGCTCGGTATGCTTTGGCCACAATGGTCCGAGAGGACGCATGGTGACCACAGGTCCCCGAGTGGATGTCATTGAGGATCACTCGACCTTCTTGTGGTGTTATGCATTTCTGGCTGACTCTAGTTACACTTTCTCTGAACAGCTGTCCTCTTATCACAGTAAAGGCTTTGGATCAATGGACGATCTGTCGAGCCTCTTCTTCGTCCTCTGGGAGTTCCTTCCAAAGAATGTACGCGATATACGGTACTGTCCAGTCGGGAGTGATGACCAAAACCTCCATGATCAAGTCGGCCACGGCTGGGACTTCGACTTCAGTTGGATCAGTGGCGCTCTTTGGTTGTGGGGGCTCTTCAGTGAAAGGATCTTCTTGAACTGAAGGTGTATGAATATGTTCCAAAAACACATTGCTGGGAATGACCTCCCTCTTGGAACCTATCTTTGCCAAATCATCGGCTGCTTGATTTTTCAGTCGGGGTATGTGATGGAGCTCTAACCCCTCAAACTTCTTCTCTAACTTTCTCACTGCATTACAATAGCCAGTCATAGCTGGGCTTCTGACGTCCCACTCCTTCATCACTTGATTAACCACTAAATCCGAGTCGCCATAGACCATGAGGCGACGGACGCCGAGTGAAATGGCCATACGCAACCCGTACAGAAGTGCTTCATATTCAGCTTCATTGTTGGAGGAGTCAAAATGAATCTGGAGAACATAGCTGAGTTTGTCACCTCGGGGGGATACCAATACCACCCCAGCACCGGAACCATTCAGCATCTTGGATCCATCAAAGAACATGGTCTAATGCTCTGAGTGAATCTGAGTCGGCAGTTGCTGTTCGACCCACTCGGCGAGGAAATCTGCTATTGCTTGGGACTTGATAGCTTTCTTTGCCTCAAACTTGATATCCAAGGGAAGGAGTTCGATCGCCCACTTTGCCACTCGACCAGTTGCATCTCTATTGTTCAGAATTTCTGACAATGGTGCGTCGCTGACGACTGTGATGGAGTGATCAGAGAAATAGTGTGCAACCTTCTTCGTGGTCATGTAAATCCCATAAACAAGCTTCTGATAATGTGGATATCTTTGCTTGGATGGAGTCAGAACTTCAGAAACATAGTATACTAGGCTGAACTTTATAGGCTTTTCCTTCTTCTTCCCGCTCGACCGTGAGCACTGTACTGACAACTTGTCCAGTGGCTGCAATATAAAGCAGTAAAGGCTCTTTGCTGATTGGGGCAGCAAGCACCGGCTGGGTGGAAAGCAGGGCTTTGAGCTCTACAAACGCTGCATCAGCTTCAGGAGTCCACTCGAACTTGTTAGATTTCTTCATCAGTCGGTAAAGAGGCAATGCCTTTTCACCGAGGCGAGAAATGAATCGACTCAAGGCGGCCAAACAACCAGTAAGATTCTGGACATCATGCACACGCACAGGGCGCTTCATCCAGAGTATGGCACCAACTTTCTTTGGGTTCGCGTCGATCCCTCGTTCTGAAACAAGGAAACCGAGTAACTTTCCGCCAGGAACTACGAATGTGCACTTTGATGGGTTAAGCTTGATATCATACCTTCTCAGGTTGGCAAAGGTTTCAGCAAGGTCAGCCAGCAGGTCGGAACCTTTACGCGACTTGACCACAATGTCATCCATGTATGCTTCCACATTCCGACTGATTTGAGTGAGCAGACACTTCTGAATCATCCTCATGAATGTGGCTCCAGCGTTCTTGAGACCGAATGGCATGGTGACATAACAAAAGCATCCGAATGGAGTGATGAAAGCTGTTTTTATCTCATCGGGTCCATACAGTCAGATCTGATGGTACCCGGAATAGGCATCTAAAAAAGATAGACGCTCACACCCGGCAGTCGAGTCGACGATATGGTCGATGCGGGGGAGAGGAAAATGATCTTTGGGGCAGGCCCGATTGATATGCTTGAAGTCGATGCACATGCGAAGTGAATCGTCCTTCTTGGGGACCATGACAACATTGGCGAGCCACTCAGAGTGGTAAATCTCTCGGATGAACTCAGCTGCCAGGAGCCGAGCCACTTCCTCACCAATTTCTTTTATCTTCTATACGGCGGACCGTCGAAGATGTTCCTTGACTGGTTTTACTTTTGGGTCGACTCATAAACGATGCTCAGCCAGTCCCCTGGGTACACCCGGCATGTCAGAAGGTTTCCATGCAAAGATGTCCAGTTCTCATAGAGGAACTGGATGAGTGCTTCTTCCTATTTGCTGTCGAGTGATGTTGAGATATGAGTAGGAGCAGCATTAGGATCGGTCGGGTGAATATGAATCGGCTTGGTTTCACCGGACGACTGAAATGCAGAATCAGTGGCAGGCTTCTTGGAGCGCAGCAAATCACTCGGATCTGCATTCTTCCGGTATTCTTGCATTTCGACTGCTGCCATTTGTGCATCGGCGATTTTTGAGCCCTTCTGGAAGCACTCTTCTGCCTTCTGCCGATTGCCAGTGATAGTGATCACTCCTCTGGGACCAGGCATTTTCAATTTGAGGTACACGTAACATGGTCGAGCCATGAAACGTGCATAGGCAGGCCTACCCAGAATAGCATGATAAGCACTCTAGTAATCCACTACTTCAACTATCAACTTTTCCTTGCGGTAATTCTTGGAATCACCGAAAACCACATCAAGGGCGATCTGGCCGAGTGATTCAGCCTTCTTGCCAGGGATAACACCATGGAAACTCATATTGCTTTCACTAAGCTTGGACATCGGAATGCCCATTCCCTTCAAGGTTTTAGCATACAGGATATTCAGGCCACTACCACCATCCATCAGCACTTTAGTCAGTTGAGTGCCTTCAACAACTGGGTCGACCACCAACGCTTGCCTCCCAGGGCTGGCTATACGTGCTGGATGGTTAGACTGGTCGAATGTGATGGCAGTTTGGGACCACTTCAAATAACTTGGTGTTGCCGGAGCAACCATGTTCACTTCTCTGTTGATGACTTTCAGTCGACTTTTGCTCTCAACATCAGCAAAAATCATCAGAGTGGAATTGACGTTGGGAAAACCATCATCATCTTCTTCCTTATCCTCACCCTTGTCTGACTCCTTTTCCTTCTCATTGGGTTGTTTCTCTCGGAACTGCTGGATCAGGAGTCGACACTGTCGAGTGGTGTGTTTAGGGTAAATGAGATTACCCTCTTCATCTTTCTTGGTATGAATGTGGCATGGTAAATCCAACACATCATTTCCGGCTTGATCTTTCACTTTCTTGGGGTTCCAGGGCCCTTTGGGCTTCCCCTTGAACTTTCCTTGAGCCACAACTAAAGCCTCACCAGGAGCAGCTGGCTCGGCCTTGCGCTTCTGTTTCCGATTGGAATTCCCTCCTCCGGTTTCCTGGGCGACTGTTTTGTGCTTGCCACTCCGGAGTCGGTCTTCCTCTTTGCCGTTAGCGTATTTGGTGGCAATCTCCATCATCCGAGTCAGGGACATATCCCCTGTCCGACCGAATTTCAGATTCAACTCTCGATACTTAACACCTTCTTTGAAGGCACAAACCGCTTGGTGATCTGACACATTCTCCACTGTATGGTGCAACGTGATCCATCTCTGGATATAGTCTCTCAGGGTTTCATTCGGCTTCTGCACGCAGTGCTGCAATTCTGTTAACCCTGCCGGCCGTTTGCAAGTACCCTCAAAAGTTCTAACAAACACTCGGGCGAGTTCCTCCCAACTGTATATGCTGCCAGGTGCCAACTGAGTCAACCATGCTCTGGCCGAGCCTTCCAACATCAGAGGAAGGTGCTTCATGGCCACTTCATCATTGCCACCACCGATCTGTACAGCCACTCGGTAATCCTCAAGCCAAGTGTCAGGCTTGGACTCACCAGTGAACTTGCTGACTCCAGTCGCCAACCTGAAGTTGGGAGGAATCACTGCAGCCCTGATGGCTCTGCTGAAGCACTCTGGACCTGAAACATGCACTCTGCTGCCAGTCGGGTGATCTCTGTCATGACCCTCTCTGTGTGCTCTGTTCCTGTCAACCAGACCTTGAACGAGAATAGATCTCGCATCAAAGCCCGGCTCCCTTGGGTCGACTGGTACTCTTCGCTCGCCGCTGTGGGGGCGCCTGTCATCATGCCGCCGAGGCACGTATGACCCACTCCTCGGGGGAGGCGTGGGCACTCGACGACGGTCATCGTGGTCGAGTCGGTGATCATACTGCTCGCGGTTTCTGTACTGATCTTGCCGGTATCCACGTCCCTCATGCCGCGGGGGCGATCTTGGGCTGTGAGCCGACTGAACTGTGTCTTCCATCACAGATCTGCTATGAATCCTATTCCGCGACTGAGATACTACTGTGTTCTGCTCTCCTGCTGCCCGGAGTAAAGCCCGGATCTGCATCAAACCTCTGCCAGCTTCCGACTGGGAAGGCTGAATCGACTCTGCTATTCGGGCTGCAGCTGTGAGATTTTGAATCGGAGTTCGGTATACCTGAGTTTGAGGCGGAAAAAGCTGTCGTCGACTGGACTCAGGAATCCGCTGCCGAGCATGCTCATCGAGTGCATGTTGCAGATTTTCCAGTCGAGTGCGCTCAGCGAAGTTGGCCAGGCACGCCTCCTCCAAGGCCCGGGCCTCGGGGGTTTCTCCAATGATAGGAGTGTGAAGTGCATCCATATTGCGGCGGCGAAGCTCTTCCCTCTGCTGCGAAGAAAGGAACTCGGGGTGGTACTCCTCGTGAGCGCGCGACGGATCGCCGCCGCCATCACCACCGTCTTCGCGGGGGAAGCCAGGAAGACTGCGTGGTCCGTTGACCATCAAGACTTCTGCCGCGGGATCGCTGCTGCTGCACTCAGATGCAGTCTCGACGGAGCCAGTCGAACAGGCCGTAGAGAGTTTCGTCGGGCTCGATTGGCGCGACTTGCAGGGTGGTCGACTGACGGGCCACCGCGTGTCTCACCCACCGCTGGAGCCGCGACCGACCGGAACGCTTGCGCTGGCGAACAGCGGGGAGCGAGGACACCACAGGAGCCATCCGATACTGAGTCGACGGCTGCCGGAGAAGGACGCCGCGGACGCACGCGTGAAAGTGCGTCGCCCCGCAGATGGGGAGCGCCTCGACGTCGACTGGAGCCTCTTGAAGCCAGGCGGAGTCGTCGGTGACGAAGACGAGTGCGCCGAGACGGATCTCGCTGCCCTCAGCCAATCCACCGCCGGAAACCATGATGATGGGAATCGGAAAAATCGCAACTTCACCAAAAAGTCGCTAAGACACCTGCCCCACGGTGGGCGCCAACTATCGTGCATCTAAGACTGACAGTAGAATGGGGGGTAGGTATTAGGAGGCAAGATCCTAGCTATGGCGAAGTTGTACACATGAGTTTTACGAGTTCAGGCCCTTCTTAGAGGAAGTAATAGCCCTACGTCTCGGAGCCCGGAGGCGGTCGACTGAATTATGCGTTTGTGTGTTACACGGGGTGCGAACCCTTGTGCCAGTGGAGGGGGTGGCTTATATAGAGTGCGCCAGGACCCCAGCCAGCCCACGTTACAAGGAGTTCAATGTACATAAAGAGGGAGCGTTACAGGTAACGTCCATAATAAAGTGATATAAATGATCATTAAGTCTATGAGTAACGCCCGACCGTTGCTGTGCAGAGTGACTTTGGATTTTCTGTCTGTCGAGTGGTTTCTGTTACGGTCGAGTGACATCGAATCTTCCGAGTGGAATGCTTCTGGTCGAGTGGATGCTGTTATCCTTTGAATACTTCTGACTTTAGGGTGATGTCCTAGGGGAGGGTGTCTAGGTCAGGCCTATGACCCTACCCTAGGTACATAGCTTCATCACCACCAGCTGAAGATCCGAGAACAGGATATACCTAAGACAGCCTTCACCACAAGGTACGGGCTATATGAGTATACGGTTATGTCATTCGGATTGACTAACGCCCGAGCCTATTTCATGAGTATGATGAATAACGTGTTCATGGAGTTCTTAGATAAGTTTGTCGTGGTGTTCATTGATGATATTTTGGTGTACTCGAAGAATGAAGAGGAACACAAGGAGCATTTGCGTTTAGTTCTCGAGAAGCTCAAGGAACATCAGTTGTATGCCAAGTTCAGCAAATGTGAGTTTTGGTTGAAGGAAGTGGGATTTCTTGGACATGTTATATCAGGAGAAGGAATAGCAGTAGACCCTACCAAGGTTAAGTCAGTCACTGATTGTCTAGCACCCACCTCAGTTGGAGAGATCCGCAGTTTTCTTGGACTCACGGGATATTATCGGAGATTCATTGAGAATTTTTCTAAGATTGCGAAGCCCATGACAGAGTTGTTGAAGAAAGATACCAAGTTCAAATGGACAGATGAATGTGAGGCAAGTTTTCAGGAGGTTAAGAAACGATTGGTTACCGCCCCACTGCTGATTCTGCCGGATATACGTAAGGATTTCCAAGTGTATTGCGACGCTTCTCGCTTAGGACTTGGAGGTGTACTTATGCAAGATGGAAGAGTGGTTTCATACGCCTCACGTCAACTTCGACCGCATGAGTTGAATTATGCCACACATGATTTGGAGTTAGCAACTGTAGTTCATGCGCTCAAGACCTGGAGACATTTTCTTATTGGAAACCGTTGTGATGTGTACACGGATCACACGAGTTTGAAGTACATTTTCACATAGAAGGAGCTAAATCTCAGGCAAAGGAGATGGTTGGAGCTTATAAAGGATTATGATATGAAGTTGCATTATCACCCAGGAAAGGCCAATGTCGTAGCAGACGCTTTGAGCCGGAAGAGTTATGCAAATACCCTCGTGAGCGGAGGATTACCCAAGGAGTTAGTCGAAGATCTCAGGGAGCTTCATTTGGAGATAGTCCCTAGAGGTTTTGTTGCAGCAATGGAGGTTCAGTCAACATTATTGGGAAAGATTCGAGAAGCTCAGAAGGATGATAAGGAAATTTCTGAGATAAAGGAGAAGATGAGCAAAGGAAAAGCCAAGGGTTTTCGTGAGGATGAGCACGACACCTTATGGTTTGAGGACCGTGTTTATGTACCCAATAATGCAGAGATCAGGAAGTTAATACTTCAGGAAGCTCGTGACTCACCATACTCGATACACCCCAGAAACACCAAGATGTATTTGGATTTGAAGGAGCATTTCTGGTGGACAGGAATGAAGAAGGATATTGCAGAGTATGTAGCCGTATGTGATGTATGTCACAGAGTGAAGGCAGAACATCAGAAGCCAGCAGGATTACTGAAGCCTATGCCGATACCTGAATGGAAGTGGGATAAGCTTGGCATGGATTTGATCACCAGATTACCCAGGACCCGATCGGGATATGATTCTATCTGGGTAGTAGTGGATCGTTTGACCAAAGTAGCTCACTTTATCCCAGTGAAACCACCTATACAAGTGCAAAGTTGGCCAAGATATATATGACCAGGATCATATGTCTGCATGGAGTTCCGAGGACCATCGTATCAGATAGAGGAACACAGTTTACTTCAAAGTTTTGGCATCAGCTGCACTAGACTTTGGGGACCAGGCTAGAGTTTAGTCAGCCTTCCATCCGCAGATAGATGGGCAGACTGAGAGAGTCAATCAGATTCTAGAGGACATGTTGAGAACTTGTGCGCTAGATTATGGATCTAGCTGGGACGATAATTTGCCTTACGCGGAGTTCTCATACAACAACAGCTACCGGGCCAGTTTGAAGATGGCACCTTTCGAAGCTTTGTACGGAAGGAGGTGCAGGACACCGTTGATGTGGGATGAAGTTGGAGACCGTCAGTTGTTTGGACCAGATTTTATCAAGGAGTCCGAAGAGAAGGTCAAGTTGATTCGTGACAGATTGATGGTAGCTCAGTCCAGGCAGAAGAGTTATGCAGACTCAAAACGCAAGGAGGTAGTCTATGAAATCGGAGACAGAGCATATCTTCGTGTGTCACCTCTGCGAGGAGTTAAACGATTTGGAGTTAAAGGAAAGTTAGCCCCGAGATTTGTAGGACCATACCGAGTTTTGGAACGTATGGGAGAAGTGGCCTACAAATTGGAGTTACCCGAAGGACTGTCAGGAGTTCATGATGTGTTTCATGTTTCCAAGTTGAAGAAGTGCCATGCTGAGATGGCTGACATACCTCTGAGAGATACAGTGCCCTTGGAAGCAATTCAGTTGGATAGTGATCTGACCTATGAGGAGAAACCAGTCAAGATTCTCGAGTTTGCCAGCCGAGTCACACGCAGCAAGGTTATCAAGTTTTGCAAAGTTCAGTGGAGCCACCATACCGAGGATGAAGCCACCTGGGAACAAGAGGAAGACCTACGGAAAGACCATCCACACCTATTTTCTAGCCAACCCAGATCTCGAGGGCGAGATTCATCTTAAGGGGGGTAGGTTTGTAACATCCCAAAGTTTCAATTTGGAATGTTATACATAGGTCATCATATGCATATCATATTTTATTTGCATTTTGGTTTTGATCCTAGAAATTCTAAGCAACTCAAGGACCCACGGAGAGAGTTGGGGATTTCATCTATTTTCATATTTGAATTTTTCTCAAATATTGAAAAGAGGATCATTTTGGTTTTAATAATTTTTCTCTCCAAAATATTTCAAATATAAAAATAAAAGAAAGGAGATAATATGACTTCTCCAAAATAATAGAAATATAGGAGGAAAATGTTAAAATCAAATAAATAATTTATTTGTTATTTTATTTGAATTATAAAAAATATGCATTTTTAGGCCAGAAAAATGTTCACTTTGTTCTAATATTTCATTTAGACGGTGAAAATTGTTTTTGAGATTTTTAGATTTTTTAATATTTATTTAGGATTTTTCCTTTTGGCGGAATTTATTTTAAAAAAAACACGCGTCGCCCGACTGGGCCAGCGGCCAAGCCGAGCGGGCCGAAGCCCAGCGCGCCGCTGCCTCACGCTCCGGCTCGGGACCGCAGTCCCGAGCACCGCCGCTGCCGAGTTCGCGAGGGACACGCCTCCCGAGGCCGTGCCCCCTCCTCCAAGCAGCCCCCCGGCCCCCTTTAAATACCGCCGCCCTCGCCGCCTCCTCTTCTCGTCCCACCCGAGCCGCAACACCGCCGCCGCAGCTCCAGCGCCTGCGCCGCGCCGCCGCCGCCCGCACCACCCCGCGCCACCCCGCAGCCCCGCGCCGACCCGCAGCCCGCCGGAGCCGCCGCCCCGCCCGCCGTCGCCGCCGTTGACCTCGTCGCCGCCGGTCTTTTTCGGTTTTAGGTATAAAACCGTTCGGTTTTTATTAGATCGGTTTTCTCGGTTTAGTTTATTTTGTGGACGTTCATTCGTTAGTTCGTTTTAATGAACGAATTCGTTCGTTTGCCTCTGTTAGCGGACGTGCCCTAGTCTTTTTTCTTATTTTTGCCAGGGACCTATCCGCGATTATTTTTATCGCAGATTAGCCCCTGATCTTCAAACCCTCGCAACTTTTCAATCGTTCGTCCAAATCCAGTGAAACCAACGCCGAAATCTCCGTCTCGAACCCCTCTTTCTGGTTAATCATCTTGAATTGGTTTTGACAACTTATAATTTGGTTTCAAGCAGATTTGATTTCGAAGTTCTTTTGATCGTAGTTTCAGTTTCGTAGCTCCGATTTGATCGATTCTTTTTGCAAATCGAAGCTTTTCAGTTGAACTTTTAGATTTGATTTTCTCATTTGAGTTTTACCCGTGCATCTATGCTTGAGTACTTATGTATGCTATTGTTTGTTTGTGATAGAATTCCCGGAGTGCGGAGCGTGCTACTACGAGTCTCTAGGGTTTGCATATCGTCAGCAAGGCAAGTAACACATTGATCGTACCCCTTTATTACCCAGTTTTTATGCATTAGTTACAATCCTCAAACACTGCATGATTAGGATGTGATTTTTAACCTGTGGGTATTGGGAAGTAGATGATGAGGTAGATCCTATTGCCGTTTTATTATCAAACCCTTGGGAGTTACTTCTACGTTATGCTTATACTGCTATGCTATGCTCGTAGACGTGGTTTGGTTTGAGTGATCCATGACAGATGTGAGATTGTTAATTAATGGTTAACTTAAGGTGGCTACTTAAATACACATTTGGGTGGATTGGTTGCGGGCACCTGGGGATATACCAGTGTTGTCCTTTGGTTCGCCACCCAGGCTCAAAGGGATCATAAGATTATTCATGCTAGAAACTTCCGTGTGCAGCCACAAGCTATTATGGTCTCTAGCATAGTTGAGTATGTTGCATGACCTCTTTCAGTGGTAGGCTAGCAGATGTAGGGGAAAGTAGGTGTAACTGTCTACCCAGAGTAAAGAGTTAATGTTTCTGAAAGACTATGTCTCGATCATCCATTTCTCAAACACCATGTAGTGCGAGAAATCCAACGGAGGGGATCGAGTCTTGTGGGGAAAAGTGCACAAACCTCTATAGAGTGTACAAACTAATCATGGTTAGCCGTGTCCCCAGTTATGGACATCTTGCGTATCTGGTTCTTGGATTATCATGTTGATCTCATCACTCTAAATTAATTTGTTGGGTTGTTAATTACTGTTTAACTGGGATTGAGATGGGGTTACCATTCTCAATGTTTATCAACTACCACGATAGTTAAATAAAATGTATTCCTTTGTTGTAGGGAAAAATTGGCTTTTCGCAAAAACATCATAACCATAGAGCCTCCACTAGCCATACATGCATGTAGTGATAGCATTTACTTGTTCGTTGCTCTACTGTGTTATATTGCCAGCATATTCCATGTGCTGACCCGTTTCGGGCTGCAACATATCATGTTGCAGACTTTTTAGACGAAGAGTAAGGTGCGCTAGGTCGTTGTCGTGCACTCAGCTATACTGTTGGAGTTGATGGACTCACTTTATCTTCCAAGCCTTCCGCTGTTATCTTATTTAGATGGCCTTAAGCCATATTATTGTAATAATTTCTCATTTTGAGACATTCCATGTATAAGTGTGTGTTTGCACTCTGTTATAAATCATTCAAATACTGTGTGTGTCAGCATTACCGATCCAGGGATGACACTTATACACAGAGATTTAACCGTTTGAGGTCGGATCGCTACAGGACTCCAAGAAAGAATTATATCCAGGTTGCAAAAAGAAATATTAAAGTTGAGTGCCACCCTGGTGCTTCTCAGATTTAAAGCAGCAAATGGTCTAACAAACAAGGGCTTCATAGAGATGTTAGGTCTTTTCAAAGAAATTCTTCCGGAAGATAATGTGCTCCCCAGAAGCACGAATGAAGCAAAGAAAATTGTTTGCCCATTGGAACTTGAAGTATAGAAGATACACGCTTGTGTGAATGATTGGATATTGTACTGTGGTGAGTACAAAGATTTGCGTGCATGTCCCACATGCAAGCATGCATGATACAAGCGCAGGAGAGCAAAGGACAAGTACAAATTGGACGACGAGATCAAGACAGGAATCCCGTTCAAGGGTGTTTGGTACTTGCCTTTAATTCCAAGGTTGAGGCATTTGTTTGCAAACCCTAGAGAGGCAAAGAGGTTGCGGTGGCATCATGATGAGCGAATTGTGGATAAGTTTATGAGGCACCCGAAAGATGGGGCTCAGTGGGAATTAATCGACAACAAGTTTGAAAATTTGCCAAGGATCCTAGAAGTATAAGGCTCAGCGAGTGTACAGACAGGATGAATCCTTTTGGCGATATGAGCACCAATCACAGCACATGGCCGGTGCTTCTGTGCATATATAACCTAGCTCCTTGGTTGTGTATGAAGAAAAAATACATTATGATGTCAATGATTATCCAAGGCACGAAGCAACTTGGAAATGACATCGACATTTACTTTCAGCTACTGGTAGAAGAACTGTTGACAGTGTGGATAGATGTGCCTGCTGTAAAATCTTATGATGCTTACAGAAAGGAGATTTTCGATCTACATGCGATGCTGGTGCACACCATTCAAGGTGTCGGCATTAGGCAACACATCGGGGCAGGAAACAAAGGGAGATGTAGGGTGTGTCACATGCATGGATAGGACAGCTAGCAGAAGACTTCCCAACTCGCACAAAACCGTGTTTTGCGTCATCATAGGTTCCTACGGAAAACTCACCCATACTGAAAGATGAAAGCTGAATTTGATGGTACGGCAGAGGCAGGTGTGGGCCCAAGACCCTATGAAGGGAGGTGGTCCACAACATGGCTAAAAAAATTAATGTTGTGCTTGGCAAGAAGCACCCTTTGACGGTGAAACAAACACCCAAGGGTCAAGTGTTTAAGAAGAACTCGGTGTTCTTGAAATTATCTTACTCAGAGATTCTACGTGTATGTCACTGCATCGATGTCATGCACGTTGAAAGATCGTGGATGTCGACTAGAGGGAGGGGGTGAATAGGCGCTTTAAAAAAATTACGGTTGAGGCTTGAACAAATGCGGAATAAACCTAGCGGTTAATTTGTCAAGCACAAAACCTACAACAACTAGGCTCACCTATGTGCACCAACAACTTATGCTAAGCAAGAAAAACTACTTAGGTGATAGCAAGATATATGACAAGAAACAATATGGCTATCACAAAGTAAAGTGCATAAGTAAAGGGCTCGGGTAAGAGATAACCGAGGCACGCGGAGACGACGATGTATCCCGAAGTTCACACCCTTGCGGATGCTAATCTACGTTTGGAGCGGTGTGGAGGCACAATGCTCCCCGAGAAGCCACTAGGGCCACCGTAATCTCCTCACGCCCTCGCAGAATGCAAGATGCCGTGATTCCACTAAGGGACCCTTGAGGGTGGTCACCGAAATTGTACAAATGGCAACCCTTGGGGGCGGTCACCGAACCCGTACACTTTGGCAACCCTTGGGGGCGGTCACCGGAACCCGTCAAATTGCTCGGGGCGATCTCCACAACCTAATTGGAGACCCCGACGCTTGCCCAGAGCTTTACACCACAATGATGGAGCTCCGAACACCACCAACCGTCTAGGGCGCCCAAGCACCCAAGAGGAACAAGCTCAAGGGTACCAAGCACCCAAGAGTAATAAGCTTCTCAACTTGTAACTTCCACGTATCACCGTGGAGAACTCAAATCGATGCACCAAATGCAATGGCAAGGGCACACGAAGTTCCCAAGTCCTTCTCTCTCAAATCCCACCGAAGCAACTAATGCTAGGGAGGAAAATGAGAGGAAGAACAAGAAGGAGAACACCAAGAACTTCAAGATCTAGATCCAAGGGGTTCCCCTCACATAGAGGAGAAAGTGATTGGTGGAAATGTGGATCTAGATCTCCTCTCTCTTTTCCCTCGAAAACTAGCAAGAATCCATGGAGGGATTGAGAGTTAGCAAGCTCGAAGAAGGTCAACAATGGGGGAAGAACACTAGCTCAAAGGATAAGGTTGAATGGGGAAGAAGACCCCCTTTTATAGGAGCTCCCGAATCCAACCGTTATGCTCACAGCCCGCACCGAGCGGTACTACCGCTCCAAGGAGCGGTACTACCGCTAGGGCGGTAGAAGCCCTTTGAAACACAACAGTGAGGAGGCAAAAAAGCCAAAAGAACCGTCGGAGCGGTAGTACCGCTTGACCTCACGGTACTACCGCTAGGGGTAGCGGTACTACTGCTAAGGGTGGCGGTACTACTGCTTGCGAGCGGTACTAAAAAATTACATCCGTGCCTACCACCGCTGGACTTGTGACGAGTTTTTGGTCCCGAGCGGAAGTAGCCACGGAAGTAGTCGCGGTAGTACCGCTCCCAAGAGCGGTACTAAAAAATTACATCCGCAGCAGCCCCTTTTAAGGACACCAAAACTGCACAACTTCTGCAAACGGACTCCGAATTCGACGAAACCAAGTTTGTTGGAAAGCTAGCGACAAGGGCTAACACAATCTTGATAGAAATATCAATAAGAAGCAAATGAGAAAAGGCCCAAAATAAAATGGTGAGAACCGTTCCTCGGATAAGACCGGTAAAACCTCCAACACCGAAAACATCATAGAAGACGCATGCAAACTCCGTTTTCGATGAACTCAAGCTTGTCATCAGGATGACCATAAGCTCTAAGACTCACAAAGAGAACCAAACAACAACCAAGAAACGTGATGCAAGGATGCAATGGTTTGAGCTCTCGACGAACGATACGATCAAGCTACTCACTTGAGAGCCCCCCTTGATAGTATGGCTATCGATCCTATAACCCGGTCTCCCAACTACCACCATGAGACCGGTAAAATAGAAAACCTATCAAGGGCAAACCTTTGCCTTGCATATGATCCACTTGAGCTAGATGATGACGATCTTGTCCTCCTCAAGATGGACCACCTTTCTTGATTGCGTTGGGTCGATGGAGACTAGATGATTGCTCCCCCATACTCCACTATGGGTGAGCCACTCTTCGGCACATCTTCACAAGTCCATTGACACCACAATGGATGGCAAGCTTCAAGCACTTGATCTCTTCGTGATGCTGCACTTGAACTTGCACACAACAATCTTGATGACGATCACCACTTGATGTCATCCTTTCCATGCTAGCCCATGGAAACATACCTAACCCCACACAGAACTCTCACGTAGACCATGGGTTAGTACACAAAGCATAAAGGACAATGCTTACCTTACCATGCGATCACGTGATACCTCTCGGTACATCTTCTACGCTTTGCGTGTTGATCAACTTGATTCACTCTTTGACTTAGTATTGATCAAGCTTGAATCTTTCCAACTCTCTTCATTTGGATGATGTCTTGAAGGTAAACATGAATGATCACACACACTTCTTCTTCAAGACATGCTTGCAATAAGCTCAACACTCACAAGACCAATCTTTGGATAATTCCTTTATAGCACCTTGGTCATCACAAACTCTCCTTGAAACCAACAAATGGACTCCAAGAAAAGCCTATGGACAAACCCTTCAAATATAACTCAAGGCAACCATTAGTCCATAAAGATTGTCATCAATTACCAAAACCAAACATGGGGGCACCGCATGTTCTTTCACACGTAGAGAAGAATGTATGTGGAAGCATCCTTGGTACTCTGCTCAAGATTAAAGGTAAAAGAAAGGATGGTGACGGTTCATGGATCGATATGCTTGCTAATCAGTCAAAACGCAAGAGTGAAGCAGAAGATGATGACAAATTCATCAAAGCTCGCCAGAGTTACAATTTCAGTACAAAAGAAGCAACACAATTCTTCACCTATTTGTTGTCAGTAAGACACCCTCTTCCTACTGCGCAAACATCAGAAGTCTCGTGGATGTGAGCTCAGGTAAAATGAAGTTGGGACACGTGAAGTCACATGATTACCACGTAATGTTGACACAAATCCTCCTGGTGGCCATCAAGAATCTGATGGACAAAGATATAAGAAACACACTCATTGACCTCTGTGATTTCTTCAACCAACTATGGCAGAAAGTTGTAGATCCTGAAGAGTTGGATCATATGCAAGATGATATTGCCAGAATATTGTCCAACCTAGAGATGTTTTTCCCACCGTCATTCTTTGATGTCATGGTCCATCTCACTGTGCACCTTGTCGACGACATAAAGTATTGTGGTCCTGTGTTTCTTTGCAACATGTATCCCTTCGAGCGGTTCATGGGAATACTGAAGCGCTTTTGTCGGAACCGAAACCATCCAGAGGCAAGCATCCTACAAGGTTATACCGCGAAGGAGGTGGTTGAGTTTTGCACCAAATACATGAAACAAAGACCTATAGGTTTGTCCCTCTCTCGCCACGAGGGAAGGCTGGAAGGTAAGCCGGTCCTTGCTAGCACGCAAATGGCTGCACCCGGAGAATTGGCAGAGAAAGCCCACTTGACGGTACTTCTTAATAGCCCAATTCTCAGCGCTTATGCCGAAGAACACTTGGCAGAGATACGCCAAATCTTCTTACCAATGGTGCCTTCATCAGATGTGGAGATGAAGGAGCACACTAAGAACTACGCCGAATGGCTGAAGAATCGTTTGGCACAAGGATCCATCGATGACATTGCTACGTGGTTGGCACAAAAGCCATCACCTACGGTGTTGACGTACCAAGCATATGACATAAATGGATAGACGCTCTACACTGAGGAACGTGATCAGAAGACCTCATATCAGAACAACTGTGTTCGAATAGAATGCATGACTGTAAATGAAGCTGATAAAAGGGTATACTATGGAACCATTAAAGAGATTTGGGAGCTTGACTATGTGAAAGTTAAGGTGGCATTATTCAGGTGCGCATGGATCCCTCTTGGTCAGGTAAGGATTGATTAGTACAAGAAGACCTGTGTTAACATGGCAACAATGGCATATCACGCGGACCCATTCATTCTTGCCAGCGATGATACCCAGATTTTCTTTGTGGAAGACCCCTTGCATAAGAACTGCCATTTAGTGATGCATGGGAAGAGAAGGGTACTGGCTGTCGACGATGTTGCCGATGAGGATGAGTATGATGAATTTGATGAGTTGCCAGCCAAGGGATCACGCACCCGTGTAACAGAGAAGCGTAAAATCATCAAAAAAACCAAGTTCATTCGGGGTCAACGTAATGATCCTAGTTCCCCCATGTACATGGGAATTAAGCCGTAAGACTAGTCTTTATGCCTACCCTGCAACTTAATTCGTTCAATTTAGAACTATCATGTGTACTGAATTTGTGAGTTATGCCCAGTTTTCTGTTGATGTAAGAACCGTTAATATGTTGACCTTGATATGTTGTCAGCTCAGGCAATGAATATGAACTGTTTTTTGTTGTTATTATTATTATATCATAGAGGTAGCACACTCAATTGATCTCACTACAGTATGTGTGAGCAAAAATATGCAATCTGGTTTGTGAATAGCATACGGTTCGTTGATGAAAGCCGTGTGCCGACCAAACCCCACCCACGATCTGAGTCGTGCTTTCTGATTGGCTAGAACCCAAACCCCACGGATTGTACGTCTGCACCGTTGGATGCTCCCAGATCAAACGGCTATCCTCATCCCTTTCGACAGCACATGCAGTTCCGGTTGTAATTTTATTTGTATGCACAAAATGCACGTTAATCTCAAAAAAATGTATTAAATATAGCTAATGATACTTGAAATGCGCCAGAAAATCAAACCCGTGGTATAATGGTGATTGCGTACCGTGGAAATTTTTATGAGGCCAAACGATGAAGTCACCGGCCACAGGAGTTTGAATTGACACGTCTCCTTTTGGAAACCATGATCCTTCATGTGAGATGCTCCGGTTTGGAAGGAGCGGTCATCAAAACTTGTGCCAAACTTTACCAAATTTTTTTCCACGGGGTCGTGAGAGCACTCCATGGGCACACATCGATTTTGATGATGTCCGAACTCCATTTGAATTTCCTGTAATTAAAATACCAACTAGGACTACGCCAGTGGCCGCACCTCGTGGCCGAAATGTCTGAAACTTCTCCCCGCTTCTTGAACAAACGGATGAAAACTCACAAAGCGACGCATAAATGATCTGTACACCTTCTTTGCTAGGCTGATAGTAAGGGGGTATCATAGTTAGTATCATGCATGCCAACTAGGCAATTTTGATGAGTTGTCATAGAATTAAATGAAGAAAGAGAGGGTTAAGTATCATATCATGAAACCGTATCATAATAAATGCTATGCTACTATGTGTCATGCATAACAATAAATAAAGTACTACATATGATACTACTCTATGATACTATGCATTGGACTAGCCACAGTGGGAGTAATTTCAGCAGTAACATCGAGTCCACCTCAACAAATTTTCTTATGTGGCAATGAGTTAATGAGGAGGTAGTTTGAGTAACTTTGCTAGTTAGTGTATAACATCACATGTCCCAATGCAATATGAGTCTATAACCTAATAAATGAGGCTTTGCATGTTACCATACTTATGTTACTACCCACTATGAAAGGTAGTAACATAGTCTAAGGATATGTGTATGTTACTAGTGTATGTTACTCTCCATTGTGGCTAGTCTTAGAGAAAGTACAATAGAGTGACATAAGCAGGCTATAAGGAATATAATAATATATATGTGCTTATTAGTTGGAGGAAATTAAGAGAAGAGGAGAGAGAATAGAAGCGGGCTCTTGGTTAGTAGAGCCAGCTGCAACACAAGACCCAAGACACTTTGTGAGGATGTAAGGTGGGCCAACTATTGATAAACTAGTACGTATTTAAAACTTATTATTGTACATGTCGGCTAAGAGGTTGGCTGTATATGACATGGCAACTTCTTATAGCCGACCGTTGGCTATATTATTAACCATGCTCTTAGTGAGGTAGCTAGTATATCATAGACTAGCTAGTATCATACTCCCTCCTTTCCGGTTTATAGGGCTCAATTCAAAAATCTCACCAACCAAGGTAGATGGTGAGTGGTGGAATACTTTTTGTAGTTCACAAAAACACCCAATTCATGCTTTTGTTTTCCTCAACAAATTATGTTTACCAATGTATTAATTGCAATACATGCATGCATAAAGTACATGCATTGGTCAATTTTCTCTTAATACTTGCATGCAATGATTTAATGCACCTTGAAATTTGAACATGTGATGGGGAACAACCAAATTGAGCCTTATAAAATGGAAAAACTAAAATTTTGAGATAAGCCAATAAACCGGAAAGGAGGGAGTATATATGCTTGATACTAGTATATGATCGGTAATACCTCCGTAATGTGCGCATGCATAGTATCATAAGTTAGTATCTTAGATTGCCTTATTAATTGTCATGCATGACACAAAGTAGTACAACATTTAATATGATACCACACACTCTCTTTCCTCATTGAACTATGTGCCACATCATCCAAAAAATCTAGTTGGCATGCATGATACCGCTTGATACTCCCATATTACGACCAGCCTTAGGGTGGCCATAGTGGGGGTATCATAACCGGTATCATGCACTTGGGAATAGCAAATATGATGATGTGGCAAAGAAACAGTAACATAGATAGATACCGTAACATATATATATATATATATAATAAATGCTATACTACTTCGTGTCATGCATGGCCATAAATATGGTCATCTATGATATATACTACTCTATGATACTATATATGCACTATGAAGGTACGTACGTAGTATCATACACTAGTATCATATGCACGATACTATATATAGTATATGATACTCCCCACTATATAAGGCTGGCCATAGTGGTGGTATCATAGCCGACGATGTCATGCACATGGAAATAGCAAGTATGCTGATGTGGCAAAGAATTAAATATATATAGAGAGTGTTAGAGTAACATATAGGTAGATACTATATCATGTTAAATGCGATGCTAAGTTGTGCCATGCATGGCACTAAATATGATCTATGCTACTATACTCTATGTATTATACTATGCGCTATAATTAATTAAAGGTAGTATCATACACTAGTATCATATATATATATATATGCATGATACTAGTATATGACACTCTCCACTATGAGTAGCCTAAGTATATATAGCCTAACTAAAACATCCACATGTAGTTGTAGTAGGGTTTTTGACTTTAATTAATTATATGCACTAAAATGCAATGCAAGGTAAGTGCAAATAATGACTTAAACATAGCACACGACCTGAAATGGGCCCGAACGATGTAGCTAGTAACTGACGATTTGTAGTCTGAAGTGCCGCATCTCCTTTTGGAAACTATGATCCTTTTTGTGAGATGCTCCGGTATGGAAGGTGCGAGCACCAAAACTTGTGCCAAACTTTACCAATTTTTTTCCATGCGATCGTGAGAGCACGCGACAGTGACACAATGATTTTCGTTATTTTTCAGACTCTGTATGCATTTCCTGAAATTAAAATACCAACAAGGCCTATGCCCTGGCCACACCCTGCGGCCGAACTGTTTAAAGTTTTTTCCCGTTTCTCGCATAATGAATGAAAACTCGCAAAGCGGCACACAAATGATCTTGCTAACACACACGTGTAGTTGCGACTATATATATACATACATACAAATGAGATCTTTTTTTTTGCATATTCAAAGTTTGAGATTGCTAGCGAGGCATGCCACCTGGTAAAATGTACCAGAAAATCAAACCATAGGGTACAATCGTGATTTCTTACCGTGGAAAAAAATTAGAGGTGAAACGATGAACTCATGTTTTCATTTGAACAAAAATATGATGTTAGGTAATGTAAATGTTTTCAAATAGCACACGGTTCACTCACGAAAGCCGTGTGTCCACTAAACTGTGGCCGATGCCCCTCCCCTCTGCCACGCGCGCGATCTGAGTCGTGCGTTCTGATTGGCCAGAACCCAAACCCCACGGATCGTATGTATGCGCCGTTGGATTCTCCTTGATCGAACGGCGATCCTCATCCCTTTCGACAGCACATGTAAATGTTTCCAAATAGCCCCTCCAAAAAAATGTTTTCAAATAGCACACGGTTCATTCACGAAAGCCGTGTGCCTACCAAACCGTGGCCGATGCCCCCCTTTGCTATGCGCGTGTGACGCCCCCGATTCAATCGTACACTAATCATACACGCAAACGTGTACGATCAAGATCAGGGACTCACGGGAAGATATCACAACACAACTCTAAAAATAAAATAAGTCATACAAGCATCATAATACAAGCCAGGGGCCTCGAGGGCTCGAATACAAGTGCTCGATCATAGACAAGTCAGCGGAAACAACAATATCTGAGTACAGACATAAGTTAAACAAGTTGCCATAAGATGGCTACCACAAAATGGGATACAGATCGAAAGAGGCGCAGGTCTCCTGCCTGAGATCCTCCTAAACTACTCCTGGTCGTCGTCAGCAGCCTGCACGTAGTAGTAGGCACCTCCGGTGTAGTAGGAGTCGTCGTCGACGGTGGCGTCTGGCTCCTGGGCTCCAGCGTCTGGTTGCGACAACCAGGAAGAGGAAAGGGGGGAAAAGGGGAGAAAAGCTACCGTGAGTACTCATCCAAAGTACTCGCAAGCAGGACTCACGGGAAGATATCACAACACAACTCTAAAAATAAAATAAGTCATACAAGCATCATAATACAAGCCAGGGGCCTCGAGGGCTCGAATACAAGTGCTCGATCATAGACGAGTCAGCGGAAACATCAATATCTGAGTACAGACATAAGTTAAACAAATTGCCATAAGATGGCTACCACAAAATGGGATACAGATCGAAAGAGGCGCAGGCCTCCTGCCTGAGATCCTCCTAAACTACTCCTGGTCGTCGTCGGCAGCCTGCACATAGTAGTAGGCACCTCCGGTGTAGTACGAGTCGTCGTCGACGGTGGCGTCTGGCTCCTGGGCTCCAGCGTCTGGTTGCGACAACCAGGAAGAGGAAAGGGGGGAAAAGGGGAGAAAAGCTACCGTGAGTACTCATCCAAAGTACTCGCAAGCAAGGATCTACACTACTTATGCATGGGTATCTGTCTAAAGGGGCAATATCGGTGGACTGAACTACAGAATGCCAGAATAAGAGGGGGTAGCTAATCTTATCGAAGACTACGCTTCTGGTAGCCTCCATCTTGCAGCATGTAGAAGAGAGTAGATGGTAAGTTCACCAAGTATCATTGCATAGCATAATCCTACCCGGTGATCCTCCCCTCGTTGCCCTGTTAGAGAGCAATCACCGGGTTATATCTGGCACTTGAAGGGTGTGTTTTATTAAGTATCCAGTTCTAGTTGTCATAAGGTCAAGGTACAACTCCGGTCGTCCTTTTACCGAGGGACACGGCTATTCGAATAGATAAACTTCCCTGCAGGGGTGCACCACATAACCCAACACGCTCGATCCCATTTGGCCGGACACACTTTCCTGGGTCATGCCCGGCCTCGAAAGATCAACACGTCGCAGCCCTACCTAGGCACAACAGAGAGGTCAGCACGCCGGTCTAAATCCTATGGCGCAGGGGTCTGGGCCCATCGCCCATTGCACACCTGCACGTTGCGAGGGCGGCCGGAAGCAGACCTAGCCTAGCAGGCGTTCCAGTCTAATCCGGCGCGCGCCGCTCAGTCGCTGACATCACGAAGGCTTCGGCTGATACCACAACGCCGAGTGCCCATAACTATTCCCGCGTAGTTGGTTAGTGCATATAGGCCAGTGGCCAGACTCAGATCAAATACAAAGATCTCGTTAAGCGTGTTATTTTGAAGTAACCGCGGACGCCGACCAGGGCCAGGCCCACCTCTCTCCTAGGTGGTCTCAACCTGCCCTGTCGCTCCGCCACAAAGTAACAGTCGAGGGCCGTCAGGAACCCAGGCCCACCTCTACCGGGATGGAGCCACCTGCCCCTTCAGCCCCCATCTCCGAACAATATCACAAGTAATGTAACAGTATAAAGTATATAGCATATGCCCGTGATCACCTCCCGAAGTGATCACGGCCCAGTAGTATAGCATGGCATACGGACAAGAGTGTAGGGCCACTGATGGAACACTAGCATCCTATACTAAGCATTAGGATAGCAGGTAAGGGTAACAACTGTAGCAACAATGACAGGCTATGCAGAAGAATAGGATTAACCGAAAGCAGTAACATGCTACACTACTCTAATGCAAGCAGTAGAGAGATGGAATAGGCGATATCTGGTGATCAAGGGTGGGGGCTTGCCTGGTTGCTCTGGCAAGAAGGGGTCATCAACAACGTAGTCGATCGGGGCACCAGCAGCGGCGTCAGTCTCCTAGTCTACCGGAGAGAAGAGGGGGGAAGAAACAATGAATACAATGCAAACAGATGCATATCGATGCATGTCATGACAAGTAACGATGACAGGTGTGCCCTAACGCAGTAGGAGGTGATACCGGCGAAGGGGGGAAACATCTGGGAAAGTATCCCTGGTATTTCGCGTTTTCGAATATATGAACCAGAGGGGGAAGTTGCGTGTTCGCTATGCTAGGGATGTGTGGCGGACGAACGGGCTACGTATCCAGATTCGTCTCGTCATTCTGAGCAACTTTCATGTACAAAGTATTTTCATCCGAGCTACGGATTATTTCATATAATTTTTCAAAGTTTTAAATGATTTTCTAAATTTCTGGATTTAATTTAATTCGAAATACTAAATGAGAAAACTGCTATGTGTACCCAGAGGGTAAGTAGCCTCTTAGTATGACAGGTGGGGTCCAGGGGTCTAGTCAACATTGCAGTCAAAAAGTTGACCAGTCAAACTTTGACTGGTCAACATGGTCAATGGACCCACATGTCATGGGGTGTAAAATTTAACTAGCACAAAATAAATCTAACAGGGCCTCTTTTCCTTTTTTTACTGGATACTAATTGGGGGGTTACCCCTCTAATTAAACTGGGCTTGGCCCCATTAGGTACTGGCCCAGGCCACAGCCAGCGGAGGGGTGAGCCTGCTCGCGTGGCACTGACCGAGGCCATGGACGAGGCCGACGTCGACGGGCAACCGGGACGCGTAGCCGACAGCAGCAGGGGAGGGGCGGCGCAACAGCAGGGGCTGCGGGCGTGACCGACGGGGCTCGGCAGTCAGGAGCGCGGAGCGAGCAGGGACGAAGCCAGGGGCGGAGCGGGCGCGTCAGCTGTGGGCGGCTGCAGGCGTGGGCGGGCGCGAGTTGCAAGCGGTTGAGGCCGACAGGACTCGCAGCGGTGGCGAGCGGGGCGGCAGCAAGTTGCGACACCACCAGCAGCAGAGCAAAGCAGCGGAGCAGCTAGCAGCGGCAACAGAGGCAGTTAGCAGCAACAACGCCAGTAGTAGAGAAGCGGCGAACGAGCGAGCCGCGCGCGACCAGCACGGACGGGCGCGCAGAGACGTGGCCGGGCGTAGCTGGTCGAGGCCAGGGAGCATGGCATGTGCAGCCTTGGGCAGGGGATGGGGCGGCGGCCACGACGACTATTTGGACAAGGCCTTGCTCCTATGAGATGCAGGCAACGCGGTAAGCACAATGGTGATGGCGGGACAGGCTAGGGTGGACGGATTTGAGCACGTCGTTGACTTTGGCGGTAGCCGGAGTACGGGAGCGGGCGGAAACCGCGTTGTGACTCATGAACGAGAAAATGAAGTGGACGAGCGGCATCTACGGGGCAGCAGGAGCACACCGGTGCCACCGGATCAAGCCGAGGGGCTCGGGTGTACGAAGCTTATTAGCAATGGCGGACGGTGGCTTGGAGCTTGCGGGAAACATAGTCAGAATGCGCAAACAAAGGGGAAACATGGGGCTTTTGCACGGGGCCTCACCACGGTTGCAGGGGAGGAGTTGGTGAAGCTGGGGAGGGCTTGACGATGACGAATTTGACGAAGGCGGCCGACGTTCCGAGGTTGAAGAAGAATCGATGTCGACGGCTTGGGGAGGCCCCTGCTTGTGTGCGTTGTCGTAGAGGTCGACGACGTCGAGGCGCACCTCCTGGGCGCCTTCGAGCGGGACGAGGTGGTTCCAGAGTGTGTCAATGACGAGGCGGCGACGATGGTTGTTTACGGATGCCTATCCAGATCGGGGAGGGGAGTGAGGGGGAAGAAGTGGATATGCTAGGGTTCGACGGGATGGGGGGTGGTCTTATCCACCCACGCGACCGAGGGATCGCCGACGCGTGCACATCACCGGCTATGGCGCCGGTGGATGAGCGCCACGCCCTCGTGTGAACAGGAGGAAGGAGAGGCTCGGCTGGGCTAGGTCATTTTGCCTAATGGGCCACAGTGCCCGGTAGATTAGGTTTCCTTTTTTTGTTTCAGTTTATATTCCATTTTACCTATTTTCTTTTCTGTTTTATTTTGTTTTCCATTTATTTTTGATTTAGCAAAATACCAAAATGGCACCTAACTTGTTGTTTACCAAATATGCCACGGCCACATTAACTTGCTACCCAAACTAAATTAGTTTCATAATTATTTAATATTTAGAAGTATTTAAATAATAGTCTTAGCTGATGTTTTATCCATCTAATAGTATTTAAATATTTTATAAAGTGTGGTTTCTCCACCATAATTACCTATGCATTATTGGTTCACTCCGAACATTTTAGTTTTAATTTTTGAAAACTTTTATTGTTTGCTTGATTTTGAATTTGAATCGGTTTTGTACTAACGCGAGATTAGTAACAGTAATCGAAGTGACGTGGCATCATTAGCAGAGGTTCACTGTAGCTTAAGTATCCGGGCGTCACAATTCTCCTCCACTACAAGAAATCTTGTCCCGAGATTTAAGAGGTAGAGAAGGGGGAAAGATCTGGTTACGAAATTCTACCGAATCTTCTTGGTCTTGGATGCTCTTCCCAAAGTAGTTGATCATTTTCGTTGATGTCTTTATTTCTCTTCTTCAGGTCATCATGAAGTCAGGACCCTTCTTTAGGAACTCCATCGTACTTACGAAAGAATAGGGGCAGCTTGACAATGATAGGATGCTATAAGGGTTAATCATCCATGGGTTATTCCATGAATGAGCACATGATTATCTCTCGAGTTGAACCAATAAAATACATCGAGAGTAAGGTACGAAGGTACAATAAGAGGTTCCAAGCGGATAGATAGTTGCTCAAAGTCTGAACCAAAGTGAGAAAGGGGTTCGGAGCAGCAAGAGTAAGTATTGCGTCTGGTACCAGAATAGAGCACTAGGAAGGTGGCCCGTGAATTAAATACGAAGCCAAGCGTGAGGAATAACTTTGGGGACAAAGGTGGGGTGTACAGGAGTCAAGTTTCGATCATGTGGAACTGTGGGTTATGGGCCCACCATGTGCGTAGGTAGGGCACTGACATCTTGCACGGACATGACAGCAAGGCAGGTTAGAGGATAGCTTGTCAGTTATGTTGGCGACAACATCGGTACCAAGGGCGAGGGACAAAGAGAACCATTTTCCTGCTCGTTGAACGAGGCGGACCAATAGGTAAGGTTCTCGTCCATCGGTGGTTACCGGAATGTCATCAACAATAGTAACAGGGTCTTACCGACACGGTTGTACACCATGGTGTTTACATAAGCAGAAGAATATTACTGCTTAGATCATATAGATCACAAGAAAGGGTAAACAAAACAATGAAAAGGAAAAAGTGATTATCAGATTAAACAGAACAATGGAAAGAAAAATGTGCTTAAACACATATTTCAGGGGTATATCCTTCCCAAGGACAAGCATAGAATGATATCCATGACAGGATATAACGTAGAAAACCCTTTAGGAAAGGGGAGAGAAATAACATGACATTACCCATACAACGGTGTTTGGATAATTGATAAAGAAAATTTAGCATTGTGCTTTCAATGCTCTTGTTGATGTTTGAGTACCACGGTCATGCTTCGAGATAGCATTGACATGGTCAGCAAGCAAAGGTCAGACCTTAGGTACTCAAAGAATTCATCAGGAACAACTTATAGAATAAGTCTTACAATTTTCTCATGGAAGAATGGTTAACCTTGCTAAAAAGGAAACGGTAACAATAGGTCCTCCGGCCAGGTGTGCTAGACATGACACCACCTTACCGGGTCATATAAAGACCAACATTATAACTCTTGAAAACATGTCCCAACCATGATATCTGACCGAGATTCAGATCTGGTGGTGACAAAATACCTTAGACTCAGGAGGCCTGAGAAGGAAAGGTGCAACACAAATTCATGAGATGACATTGTAAAGTTCTCGGGAAATAACGTATGGAAGCAAGGCTCCGAAACAAGAGTTCATCATTAAACCAAGGAGAGGATGAGGAGGTGGCTGATGGACTCAGCGATAATTCAACTAGGTATCCAAAATGATGGATCTCCACAATTATGTGGATAATGAGATAGCATTTTCAGATCAAATGATATAATGAAGTATGCTCAAGGAAAACATACTCAATTGAACATTGGTTGAAAGGTGCACCCGAAATATGGGTTGGGTTGCACGACCAATGTCAGAATGGTGATTAAATAATCAATAGTCTAAGAATGAACGGCCGACCATTAACTTCAAAGCAATAGGGTTGCTAGAAGGAAAGAATCCAAACAACACCGTTCACTTGTTGGAATCAACACGGGGACCAAGAAAGAATGGTGATGGTGAGAAGTATCACTATACCAAGAATTCTTAAGAGGTGGAGTAATCCTCATGACATTCTTGACATAAAAGATGCTAATAGTCCAAGGTAAAGAAGAACAAATGCTGGATAGCAAGGAACTCAAGGTATAACACAGAACACGAACAAGTTTGTGTTGGAGGGAAGGCAATAAAGTGCTCGATGACAACACAAATCATCGAGGGCAAGGATGGTATTTCTCATCATGAATTCAATTGATATCCTGGAAGAGCTCTGAATGCTGATGATGATCACGACACATTTGTCGAGAGATTTCAAGAAGATGTAATCGATCAGTGATGACATCAAGTTAAAGGAATGATGAAGCGAAAGGTTATTCGAAACAAGGGTACGACACAAACTTGAAATTAAGCTTGCTATTCAAGAACCAATGATATGATGAGGAAGATCAATGTAAGATTAGCTCACCGTCGAAATTTGTGCTCCGGGAAGAAGGACCAGGTAGCACAGTTAAAATTAGCACGATCATGAAGTAACCGATCAGGCTAGGAGTGATGTGATGGAGTATTAAACGTCTCAACAACAAAGTACTAGGAGTACTGAATCATAGTTTTGATTCGATTCACTAATCGGTGTTCCCGGTTGACGACAACTCAGAACCCGTGGAGTGACTATGATAGGGAAAGGTATTACTCCAGCACAAATTCAAAGATGTAGTGCAATGGCATGATATCCTCGAGATACCAGGGGGATAATACTCGAAGGCATATCAAATTAAAGGTTGAAGTGGGTGTATTGATCTATAGAAGACAAGCGCTTTAACTTGTCTGAGAAATGGAATCAAAGGAAGAAATTATGGTCGGAACCACAATCATAAATGATCGAACCACGGATACAAGATGAAATTATAACAAGGGGGTAATTATTTTTACGAGCAGCTTCCATGATAAGTACTACATCGCGTCCATGGGCATGAACACAAAGTTCAAGGTCGACTCCCACTTCTCCAAAACCTTTCATTCACTCCTCGTTTTTGAAAATGTCATTAGTTGTTGAAAGTTTTACCTAGTGCAATACCAGATAAGTATGACCCGTGAAATCTTTCGGGTTCACACAGATTAAGGAAGGCATAGGTTCAATCCATCAGGGCATCGTAGAAACATATCTTCAGGAGTAAATAATACAAGCTCAAAAGTAGAGCATGGTTGACAAGGCAAATGATACAATTTACCAAAGGCATTATGTATCAGGGGAAGAACTCAAGGTTTTGAGAATATGTAGGAACGGTCGAAAAATAATCCACCAAACGAACGAGCGGACCACCAAGAATCTGATGTGAGCATATATGTTCAACCAGAAGAAGAAATAATGCAAAAGGCATTGGATTATAGAAATATCTTGATAATTCGAGAGCTTAAATACAAGGAATTATGATTTCCAAATTGGGGGATCAGAAGCAGATGCTCTGATCAAAAGATAAGTAAGTCGAATAGACTTAGAGGCACAAACGGTGGCAATTCGATTGGTCGACAACCAGCTCATGTTCAAAATGACGTCCGAGCCGGAAGGATAATTTTCAAGGAATACTGATGATTTGTGCATTCACACACATGCTGAATCAACAAGATCAGAATGTCGATCATAAAGTATTTTAATGAATATTGCTTGACATATGGAAGTAACCATTATGCAAGCAGGTAAAGAAGATCAAGAGCAATAGGCTACTGAGGATTTCGGAGGATCGAATGGCATTTCAAAGAATTTTGCGAAACACCTGAACAACTGGGGATGAACGAATCCCCAATGAGTGTGAGGAATTATTCATACATGTATTCATGAGAAAAAGGAGCTGCAAGGCAGTAAGCACAAAGGATTCTCGGAATAGCGGGAAGTAGTTCAGGGTATCTTGTACTAATAAGAGTAATCGAGAATGAAGGTATGGATGGCAAGTATAAGTAGCTATCCATAGGGATGTCTCGGTGGTAGTGAATTTACAAAGGCGGTGGGCACAAGTGTCTCGGTAAAACATCGAATAGCATCTTCAGAAACTTCTGGTGCAGCAGACGATCATCTGTAATAAGGGGCTCTCCGGATGGAAGTAGTTACGAGAACCTAGAGTCAGAGTAAGTAAAATCGTTTAACCCGAATAGAAGAGATGTCAGAGTCCCAGAGTATAGGTCGAGAAATAAAAGATCCTAATACCACCCAATGGCAACGTGGGCCCGTAAGCCGCACAACCATGTTAGTAAAAACTTTTTCAATGACTAGACTCAACTTCGACCAAGGAGTTGGAAAGGGGGATTCCTACAGGCAGTCGGCTCTGATACCAACTTGTGACGCCCCCGGTTCAATCATACACTAATCATACACGCAAACGTGTACGATCAAGATCAGGGACTCACGGGAAGATATCACAACACAACTCTAAAAATAAAATAAGTCATACAAGCATCATAATACAAGCCAGGGGCCTCGAGGGCTCGAATACAAGTGCTCGATCATAGACGAGTCAGCGGAAACAACAATATCTGAGTACAGACATAAGTTAAATAAGTTGCCATAAGATGGCTAGCACAAACTGGGATACAGATCGAAAGAGGCGCAGGCCTCCTGCCTGAGATCCTCCTAAACTACTCCTGATTGTCGTCGGCAGCCTGCACGTAGCAGTAGGCACCTCCGGTGTAGTAGGAGTCGTCATCGACGGTGGCGTCTGGCTCCTGGGCTCGAGCATCTGGTTGCGACAACCAGGAAGAGAGGAAAGGGGGGGGAAGGGGAGAAAAGCAACCGTGAGTACTCATCCAAAGTACTCGCAAGCAAGGATCTACACTACTTATGCATGGGTATCTGTCTAAAGGGGCAATATCGGTGGACTGAACTACAGAATGCCAGAATAAGAGGGGGATAGCTAATCCTATCGAAGACTACGCTTCTGGCAGCCTCCATCTTGCAGCACGTAGAAGAGAGTAGATGGTAAGTTCACCAAGTATCATCGCATAGCATAATCCTACCCGGCGATCCTCCCCTCGTTGCCCTGTTAGAGAGCGATCACCGGGTTATATCTGGCACTTGGAAGGGTGTGTTTTATTAAGTATCCAGTTCTAGTTCTCATAAGGTCAAGGTACAACTCCGGGTCGTCCTTTTACCGAGGGACACGGCTATTCGAATAGATAAACTTCCCTGCAGGAGTGCACCACATAACCCAACACGCTCGATCCCATTTGGCCGGACACACTTTCCTGGGTCATGCCCGGCCTCGAAAGATCAACACGTCGCAGCCCTACCTAGGCACAACAGAGAGGTTAGCACGCCGGTCTAAATCCTATGGCGCAGGGGTTTGGGCCCATCGCCCATTGCACACCTGCATGTTGCGAGGGCGGCCGGAAGCAGACCTAGCCTAGCAGGCGTTCCAGTCCAATCCGGCACGCGCCGCTCATCGCTGATGTCACGTAGGCTTCGACTGATACCACAACGCCGAGTGCCCATAACTGTTCTCGCGTAGTTGGTTAGTGCGTATAGGCCAGTGGCCAAACTCAGATCAAATACCAAGATCTCGTTTATTTTGAAGTAACCGCGGACGCCCACCAGGGCCAGGCCCACCTCTCTCCTAGGTGGTCTCAACCTGCCCTGTCGCTCCGCCACAAAGTAACAGTCGGGGGCCGTCGGGAACCCAGACCCACCTCTACCGGGATGGAGCCACCTGCCCCTTCAGCCCCCATCTCCGAACACTATCATAAGTAATGTAACAGTATAAAGTATATAGCATATGCCCGTGATCACCTCCCGAAGTGATCACGGCCCAGTAGTATAGCATGGCAGACGGACAAGAGTGTAGGGCCACTCATGGAACACTAGCATCCTATACTAAGAATTAGGATAGCAGGTAAGGGTAACAACTGTAGCAACAATGACAGGCTATGCAGCAGAATAGGAATAACCGAAGGCAGTAACATGCTACACTACTCTAATGCAAGCAGTAGAGAGAAGAAATAGGCGATATCTGGTGATCAAGGGGGGGCTTGCCTGGTTGTTCTGGCAAGAAGGGGTCATCAACAACGTAGTCGATCGGGGCACCAGCAGCGGCGTCAGTCTCGTAGTCTACCGGAGAGAAGAGGGGGAAGAAACAATGAATACAATGCAAACAGATGCATATCGATGCATGTCATGACAAGTAACGGTGATAGGTGTGCCCTAACGCGGTAGGAGGTGATACCGGCGAAGGGGGGAAACATCCGGGAAAGTATCCCCAGTGTTCCACGTTTTCGAATAGATGAACCGGAGGGGGAAGTTGCGTGTTCTCTATGCTAGGGATGTGTGGCGGATGAACGTGCTACGTATCCGGATTTGTCTTGTTGTTCTGAGCAACTTTTATGTACACAGTATTTTCATTCGAGCTACGGATTATTTTATATGATTTTTAAAAGTTTAAGATGATTTTCTAAATTTCTGGATTTAATTTAATTCGAAATACTAAATGAGAAAACTGCTATGTGTACCCAGAGGGTAACTAGCCTCTTAGTATGACAGGTGGGGTCCAGGGGTCTAGTCAACATTGCAGTCAAAAAGTTGACCAGTCAAACTTTGACTGGTGAACAGGGTCAATGGACCCACATGTCATGGGGTGTAAAATTTAACTAGCACAAAATAAATCTAACAGGGCCTCTCTTCCTTTTTTTACTGGATACTAATTGGGGGGTTACCCCTCTAATTAAACTGGGCTTGGCCCTACTGGCCCAGGCCATGGCCAACGGAGGGGTGAGCCTGCTCACACGGCATTGACCGAGGCCATGGACGAGGCCGGCGTCGACGGGCAAGCGGGGCGCGCAGCCGGCAGCAGCAGGGGAGCGGCGGCGCAACAGCAGGGGCTGTGGGCGTGAGCCAGGTGCGGGGCGCGACCGACGGGGCTCGGCAGTCAGGAGCGCGGAGCGAGCAGGGACGAAGCCAGGGGCAGAGCGGGGGCGTCGGCTGTGGGCGGCTGCAGGCGTGGGCGGGCGCGAGTTGCAGGAGGTTGAGGCCGACAGGGCTCGTAGCGGTGGCGAGCGGGGTCGAGCGGGGCGGCAGCAAGTCACGGCACCACCACCAGCAGAGCAAAGCAGCGGAGCAGCTAGCAGCGGCAACAGAGGCAGTTAGCAGCAGCAATGCCAGTAGTAGAGAAGCGGCGAGCGAGCGAGCCGCACGCGACCAGCACGGATGGGCGCACGGAGACGTGGCCGGGCGTAGCCCGTCGAGGCCAGGGAGCATGGCGTGTGCATCCTTGGGCAGGGGATGGGGCGGCGGCTACGATGACTATTTGGACAAGGCCTTGCTCCTACGAGATGTAGGCAACGCGGTAAGCACAATGGTGATGGCGGGACGGGCTAGGGTGGCCGGATTTGAGCACGTCGTTGACTTTGGTGGTAGCTGGAGTACGGGAGCGGGCGGAAACCGCGTTGTGACTCACGAACAAGAAAACAAAGCCGACGAGCGGCGTCTACGGGGCAGCAGGAGCACACCGATGCCACCGGATCAAGCCGAGGGGCTCGGGTGTACGAAGCTTGTTAGCAATGGCGGACGATGGCTTGGAGCTTGCGGGAAACGTAGCCAGAATGCGCAAACAAAGGGGAAACATGGGGCTTTTGCACGGGGCCTCACCACGGTTGCAGGGGAGGAGTTGGTGAAGCCGGGGAGGGCTTGACGATGACGAATTTGACGAAGGCGGCCGACGTTCTGAGGTTGAAGAAGAATCGATGTCGACGGCTTGGGGAGGCCCCTGCTTGTGTGCGTTGTCGTAGAGGTCGATGACGTCGAGGCGCACCTCCTGGGCGCCTTCGAGCGGGTCGAGGTGGTTCCGGAGTGTGTCAACGATGAGGCGGCGACGACGGTTGTGTACGGATGCCTCTCCAGATCGGGGAGGGGATTGAGGGGGAAGAAGTGGATAGGCTAGGGTTCGACAGGATGGCGGGGGTGGTCTTATCCACCCACGCGACCGAGGGATCGTCGACGCGTGCACATCGCCGACTATGGCGCCGGTGGATGAGCGCCACGCCCTCCTGTGAACAGGAGGAAGGAGATGCTCGGCTGGGCTAGGTCATTTTGCCTAATGGGCCACAGTGCCCCATAGATTAGGTTTCCTTTTTTGTTTCCGTTTATATTCCATTTTACCTATTTTCTTTTCTGTTTTATTTTGTTTTCCATTTATTTTTGATTTAGCAAAATACCAAAATGGCACCTAATTTGTTGTTTACCAAATATGCCACGGCCACATTAACTTGCTACCCAAACTAAATTAGTTTCGTAATTATTTAATATTTAAAAGTATTTAAATAATAGTCTTAGCTGATGTTTTGTCCATCTAATAGTATTTAAATATTTTATAAAGGTGTGGTTTCTCCACCATAATTACCTATGCATTATTGGTTCACTCCGAACATTTTAGTTTTAATTTTTGAAAATTTATTGTTTGCTTGATTTTGAATTTGAATTTGAATCGGTTTTGTACTAACGCGAGATTAGTAAGAGTAATCGAAGTGACGTGGCATCATTAGCAGAGGTTCACTGTAGCTTAAGTATCCGGGCGTCACAGCGCGCGATCTGAGTCGTGCATTCTGATTGGCCAGAACCCAAACTCCATGGATCGTACGTCTGCACCGTTGGATGCTCCCAGATAGAACGGCAATCCTCATCCCTTTCGACAGGAAATGCAGTTCGGCTAGGAATTGATTTATATGCCAAAATGGACGGTAAATGCAAAAAATGTCTTACATATAGCACATGAGACCTGAAATGCGCCAGCAAATCAAACCCGTGGTATAATTGTGATTGCTTTACGTGGGAAAAATTTAGAGGCGAAACGATGAACTCACGTCTTCATTTCAAAATTAGTACGCCTTCATTTCAAATGAAATTATTCTGTTTGTGCACACGAGCGCTTAGAGGCAACCGTTTGCATAGGCCTTTCCGCGCGCGCGGCGACTGGGGATATTTTTCACCCTTTTCACCTAGGCCGCCAACACCCCCCCACCGTCCGCCCGCGTTTCACTCAACTAGTCCACGCAATCTCCATTGCCAGCTCCCCCTCTCCCAGATCCACAGCAGAACCCTCTCCGACGCCGCCGTGCTCACCCCGGCCGTGTGCCCGCTCTTCGGCGTCAAGCCTACCTCCACTGCCATTCCCAACACGCGGCGGCCCGCGCCTCGCCGTCTTCGTTTGCTCACTAGCCACCCTCGAGCATATCGATGCAGTAATCCTCGCCTCTCCTGTGGTCCGGCCGGGTTTGCATTAAGAAGTCTGCTAGTTACTGCTCTTCATCGCGGTGAGGCATATTTCCCCACAATCCCTCTTCCAATTTTGTTATGTATGTTCCCAAATTGGCTATAAAATAATGGAGAGCGTATATATGTTCATTATCTACCTTCCTTACTACATATAAGCTGTATTTGTTCCAATAAGTTACTGCCTATTTACATATCGCGGGCGCCCGAGTCACACAAACTTAACAAATTAGCTGTACATTTTCTAAATTATTGCATGTCATGTTTAGAAAGCTTGATACCAAGTTGTTAGTTTTATGGTTATCCTCCTTTCCTGAGTTTTGCATGTGCTCTATGTAGATGCCGAGTAGCAGCGACGACACTCATGCTTCAAGCGATGTATCTTCATCTGATTCGGACAACCCTAGGTCTTCAGCAGATTGTGAGGGATCAAGTAATCTTGAACGGGATAGAGCTGCAGCAATTACCCTTCCGATCAAGACACAGAGGAACGCTCCAAGGAAGCCCACACACCAGCCTAAAGGTGTATATGAAGTAACCGAGATTGATTTAAAGTATTGGGCTCCAACTAAACTAGATAAAGCACGCATGAGGTTCAGGAGTGTGTGTGGATTTGTTGGCAGGGCAAGGCTCAACATTAATCTGCTGGGGTTTCAGAAGGCTAACACAGAAACACAGCGAAGGATAGTCCAGGAGATCATGGATCACTTCAATGTTCCAGAGCAGTGGAGAATGCAGGTGGAACACGCTGCACTGAAGAAGGCTAGGGATGCTTGGAGAAACTGGAAGCATGTGTTGTACAAGAAGTACTTGAGTGAAGGCAAGGACCCAATCCCTGCATACCCCCAAATTACAAAGGCAGACTGGGCAGAATTCAAAAGGGTCAGGGCAACTAAAGAGTTTGCTGAGAAGAGTTTCAAGCAATCGGAACTTCAGAAGAAGAACATACACCCCCACCATATGGGTGTGGTAGGATACTACGGCATGAAACTGATATGGGACTAGGAGGACAAAGAAGCAGTAGCGACGGGTGGGAATCCGGCCTTTAGCGAAATCAGGGGCAAACGCGCCAGAGACTACTTGCAAGCACGTGCAAAGAGGCGTGATGACGAAACTTATTACTTTGAAAACTCACGTGACGCCAAACTGTATCAAGTAATGTTAGAGGCTTCCAAGATCCCTGGAAGGTTCTACAGGAACTCAGGGCCATGTGACATTCTATCCGTTGCTCTGGAAACAAAAGAGCCCCCTGGCCATGCAAGGGGTATAGGTGTTAATGTCCCGCACAAGAGGGCTTTCACACTCAGCAAAGAAGAGAGGCTCAGCATGGGAAAAAGCAAGGAGTGAAATGAAGCAGAATGCATTGTATGAAAGGTTGAGGAAGGAGATTTATCCGGCTCTTCGAAAGGATGTTGAGGAGTCAATGGTGATGCAGAAGACTCTAACACTGACAGATAGCCAGCAGATGGGAGGGGAGGCGGGCATGGAAGATGCTGCTTATTGCGCGACAACACTACACAAGAGTAGTTGTGCATCAGCTGACCCCAGCGACACTGAGACTGCAGCTGCTCGTGATGATGCTATATCTGATCTATCTAGAATGAAAGACAGACTGAAGGGCATGCTTCCACATTATGAAGATACATTAAAATGTGCAACAGCCTGGGTTTACCCACCCTTCTTGGAAGATGGCCTCTTGTTGGACAATGTGCCATTGAAGCCGGGCTGTGTGAAGTGCTACGTGACTGAAGTAAAGCCTAGATTCAATGAATTTGCCCTGAAGAATGTCCTATGAGACTTCGATGAGCAAAGGACCTTGGGAGAAACACTGTTACATCACATCCAGTGGCCACGAAAGGAAATAGAGTTCATCGATGAGATCCCTGAAGCCCCGCCAAGAGCAACCACTGTCGCCCCTCAACCGGTGACGCTCTCCTTGCCACAGCAGCTCTCGCGAGCTGATGCATCAACCTGTGATCAGTCGGCCCAACTTTGTGGCGTACAGGCCATGTCATCCTCGGCCCCAAAGTAGCCAGTGGCAAGGCCTACAACTGCTAAAGACGCACCACCGGTTCAAATGCCGGCCGCTGAAGCAGCGGGGGGAGACCCAGCTGCAGCACATGCTCAGCAGACCAACCTGGTGGAACAGACTGCTAAGCAGTCTGATGCTTTGGAACCGCCTGCTAAGTAGTCTATAGGTCCAGAACTGACTGCTCATCAGTCCGTCGGTCCGCAATCGTGTGATCAGCATACCAATGCGTCAGCACTTCCTGCTCAGCAAACCAACGCGTTGGCACGGCCTCCTCAGTACACCGACAAGTTGGCACCACCTGCGCAGAAACCCGACATAGCTTCAATGCATGGTCAGCAGTCCAATGCCTCTCCTCCTACAGCCCAGTAGTCCGTCATAGCAGCACCGCCAGCTCAGCGGTCTGGCATAGATAAACCGTCTACTAAGCACTCCGTCCAAGCTTCACTGCCTGCTCGGCAGTCTACCTTGCAGGCAACCACATGTTCTGTTGGGGAACCTAGTAATTTCAACAATTTTTCCTACGCACATGCAAGATCATGGTGATGCATAGCAACGAGAGGGGAGAGTGTTGTCCACGTACCCTCGTAGACCGACAGCGGAAGCGTTATCACAACGCGGTTGATGTAGTCGTACGTCTTCACGATCTGACCGATCAAGTACCGAACGTACGGCACCTCCGAGTTCTACACACGTTCAGCTCGATGACGTCCCTCGAACTCTGATCCAGCCGAGTGTTGAGGGAGAGTTTCGTCAGCACGACGGCGTGGTGACGATGATGATGTTCCACCGACGCAGGGCTTCGCCAAAGCTCCGCAACGGTATTATCGAGGTGTAATATGGTGGAGGGGGGCACCGCACACGGCTAAGAGATCTCAAGGAACAATTGTTGTGTCTCTGGGGTGCCCCCCTGCCCCCGTATATAAAGGAGCAAGGGGAAGGCAGCCGGCCAAGGGGAGAGGCGCGCCATAGGGGGGGAGTCCTACTCCCACCGGGAGTAGGACTCCTCCTTTCCTTGTGGGAGTAGGAGAAGGGAAGGGGGAAGGAGAAAGAAGGAAGGGTGCGCCCCCCTTCCCTAGTCCAATTCGGACCAGACCATGGGGAGGGGTGCGGCCACTTTTTGAGGCCTTTCTCTCCTTTCCCGTATGGCCCATTAAGGCCCAATACGAATTCCCGTAACTCTCCGGTATTTCGAAAAATACCCGAATCACTCGGAACCTTTCCGAAGTCCGAATATAGTCGTCCAATATATCGATTTTTACGTCTCGACCATTTCGAGACTCCTCGTTATATCCCCGGTCTCATCCGGGACTCCGAACTCCTTAGGTACATCAAAACTCAATAAAACTGCCATCGTAACGTTAAGCGTGCGGACCCTACAGGTTCGAGAACTATGTAGACATGACCGAGACACGTCTCCAGTCAATAACCAATAGCGGGACCTGGATGCCCATATTGGCTCCCACATATTCTACGAAGATCTTTATCGGTCAGACCGCATAACAACATACGTTGTTCCCTTTGTCACCGGTATGTTACTTGCCCGAGATTTGATCGTCGGTATCTCGATACCTAGTTCAATCTCGTTACCGGCAAGTCTCTTTACTCATTCCGTAACACATCATCCCGCAACTAACTCATTAGTCACAATGCTTGCAAGGCTTATAGTGATGTGCATTACCGAATGGGCCCAGAGATACCTCTCCGACAATTGGAGTGACAAATCCTAATCTCGAAATACGCCAACCCAACAAGTACCTTTGAAGACACCTGCAGAGCACCTTTATAATCACCCATTTACGTTGTGACGTTTGGTAGCACACAAAGTGTTCCTCCGGTAAACGGGAGTTGCATAGTCTCATAGTCATAGGAACATGTATAAGTCATGAAGAAAGCAATAGCAACATACTAAACGATCGATTGCTAAGCTAACGGAATGGGTCAAGTCAATCACGTCATTCTCCTAATGAGGTGATCTCGTTAATCAAATGACAACTTATGTCTATGGCTAGGAAACATAACCATTTTTGATTAACGAGCTAGTCAAGTAGAGGCATACTAGTGACACTCTGTTTGTCTATATATTCACACATGTATTATGTTTCCGGTTAATACAATTCTAGCATGAATAATAAACATTTATCATGATACAAGGAAATAAATAATACTTTATTATTGCCTCTAGGGCATATTTCCTTCATGTTCTACCAGAAATGCTTCAATACCAAGAAGGAAGTGGCCAAAAAGGCTAGTCCCCCGAGGAAGCGCAGCGGGAAAGTGAAGAGGAAAGAGAACGATTGCCTCTTACTTAAAGCACTCATCGCCCAGAGCCAAATTAACAGCAGCTTGTTCGAATCGGGGAGTAATATTATTTCTGACGCCATGGATGATGAAGAAGTACGTTTGTTGCTTGCTAAAAGTAAAGCAGACATACTTCAAGCACGCTATTACGTCCATGGCCAGCCATTTCTTGTTGGCGAATACTTTGATGAGTGCAACTCCAGTTGCCGCGAGATACATGAATATTGCATGGATCTAATGTCAGCAAGTCAGCATGGTTTGCTAGTCCACTACAACAGAGATCATTTCCAACACGATGCTGGTTCCATCGATGTGAGTTTCGAGGACTTACATCTCTTTTTCAACTTCAACATGCTCGATGCCACTCTTGTTAGATGCCTGATTTTGTAAGTACTTAACAAACTCTGATCAACTTCTCCATACAAGGTTATAAATGATAAACAACTAACTGCATTTTATTCCTCTCAGGGGATTGAACGCGCAGAGAAGAAAAAGGGAGAGGGTGTATTTCATAGATCTTGAATTAGCAAATGGCACAACAATACATGGTAAGGACCTATGGGACTGGGCCGTTAACATGGTCGTCCGTCTCTTCGAAAACACGTCCCATGCAGAATCATTTCTCTGGCCATATCATGAACGGTATGTCAAGTAAACAACCACGCATAAACTTATTGTCTTTCAGATTTCGACATAATTCGTAAGTTCATGGCTTTCTTAATATGTAGCAATCACTGGATATTGGTATTCATTGTTTCAAACAAGAACACAGTTTACTACATCGATTCTCTCAGAGAGTCAACAAACGCTCGGGATCTGACGCATCTTCAGCAATTCATGGATAGGTATTGAATTCTATGATGTTGAAATTAATTTGCATTCATATCTGGTTCAATAATTGATGTTGTCAAAATTCATCATCATTTGCAGTGTGCTCTCATTGTGGAAAACTAAACCAGGGAACCTGTTCAAGAGGGGACTACCTCTGCAGCACGAGATCGTTTCTCCGATAACACACCGAAATCCGTTATTTTTGGAAAATTTATCCAACAGTCTGCAAATACCTTTCCTTACGCTAGTCAAATGTTCAAGCTTCTAAATAAACCTCTTTCTATTTTGTCCAAGGAAAAAATAATACATCTAACACCGGTTAGGTTGTTCCTAACAGGACAAATACATGACTAATTTTGTACAAAAAAAATTAGTGTCGTCAGCAAGAAGCAGGGACCAACCTTTGTGGATACTATGTTTGCACACACATGATCTCCATCTGCAGATCTGCTGATAGTTGTGACGATCCTCGCGAATTAGTACCAGTAAGTCTATCTTAATTAATATCTTCTACTCCACTCATATGGCACATTCTGATCTTAAAAATACTGCAGCTCATCTTAAAACCGAGGACCCCTGAACCGCTCCCGGCTGGTGAATTGCTGATGGTTCACAGATTTATCAGCGACTTCTTCCTGGATCACTACATCAATCCCACTAGTGATAATGAAGATTTCAGCATGCCTTCTCCTGAAACATTGAGTAAGAGTTAGCCGCTAAACATATACGCATGGATCCATTGTTTTCCATCTAATGAGGTCTTCATATTTCGTACACTATGATTAATTAGGTAATGCATATATGTGTGGACAAATCATTGAAATTTAGCTACCATATGTTCAATTGCAATTGTTGCGAAATCTGATGAATGTTCTTCCTGTGGACACTATTTGCTCAATTGAATATTGTGGCGAATTTGCTTTTTGCGTGCCAATTCAAAATGGGATATTTTTGTTTATTTGTTCAATTGAATATTGTGGCGAATTCACTTTTTGCGTGCCGATTCAAAATGTGATATTTTTGTTTATTTGTTCAATTGAATATTGTGGTGAATTTAATTTTTGCATGCCGATTCAAAATGGGATATTTTTGTTTTAACCTGGCAATTGCTCCACACGCGGTTCAACTAAATGAGTGTGTGCGATCCACATCGGAAAGCATACGTCAATCATAGCGGAACCATCAGTGATACATAGCAGATCGCAAACGATTTGCAGCGCTACTACGTGTGCGTAGGGTCTCGAGAACCGTTTGTGATATCGCGTTATCGCACATGAGAACTCGGAGTAAACCGTGCCCAATGTAAAATACAATCTCACTCGTAATTTTTTCAGGAAACGTGTGGGATCCCAAACGAAAAGCACACGTCATTCTTGCGGCAACAGTCGGTGATACCCAACAAATCACAAACGGTCTGCAGCACTTGTATGTGTGCGAAGGGGCTCCTGGACCATTTGTGATAGAACATTATCGCAGACGGTAATTGTTGGGAAACGTGTGCGATGGAGTCTTTCATGGCAGACGGGTTACGCAGAAAACTCGTGTGCGGTGGGGCACAAATCGCACACAGTTCATATGTTGGCCCGTGTGCCTTACATACTGTTTCCCAAACGGTTCATTACGACAGACCGTATGGTTTCACTACGTCATTAGAAACGTTTAATCACCGATACCACATGTGCGAAAGAATTTAGTGTGTGCTGCATCGCGCACGGTTACATTTTGGAAGGCCTCTGGATCACTGCTCCATATCCCCGACGGTTTCTGGGTCGTGTGGGAAGGACACCCTATCGCCCACATTCACTTGGCAACAGTCCCAAATGCCGTCGCGGAAAGGGGTTAAAAACTATTTGTATAGCACCAACGCACACCAGTGCTTGTTGATGTTGAGCTTGTTGGTGAGGCGTTATACTTGACACTCGATCTTGGAACGTGTTTCTTCATGCATCTTCTTGAGGTAGGTGGCTCTTGTGCTAGCGTCCATGTTCGCTCGTTCTTGTAGCGATAGAGGAAGGATGTCCAACAGCGACAAAGGGTTGAAGCCGTAGACAACCTCGAAGGGGGACTTGCTGGTGGTAGAGTGTCCTGCACGGTTGTAGGCGTACTCGGCGATGGGTAAGCACTCCTCCCACTCCTTGATGTTCTTCTTGATCAACACGCGTAGGAAAGTGGTGAGCGTCCGGTTGGTGACTTCCGTTTGGCCATCGATTTGAGGATGATACGCCGTGGAGAAGAGTAGCTTGATTCCGAGCTTGGCGCATAACGTCTTCCAAAAGTAGCTTAAGAACTTGACATCTCGGTCCGACACAATTGTCTTTGGCACTCCGTGTAACCTCAAGATTTCCCTACAAAAAAGATTTGGAACATGTGAAGCATCATCTATCTTATTGCATGGGATAAAATGAGCCATTTTAGAGAATCGGTCCACAACAAAATATACAGAGTCCTTGCTATTTTGAGTCCTAGGTAACCCAAGCACAAAATCCATGCTAATATCTTCCCAAGGTTGATGTGGAATAGGTAGTGGTATATGTAAACCATGGGATTGAGATTGTGACTTAGCTTTGCGACATGTAGAGCACCGATTGGTGAAGCGTGAGACATCGCGGAACATCTTGGGCCAAAAGTAGTTCTTGGAGGGCGTGGCAAAAGTCTTCTCGCGTCCAAAGTGTCCCATGAGTCCGCATCCATGAGCCTCTTGCAAAAGTAACAAACGAAGAGAAGACTCGGGGATGCATAGTTTGTTAGCTCTCATTTGATAACCATCTTTCATATAATATCGTTCCCAAGATGTATGCATCACACACTTAGCAAAAGTCACATCGAGCTCATACAAATCTTTGATATGATCAAATCCAACAACATTCAATTCAAGTTGAGTAATTAACATGCATTTGCGGGAAAGAGCATTCGCCACAACATTCTCTTTTCCCTTAATGTACTTGATCACATAGGGGAAAGATTCAATAAATTCACTCCATTTAGCATGTCGTTTATTCAACTTGGTTTGTCCTTTAAGGTACTTAAGTGTCTCATGATCCGTATGTTTGACAAACTCATGTGGGCGAAGATAGTGCTCCCAAACATGTAACACATGCACTAAGGCATACAATTCTTTGTCATAGATGGGATAGTTAAGTTGAGCACCAGAGAGTTTTTCACTAAAATATGCAATGGCTCTCTTTTCTTGCATCAAAACACCACCAATTCCATTACCACTAGCATCACAATGAACCTCAAAAGTTTTTTCAAAGTTAGGCAAAGCAAGAATCAGAGCATGAGTAAGCAAGGATTTGAGCTCATCAAATGCGGTAGATTGCAAAGGTCCCTAAACAAAGGGTGTATTTTTCTTACTCAAGGAATGCAACGGTGCGGCAATAGTGCTAAAGTCTTTCACAAAGCGACGATATAAACCCTCAAGCCAAGAAAACTACGCACTTGTTGCAAATTTGTGGGTTGTGGCCAAGTTTTAATTGCTTCAATTTTAGATTCATCAACATGGACATCCTTTAAAGAAACAACGAAACGCAAGAAAACAAGCTTTTCAATTCCAAAGGTGCATCTTTTCATGTTAGCATAACGACGTTCCTTGCGAAGAGTTTGCAAAATGGCCCTAACATGATTTACATGATCTTTGATGGATTTGCTAAAAACAAGTACGTCGTCAAAGTAGACCACAACAAACACTCCAATGTATGGACGAAACATGAAATGCATAAGACGCATGAAAGTACCGGGAGCTTCTGATAAACCCATAGGCATAACTAACCACTCGTATAAGGCAAATTTAGTTTTGAAAGTGGTTTCCATTCATCACCTTCTTGTATGCGGATTTGATATTTGTAACCACTTTTGAGATCAATTTTTGAGAAAATAGTGGCACTGCTTAGCTCATCTAGCATATCATCAAGGCGAGGTATGGGATGCCTATATCAAACGGTGATAGCATTGATGGGTCTAAAATCGGAGCACATGCGAAAACTACCATCTTGCTTAGGCACAAGGATAATCGGAACAGCACAAGGACTTAAACTTTCACGTACATGACCGTTGTCGATGAGTTGTTGTACTTGCCGTTGGATCTTCTTAATTTCTTCGGGGTTGACGCGGTATGGAGCCTTGTTAGGAAGAGGTGCTCCGGGGATGAGGTCGATCCGATGTTCAATGCCACGTAGAGGAGGAAGACCGGGAGGTAGCTCATGGGGAAAGACATCCGCGAATTCCTGCAACAAGTTAGAGAACACTAGAGGAAGTGGATTAGGAGTGTTAGTTTTTGCCACCTCATCTTTTCATAGGAGGACATAGTGGATGACACTAGATGGGTTCTCATATCTCTCTTTTTGTGGCTAGGAGTACTAAGTTTTTCTCTCTTGGCGAAGAGTCGCTCAATTTGGGCTTATGGTGCTCACTTTCTTTATGGTGGTTCACTCTCTCACTAGTATCTCCATGATGGGTGGAAGCTTGCTTGTCGACGATCACTTGGCTTGGTGACATTGGTCGTAGCACGTACTTCGTGCCCTTCACCTTGAAGCTAAAGTGGTTAGTTCTTCCGTTGTGGATGATACGCGGTCAAATTGCCAAGGTCTTCCCAAAAGAAGATGGCACACGAACATAGGAACCACGTCACACTCCAAGGTGTCCTCATAGGCGCCGATCTTGAAGGAAACTTGCACTGTATGCTCCACTTGAATAGTGCCGGAGTCGCTTAGCCATTGCACCTTGTAGGGACGAGGATGCTTCTTCTTGACCAATTGCAGCTTGTAACATAGCTCTTCACTTGCCAAGTTGTGACAACTTCCTCCGTCGATGATGACTTTCATGGAACGCCCATTGATGTCGGCCTTGGTGTGGAAGATGTGGCACTGTTGGTCTTCTTGTTGATGGTGTTGGAGCATCAAGACCTTGGAGACCACGAGAGAGGGACTTGAGTCATTGTCACAATAGACTTGATCATCTTCATCTTCATTCACACGCCGGTGCATGGCCACGTGCTCAAGGGCTTCCATTTCTTCTTCACTCATCGAGTCGTATGTGCCATCATCGTTGAATATCATGGTTCGCTTGTTGGTGCATTTGAAGGACTTGTGTCCTCGGCCACCACATGTGAAGCACTTGAGAGAACTTGTCTTGACGGGGTCATTCAGTGGTGCCGAAGATGAGGGAGTCTTGGATTTGTAGGTGCTTGCCGGAGGACAAGTCGAGGAAGGCGTAACTTGCTTGGAACTTGACTTGTCGCCGGTACTTGGTGATGCTCTAGTTGAGGTAGGAGGTGCCGAAGTCTCGGGAGCTTGAGAATAGGAGCCATAGGTCTTGGACGAGTACTTGGCGTCTTTGAAGTCATATTGCACTTGTTGCTCGGCCTTGGTCGGTTGATGAACTAGCTCGAGAAGGTTGGAGTATGGTTGGAAGTCGGCAATCCGCTTGATTGGGTGGCTGAGGCCGTTCAAGAAGTGTGCCATAGTTTGCTCGTCATCTTCCTTGACATTGGCTCATATCATGGCAACCTCCATTTCTTGGTAGTATTCTTCCACCGTCTTCGTGCCTTGCTTGAGGAGTTGCAACTTCTTGAAGAGATCACGGGTGTAGTGTGTAGGCACGAAGCGAGCTCTCATGACATCCTTCACTTCCGTCCAAGTTGTGATTGGTGGTTCGCCTCTTGTTTGTCGTCGCTCGATCACTTGTTCCCACCAAATGAGGACGTAGTCTTGAAACTCAAGGGAGGCCATGGCGATCTTATTTTCCTTGTCGTAGTTGTGAAGGCGGAATATCTTGTCCACCTTCAAGGCCCATGAGAGATATTCTTCGGGGTCATTGCTTCCGGAGAACTTGGGCATGGTGAACTTGAGCTTGCCATAGCAGAGTTCTTCATCATAGTGGCGGTTTTGATATCGCTCTTGTCGTGGAGGAAGGTCCTCAAATGCTCGTTCCTCAAGATGTCGCTCTTGGCGTGGAGGAGGGTCTTGAAGCACTTGTTCCACTTGGTGTCGTTCTTGTCGTGGAGGAGGACGAGGAATATGCGCTTGGTTTCGCCTTTCTTGTTGCTCTTCGCGTTGGGCTTCTTCCACTTGTCGTGCTTGACGAAGTGCTTCCTCTAGTTCACGCACTTGGCGGTTACGCTCGTCGACGGCTCTAGTGGCCTCGCGGAGTGCGCGTTGCGCTCTGAGTGCTTGTGCTTGACAGATGGCTTCATCATCTTGAGGTTCTTGACGTTGCACTTGGGGAGGTATTTGTCGGCGTTCTGGGAACGGGGGTCCCCAGACTTGCCTGCCTGCAGCCCAAGGCGTGGCTCCACTAATGGCCTGGTACGGCCCATCTTCACCAGCAAACACTCAAGACCCTCGCGAGGGGCCAAGCCTCACGAGGCGGACAACACAAGACCTCCTCAGGGGCAGCCACACTAGGCTGGATTGCGAGGAGCGGAGAGATCAAGGCGAGGGGCGCCTCGTGAGGTTCCCGTGACGTGAGCCATGACGACCAAGGCCAGGCGGGCTCCAACGGGCGCAGAGTACTGGTTTCCTCTTTGGTGCTAAAGGGGCAGGCGCAGCCAAGGAGTCCCGAGGCATCGGGCAAAGGTTTCCAAATCGGTGCAATGAGACCAAGACCAGCAGGACGGCAGGACGGAGGTCATCGCGGAGCCCACGACGGCGTCACCACTAGAGCCTTTGGCAGGCGAAGACCACCTTTTGTCAGGATAGCTTGTACTAGTTGTCCCCCTTCAAATTGGCCGTTGTGGGATCCCTTCCCGCCTAAACATTTGGGAAGAGGACCAGGGCCTCTATAAATAGGACTAGCCACCACCATAGGAGGCAACTGATCTTGGATCGGATCCATTCCATCCTCACATGCACCAGCTCACCGAGCTCAAGAACACCTCTCCTCAGGAGGCTGTTCTTCCCTTGTACTTGTTCATCCTCAGCCTATGAGGCATCCACCACACCACACTGGAGTAGGGTATTACACCACATCGGTGGCACGAACCAGTATAAACTCTTGTGTCCCCGGTTCCTCGGGTTCGGTGAGCTAGGCTTTGAGATCGCGGTGAGAGTGTGAGCTAAGGGGAGAGAGATCTTCGTGCGCACCCCAGAGTCCGAACCTCAAGGGTTTTGCCGGAACCTGTAATCTGACATTTGGCGCGCTAGGTAGGGGGGCGATGAAGCCTTTCTTCCGTCGATCCACGCTCCACTGCCACCGCATCCATGGCCGACGCTCACCGGGCACGAGCTGAGCGCCGGGCCGCCCGTGTCGCCCAGACGTCTCCTGTCGGCGGGCCTCCCCGTCGTTCTCCATCACCCGCCGCCAATGCCGCCGCCGGACCGGCTGGAAACGAGCAGCAAGCATCATCGCTGCACCCCTCTGTGCGGCAGGACGGCCGCACCGCCACCCCATCGCTGACTCCGGCCGGCTCATCGTCCCACGCTCGTCGCGCGCCCACGGACGCGCAGGCCGCGCTGCTCATGGCACACGAGCTCTTGCGCTACCGCCGGTCAACGACCTCTACGAGGATTGGTAGGACCGCATCGCCGAGCTCGTCGGCGCCGCTGGGGGCTCCCCCATACCGTCTCTCTCGCCGCCTCGCCCTCCTCCAGCCGCGGGTGCCGTAGCCAACGGAGCACCTCCACCACCTCCGCACCAAGACGGCGCCCTGGCACCAAGACGCACGGTCCCTCGGCGCGACCCGTCGCGCTGGGCGCCCGCGCGCGAAAAAGGAAGCTGCCAAGAAAAGTTCCCCGACTACAAGAAAACGCTCCTGCACTCCCGGCGCCACCATGTCAAGACCGCGTGCCGCCTGCGGCGACGGTGCGCGGGCATCAAGACCAAGCTCCGCCCCTGCGACGGGCCCCGGTGGCCACAGGAGGCTGCCGTGCCTTCACTCCGGAGCTACGTAGTGATACGTCTCCAACGTATCTATAATTTTTTATTGTTCCATGCTATTATATTACCCGTTTTGGATGTTTATGGGCTTTATTATACACTTTTATATTATTTTTGGGACTAACCTATTAACCGGAGGCCCGGCCCAAAATGTTGTTTTCTTGCCTATTTCAGTGTTTTGAAGAAAAGGAATATCAAACGGAGTCCAAATGGAATGAAACCTTCGGGAGAGTTATTTTTGGAACAGAAGCAATCCAGGAGACTTGGAGTATACGTCAGGGAAGCAACGAGGAAGCCACGAGGCAGGGAGGCGCGCCCTACCCCCCTGGGCGCGCCCCCACCCTCGTGGGCCCCTCGTGGCTCCCCTGACCGACTTCTTTCGCCTATATATATCCATATACCCGAAAAACATCGGGGAACATAATAGATCAGGAGTTCCGCCGCCGCAAGCCTCTGTAGCCACCAAAAACCAATCGCGACCCTGTTCCGGCACCCTGCCGGAGGGGGATCCCTCACCGGTGGCCATCTTCATCATCCCGGTGCTCTCCATGACGAGGAGGGAGTAGTTCACCTTCGGGGTTGAGGGTATGTACCAGTAGCTATGTGTTTGATCTCTCTCTCTCGTGTTCTTGAGGTGGTACAATCTTGATGTATCGCGAGCTTTGCTATTATAGTTGGATCTTATGATGTTTCTCCCCCTCTACTCTCTTGTAATGGATTGAGTTTTCCCTTTGAAGTTATCTTATCGGATTGAGTCTTTAAGGATTTGAGAACACTTGATGTATGTCTTGCATGTGCTTATCTATGGTGACAATGGGATATCACGTGATCTACTTGATGTATGTTTTGGTGATCAACTTGCGGGTTCCATGACCTCGTGAACTTACGCATAGGGGTTGGCACACGTTCTCGTCTTGACTCTCTGGTAGAAACTTTGGGGCACTCTTTGAAGTTCTTTGTGTTGGTTGAATAGATGAATCTGAGAGTGCGATGCATATCGTATAATCATACCCACGGATACTTGAGGTGACATTGGAGTATCTAGGTGACATTAGGGTTTTGGTTGATTTTGTGTCTTAAGGTGTTATTCTAGTATGAACTCTATGACAGATCGAACGGAAAGAATAGCTACGTGTTATTTTACTATGGACTCTTGAATAGATCGATCAGAAAGGATAACTTTGAGGTGGTTTCGTACCCTACCATAATCTCTTCATTTGTTCTCTGCTATTAGTGACTTTGGAGTGACTCTTTGTTGCAAGTTCAGGGATAGTTATATGATCCAATTATGTTATTATTGTTGAGAGAACTTGCACTAGTGAAAGTATGAACCCTAGGCCTTGTTTCCTAGCATTGCAATACCATTTGTGCTCACTTTTATTACTTGTTACCTTGCTGTTTTTATATTTTCAGATTACAAAAACCTTTATCTACCATCCATATTGCACTTGTATCACCATCTCTTCGCCGAACTAGTGCACCTATACAATTTACCATTGTATTGGGTGTGTTGGGGACACAAGAGACTCTTTGTTATTTGATTGCAGGGTTGCTTTAGAGAGACCATCTTCATCCTACGCCTCCCACGGATTGATAAACCTTAGGTCATCCACTTGAGGGAAATTTGCTACTGTCCTACAAACCTCTGCACTTGGAGGCCCAACAACGTCTACAAGAAGAAGGTTGTGTAGTAGACATCAAGCTCTTTTCTAGCGCCGTTGCCGGGGAGGTGAGTGCTTGAAGGTATATCTTTAGATCTTGCAATCGAATCTTTTAGTTTCTTGTTTTATCACTAGTTAGTTTATAAAAGAAAACTACAAAAAAATGGAATTGAGGGTGCCTCATATGCTTCATCTTTTTAATGTCTTCCGTGAAAATAAGGATTCCGATAATTGTGCTCAATTGCTAGAGGAAGAATGCATTAAAATGTTTGGCACTAAATTTTTGAATGATGAGCATGATTGCAATGTTGTTAGTATGAATTCCTTGAATACCCATGATGCTAATGATATGCAAAGCCACAAGCTTGGGGAAGCTATGTTTGATGAAGATGATATTTTTTGTCCCCCAAGTTTTGATGAGCAATTTTGTTATGATGAAAGCATGCCTCCTATTTATGATGATTATTGTGATGACACGTATGCTATAAAGAATAAAGATAACCATGAAACTTGCCGTCATGATTTTAATTTTCAATTGGATTATGCTTCACATGATAGTTATTTTGTTAAGTTTGCTCCCACTACTATTCATGTGAAGAAATTTGCTTATGTGGAGAGTAATAAAATTTCTATGCTTGTGCATCATGAAAATAATGCTTTATGTGCTGGTTATATTTTTGAATTCATTCATGATGCTACTAAAAATTATTATGAGGGAGGAACATATGCTTGTAGGAATTGCAACAATATCAAGTTTCCTCTCTATGTGTTGAAAATCTTGAAGCTATGCTTGTTTTGCTTTCCTATGCTAGTTGATTCTTGTTCCCATAAGTTGTTTTCTCAAAAAATCCCTACGCATAGGAAGTGGGTTAGACTTAAATGTGCTGGTCATATTCTTCATGATGCTCTCTTTATGTTTCAATTCTTATCTTTTATACGAGCATCATTGAAATCATCATGCCTAGCTAGAAAGGCATTAAAGAAAAGCGCTTGTTGGGAGACAACCCAATATTTACCCCTACTGTTTTTGTGTGTTCACATGATTAAGCTACTGTAGTAATCATGTTTTATAGCTTTTGCTTCAATAAAGTGCCAAGTACAACCTTTGGGAAGACTTGGGTGGAAGTTAATGTGATCTTGCTGTAAAAAACAGAAACTTTGCGCTCACGAGTTTAGCTGTCATTTTTTACAGAAGAGTGATTTTAAGTTCATTTTTTTTGAAGAATATTAATAGACAAATTCCTCAGGTCCACCAATTTATTTCAGAATTTTTGGAGTTCCAGAATTATACGTTTGATACAGATTACTACAGACTGTTCTGTTTTTGACAGATTCTGTTTTCTATGTGTTGTTTGCTTATTTTGATGAATCTATGAGTAGTATCGGAGGGTATGAACCATAGAGGAGTTTGAATACATTAGATACACCAATATGAATTTAGATTGAGTCCACAACAGTACCTAAGTGGTGATTTATTTTCTTATACTAACGGAGCTCATAAGATTTTCTGTTGAGTTTTGTGTTGTGAAGTTTTCAAGTTTTGGGTAAAGATTCGATGGACTATGGAATAAGGAGTGGTAAGATCCTAAGATTGGGGATTCCCAAGGCAGCCCAAGGTAATATTCAAGGACAACCAAGAGCCTAAGCTTGGGGATGCCCCAGAAGGCATCCCCTCTTTCGTCTTCGTTCATCGGTAACTTTACTTGGAGCTATATTTTTATTCACCACATGATATGTGTTTTGCTTGGAGCATCATTTTATTTTGTTATTATTTGCTTGCTGTTATTTAGAATAATGTTTTGCATCTTTATTTTCAATGAAAATGTCAAGGATAGCCTTTACCATGCTTATTTTGCAAGTATACATGTTGCTGTTTCAAAACAGAAAGTTTACCGCTGTTGCAAAAATTCTCTCGAAAAGTCAGAATGTGATAAAATGTTGAAACCTTTTGCATAATAAGCTCTGATAAATTTACTACAGTGGGAATTTTCTTTAATAATTTTTGGAGCTAGGTAAGTATGGATCTTGCTGCATTCTTTACAGACTGTCCTGTTTAGGCAGATTGCTGTTATGTTTGCATATGTTTGCTTGTTTAATGATTCTATTTGAGGATAGGACTATTAAATATGCAGAGGCATTTAGTATTCAATGTTGAATAATAATTTTAGTGATTTGCTACAGTAGAGTATGATAAGGTTTTTGCATTGGTTTATACTAACTTATCTCATGAGTCCTTGTTGAGTTTTGTGTGGATGAAGCTTTTGAGATTTAGGAAGGCCGTGATATGAGAGGAATTAAGGAGACAAAAAAGCTCAAGCTTGGGGATTCCCAAGGCATCCCAAGATAATATTTCAAGAAGTCTCAAGCATCTAAGCTTGGGGATGCCTCGGTTGGCATCCCACCTTTCTTCTTCAACAACTATCGGTTAGTTTCGGTTGATCCTAAGTTTTTGCTTCTTCACGTGATGTTTGCTATTCTTAGAATGTCATTTTATTTTGTTTTGCTTGCTATTTGAATAAAATATCAAGATCTGAAATTATTAAATGGGAGAGTCTTCACATAGCTACATAATTATTTAACTACTCATTGATCTTCACTTATATCTTTTTGGAGTAGTTTGTCGTTTGCTCTAGTGCTTCACTTATATCCTTTTAGAGCATGGCGGTGGCTTTATTCTGAAGAAATATATGAACTCTCTTGCTTCACTTATATTATTTTGAGAGTCTTCAAAACAGCATGGTAATTTTCTTAAATTGAGAAATTAGTCCTAAAGTGATAGGCATCCAAGATTAGTAAAAACTTTCTTATAAGTGCGTTGAATACTATGAGAAGTTTGATGCTTGATAATTGTTTTGAGATATGAAGATGGTGATATTAGAGTCATGCTAGTTGATTAGTTGTGAATTTGAGAAATACTTGTGTTAAAGTTTGTGGTTCCCGTAGCATGCACGTATGGTGAACCGTTATGTGATGAAGTCGGAGCATGATTTATTTATTGATTGTCTTCCTTATGAGTGGCGGTTGGGAACGAGCGATGGTCCTTTCCTACCAATCTATTCCCCTAGGAGCATGCGCGTAATACTTTGTTTTGATAACTAATAGATTTTTGCAACAAGTATATGAGTTCTTTATGACTAATGTTGAGTCCATGGATTATACGCACTCTCACCCTTCCACCATTGCTAGCCTCTCTAATACCGCGCACTTTTCGCCGGTATCATACACCCACCATATACCTTCCTCAAAACAGCCACCATACCTACCTATTATGGCATTTCCATAGCCATTCCGAGATATATTGCCATGCAACTTACCACCGTTCCGTTTGCTATGACACGCTTCATCATTGTCATATTGCTTTGCATGATCATGTAGTTGACATCGTATTTGTGGCAAAGCCACCGTTCATAATTTTTATACATGTCACTCTTGATTCATTGCATATCCCGATACTCCGCCGGAGGCATTCACATAGAGTCATATTTTTGTTCTAGGTATTGAGTTGTAAGTAAATAAAAGTGTGATGATCATCATTATTAGAGCATTGTCCTAGTGAGGAAAGGATGATGGAGACTATGATTCCCCCACAAGTCGGGATGAGACTCCGGACGAAAAAAAGAGAGGCCAAAGAAGCCCAAATAAAAAAGAGTCCATAAAAAAAGAGAAGGCCCAAAAAAACAAAAAAACAAAAAATGAGAGAAAAAGAGAGAAGGGACAATGCTACTATCCTTTTACCACACTTGTGCTTCAAAGTAGGACCATGATCTTCATGATAGAGAGTCTCCTATGTTGTCCCTTTCATATACTAGTGGGAATCTTTCATTATAGAACTTGGCTTGTAAATTCCAGTGATGGGCTTCCTCAAATTGCCCTAGGTCTTCGTGAGCAAGCAAGTTGGATGCACACCCACTTAGTTTCTTTGTTGAGCTTTCATACACTTATAGCTCTAGTGCATCCGTTGCATGACAATCCCTACTCACTCACATTGATATCTATTGATGGGCATTTCCATAGCCCGTTGATATGCCTAGTTGATGTGAGACTATCTTCTCCTTTTTGTCTTCTCCACAACCACCATTCTATCCCACCTATAGTGCTATGTCCATGGCTCACGCTCATGTATTGCGTGAAGATTGAAAAAGTTTGAGAACATCAAAAGTATGAAACAATTGCTTGGCTTGTCGTCGGGGTTGTGCATGATTTAAATATTTTGTGTGATGAAGATAGAGCATAGCCAGACTATATGATTTTGTAGGGATAGCTTGCTTTGGCCATGTTATTTTGAGAAGACATGATTGCTTTGTTAGTATGCTTGAAGTATTATTATTTTCCTGTCAATATTAATCTTTTGTTTTGAATCTTATGGATCTGAATATTCTTGCCACAATAAAGAAGATATTATTGATAAATATGTTAGATAGCATTCCACATCAAAAATTCTATTTTTATCATTTACCTACTCGAGGACGAGCAGGAATTAAGCTTGGGGATGCTGATACGTCTCCAACGTATCTATATTTTTTGATTGTTTCATGCTATTATATTACCCATTTTGGATGTTTATGGGCTTTATTATACACTTCTATATTATTTTTGGGACTAACCTATTAACCGGAGGCCCAACCCAAAATGTTGTTTTCTTGCCTATTTCAGTGTTTCGAAGAAAAGGAATATCAAACGGAGTCCAAATGGAATGAAACCTTCGGGAGAGTTATTTTTGGAACGGAAGCAATCCAGGAGACTTGGAGTATACGTCAGAGAAGCAACGAGGAAGCCACGGGGGAGGGAGGTGCGCCCTGCCCCCTGGGCGCGCGCCCCACCCTCGTGGGCCCCTCGTGGCTCCCCTGACCGACTTCTTTCGCCTATATATATCCATATACCCTAAAAACATCGGGGAACAAAATAGATCGGGAGTTCCGCCGCCGCAAGCCTCTGTAGCCACCAAAAACCAATCGGGACCCTGTTTCGGCACCCTGCCGGAGGGGGGATCCCTCACCGGTGGCCATCTTCATTATCCCGGCGCTCTCCATGATGAGCAGGGAGTAGTTCACCCTCGGGGCTAAGGGTATGTACCAGTAGCTATGTGTTTGATCTCTCTCTCTCTCGTGTTCTTGAGGTGGTACAATCTTGATGTATCGCGAGCTTTTCTATAATAGTTGGATCTTATGATGTTTCTCCCCCTCTACTCTCTTGTAATGGATTGAGTTTTCCCTTTGAAGTTATCTTATCGGATTGAGTCTTTAAGGATTTGAGAACACTTGATGTATGTCTTGCATGTGCTTATCTGTGGTGACAATGGGATATCACGTGATCTACTTGATGTATGTTTTGGTGATCAACTTGCGGGTTCCATGACCTCGTGAACTTACGCATAGGGGTTGGCACACGTTCTCGTCTTGACTCTCTGGTAGAAACTTTGGGGCACTCTTTGAAGTTCTTTGTGTTGGTTGAATAGATGAATCTGAGAGTGCGATGCATATCGTATAATCATACCCACGGATACTTGAGGTGACATTGGAGTATCTAGGTGACATTAGGGTTTTGGTTGATTTTGTGTCTTAAGGTGTTATTCTAGTATGAACTCTATGACAGATCGAACGGAAAGAATAGCTACGTGTTATTTTACTATGGACTCTTGAATAGATCGATCAGAAAGGATAACTTTGAGGTGGTTTCGTACCCTACCATAATCTCTTCATTTGTTCTCTGCTATTAGTGACTTTGGAGTGACTCTTTGTTGCAAGTTCAGGGATAGTTATATGATCCAATTATGTTATTATTGTTGAGAGAACTTGCACTAGTGAAAGTATGAACCCTAGGCCTTGTTTCCTAGCATTGCAATACCGTTTGTGCTCACTTTTATTACTTGTTACCTTGCTGTTTTTATATTTTCAGATTACAAAAACCTTTATCTACCATCCATATTGCACTTGTATCACCATCTCTTCGCCGAACTAGTGCACCTATACAATTTACCATTGTATTGGGTGTGTTGGGGACACAAGAGACTCTTTGTTATTTGGTTGCAGGGTTGCTTGAGAGAGACCATCTTCATCCTACGCCTCCCACGGATTGATAAACCTTAGGTCATCCACTTGAGGGAAATTTGCTACTGTCCTACAAACCTCTGCACTTGGAGGCCCAACAACGTCTACAAGAAGAAGGTTGTGTAGTAGACATCACGTAGCATCGTCTGGCAAGGCAAGTTCAAGCCGGACCTGCCCCCGCGCTACGACGGCACCCCCGACCCTGCGGAGTTCTTGCAGCTCTACGAGCTGAGCATCGAGGCAGCCAACGGCGACGAGAAAGTCATGGTGAACTGGTTTCCCATGGCCCTCAAGGATGGTGCTCACTCGTGGCTCCTGAACTTGCCCCCGGGGTCGATTTCCTCCTGGGGTGAGGTGTGCGACCGCTTCATCGCCAACTTCCAGGGCACTCGCGACCGCCCGTCGGCTACGGGTGACCTACGCCGCATCAAGCAGCAGCCAGGAGAGACCCTGCAGAAGTACATCCAACGTTTCAATAGCGTCCGCCTCAAGATCCCCAAGGTGACGGACGAAGACATCATCTCAGCGTTTTCTGATGGCGTCCGCGACGTCAAGATGAAGGAGGAGCTCGCCATCCACGAGGAGCTATCCACGGCTCTGGAGATGTTCAACATGGCGACCAAGTGTGCAAGAGCTGAGGAGGGGCGCCTCTCCCTCCTCGAGCTCCCTGCAGCCAACCTAGAAGAGAAGAAAGCCAAGGCCAAGGATGTAAAGCGCAAGGGAGTAGCCGTGCTCGCGGCGGAGCCGGACACGAAGCTCGGCCGGGACCACCCCGAGTCGTCCAAGAGCAGCCGTCCATTCTACGCCTTCAACAACGTACCCAGTCACAACACCAACGACTGTCAAGAGCTCAGGGCCATTCGAGATGGACGCTTCGGTCGACGCCTCAAGCGCAACGACCGGGGCTACGGCCGAGGAGGAGGACGAAGTGGAGGACGCTGGGACGACCGCGGCCCCCGCCACGAGTGACGCGACCGGCCTCACGAGGACTGCTGGCACGACCAGCCTTGTGAGGGTGCCTGGCAGGACCAGCCTCGCGAGGACCGTCCTTTGGGCAATGCTGGCCTCCCTCCGCTGCCGCCACCGCCAAGAAGGAACGACGATCACCATCAGGACGAGGGGGCTGGGGGCTTCCAGGAGCCGCGTGCTATCGCTTGCATCTTGGGCGGAGCTCAGGCCCCAGCTTCCCAGCGCATCTTCAAGCAGTTTGCTCGTGAGGTGAACGCGGCCCTTCCCAGGCTCGAGGCCACGCGCCCGCTCAGGTGGTCCAAATGCGTCATCACCTTCAGCTCGTCGGACTAGCTCAAGTGCGCGGCTACTGCCAGCGCCCTCCTGATGCCTTGCTCGCCCGTCATCAGCAACGTCCAAGTCACCAAGACCCTCATCGACGGGGGCGCAGGGCTCAATGTCCTGTCCATCGAGACATTCGATAGCCTCCAAGTGCCATACAATCAGCTATAGCCTACCAAGCCTTTCTTCGGAGTGACCGATGGCTCCACCACCCCGATAGGGCAGGTCCGCCTCCCTATCACCTCCGGCCAGCGCAACAACTACTGCACCAAGCTCATTGACTTCGATGTCGCCCACATTCGTCTGTCGTACAACACCATCCTTGGGTATCCAGCATTGGCCAAGTTTATGGCGGTGACCCACCACGGCTACAACGTCCTCGAGATCCCAAGGAGCGGCGGAGTCATCACAGTCCCTTGCGAAGAAAGAGATGCGGTGTGCTCCCTTGAGCGTGCCTTCCAACCCACAGCGATCGAATACACTGACAAAGAAGGCACCCTGTACCCTCCTGAGGCCGTCCCCAAGAAGAAGAAGCCGCTACTCCACCCAGGGCCTCAGGAGAGCGGCGTCTCCAGTAGCGCCACCTCAGGATCAGCGCCCGCAGTTGGGGCGTCTCCCTCTCTCGCATAGGAAGGCGCGCTCGGCGCCCTCCTTGGGCAAGGCTCGGGGGCTCTCTTCTGGAGGGCCTCAGACCTAGCCAACATCACGAGGGAGGCGCTCGGGCACCACGTGAAGGCGTGCTTCACTGCACGTTTCCCTCAAGAGGGCAATGGGCGAGGAGCGCCCGGTGCCCAGGAGTTCATCGTCAAGGCGAACCAGGAGCTTCAAGAAGCAAGGACCATGCGCGGCGACCGCCTCCCACCACCCGGCGCAGCTCCCCATCCTGGCGAGGATGGCGGGCTGCGAGTCTGCGTCGACATTCCAGGGCTCAATAGGGCCACATCTCAGGAGCGCTTCTGGCCTTCGCGCGTTGGCCGGTGCGAGAGTCCACCTCACAACTACGTTCGCATGCCATTTGGCTTGCCGAACGTGGCTGCCGCCTTCCAGCGCCACTTGCGGAGCATCCTGGCGGCTCAGGAGGCCAGGCATCACGCAGTCCGGGCGGAGATGGCGACGGTCCTCAAGGAACCACCCGAGCCCCCAGAGCGTCCTGAGGCTCAGGGCCCTGGTGGCTCATGAGGAGCGACTCCTCCATCGCGCACCTTCAGCTACCTCAACACTCCTTCGACAACGGCACCAGGTGACATTTTCCAATTTACTCAGCTGGGAGCACCCCTCGGGCTGCACCATTACCAGGTCGCACGGGCCTGTCCTTGCGGCATGTATCTTTTTTGCATATTTAGCTTACTCTGTCGGGGGCGCCCCTCGGGCTGCATCATCCCCAGGCCGCTCGGGTCCGTTCCAGTGGCATGTATCGTCCTTGCATCTATCTGAACTATCTTGTTCCCTCGCATGGGTTACCTATGATTACCACCTGCCTGCCCGGCACTTCGATGCCATGAACGTCGTATGCCCTAGCAAGCCCGCTCACGACCACCTCATGATTAAGGACTGGCATGGCATCTGTGCTCGGGTCCGTCCCTGCAGCGTCGCCAAACCCAAGAGGCTGAGCTCTGGCTCGCGGGCCCGCTCCCGTGTGCGTCACCTCCCATGGCCCTTGGTGCCTTGTTCTCGCATGAGCTAATCATGGACGGACAGGCTAGGGCGCGCGACCCGGTGCCTCGCCACCGTGGGAGCCGCGCGCCGGTCGTCTTTCTTTAGGATTCTTCGCATGAGAAGACTAGGCACGGCGTCTGTGCTCGGGTTCGTCCCTGCAGCGTTGATAAATCCAACGACTGAGCTCTGTCTGGCGGGCCGGCCCCGTTCACGTCACCTCCTGGGGTCGTTGGTGTTTGGCCTTCTCATGTGATCGCCTCAGGAGATTCGTCTGGCGCAGGTTGCCTAACCATCTCGCAGGACCACCACAGCCATCAAGAATCAAGACCAGGCGCAACCTGCCTTGAGGTAGGGCCTCGTGAGTCCCGTGTTGGCTCACGAGTGCCCAAACACACCTTGTCTAGCCCTGCCGTGCAAGCCACGTGTCAGGGCGGGGCTGTACACGCCCCGGGGGCTCCACTCAGAGGAAGCCCTCACCCACGCACCAGTGGAAGCACCATGCTCCATGCTGGTAGTCAACACAGTCGAGGAGCGGCTATGCCCGTGCTAGTGCGGAAGCGCTACGCTCCGCGCTGGTGATAAACAACTGAGGGTGGCCCCATGGCCATACCAACCTCAGGGAGCCTCCGGGATCAGTGTCCAGCCTCGTCGCAAAACTTCTCCTCAGGAGAGTCGTGTGAGGGGGGTGGGCACGGGGGCTGCGCTCGGGTCATGCCCAAGCGTACGCCCCCTGCCAGGTCCCTCGGACCTGGTCGTCACGCGCCCTCCCGAGCGGAGCCAAGGTATGAAGGTCGTTTGGGCGTCAAGGGGGACTCCTGAGCACCGCGACTCAGGAGCCTAACTGGCCACGTAGCCCCTCACCCTTTGGTCTCGTCCTGACGATCCGGACGATCCAACGGCGGCTGAGGTATGTGCGGGGCCGGGCCCCGCCGACGTAGAACACTAGGCCTACTTCCGCATCTCCTTTCCGTAAGCTGTTTGCGCGTCAAGGGGGACTCCTGAGCGTTGCGACTCAGGAGCCTAACTAGCCATGTAGCCCCTCACCCCTTGGTCTCGTCCTGGCGATCCCAACGATCTAATGGCGGCTGAGGTACGAGCGGGGTCGGGCCCTGCCAACGCAGAACACCAAGCAAATGGGAAGGAAATCGCGGAATCTCAAACAAATATTACAAAACATACTGTTCTTCAAATACCAAACACAAGTTTAAACGCCTCCACGAGGCATGGTGCATGTTGCAGAGATAAAGCAGGAAAAGGAGCCGCCAGCAAGCCCTCTCGTCATCCTTGGGCGCCGCCATCACTAGCAAGGGGTGCCCCTTCGACGGCGATGTTGCCCTCACATGTGCCGCCCGCCGGAGTTGCAGGTTCGGCAGCACCACCAGTCGAGGGCGCAGGGTCGACGGCGAGGAACTTCTTCAGCAAGGCCTCCACCTGGCCCTTCACGACTTCGGCAGCGGCTGCGCAGCGCTCATCATTCATGGGCTCGAGCAGCTCGTCAAGGTCGGCATCAGGATCGCGGAGATGGAGGTGGCTGAAGACGCGCGTCAGAGTAGATGAAGAGAGCGCATGGGCTTCCCCCTCCACCATGGGGCCGATCCCGTCGACGACGTCCTTGAGCGTCGCGACAAGATGAGGAAATCACTCTAACAAACCCAAATAACACATCCACTAGAGTAGCATGCAAGAGATCCACAAGAATACATGAACAATTCAAGGAAAGTAGCACTAGGTAAAGTTCTTCCCAGTCCTAGGAGATGAGGCCTTGATGTTGATCTTATCCAAGAGGAGGCCTTGATAATCCCAAGGATTCTTCCCAAGGTGGGGGCTTGATCTCCAAGAGGAGGGGATACAAGGAGCAAAGCTCTCTAGTGTCTATCAAATACTTTGCTATCCTTCCAAATGAGCTAGGAGATGAGTACTTAAAGGCTTGGGACGAAACATGAGGGAGAGAGGGGTACAAGGGTCAAAAGACCATAGTGCACGCATGCATTCTCGGAGGGGTCCGGGCACCTGGACCGGTCAGGGAGCCGGCTGAAAAAGGACCGGGCACCCGGGTCCTAGGCCCGGGCACCCGGGGCGGGAGCTGGTGGCTGGGCGGCAGAGGCCGGGCACCTGGGCGGGGCTGGTGGCTGGCGCATGAGGGGTCGGGCACCCGGGGCCAAAGGCCAGGCACCCAGGGTGCAGCCCAGGCGGTGGCTGGGCGAAGGGCCGAGCACCCGGGGCCTCAGGGCCGGGCACCCGGGGTGGGCAGGGGCGTGGCCCAGGTGCTGGTCGGGCACCCGGGGTGTCCAGGGGGTTGGCCCTCCCCTTGGCTGCTCGTCCAGGCACCCGGGGTCCTTCTGTCCAGGTACCCAGGGTGTCCAGGAACTCCTATCCTCCGTGCTTCTCGTTCCTTTCTCCTTCCTTCTTCTCCTCGGGTGCTTGGTTCTCCATCCTTGCTTCCTTACGATGATCTCCGAAGTACGTAAGAATGCATAGCGTGTCGCTTTGAGGTAGAATCTCATTCTCATGTGAAACCGACTGAAACTCGAAGAGGAAAGAATTGACCACATTCTCGATGGCACGTGTGCGAGCTCTTGTCATCGGTCCCCTTGGTGCTTGAGGTGGTGAGTGGACGTCCATGGGGATGGTCACGGGATGCTCTGCATCAGTTTTCCCTAGTAGTGTATCCCCGACGGTTTATGGGTCATGTTGGAAGGATCCCCTATCGCCCACACTCACTTGGCGACGGTTTCAAATGTCGTCGCGGAAAGGGGTTAAAACCGTTTGTATAGCACCTCGCTGTACCAGTTTATAATCCCGTAAGCCGGCTCTCACGTGACATAAATTCGTCGTTTAAACCTTAACTAGTTCAGGGTCTTATTGAAAGATTAACTATTAAGTGTATGAACGGGCCACATAGCGGAGATACTGAAGGAAATATGCCCTAGAGGCAATAATAAAGTTGTTATTTATATTTCCTTATATCATGATAAATGTTTATTATTCATGCTAGAATTGTATTAACCGGAAACTTAGTGCATGTGTGAATACATAGACAAATAGAGTGTCCCTAGTATGCCTCTACTTGACTAGCTTGTTAATCAAAGATGGTTAAGTTTACTAGCCATAGACATGAGTTGTCATTTGATGAACGGGATCACGTCATTAGAGAATGATGTGATGGACAAGACCCATCCGTTAGCTTAGTATTATGATAGTTTACTTTATTGATATTTCTTTCTTCATGACTTATACATGTTCCTCTGACTATGAGATTATGCAACTCCCGAATACCGGAGGAACACTTAGTGTGCTATCAAATGTCACAACGTAACTGGGTGATTATAAAGATGCTCTACAGGTGTCTCCGATGGTGTTTGTTGAGTTGGCATAGATCGAGATTAGGATTTTTCACTCCGTGTATCGGAGAGGTATCTCTGGGCCCTCTCGGTAATGATCATCACTATAAGCCTTGCAAGCAATGTGACTAATGAGTTAGTTACGGGATGATGCATTACGGAACGAGTAAAGAGACTTGCCGGTAACAAGATTGAACTAGGTATGATGATAGCGACGATCGAATCTCGGGTAAGTAACATACTGATGACAAAGGGAACAATGTATGTTGTTATGCGGTTTGACCGATAAAGATCTTCGTAGAATATGTAGGAGCCAATATGAGCATCCAGGCTCCGCTATTGGTTATTGACCGGAGATCTGTCTCGGTCATGTCTACATAGTTCTCGAACCCGTAGGGTCCGCACGCTTAACGTTCAATGACGATTTGTATTATGAGTTATGTGATTTGATGACCGAAGTTTGTTCGGAGTCCCGGATGAGATCACGAACATGACGAGGAGTCTCGAAATGGTCGAGACATAAAGATCGATATATTGGAAGGTTATATTCGGACACTGGAATGGTGCCAAAGTGTTTCGGGTATTTTCCGGAGTACCGGGAGGTTACCGGAACCCCCCGGGAGAGTGATGGGCCTTAGTGGGCTTTAGGGGAAAGGAGAGAGGGGCCTCAAGGGGTGGCCGCGCCCCCCCCATGGGCTGGTCCAAATTGGACTAGGAGGGGGCGGCGCCCCCCTCCTTCCTTCTCCCCTCCTTCCCCTTCCCTCCTTCTCCTAGTTGGAATAGGAAAGGGGGGAATCCTACTTGGACCGGGAGTCCAAGTAGGACTCCTCCCTATGGCGCCCCCCCCCTTGACCGGCCCTTTCCCTCTCCCTCCTTTTATATACGTGGGGAGGGCACCCCTAGAACACACATCAAAGTTTCTCTTAGCCGTGTGTGGTGCCCCCCTCCACGGTTACACACCTCGGTCATATCGTCATAGTGCTTAGGCGAAGCCCTGCGCCGGTAACTTCATCATCATCGTCGCCACGCCGTCGTGCTGACGGAACTCTCCCTCGTCCTCAACTGGATCAAGAGTACGAGGGACGTCATCGAGCTGAACGTGTGCTAAACAGGGAGGTGCCGTACGTTCGGTGCTAGGATCGGTCGAATCGTGAAGACGTACGACTACATCAACCGCGTTGATAAACGCTTCCGCTTTCGGTCTACGAGGGTACGTGGACACACTCTCCCCGCTCGTTGCTATGCTTCTCCTAGATAGATCTTGCGTGATCGTAGGATTTTTTTTGAAATACTATGTTCCCCAATAGTGGCATCCGAGCCAGGTCTATGCGTAGATGTTATATGCACGAGTAGAACACAATGAGTTGTGGGCGATAATAGTCATACTGCTTACCAGCAACGTCTTACTTTGATTCGGCGGTATTGTTGGATGAAGCGGCCCGGACCGACATTACATGACCGCGTTCATGAGACTGGTTCTACCGACGTGCTTCTCACACAGGTGGCTAGCGGGTGTCTGTTTCTCCAACTTTAGTTGAATCGAGTTTGACTAGGCCTGGTCCTTGTTGAAGGTTAAAACAGCACACTTGACAAAAAATCATTGTGTTTGTGATGCGTAGGTAAGAATGGTTCTTGCTAGAAGCCTATAGCAGCCACGTAAAACTTACAACAACAAAGTAGAGGACGTCTAACTTGCTTTTGCATGGCTTGTTGTGATGTGATATGGTCAAGACATGATGTGATATAATTTGTTGTATGAGATGATCATGTTTTGTTAAAGTTATCGGCAACTGGCAGGAGCCTTATGGTTGTCTCTTTATTGCATAAGATGCAAGCGCCATAGAATTGATTTACTTCATTGCCATGCAATAGCAATAGTTGCAAAAGCAATAGTTGGCGAGACAACCATGTGACGACACCTTGATAGAGATCAAGATGATGGAGATCATGGTGTCATGCCGGTGACGATGGAGATCATGACGGTACTTTGGAGATGGAGATCAAAGGCACAAGATTATGATGGCCATATCATGTCACATATTTTGATTGCATGTGATGTTTATCTTTTATGCATCTTATTTTACTTAGTACGACGGTAGCATTATAAGATGATCCATCACTAAATTTCAAGGTATAAGTGTTCTCCCTGAGTATGCACCGTTGCGACAGTTCGTCGTGCCGAGACACCACGTGATGATCGGGTTTGATAAGCTCTACGTTCACATACAACGAGTGCAAGCCAGTTTTGCACACGCAGAATACTCGGGTTAAACTTGAAGAGCCTAGCATATGCAGATATGGCCTGGGAACACTAAGACCGAAAGGTCGAACGTGAATCATATAGTAGATATGATCAACATAGTGATGTTCACCATTGAAAACTACTCCATATCACGTGATGATCGGACATGGTTTAGTTGATATGGATCACGTGATCATTTAGATGACTAGAGGGATGTCTATCTAAGTGGGGGTTCTTAAGTAATATGATTAATTGAACTTTAATTTATCATGAACTTAGTCCTAATAGTATTTTCATATCTATGTTATAGATCAATAGCTTGCGATGTAGCTCCCCGTTTATTTTGATATGTTCCTAGAGAAAAATAAGTTGAAAGATGATAGTAGCAATGATGCGGACTTGGTCCATGATCTGAGGATTATCCTCATATTGCCGCACAAGAGAATTATGTTCTTGATGCACCGCTAGGTGACAGACCTATTGCAAGAGCAGATGCGGACATTATGAATGTTTGACAAAGCTCGGTATGATGACTACTTGATAATTTAATGCACCATGCTTTACGGCTTAGAACCGGGACTTCAAAAAAAATCAACGCCACAGAGCATATGAGATGTTCCAAGAGCTGAAATTGGTATTTCAGACTCATGCCCATGTTGAGAGGTATGAGACCTCTAACAAAGTACTTTGCCTACAAGATAGAGGAAAATAGCTCAGCTAGTGAGCATATGCTCAGAATGTCTGGGTACTACAATCGCTTGAATCAATTGGGAGTTAATCTTCCAGATAAGATAGTGATTGACAGAGTTCTCTAGTCACTATCACCAAGTTACTGGAACTTCGTGATGAACTATAATATGCAAGGGATGACAAAAACGATTCCCAAGCTCTTCGTGATGCTAAAATCGGCGAAGGTAGAAATCAAGAAAGAGCATCAAGTGTTGATGGTTAACAAGACCAATAGTTTCAAGAAGAAGGGCAAAGGGAAGAAGGGGAACTTCAAGAAGAACGGCAAGCAAGTTTCTGCTCAAGTGAAGAAGCCCAAGTTTGGACCTAAGCCTGAAACTGAGTGCTTCTACTGCAAAGGAAATGGTCACTGGAAGTGGAACTGCCCTAGATACTTGGCGGATAAGAAGGACGGCAAAGTGAACTATTGGTGTTAAATCACATGGCGATGTGAACTAGATTATTGACTCTAGTGCGAGTGGGAGACTGAAGGAAATATGCCCTAGAGGCAATAATAAAGTTGTTATTTATATTTCCTTATATCATGATAAATGTTTATTATTCATGCTAGAATTGTATTAACCGGAAACTTAGTACATGTGTGAATACATAGACAAACAGAGTGTCCCTAGTATGCCTCTACTTGACTAGCTCGTTAATCCAAGATGGTTAAGTTTCCTAGCCATAGACATGAGTTGTCATTTGATGAACGGGATCACATCATTAGAGAATGATGTGATGGACAAGACCCATCCGTTAGCTTAGCATTATGATCATTTAGTTTATTTCTATTGCTTTCTCCATGACTTATACATGTTCCTCTGACTATGAGATTATGCATCTCCCGAATACCGTAGGAACACTTAATGTGTTATCAAATGTCACAACATAACTGGATGATTATAAAGATGCTCTACAGGTGTCTCCGATGGTGTTTGTTGAGTTGGCATAGATCGAGATTAGGATTTGTCACTCCGTGTATCAGAGAGGTATCTCTCGGCCCTCTCGGTAATGACCATCACTATAAGCCTTGCAAGCAATGTGACTAATGAGTTAGTTACAGGATGATGCATTACGGAACGAGTAAAGAGACTTGCCGGTAACGAGATTGAACTAGGTATGATGATACCGACGATCGAATCTCGGGTAAGTAACATACCGATGACAAAGGGAACAACGTATGTTGTTATGCGGTTTGACCGATAAAGATCCGTAGAATATGTAGGATCCAATATGAGCATCCAGGTTCCGCTATTGGTTATTGACCGGAGATGTGTCTCAGTCATGTCTACATAGTTCTCAAACCCGTAGGGTCCGCACGCTTAACGTTCGATGAGTTATGTGATTTGATGACCGAAGTTTGTTCGGAGTCCCAGATGAGATCACGAACATGACAAGGAGTCTCAAAATGGTCGAGACATAAAGATCGATATATTGGAAGGTTATATTCGGACACCAGAATGGTTCCGAAGTGTTTCGGATATTTTCCAGAGTACCGGGAGGTTACCGGAACCCCCCGGGAGAGTAATGGGCCTTAGTGGGCTTTAGGGGAAAGGAGAGAGGGGCCTCAAGGGGTGCCCCCCCCATGGGCTGGTCCGAATTGGACTAGGAGGGGGCAGCGCCCCCCTCCTTCCTTCTCCCCTCCTTCCCCTTCCCTCCTTCTCCTAATTGGAATAGGAAAGGGGGGGCGAATCCTACTTGGACCGGGAGTCCAAGTAGGACTCCTCCTTATGGCGCGCCCCCCTTGGCTGGCCCTCTCCCTCCTTTATATACGTGGGGAGGGCACCCCTAGAACACACATCAAAGTTTCTCTTAGCTGTGTGCGGTGCCCCCCCTCCACAGTTACACACCTCGATCATATCGTCGTAGTGCTTAGGCGAAGCTCTGCGCCGGTAACTTCATCACCACCGTCGCCACGCCGTCGTGCTGACGGAACTCTCCCTTGGCCTCACCTGGATCAAGAGTACAAGGGACGTCATCGAGTTGAACGTGTGCTGAACACGGAGGTGCCGTACATTCAGTGCTAGGATCAGTCGGATCGTGAAGACGTATGACTACATCAACCGCGTTGATAAATGCTTCCGCTTTCGGTCTACGAGGGTACGTGGACACACTCTCCCCGCTCGTTGCTATGCTTCTCCTAGATAGATCTTGCGTGATCGTAGGATTTTTTTTTTGAAATACTACGTTCCCCAACAGATACTACAGCAGACATGCATGTTTATCGTAGCTCACTGTAAGCCGGCTCTCACGTGACATAAGCCATCGTTTAACCTTGACGAGTTCAGGGTCTTTAAAATATTAACTGTCAAGAGTACGGCGGGTCACCTGGCAGAGTAGCAAGTTGCAAACAGGCAGGTTTAACCCGGTCATGGCACGAAAGCCGGTCAAAATGGGTTATACGCTATACTCATTGAGTAGGAAGCCCCCAAACGACCCATAATATGGCATAAAATCCGGCCAAGAGGGTTATACGCGATGCTCATAGAGCAGGAAGCCCCCAAGTGACCAATCATGGCATAAAAGCCGATCAAGAGGGTTATACGCTATGCTCATAGAGCAGGAAGCCCCCAAATGACCAATCATGGAATAAAAGCCGATCAAGAGGGTTATACGCTATGCTCATAGAACAGGAAGCCCCCAAATGACCAATCATGGCATAAGAGCCGATCAAGAGGGTTATATGCTATGCTCATAGAGCAGGAAGCCCCCAGATGACCTGATGATGAATCAACAACGACTCTTGCTCCGAAAATTTTAGACAAAACGATAGAGGCCCCGAAATTTGGGGATGCCGGCTTTATTATATTGATCATAAAAAGGTATGTACATCAATGAAGGTATATACAATGATGAAATCCAGTAACACAAGTGTAGTAAGGCCGAAGATGAGCAATGTTCCACACCCTGTTGGTCTCTTGCTCAGAAGTATGCGATTTCTTGTGCTCACGTATATTAATGAGATAATATGAGCCATTGTTGAGATTCTTACTAACCACAAAAGGTCCTTCCCAAGGCAGGAACAGCTTATGCATATCTGTCTGATCTTGAACCAGTCGAAGCATAAGTTGCCCTCTTGAAACGCCTGAGTTTTAACTCTGCGGCTATGATAGCGGCGCAGGTCTTGTTGATAGATCGGTGAACGAGCCGCCGCAAGGTCACGTTCTTCATCCAAAGCATCAAGTGTGTTCTGACACATCGTCTCATTATTAGTTTCAACGTAAGCCGCCACTCTGGGCGAGTCATGACGAATATTGCTGGGGAGAACCGCCTCTGCGCCATAAACCATGAAAAAAGGCGTATAACCTGTTGATCTGTTGGGGTGGTTCTAATACTCCAAAGGACTGAAGAAAGCTCTTCCACCCAACAACCCGGCGTTCGCTCCAAAGGAACCATAAGACGGGGATTAATGCCTCTTAAAATTTCTTGGTTAGCCCATTCTGCTTGACCATTAGACTGTGGATGAGCCACGGAGGAAACATCAAGCCGGATATGCTCTCTTTGATAGAACTCCTTCATAGCACCTTTGGACAGATTAGTGCCATTATCAGTGATAATACTATGAGGTTAACCAAAGTGGAAGATCAACTTTTTAACAAACTGAACTGCAGTCGCCACATCACACTTGCTAACTGGCTCTGCCTCAACCCACTTGGCAAACTTGTCAACCGCCACCAAAAGGTGGGTCTTCTTATCCTTAGACCTCTTGAATGGTCCAACCACATCAAGCCCCCAGAATGCAAATGGCCAAGTTATTGGAGTCATCTGCAATTATTGAGCCGGCACATGAGCTCTTCTGGAGAATTTCTGACACCCATCACACTTGCTAACAATATCCTCTGCATCAGCATGAGCTGTTAACCAGTAAAACCTATGATGAAAGGCTTTTGCGACCATAGATTTTGAGCCGACATGATGACCACAATCGCCTTCATGAATCTCTCATAAAATTTCATGGCCCTCCTCAGGAGAAACACAGCGTTGGAACACGCCTGTCACACTGCATCGGTGTAACTCGCCGTTGATAATAGTCATAGACTTAGACCTCCTGGTGACCTATCGTGCAAAAGTTTCATCCTCAGGTAACTCGCCCCGGGTCATATAAGCTAAATAAGGCAACGTCCAATCAGGAATAACATGAAGGGCCGCCACCAGTTGTGCCTTCAAGTTAGGAACAGCAAGGTCTTCCTCAGAAGGTAACTTGATCAAAGGATTGTGTAACACATCAAGGAATACATTAGGAGGCACCGGCTTACGTTGAGACCCAAGCCGAGACAATGCATCAGCCGCCTCGTTCTTCCGTTGATCAAGGTGATCCACCTCATAACCCTTAAAATGACCAGCAATATTATCAACCGCCCGGCGATAAGCCGCCATGAGCGGGTCTTTAGAGTCCCACTTGCCAGAGACTTGTTGTGCCACAAGATCTGAGTCGCCCAGGCATCTAACTCGGCTAGTTTCATTTCCTTAGCCATACGGAGCCCATGGAGCAAAGCTTCATACTCAGCTGCGTTGTTAGTGCAAGGAAACATTAACCTTAAAACGTAACAGAATTTATCACCTCGAGGGGAAGTCAAAATAACTCCAGCCCCCGAGCCTTCCAACTGCCTGGACCCATCGAAATGAATTGTCCAATATGTGTTGTGAGGCTTCTCCTCAGGTGTTTGCAACTCTGTCCTGTCATTGATGAAATCCACAGAGCTTGAGATTTGATTGCTGTTCTTGGCACATACTTTAGATTATGAGGTCCAAGCTCAATTGCCCACTTAGCAACCCGGCATGTGGCTTCTCTATTTTGAATAATATCTCCTAAAGGAGTAGAGCTGGCCAAAGTAATAGGATGACCAAGAAAATAATGCTTCAGCTTGCGACTCGCCATGAACACCCCAAACACCAATTTCTGCCAATGTGGATATCATTGCTTGGACTCAGTCAATACCTCACTGACATAATAAGCCGACCATTGAACTAGGTACTCCTTACCTGCCTCCTAACGCTCCACGACAACTGCTATGCTGACTTCTTTATTATTAGCCGCCACGTACAGGAGCAAGGGCTCTTTTTCATTAGGAGCAGCTAGGATGGGTGGCTCAGCTAACTATTTCTTGAGATCCTCAAACTCTTAATTAGCCGCATCACTCCAAACAAAGTGATCCGTCTTTTTCATTGTTTGATATAAAGGAATTGCTTTCTCTCCTAGGCGACTTATAAACCGGCTCAAAGCCGCAATGCGACCCGCCAGACGCCAAATGTCATTAACACACGCCGGCTTAGAAAGCGACGTGATGGCTTTAATCTTCTCTGGGTTAGCTTCAATACCCCGTTCTAAGACCAGAAAACCCAACAGTTTACCTGCAGGCACACCAAAGATACACTTGGTCGGGTTAAGCATCATTTTGTAGACCCGGAGATTGTTAAAAGTTTCTTTCAGATCATCCAGAAGAGTCTCCTTCTCCCTAGACTTGACCACAATATCATCCACATAAGCATGAATGTTGCGCCCAATCTGACTATGAGAAAAGTTCTGAACACAGCGCTAATAAGTCGCATGTGTACTTTTAAGCCCAAAGGGCATGGAAGCATAGCAGAAAGCTCCTAAAGGTGTGATGAAACTCGTCTTCTCTTGGTCTTTAATTGCCATTTTGATCTGATGATAACCAGAATAAGCATCCAGGAAGCATAAACTCTCACAACCCGTCGTTGCATCAGTGATCTGGTTGATACCGGGAAGAGCAAATGGATCAGCTAGACAAGATTTGTTGAGATCTATGTAGTCAACACACATACGCCATGTGTCGTTCTTCTTAAGTACAAGCACAGGGTTAGCCAACCACTCAGGGTGAAAAAATTCCACGATGAAACCAGCTGCTAAGAGCCGGGCCACCTCCTCTCTGATAGCCTTACGTCGCTCTTCATTGAAACGACGAAGGAACTGTTTGACCGGCATAAACTTAGGATCCACATTAAGAGTGTGCTGGGCGAATTATCTCGGTGCAACAGGCACGTCAGAACGCTTCCATGAAAAGATGTCCCGATTCTCACGGATGAACTTGAGAGGATCGAGAAGAGGTGTCTAGAGGGGGGTGATTAGACCCTTAACAAAGAAAAGTAGTAGTTTTTAATTTCTTCAAGTTAAGGTGGAGTTTTAGCACAAGCTTAAACATTCACAATACATTTCAAGCAAGCATGGCAAGAGTATACGAGCAGCGGAAAGTAAAGCATGCAAGTTGCAAGAATGTAAAGGGATGGGATTGGAGTGTGCAAACGCAATTGGAGACACGGAGATTTTTGGCGTGGTTCCGATAGGTGGTGCTATCGTACATCCATGTTGATGGAGACTTCAACCCACGAAGGGTAACGGTTGCGCGAGTCCACGGAGGGCTCCACCCACGAAGGTTCCACAAAGAAGCAACCTTGTCTATCCCACCATGGTCATCGCCCATGAAGGACTTGCCTCACTAGGGTAGATCTTCACGAAGTAGGCGATCTCCTTGCCCTTACAAACTCCTTGGTTCAACTCCACAATCTTGATGGAGGCTCCCAAGTGACACCTAACCAATCTAGGAGACACCACTCTCCAAAAGGTAATAGATGGTGTGTTGATGATGAACTCCTTGCTCTTGTGCTTCAAATGATAGTCTCCCCAACACTCAACTCTCTCTCACAGATTTGAATTTGGTGGAAAGAATATTTGTGGAAAGCAACTTGGGAAAGGCTAGAGATCAAGATTCTTGTGGTTGGATTGGAATATCTTGGTCTCAACACATGAGTAGGTGGTTCTCCCTCAGAAAATGTATGCTGGAAGTGTAGGCACGTTCTAATGGCTCTCTTCACGAATGAAGAGTGGGTAGAGGGGTATATATAGCCTCCACACAAAATCTAACCGCTACACACAATTTACCAGACTCGGTGGTGTCGGATTACGGGTTCCGGCAAAACCCTTGAGGTTCGAACTCTGGGGTGCGCACGAAGATCTCTCTCCCCCTAGCTCACACTCTCGCAACGATCCCAAAGCCTAGCTCACCGAACCCGAGGAACAAGGGACACAAGAGTTTATACTGGTTCGGGCCACCGATGCGGTGTAATATCCTACTCTAGTGTGGTGTGGTGGATTGCCTTGTAGGATGAGGATGAACAAGTACAAGGGAAGAACAACCTCCTGAGGAGACGTGCTCTTAAGCTCGGTGAGCTGGTGTGTGTGAGGATGGAGTGGATCCGATCCAAGATGAGTTGCCTCCTATGGTGGTGGCTAGTCCTATTTATAGAGGCCCTGGTCCTCTTCCCACATGTTTAGGCGGGAAGGGATCCCACAACGACCGATTTGAAGGGGGGCAGCTAGTACAAGCTATCCTGACAAAAGGTGGTCTTCGCCTGCCAAAGGCTCTGGTGGTGACGACGTCGTGGGCTCCGCGGTGACCTCCACCATGCCGTCCTACTGGTCTTGGTCATGTTGCACCGATATGGAAACCTTTGCCTGATGCCTCGGGGACTCCTCGCCTGCGTATGCTCCTTTAGCACCAAAGAGGAAACCAGTACTCTGCGCCCGCTGGCGCCCGCCTTGCGCCCGCCTGGCCTTGGTCGTCATGGCTCACGTCACAGAAACATCACGAGGTGCCCCTCGCCTTGATCTCTCTGCTCCTCGCGAGCCAGCCTAGTGAGGCTGCCCCTGAGGAGGTCTTGTGTGCTCGGCCTCGCGAGGCTTGGCCCCTTGCGAGGGTCTTGAGTGTTGCTGGTGAAGATGGGTCATACCGGGCCGTTGTGGAGCCATGTCGTGGGCCGCAGGCAGGCAAGTCTGGGGACCCCCGTTCCCAGGACGCCGACAGGTGGGACCGAATCATGAAACTCGGTCAGACCGATTTAGTTCAAAATGTGAACGTTAGGATTTTCGGTGGGACCGATATGATCAATTTGGTGGGACCAATGTGCTAGGGTTAGGGTAAAACCTCATCTCGGTTTGACCGATTACACAAACTCGATGGGATCGATTTTGGTAATAATCTAACCAGAGAGTTGGTCAGGCAAACTCGGTGATACCGATTACATATCTCGGTGAGACCGAAATTATTGCAACAGGAAACAGAGAGTTTGCAAGCCCATCTCGGTGAGACCGAGATCCCACCGGTGAGACCGAACTAACTAGGGTTTTTGGAAGTGGCTATGTCAAGTGAACTCGGTGGCGCCGGATGGATCAAAACGGTGGGGCCGAGTTTGACTTTTGGTTTGGGACATATGTGGATATGAGAAAGTGGTTGAGGGCTTTTGGAGCATATCACTAAGCACTTTGAGCAAGCAAGCCATTAAGCAACACCTCATCCCCTTTTAATAGTATTGGCTTTTCCTATGGACTCAATGTGATCTTGGATCACTAAATGAAAATGAAGAGTCTTGAGTTTTTGAGCTTTTGCCAAACTTCTGTCCTTAGCATCTAGAAGGGGTTCCACATCCTCTTGTCCACGCCACTCCACTGTTGAACTCATCTGAAATATACTAGATAAAAGTATTAGTCCAACAAGAGATATGTTGACATTAATTACCAAAATCACCCAGGGTGCACTTGTGCTTTCAATCTCCCCCTTTTTGGTAATTGATGACAACATACATCATAGCTTTAGATAAAGATATAGAGAATAGCAAGTAAAGCTTTGGAAGGACATGTAACATGCATAGGCTCCCCCTACATGTACGCAATCATGTAAATATGGAATATAAGAGCATGTGACTGCATAAGCATGACAGAGCAAGCAATGTGTTACATGTATCTTGGCTATATGCATCAGAGTAAATGATGTGAATATAGGAATTGCACCTTCATGTTCATGAGTCCTTCTTGCAAACAATATGTACATCAGCAAGAGATCATCATGCACATGAGTGTAATGCATATACTTACCTTGTGGTCTTGAGCTGGCTTAGGAAGGGATGAACCTGAGTAAACAAGGTTAGATAACACAGAAACATCTACTAAACAGAGCAAGAGCTGCAAACCACAAGAGTACCAAGATTGGGATGACATGTAGTGAGTGAGTACTAGGTACTCTATTGGATATAGACATGTCCCCAAAGGGTAAAAGATATGCAATGAATTCGAAGATTTCCTTCCCTTAGATATCTTTCTCCCCCTGAATCTTATATTGGATAATGGGAGAATACAGGGAAAAGAAAATCAGAGCAAGTCAATCCAGAGCACAAAAATCATAACACAAACTAACATGTCTTTCCCCTCTTAAAGACATGCGACTTCTCTCCTCTTGAATACCACTCTGGGGTCTCTCTCCCTTTGAAGTGATTAAGTACTCTCCCCCTATGATGTGATTAAGCTTTGATGTGAGATCTCTCTCCCCCTTTGACATCAATTTCCAAGAAGGGATCTTCTGGAGTGTGAGTCAAAATAGGTTTGGTCCTCGAGTCACAAAGCAAAGGAGCATGTAGAATGTGATGCAGGTAGAGGACTAGAATCATTGAGTGGAGCTGGAGCAAATATGCAGGATCAAATGGCAAAGTGTCTTCTTAGCATTGAAATCAGTAACACCGAGTTGTTTTCTTTGGTGGCACCGAAATGGTTCGGTTTGACCGAAAGAGACAGACCAGTGTGACCGAGTTCAACACAGAGAGAACACTAGCCACCTCAGCTCACTGGGCAAATAAGATCTCACAAAGATTTGTAAGGAATTAACTGGAAGATTTGCAATGAATTGGATGCATGGAATGCAGAGCAAAACAGAGAAAAGAAAAGAAATCTAGATGAAGCCTTTTATTTTGTTAAAGAAGGGGAACAAATATGCAAGGAACAAATGCAAGAACTCAGAGAAACACTAGAGAACTTTATCTAGAATTGGTCGGCGCCAAAGTCACCTATGTTAGATTATATTGACTGAGGAGTCAAGTGAGAACACTTGATCGTAGGTCATACTCATCGTTTAAGCTCAAAATGGGGTTTCCATTTTTCTTTTAAGCATTTTGATGTATTCGCATCTTGTTGAGCTGCGTTGACCCATGAGTTGGGGTAAAGCTTCTCTAAGATGGAATATCATACCTTGGGTGGTGGTGTTGAACTTGATCATGTAGTTGAACTTGTGTGGGATGCTCAAGGTTGATGTAGCTCATCAATGGTTGGGAGCACCGCTTGTAGTTTGTCATCTGCCTACATGGGTTAGTCTTGCAAGGAAGAGCACTTGTGTATCCAAAATGACAATCATGAAATTTGATACCAAATAAAATTTGATATATAGAATTTGTCAAAGGATACATTGAAGGGTTTCATGCTTCCTTGACTTCAACCACCATATTGTAGAGACTTGGTGATGTAGAGATTGCTCAAGATGTGAGTGATTTGCAATCTCATTGATTTAGATCCATCCAAGTACCTACAAGGTTTAGATAGCATGCAAGGGTACAAATATATCCAAGACATATGATCATCATCATAAGAGAAATATCAAGGATTAGTCATAGGCTCATGCCTTGCATGTATGCAAATGGAGTTTCTACTCCAAGTTTGAAGCATCAATGATGTTCAATTCACCTCTCAAACGGCAAAATACTTTCTCATCAAGCGGTTTGGTGAATATATCCGCCAATTGCTTATCAGTACGAACATGCTTGAGATCAATGTCTCCTTTAGCAACATGATCTCGAATGAAATGATGACAAACTTCGATATGCTTAGTTCGAGAATGTTGCATGGGATTATGAGCAATCTTAATAGCAATTTCATTGCCACAAAGCAATGGAACATGTTTCACATTGATCCCATAATCCTTAAGAGTTTGGGTCATCCAAAGTAATTGAGCACAACATGAACCGGCGGCAATGTATTCCGCTTCGGCGGTGGATAAGGATAGCGGGTTTTGTTTCTTGGAGGACCATGACACAAGAGATCTACCAAGAAATTGACAAGTACCCGAAGTGGACTGTCTATCAACCTTGTCTCCGGCATAGTCCGAGTCGGAGTAGCCAACAAGATCAAAAGAAGATCTCTTAGGATACCAAATGCCAAAGTCTGGTGTGTGAATTAAGTATCTCACTATCCTTTTCACAGCCTTAAGATGACATTCTTTAGGGGCCGCTTGATATCGTGCACGCATGCACACACTTAGCATAATATCGGGATGGGAGGCACATAGATATAACAATGAACCAATCATAGAGCGGTAAACCTTTTGGTCAACCGATTTGCCATCCTTGGTCAAGTCAAGATGTCCACTAGTAGGCATGGGTGTTTTCATACCTTTGCTTTCTTGCATGTTGAACTTCTTGAATAATTCCTTAGTGTACTTTGTTTGAGAAACAAAGGTGCCTTCCTTAGTTTGCTTGATTTGCAAACCAAGAAAGAACTTGGGTTCACTCATCATAGACATCTCAAACTTCTTCGACATTAGCTTCCCAAACTTTTCACTAAAATAAGGGTTAGTCGAACCAAATATGATATCATCAACATAAATTTGGCACACAAATAATTCACCATTAACCCTTTTAGTAAAAAGAGTAGAATCTATCTTTCCAATCTCAAAGCCTTTTTCAATAAGGAACTTGGTCAGGCATTTATACCACGCTCTAGGGGCTTGTTTGAGACCATAAAGAGCTTTGTGAAGTTTGTAAACATGGTCGGGTTTCTTAGGATTAACAAAGCCGGGAGGTTGCTTAACATAAACTTCCTCCTCAATTTCACCATTTAGAAAAACACTTTTAATGTCCATTTGGTACAAAGTAATATCATGGTGATTAGCATAGGCAAGTAAGATGCGGATGGACTCAAGTCTAGCAACGGGGGCGTATGTCTCACCATAGTCCATACCTTCGACTTGAGTGTAGCCTTGGGCGACGAGACGTGCTTTGTTGCGAACGACTCGTCCATCTTCGTCTTGGTTGTTGCGAAACACCCATTTGGTACCGATGATGTTGTGGTTGTTGTCGGGCTTCTCTACCAATGTCCACACTTGGTTTCTCTCAAAGTTGTGTAGCTCTTCATGCATGGCATTTATCCAATTCGGATCTTCCAATGCTTCTTCAACCTTCATAGCAGGTTCAATGCTAGAGATGAATGAATAATGCTCACCAAAATTAGCCAAATGAGTTTTAGAGCGAGTGATTCTCCCGGTTTGGATATCACTGAAGATTTGTTCGACGGGATGGTCTCTTGAGACTCTTGCTAGAACTCATGAGAGCTTTTGCTTGGGTCGGGGTGGAACATCTTCTTCATCATCTTGTTCTTCTTCTTGGCCTTCTTCATTGTTGACGTTGTCGTTCTCTTGTCTAGGTGGAGAGGGAGGTTGATTAGGTTCATCTTGGTGTACTTCCTCGTTTTCTTCATCTTGGCGTGTCCCATTTGTGGATGCTTCCATGTCAACTCTTGGTTCACCTTCTTGTGAGGTAGAAGCTTCCACTTGGACGGACGAGGTACTCTGTTTCACCTCCATTGGACGAATCTTGCCAATAGACAAGTCTTGGATTGCTTCCGAAGGGTCTTTGTCTCTGTCGGGGAAATGACACCTATGGGATCACTGGAATCCCTTCTATGGTCGGCGGGCGCGGGGTTGTGAGAAGAGCAGGTTTAGGAGCTAGCACAAAGAACGTTTACCCAGGTTCGGGCCGCGAGGATGCGTAATACCCTAGTCCTGCTTTGGTGTGTATTTCAGAGTGTTCTTGAGCTCTCGAACTAGCTACGGTGGCTGTGTAGTTCCAAAGAGCCAAATCCTTCTCCTGGTCGCCTCGGGCCTCCTTTTATAGGCAAAAGGGGTCGCCACAGTGGCACACAGGAGGTGGAAAGGCATACAGTGCACGAGCTTATCGCCCGGCATTACGGGACAAAGCACATTAAATGCGCTACTTAGGTGTCCATTAGCTTTATCGGGGACGGGAACGAGGCCCGTCCCGTCCGCCGCCGCTCCGCCTCGCTTCAACACGCGCCCAGGCCAGCGATGCGTGCAGCGCCATGTAGGCAGGCAGGCTCCTGAGGTGGCGTGGTGGTGGAGTCTTCATGAAGATCTGCATGCCACCATGCAGGTGCGTGCTGGGTCGGTGTAGAGGCCGCCCGTCGCCACGCAGATGCCTGCCCAGCTGGTTGAGCTAGCAGCTGGTTGGGGATGGCGGTGGAGTCTTGGCAGGTGTGGGCCTGGCTGCGGCCCTGCTGACGCCCTCAGCAAGGGTCTTGCCGGGGGGCCGACAAGGGTCTTGCCGTGGCACTGCGGTCGTCCCCGGCAAGGCGCCTGCCGGGGGTCTTGTGGATTTCCTCGGCTAGAATCCCGCCGAGGGTCGCCGTCTTCTGGTCCTCATCTGATCCTGTGCATTCATGATCTTGGACAAAGATCTGCTTGCCACCACAGAGGTGCCTCCCGAGCCCTGGGTTCAATGTAGTTGTTGGCGGCGTTTGGAACCCTTGGGCTCAAGGGTGGCTCGCTCTGCTGGCGTTGGGCAAGTTGCCCCGGCAAGGCTCTTGTCGGGGCCGCGGAGGCTACCCCGGCAAGGGTCTTGCCGGGGGAGTCCACCTCGCCCCTTTGCCCTTTTATGCTTCTGGTCTTGGCGTTGCCTTGTTTGTCTTGCGCTTCGGTTTTCCTCCGGCTTCCCTCCTCTGCCCTGCTATGTGCGGCCGCGGCACGCGGCTCTGACTGCCCGTGCACAAGTAAAGGGGTCAAAAGGAGAGCCCCTACTTTTGCACACCGATAGGAGCCCCCGGGTCTGGGCCACACATAAGTGCGACGCATTGTTGGGCCAGGCCCAGAACGGTGCGCGGGCAAGTGGGGCGGATTTTACTGTAGTAACTTTTCGTCCGCTGCGCTTCCCCGCGACCCGCGTTGAACGCGCGACATGGAGGGTCGTGCGTGACGTGGGGGTCATGCGTGGGGCGGTTCCCGCACGCATGCGTCACGTCGCAATAAAGAGGTGGCTCGCGCCTTCCCAAAAAAAGAGGGAGGCATGATGTCTACTACGAAACCTTATTCTTGTAGACGTTGTTGGGCCTCCAAGTGCAGAGGTTTGTAGGACAGTAGCTAATTTCCCTCAAGTGGATGACCTAAGGTTTATCAATCCATGGGAGGCGTAGGATGAAGATGGTCTCTCTCAAGCAACCCTGCAACCAAATAACAAAGAGTCTCTTGTGTCCCCAACACACCCAATACAATGGTAAATTGTATAGGTGCACTAGTTCGGCGAAGAGATGGTGATACAAGTGCAATATGGATGGTAGATATAGGTTTTTGTAATCTAAAAGTATAAAAACAGCAAGGTAAATAATGATAAAAGTGAGCATAAACGGTATTGCAATGCTAGGAAACAAGGCCTAGGGTCCATACTTTCACTAGTGCAAGTTCTCTCAACAATAATAACATAATTGGATCATATAACTATCCCTCAACATGCAACAAAGATTCACTTCAAAGTTACTAATAGCGGAGAACAAACGAAGAGATTATGGTAGGGTACGAAACCACCTCAAAGTTATTCTTTCTGCTCGATCTATTCAAGAGTCAGTAGTAAAATAACACGAAGCTATTCTTTCCGTTCAATCTATCATAGAGTTCGTACTAGAATAACACCTTAAGACACAAATCAACCAAAACCCTAATGTCACCTAGATACTCCAATGTCACCTCAAGTATCTGTGGGTATGATTATACGATATGCATCACATAATCTCAGATTCATCTATTCAACCAACACAAAGAACTTCAAAGAGTGCCCCAAAGTTTCTGCCGGAGAGTCAAGACGAAAACGTGTGCCAACCCCTATGCATAGGTTCATGGGTGGAACCCGCAAGTTGATCACCAAAACATACATCAAGTGGATCACGTGATATCCCATTGTCACCACGGATAAGCACGGCAAGACATACATCAAGTGTTCTCAAATCCTTAAAGACTCAATCCGATAAGATAACTTCAAAGGGAAAACTCAATCCATTAGAAGAGAGTAGAGGGGGAGAAACATCATAAGATCCAACTATAATAGCAAAGCTCGCGATACATCAAGATCGTACCACCTCAAGAACACGAGAGAGAGAGAGATCAAACACATAGCTACTGGTACATACCCTCGGCCCCGAGGGTGAACTACTCCTTCCTCGTCATGGAGATCGCCGGGATGATGAAGATGGCCACCGGTGAGGGATCCCCTGAGGGAGTCCTGGATTAGGGGGTCCTCGGACAGCTGGACTATATCCTTTGGCCGGACTGTTGGACTATGAAGATACAAGATTGAAGACTTTGTCCCGTGTCCGGATGGGACTCTCCTTGGCGTGGAAGGCAAGCTTGGCAATACGGATATGTAGATCTCCTCCCCTGTAACTGACTCTGTGTAACCCTAGCCCGCTCCGGTGTCTATATAAACTGGAGGGTTTAGTCCGTAGGACAACAACAATCATACCATAGGCTAGCTTCTAGGGTTTAGCCTCTATGATCTCGTCGTAGATCAACTCTTGTAATACTCATATCATCAAGATCAATCAAGCAGGAAGTAGGGTATTACCTCCATCGAGAGGGCCCGAACCTGGGTAAACATCGTGTCCCCCGCCTCCTGTTACCATCTGCCTTAGACGCACAGTTCGGGACCCCCTACCCGAGATCCGCCGGTTTTGACACCGACATTGGTGCTTTCATTGAGAGTTCCACTGTGCCGTCACCACAAGGTTTGATGGCCCCTTCGATCATCGGCAACGATGCGATCCAGGGTGAGGTTTTCCTCCCCGAACAGATCTTCGTGTTCGGCGGCTTTGCACTGCGGGCCAACTCGCTTGGCCATCTGGAGAAGATCGAGAGCTACGCCCCTGGCCATCAGGTCAGGTTTGGAAACTTGAACTATACCGCTGACATCCGCGGAGACTTGATCTTCGACGGATTCGAGCCCATGTCAGGTGCGCCGCACAGTCACGACGGGCATGACTTAGCTCTGCCGATGGACAGTGTTCAGGAGATCCCACCTGCAGCTACTCCGGCTTTCAATCCGGAGCAGATTGCGCCGTCCAAGGACGGGTGGATGGACCCCGCCACGGAGGCCGCACACTCAGCGGCGATAGAGCCGAATACTGACTTCACCTCTTATGAGACCCGTGTTGCCAGACACTTGGATTCGTCCCCAGCCACGGGCTCTGAGCCGCCTACGTCCATGCCTATCGAATCTGAATGGGCGCCGATCATGGAGTTTACCACCGCGGATATCTTTCAGTACTCGCCTTTTGGCGATGTGCTAAATTCATTAAGGTCTCTCTCCTTGTCAGGAGGCCCTTGGGCGAACTATGTCCGGCTCGAATGGGAGGCGGACGACGAAGAAATTCGTTCCCCACCCACCACCCACTTAATAGCCACTATCGATGACTTAACCGACATGCTCGATTTCGACTCCGAAGACATCGACGGTATGGACGACGATGCAGGAGAAGAACAGGACCACCGTCCACAGGGCGCTGGACAGCCACTTCATCACATGATATATATATATGGTGGATACACCCAAAGAAAACAATGACGAGGAACGGAAGGATGCAGCGAGGGATAGTTCCCTCGAGAAGCAACCAAAGCGACGGCGTAGGCGTCGCTCCAAATCCCGCCTCGGCAAAAACAGCGATAACAGCGCAAGAAAAAATAATACCCCGGTCGACCCCAGAGGAAACAACGACCACCCGGACCCAGCGACAGAGCAGGATGAACCAGCGGATGGCGAACATAGTACAGAGCCGCTGTCCGATCACGGCGACGCCGAGGATAAAGCTCACCAACCTCTCTTCGGAGAGGAAAACAGTCCGGACGACGATGCACACATCATCCCGGAAGGGCACTTGGAACAAGAGAACCTCCATAGAAGGCTTATTGCCACTGCGAGGAGTCTGAAGAAGCAGAAGCAAAGGCTTAAGGCCGCGCAGAATACGCTCAACAGTAGATGCAACAAAGTGCTCAACACTGAAGAAAAGTACGGTGGCAGTCGCCACACAAAGAGCTATCCAAAGCGCAAGCTGCTGCCTGAATTCGATGACGAGGCTTTAGAGCCCACACAGCCGAAAAATAAAACGGCCAATCAGCCGGATCGACCACCCCGTGGCCGCGATAGGGCGGCTAACGATGTCGGTATGACCAGGTCCATCTATGGATCTAGGAAGCGCGCTCCGGCACAGAATCAAAACAGAACACTACAACCGTCAGAACGTCATGACACGTCCAAGTACAGGGGTGCTGCCCACCCCCTATGCTTCATCGATGAGGTGCTGGATCACGAATTCCCAGAGGGATTCAAACCCGTGAACATAGAGGCGTACGACGGAACGACAGACCCTGGGGTCTGGATTGAGGACTTTATACTTCATATCCATATGGCTCGCGGAGACGATCTCCACGCCATCAAGTACTTGCCCCTCAAGCTGAAAGGACCAGCTCGACGCTGGCTGAAGAGCCTCCCCAAAAATTCAATTGGAAGTTGGGAGGAGCTTGAGGATGCTTTTAGGGCTAACTTTGAAGGGACCTATGTCCGACCTCTGGATGCAGACGATTTAAGTCATATAATTCAACAGCCCGGAGAGTCAGCCCGAAAGCTTTGGAACAGATTTCTCACCAAGAAGAACCAAATCGTCGACTGCCCAGACGTCGAAGCCTTAGCAGCTTTCAAACACAGCGTCCGAGACGAATGGCTCGCCAGACACCTCGGCCAAGAAAAACCGACGACAATGGTAGCCCTAACAAGCCTTATGACCCGCTTTTGCGCGGGCGAAGATAGCTGGCTGGCCCGTAGTAGCACCAGCGACCCAGGCACGTCTAAAGTCAGGGATGGCAATGGAAAACCACGACGCAGTAAAAGCAAGCGTCGAAATAACGAAGACAGCCCAGACAACACGGTGGTAAACGCTGGATTTAGGGGCTCTCGACCCGGTCAACGGAAAAAACCTTTCAAAGGCAACAGAGATGGACCGTCCAGCCTAAACAAGATTCTAGACAAATTATGTCAGATTCATGGCACCTCCGATAAACCTGCAAATCACACCCACAAAGAATGCTGGGTCTTCAAGCAGGCCGGCAAGCTAAACGTCGAACACAAGGGGAGGGAGACACCAAGTGAAGACAAGGATGAGCCTCGCCAGCAAAACACTGGGGGACAGAAAAAATTCCCACCAGAGGTCAAAATAGTGAACATGATTCACGTAACAAAAAGGAGGAGCAAACACGCACTCCGAGACATATGCGCCGTAGAGCCCGTCACCCCTAAGTTCAACCCTTGGTCGGCCTGCCCGATCACTTTTGATCGTAGGGATCACCCGACTAGTATCCGGCACGGAGGATTGGCTGCCTTGGTGCTAGACCCAATAATCGACGGATACCATCTCACCCAAGTCCTCATGGACGGCGGCAGTAGTCTTAATCTGATATATCAGGACACAGTCCGCAAAATGGGGATAGACCCGAAAAGAATCAGCCAAAGCAATACTACCTTTATAGGAGTAATACCGGGCCCAGAGGCCCGTTGTACAGGCTCTCTAGTACTAGAGGTTGTATTCGGTTCTCCCGACAACTTCCGAAGTGAAAAGTTAACCTTCTACATCGCTCCATTCCGAAGCGGCTATCAAGCACTACTCGGAAGAACAGCCTTCGCTCGTTTTAATGCAGTACCGCACTACGCTTCTCTTAAGCTTAAGATGCCCGGTCCACGTGGCATCATCATAGTTAGCGGAAACACTGAGCGTTCCTTACGCGCGGAAGAATGTGTGGCGGCTTTAGCAGCCGAACACTAAACGGCCTCTCTCCAACCAGAATAAATGGTCGGTCGTCAAGACCGCGGACACGGCTAGACGAGTCCGGCGCACCACTAGCTGTAACAGCTTAGATAAACCTAAGATTGGTTTGATGGATATACCCCCATAGGCGATACAAGGGGCTTCCCGCATGTAAAAAGGACTACAGTTCGGCTTTATCTCATTTAGATTGCATTTTAATGAGAATAATCAGTTTTTCGCACGACGACTTTCATCTAAGTTTTTCTCTTTTACAGATGACAACCGTGCTACACCCTTCCAGGATACGGCACAACGGAGACACAGGCGCAGACGTGCAGCAGGGCCCCGCTCAAAGGTTTCTTTTTAGAATAAGACACTGTGTAAACCTTTCTTACTGTCTCTTATTGCTTCACACCCTCCGGATACTCAACACAACCGAGAGGTATGCTGGCGTTATTGGCATTTCGCCACGTCAGACTAATGCCCGTACCTGGAAATTCAGGGTTCAAGGGCGTTACTCAGCCCGGTATATATTGTAAAGACCGAATACCTTAGGGAGTGTTCGGCGTCGCGAGTTTGGCCTTATATGCATCAGCTCCGAATCATGTCTTTGGTCAAATGTTGGGTTTGCCCGGCTCCCGTGTTTTGCTACCTTGCGTTCCGCTCTATAGGCTAAGGTGGCACCGGGAGAACTACTGCGATTGTGCCCTGGTTCATCTGGACGAGCACCTCAGTAGAGAAAGTCAAAAACTGACTGTCATGATAAAGCGCGAGACTGGTCAACCACTCGATGACTCATCGGAATCTTCGCGATTCCTACGCATTAACGAAGGACCGGTTTCCCGGTCATGTATGTACGCGCACCGTACTCGGATAGACACGGAAGTACCAGGGGCTATATAGTAGCCCCACCGTCAAACTCCTATGGCTAAGTGAAAGTGTTAAAGCAATATAGTCCGATTGCCTTGTTCGCCGCGTTATCTCCTCCTTAATGGACCAAGACGTTGGATCAAGTATGAATACGCGCTTTTTCGAACACCCCCGCATTATATGCGTGGGGGCTGAAGGCGATGACTGCAAACTTTCAGGTTATATATACATACATAAACGGCCGCACAGGAGGCATCATACTACTTTCAAGCAAAAGTATAAACACAGCCTTTATAATCATAATAGCATTGTTTTTACAATTGGGATACATGTCACTAGAACATGATACTCTTCGAGCACTGAGCCTCTATTAAACGAGCGCCTTCTAGGACTTCTTCAAAATAGTGCTCGGCCGATACCCGGCCTACGGCCGAACTCTGGGTTGCAATAGCGGTGGCCTCCATCTCTGCCCAGTATGTCTTGACACGGGCAAGAGCCATCCGCGCACCCTCTATGCACGCCGACCTCTTCATAGCGTCGATATGCGGCACAGCACCAAGGAATCGTTGCACTAAGCCAAAATAACTATTCGGCCTTGGTCCTTCCGGCCAAAGATGATCCACAACAGACCTCATGGCAAGCCCGGACAACCTATGGAGCTCGGCCCACTCGGCCATTTGCTCATTTAACAGCAGCGGACGCACTGGAACATTGAACTGCGACCAAAACAACTTTTCCACTTCATGATCTTTTTGATCTTTGAAAAACTCGGTCGCATCAGCAGCACTCGCTGCCAAATCCAAGTACACGTCTGCAGAACTCCATAATTGATCCAGAAGGGCATACTTAGGATCTCCAAACTTTGTCCGCAACAAAAAGGGCTTCCCAGCCGCGATATCTCTGGCTTGACGTTGCTCCTCCTTCGTCGCTCTGATTTTAGAATGGGCTTCCTTGGCTGCTACCATGGCTTTCTCCAGGTTCGCCATCTTTGTTTGGCTTTCCTTTTCAAGAAGCTCATAATGGTCGGCGGCATCTTTCAACTCAACAGCCATCTTGGCTATTTTCTCTTTGATCTGGCAATGTGCGGCCTGTTCGGCTCTTAGCTCTTCGACCGCCTTTAGGGCAGCCGCATCACTCTTCCTGGCTTGCTCCTTGGCTCGGGCAAGTTCTGCCCGAAGGGTCTCCACGGCGGCAGCTCCATCTGCAGTCACATCATATTACAGATACTAGCATCATGCTCCTCTTAATATATGTTGACCACCGGAGAATACATACCATGTGCCTCGTCAAGCCGCTTGTTTACAAGCACGATGTCGGCATCTGCCGCATCAAGTTGCCGCTTCAGATCAGCAAACTCACCAGTCCGGCTAGCCACCGAACCCTCAGTCGCCTACACATGAAAGCAGCATGATCATTACCTGGGACTATGATCCTATGTTTTCCCCCTTTCGACAGCAACCAGAGTCTCAGGGGCTACTATCTGCATAGAGCGCACCTAGCGTGTGCGGTACCGTCAAAAAATATATATATTACTTTGCGTGCCTCAAAGCCTCTTAGCAGGCTCATAAAGGCTCCATGCAACCCACTTTCGGCGGATGAAATTCTCTCAAACACCGTACCCATTAGAGTACGATGCGCCTCTGAGATAGCCGCTTGCTCCAGAAGACTCATCAGTGCGTCCGGTCGTGCGCCGGACAGTCCAGGACTCTTTGTGTGGCTCTCCTTAGGATCCGAATACTCCGAACTTTGGGTGGCCGAAGGGTTACCTTCTGGCCTTGGCGGATCAGGAGAAATCCTCCGTGACGACACCTCAGGGTCGTCCGCCTCACGAGGCGGGGAGGCACGGGGAGGCGTTTCGCTCTCCATCATCTCCGGAAGAAGATCCCCCGAAGACGAACTCTGTCGAGAAGGGCTACGATCCGAACTACAAGACATACGTCTCGGTTATTGTTCTCAGAAATGAAGCAGGGTATATTTATTATAAAGTACTTTTGTTTACTTACAGCTCGGTGGAGGGCTGAGCCCCTTGCGGGCACTGTGCGGTAAGGACGCCCTCCGAGGCAGGGCCCCCTGGCGAAGATTTCTTCCCTCGTTTGGAAACCATCGTTTCCAAGTCTTCAGAGGCGGTCCTCTTCCTTCCTTGGGGAGAGGGAATTTTAGATTCTTCTCCCCGGTTATCCTCCTTCGCGGAGGCACTAATTCCCCCGGTTTGGATGAATAATGAGTGAGGCCCGCTTTCGGCTTCTTTGTTCCTCCCTTTATCTTCCCCTGATGGCGCTTGATAAGGCGCAAGCTCAAGCATCCTGCCTAGTACAGGATCCGGTGAGCCTTCGGGAAGGGGGGCCGAACACCTGATCATCTTCGCCTTTTTTATCCAGTCCTGGTCAAAAGGCGACTTTTCAGAATGATGTTGTGATAAATTAAAAAACAACGTGTTCGGCCGTGGAATTACTTACTTGGGTGTCTGGACGATTGCAGTTCAGACCCGCATCCTCGGTGGTGTCCGGACACTTTATTCGTGATCCGAAGAACAATCCATACATCTCTTCGAGCGTCGCGCCGAAGAATTGCTGAATAGTTCGCGGTCCTTCCGGGTTGAACTCCCACATACGGAGAGATCGACGTTGGGATGGCAGGACCCGACGAACTAGCATGACTTGCATTACCTTGACAAGGCTGACATCTCCCTTGAAGAGATCTTGGATGCGGCTCTACAATGTCGGCACATCATTAGCTGGCCCCCAGTCCAGCCCTTTGTTGACCCATGACGCCAATTGTGGCGGAGGGCCCGGACGGAAGGCGGGGGCAGCTACCCACTTAGCGCTTCGGGGAGCGGTGATGTAAAACCACTCCCGCTGCCATAACTTGGATGTCTCCGGGAAGGAACCCTTTGGCCATGGAGCATCGGCGCCTTTGTTTATTATGGCACCTCCGCACTCTGCGTGTCGCCCCTCAATCATCTTCGGCTTCACATTGAAGGTCTTGAGCCATAAGCCGAAGTGTGGGGTGATGCGGAGGAAGGCTTCACACACGACGATGAACGACGAGATGTGAAGGATGGAATCCGGAGCCAGATCATGGAAATCGAGCCCGTAGTAGAACATAAGCCCTCTAACAAAGGGATCAAGACTAAAGCCTAGCCCTCGGAGGAAGTGGGAAATAAATACGACACTCTCGTTGGGTTCGGGAGTGGGGATGACCTGCCCTTGAGCAGGCAGCCTGTGCGAGATTTCGGCGGTCAGATACCTGGCTTCTCTTAGCTTCTTGATGTCCTCCTCTGTGACAGAGGAGGCCATCCACCGGCCTTGAAGGTTGGATCCGGACATGATTGAAGGTCCGAAGCACTTAGCCTGAGCATTGAGTGTTGGAATTCAAGGTGGGGGAAGGGAAGGATCGAGCGCGAGAAGCAAAGGACAGGCCTTGGCCCCTTTATAAAGAGGGTGAATATCAAGCGTCCTCCGCGTGGCCGTTTGGAACTTGCCTAAAATCGAGGAGTCATACCAGCAGGCACGATTGGGTTACCCACACCCGTATTGATGAGAATCCCGTGAAAAGAGGGACACGATCTCTGCTTCGACAGGACGTGCCAATAAAACTGCCTCGCAACACGTGCAGTGGCAGGCTCGGAAAAACAGCTCGTCATGACCAGACCACGGCAGAACGTCATGTTATGAAAAGCTGTCAGCAGATTAGATTTGTGGAAATATTATTCTCTCTACGGTGGTATGTGGAATTTGTTTTGCAGATCCGGACACTATCCTCGTGTTCAAAATCTTCTATGGAGTATTCGGAGGAGGAACCCGCCTTGCAATGCTGAAAACAATCTGCGCGCCGGACTCATCGTCATTGAAGCCTGGTTCAGGGGCTACTGAGGGAGTCTTGGATTAGGGGGTCCTCGGACATCCGGACTGTTGGACTATGAAGATACAAGATTGAAGACTTCGTCCCGTGTCCGGATGGGACTCTCCTTGGCGTGGAAGGCAAGCTTGGCAATACGGATATGTAGATCTCCTCCCCTGTAACCGACTATGTGTAACCCTAGCCCCCTCCGGTGTCTATATAAACTGGAGGGTTTAGTCCGTAGGACAACAACAATCATACCATAGGCTAGCTTCTAGGGTTTAGCCTCTACGATCTCGTGGTAGATCAACTCTTGTAATACTCATATCATCAAGATCAATCAAGCAGGAAGTAGGGTATTACCTCCATCGAGAGGGCCCGAACCTGGGTAAACATCGTGTCCCCCGCCTCCTGTTACCATCCGCCTTAGACGCACAGTTCGGGACCCCCTACCCGAGATCCGCCGGTTTTGACACCGACATCCCCCCTTCGGCAGGGTGCCGGAACAGGGTCCCGATTGGGTTTTGGTGGCTACAGAGGCTTGCGGCGGCGGAACTCCCGATCTATTCTGCTCCCTGATGTTTCTAGGGTATATGGACATATATAGGCGAAAGAAGTCGGTAAGGGGAGCCACGAGGGGCCCACAAGGGTGGAGGGTGCGCCCGGGGGGGTGGGCGCGCCCCCTGCCTCGTGCCTTCCTCGTTGCTTCCCTTACGTACACTCCAAGTCTTCTAGATTGCTTCCGTTCCAAAAATAACTCTCCTTAAGGTTTCATTCCGTTTGGACTCCGTTTGATATTCCTTTTCTGTGAAACACTGAAACAAGGAGAAAAACAGAAACTGGCACTGGGCTCTAGGTTAATAAGTTAGTCCCAAAAATAATATAAAAGTGCGTAGTAAAGCCCATTAAACATCCAAGATGGATAATATAATAGCATGAATACTTCATAAATTATAGATACGTTGGAGACGTATCAACATCCCCAAGCTTAATTCCTGCTCGTCCTCGAGTAGGTAAATGATAAAAGAAATAATTTATGAAGTGTGAATGCTAGCAGGTGCATAAGTTTGATCAATGATAATTTCAACCACCTTTTCTAGCATCATTATATGTCATAACAGTAGCTCAACTCATAGAACTTTTCATGATCAAGTAACAAACTATTCACATGTTAAAGTATATATCACAAACTTTCTTGAAAACTAACAAATCGTGTTATTATTCATCAAGCAATTACAATTCATCTTATTTTCAGGAAGAGTCTATGTCAGAGCTTTGATTCAGCCAACTTCACATACTCAACTATCATTTAGTCTTCCATGATTGCTACCACTCAAAGCATATTTTTAAAACAAACAGTATTCATCGAACACAGAGAAAGATAGGGGCTTAATGTTTTGCCTCCCAACCTTTTACCTCAAGGGTAATGTCAACAATAATAATTCATGATAAAATATATTTGAATGCCCATATATGCTTAGATCTTTCCATCACATGATGCTTGCCAACTAAAGAGTAGGTTGGAATAAGAAGGAATACTATTGACTCTTGCATAAAAGTAAAAGATAGGCCTTTCGCAGAGGGAAGCAGGGATTTGCAGAGGTGCCAGAGCTCGAAGCAAAAACAGAGATGAAAATAATTTTGAGAGGTATGCTTTCATTGGGCACATGCAAATTTACTTGGAACGGCAGGTAAATACCGCATATAGGTAGATATGGTGGACACTCATGGAAGAAACTTGGTTCAAGGAATTTGGATGCACAAGCAGTATTCCCACTTAGTACAGATATTTTGGCTAGCAAAGGATTCTAAATAGCAAGCACCACATGTTAGAGGATCCATAACAATATAACTTATACAAATATACCCAAGCATAACTCATTAAGTTGTCTTCCTTGTCCAACTTCAACTAATTTGCTCAGGTTTGAAAATATTTAATGGGGCTCACAATCATAGAAGATGTCCAAGATAGTATATTTATATGTGAAATCTCTCTTCCTTCAATATTCTTTCGTGAATTGTTCAAGTGACCAATACAATGTTTGCTAACCTTCAAAAAATTTACCACCTCTACTTCTTATATGTGAAGGCATTACTCCCCATGGGAAAGGCATATGAAACATATATAATTTCAGATTTATGACATTCAAATCATTCAACCATTTACTCATAGGATATAAGTGAAGCACACGAGTAAATGACAAACTACTCCAAAAAGATATAAGTGAAGATCAATGAGTAGTTGAATAATTTTGTAACTATGTGAAGACTCTCTAACATTTAAGAATTTCAGATCTGGATACTTTATTCAAACAGCAAGCAAAACTAAAGAAAATAAAATGACGCTCCAAGCAAAACACATATCATGTGGTGAATAAAAATATAGCTCCAAGTAAAGTTACCGATGAACGAAGACGAAAGAGGGGATGCCATCCGGGGCATCCCCAAGCTTAGGCTTTTGGTTGTCCTTGAATATTACGTTGGGGTGCCTTGGGCATCCCCAAGCTTAGGCTCTTGCCACTCCTTATTCCATAGTCCATCGAATCTTTACCCAAAACTTGAAAACTTCACAACACAAAACTTAACAGAAAATCTCGTGAGCTCCGTTAGCGAAAGAAAACAAAACACCACTTCAAGTTACTGTAATGAACTCATTCTTTATTTGTATTGGTGTTAAATATAATGTATTCCAACTTCTCTATGGTTTATAAACTATTTTACTAGCCATAGATTCATCAAAATAAGCAAACAACACACGAAAAACAGAATCTGTCAAAAACAGAACAGTCTGTAGTAATCTGTAACTAACGCAAACTTCTGGAACTCAAAAAATTCTACCGAAATAGGACGACCTAGATAATTTGTTTATTGATCTACTGCAATTGGAATCAGTATTTTATCACTTCTGGTGATTTTTAACAATTGTTTTCGTGAACAGAAAGTTTCTGGAATTTTCAGCAAGAGCAAATAATTATCATCCAAGAAGATCCTATAGGTCTTACTTGGCACAAACACTAATTAAAACATAAAACCACATCTAAACATAAGCTAGATGGATTATTTATTACTAAAAAGAACCAAAAAGCAAGAAACTAGAATAAAATTGGGTTGCCTCCCAACAAGCGCTAACGTTTAACGCCCCTAGCTAGGCATGATGATTTCAATGATGCTCACATAAAAGATAAGAATTGAAACATAAAGAGAGCATCATGAAGAATATGACTAGCACATTTAAGTCTAACCCACTTCCTATGCATAGGGATTTTGTGAGCAAACAACTTATGGGAACAAGAATCAACTTGCATAGGAAGGTAAAACAAGCATAACTTCAAGATTTTAAGCACATAGAGAGGAAACTTGATATTATTGCGATTCCTACAAGCATACATTCCTCCCTCATAATAATTTTCAGTAGAATCATGAATGAATTAAACAATATAACCACCACCTAAAGCATTCTTTTCATGATCTACAAGCATAGAAAATTTACTACTCTCCACATAAGCAAATTTCTTCTTATTCGGAATAGTGGGAGTATCATAAGAAACTCGAATACTATAAATTGTTTCCACATTAAAAGAGTAATGTTCAGAAAAAGGGTAATCATAATCATGACAAGTTTTATAAATATAATCATCACTACTTTTTATAGCATAAGTTTCACCACAATAATCATCATAAGTAGCAACTTTGTTCTCATCATAATCGATTGAAGCCTCTTCCAAGATAGTGGACTCATCACTAAATAAAGTCATGACCTCTCCAAATCCACTTTCATAAATATTATAATATTCAACATCCTCCAAAATAGTGGGATCATTACTTCCTAAAGTTGACACTCTTCCAAACCCACTTTCATCAATATAATCATCATAGGTAGAAGGCATGCTATCATCATAACAACTTTGCATATCAAAACTTGGGAGGCAAAAAATATCATCTTCATTAAACGTAGCATCCCCAAGCTTGGGACAAACATTAATTTCATCAAATATATTCTCAAATGTGTCATCCTCATCAAACATAGCATCCCCAAGCTCGGGCCTTTTCATATCATAAGCATAATCACTCTCATTATTAATAGTATGGATAGCACCAATAGTATAGCAATTATCATCATCACAATGAGTAGTAGGAGCAACATCATTTGGGAGGGATACCTTTTTACCTTTGCTTCTCTGTTTTTTCTTTTTCTTCTTCACATCATGTGCGGGTTGATCCCTCTTTTTTGAGCTCCTTATTGATGAGATTGGTTGAATAGAAAGCTCCTCCTCATTACCTGATTCATCATAAGAAATAATAGGAGGATATTGGGAAGTATCTTCCCTTTTATTAATGTTCTCTTCATCTTCTATTTTCTCTCTTTTCTTTATGTAATTGGCAATATAAGTATTTTCAATGCAATTCACCGCACAATACATATAAATTTCTTCTAGATCAATATCGAGGAATTTCTCAAGGTTATATTCTGGAATAAACTTAGTTTGACGTTTCAATTCTTCATAACCCAAAAGCAGGCTAAGTTCATTATGATGTGCAAGGGAAATCAAGTCATCACAATTTTTGGACACGATTCGATCATGAAACAATTTGCATTTGATATTTAAATGACCATGTTCATTGCAAAGTTCACAAGTATGGCTAAGATATTTTAAATTTTCAGCACTAACATTTAGCCTTTCTTGCAACCATTTAGTTTCTAAGTACTTATGCCTCTTACAAAATCTATCTTCCCTTTTTGGTATGTATTTGCAAACTCTATGCACTCCACAAAAATCGACACACTTATAAGAGATATTTTCATCATGACTAGTGCAATCATCATTAGTACCATAGATTTTCAAGGAGTTCATACTAACAACATTGCAATCATGCTCATCATTCAAAGATTTAGTGCCAAACATTTTAATGCATTCTTCTTCTAACACTTTGGCACAATTTTCCTTTCCATCATACTCACGAAAGATATTAAAAAGATGAAGCGTATGAGACAAACTCAATTCCATTTTTTGTAGTTTTCTTTTATAAACTAAACTGGTGATAAAACAAGAAACAACAAGATTCGATTGCAAGATCTAAAGATATACCTTCAAGCACTCACCTCCCCGGCAACGGCGCCAGAAAACAGCTTAGTTGACGGGGTGTGAGTGCCGCTTACCTAGCCTCCCCGGCAACGGCACCAGAAAAGAGCTTGATGTCTACTACGAAACCTTATTCTTGCAGACATTGTTGGGCCTCCAAGTGCAGAGGTTTGTAGGACAGTACCAAATTTCCCTCAAGTGGATGACCTAAGGTTTATCAATCTGTGGGAGGCGTAGGATGAAGATGGTCTCTCTCAAGCAACCCTGCAACCAAATAACAAAGAGTCTCTTGTGTCCCCAACACACCCAATACAATGGTAAATTGTATAGGTGCACTAGTTCGGCGAAGAGATGGTGATACAAGTGCAATATGGATGGTAGATATAGGTTTTTGTAATCTAAAAGTATCAAAATAGCAAGGTAAATAATGATAAAAGTGAGCGTGAACGGTATTGCAATGCTAGGAAACAAGGCCTATGGTTCATACTTTCACTAGTGCAAGTTCTCTCAACAATAATAACATAATTGGATCATATAACTATCCCTCAACATGCAACAAAGAGTCACTCCAAAGTTACTAATAGCGGAGAACAAACAAAGAGATTATGGTAGGGTACGAAACCACCTCAAAGTTATTCTTTCTGCTCGATCTATTCAAGAGTCCGTAGTAAAATAACACGAAGCTATTCTTTCCGTTCAATCTATCATAGAGTTCGTACTAGAATAACACCTTAAGACACAAATCAACCAAAACCCTAATGTCACCTAGATACTCCAATGTCACCTCAAGTATCCGTGGGTATGATTATACGATATGCATCACACAATCTCAGATTCATCTATTCAACCAACACAAAGAACTTCAAAGAGTGCCCCAAAGTTTCTACCGGAGAGTCAAGACGAAAATGTGTGCCAACCCCTATGCATAGGTTCATGGGCGGAACCCGCAAGTTGATCACCAAAACATACATCAAGTGGATCACGTGATATCCCATTGTCACCACAGATAAGCACAGCAAGACATACATCAAGTGTTCTCAAATCCTTAAAGACTCAATCCGATAAGATAACTTCAAAGGGAAAACTCAATCCATTACAAGAGAGTAGAGGGGGGGAAACATCATAAGATCCAACTATAATAGCAAAGCTCGCGATACATCAAGATCGTACCACCTCAAGAACACGAGAGAGAGAGATCAAACACATAGCTACTGGTACATACCCTCAGCCCCGAGGGTGAACTACTCCCTCCTCGTCATGGAGATCGCCGGGATGATGAAGATGGCCACCGGTGAGGGATCCCCCCTCCGGCAGGGTGCCGGAATAGGGTCCCAATTGGGTTTTGGTGGGTACAGAGGCTTGCGGCAGTGGAACTCCCGATCTATTCTGCTCCCTAATGTTTTTAGGGTATATGGACATATATAGGCGAAATAAGTCGGTAAGGGGAGCCACGAGGGGCCCACGAGGGTGGAGGGCGCGCCCCCTGCCTCGTGCCTTCCTCGTTGCTTCCCTTACGTACACTCCAAGTCTTCTAGATTGCTTCCGTTCCAAAAATAACTCTCCTGAAGGTTTCATTCCGTTTGGACTCCGTTTGATATTCCTTTTCTGCGAAACACTGAAACAAGGAGAAAAACAGAAACTGGCACTGGGCTCTGGGTTAATAAGTTAGTCCCAAAAATAATATAAAAGTGCATAGTAAAGCCCATTAAACATCCAAGATGGATAATATAATAGCATGAATACTTCATAAATTATAGATATGTTGGAGACGTATCAAGGCGCAGAGGCGGCTCATTTACTCGGGTGGACTCGGGTCGTGGCCTTCAAGGCGTTCGTGCCCCACGATCACAGGGTGGGGAACGGTCGCCTCACTCGTCCACTCAATTCTGCTTGCTCGCCACGTGTCCCCCATGCAGGTGGCAGGCGATGGAGGCGTGAAACCGGGCCGTTGCTGACTGGGGCAGCGGGTCGGTCTTGATTCCCTGCGCCCTCGATGGCCGGATTGGCCGAGCGGGGTGGCCGAGCCCCGACCCCGCCCCTTTATAAGAAGGGGGAGGGGGACGGCATCCCACATCCTTTCATCATCCATCCCCATTCACTTCGGCTCCTTTCTTCCGTCTACCATGGTGAGAGGAGGCGCCGACCCTTCAACGGTGGCGGCGAGGGTTGCTGCTTGACAGCGCGTTCCTCCTTCCCAAGAACTCGTGGCGGCGGAGCCGGACACAAGAGGAAGGGAGGGCGAGGCCGAGGTCGCCGTGGCACTCGGGGAGGAGGGACGGGGCGGCGCTCCAGCCTCGCCCCCGCCAGCGATGCCTCCCCCGATGGAGGGCCACGTCGGGGACCAGCCCCGCGAGTTCTTCATCAGGCTGCGCCGGCCACCGCATCGCCGCCTCCGTCTCCCTACCCCATTCGCTCGGGAGATGGAGCTCGATCCACCCCAGACCCTCAGGTTGCACATGAGGGGCTGCGGGAACGGCGGCACACGGGTCGACGTCGACTTCCCCGCTCCTCACGTCATGTACCTCTGTCGCGGATGGAAGACGATCGCTCGCATCCACAGCCTGACGGCGGGGCTCGTCCTCTACTTCAAGTTAATGGAGGACGGCCTGCTCTCCATCAAGGTCTTCGGATATCTTGGAACTCGCCTGAAGTGCTGCGTGGAGAGCTCCTTCGACGATGAAGATTCTTCCTCGAGCGGGAGTGACGAGGAGGACAGCGACAGCGACGACGAGGGCGTCGAGCGGCGGGGCGCCGACCCCGACTCCGACTGACCGCGTCGCCCCTCCCTCGGCCACGCGCCCTGCCGAGGGCCTTCCTCGTCAAGCTCTCCATCGGCGCGTTCCCCATCGCCTCCTTGGGCGGCTGGCATAGGAGGGCCAGAGAGGGCGAAGAAGGCGGGCTGCGGCCGTCAAGTCAGAGTACGCGGGCACCGATGCCTTCGTCGCGTATTGTCGGGCCGCTGCCTCATCTTCCAGCTCCGGCACCGGGATGCTCTCTTGGCGCCTTCTGCTTCTCGCACCTCTCCTAGGCGCTCCTTTCGCCCTCCTGCTACCTTGTTCCATCTCCTGAGGAGAGGGACAAGAAAGGGATTACGGGCATCTTATTTTTTTTAGTTTGTAAGCCTGCGGGCACTTGTTAGATTTAAAACTTGTAATCCCCTTGTTCATGTTTTTCATCCCGTATGAACTGTACCTGTATGGGACGTTTTTAATGAAAAAGGGTGTTTGCCGGGGTCTTTGTGCGTGAGCGAGGCCCATGCCGAGGGGTGAATCCTCGTTATTTTTAACATAAACATCGACGCCCGGCAACAGGCCTTGCCGCCCCCCATACTTTAGCCGGCCATTCTCACGCTATTGGCGGAGGTAGGGGCAAAGTAGAGTTGGGCCCCTCCTTTATTTCCTCGCCAGCGCGACTACGACCCGGTTCCGACCCAGGGACTTGGGTACAGGAAAGAGGGGGAGCACGGTGGTCTAGGAACAAAACGAGGCTTCACATGTCCCAGTTCCATACGGAAATGCAAAACAGGGGATGAAAGACTTATCTGAATCCGCAGCCCCCGGCAACCTTGGCTTGCCGGGGCCAGAGCGCCGGTTCGTCCTCTTTCTTCCAAGTGGCTCAGCGGAAGTGTCCACGTGCCCTACAAACCAAAGAGGACAGAAAGACGCACACTCGACCTCTAGGCTAGGGGTTAGTCGCCGCTAAGCACTACCAACCCTAACCGAGGGAGAGACCTAACCTAGCATGCATGCTATAACTTAGGGCGCCAGCGCTTCATTTATTTATGCTCAGGGTCTGCGCCTGGCTTTGTACAGAGGGTTACATGCCTTGCCGACAAAGCTTGTACAAAAGGGTGGCTTGACGGGAGGCCCGGCAACCGCGCCTTATGGGTAAAACTTGCAAAGATGTTCGATGTTCCAGGAGTTGCTCACTGGAATACCATCTTCGGTCTCCAGGCAGACTGCGCCAGGCCTGGTGACTCGTATTACCCGATAAGGGCCTTCCCACTTCGGCGTCAACTTGTTGGAATTCTTGACCGACTGAACGCGCTGAAGAACAAGGTCGCCTTCCTCAAAGCTTCGGGCATGAACCTTGCAGCTATGGTAGCGGCACAAGGCTTGCTGGTAGCATGCTGCTCTCACAGCCGCCCGAAGACGATCTTCCTCAAGGAGCGTTGCGTCATCTTGCCGCAATTGCTCTTGCTCAAGCTCGTCGTAAGCGAGCACTCGAGGTGACCCGTATATGAGTTCCGTGGGGAGAACTGCTTCTGCCCCGTATACCAGGGCAAAGGGTGTCTGGCCGGTGGCTCGATTTGGCGTCGTCCTGATCGACCAAAGAACCACCGGCAACTCATCAATCCAGCGCCTTCCGCTCTTGTGCAGCCTGTCAAAAGTCTTTGTCCTCAGGCCTCGCAACACTTCAGCATTTGCCCTCTCTGCCTGGCCGTTGCTCCGTGGGTGTGCCACAGAAGCGAAACAGACCTTGCTGCCGAGGTCTTGGATGTATTGCATGAAGGTGTGGCTTGTGAACTGCGTGCCGTTGCCGGTGATGACTCTGTTTGGCACACCAAAACGGCACACTAGCCCCTTGAAGAACTTGACGGCTGACTGTGCTGTCACCTTCCTCACTGCTTCCACCTCCGGCCACTTTGTGAACTTGTAGATCGCAACGTACAAGTACTCAAAGCCCCCGACAGCGCGGGGGAAAGGGCCCAGTATGTCGAGCCCCCAGACTGAAAATGGCCAGGAGAGAGGAATCGTTTGAAGGGCTTGAGCTGGTTGATGAAGCTTCTTCGAATGGAACTGACACGCTTCACACTGGGTTACTAGTGTCGTTGCATCCTGGAGGGCAGTGGGCCAGAAGAAACCCTGCCGAAATGCCTTGCCGGTAAGGGCCCTCGACCCTATGTGGGAGCCACATATGCCTCCGTGTATCTCCGCCAATAGCTCCAGTCCTTCCTCCCGGGGAATGCACTTCAATTTCACACCGTTCGGTCTCTTCCTGTACAGGACGTCATCGACGAACTGGTACATAGCAGATCGACAGGCTACTTTCTCCGCTTCTTCCTGCTCCTCAGGAAGCTCCCCTGTTTGGAGGAATCGGACGGTATGCTGTGCCCATGCCGGAGCCTGGGGCTCGACGGCAAGGACCAAAGGCATTTCTTCTGCCATGGGAGCGGCCGTCTCTACGGCCAGAGCTTGACGGCCTGCCGGAGTCAGTCGCTCCTTGGCAGGCTCAGGATCCACGGCAACACCCTTGCCGGCGGCCCCTGGGGGCTCAGCGGGAAAGTACTTGTCGAGGCCTGATTTCCTCTGTTTTTTCTGCTCCGTTGATGGTTCGACGGATGGTTGAGTTAACCGAAGCAAAAAAGTACATGGTTCCACAGGTAGCTTGAATGCAGTGCGCTTTGGCAGGTGATCGGCGATGTCGTTCTTCGCCCGGGGAACGTGCTCCGCTTGTATACCATCAAAGCGCTCCTCCAGCTTCCTCACCTCATCTACGTAGGCCTCCATCAACGGGCTCTGATAATCTTTGTTGACTTGTTTGATGACAAGCTGCGAATCACCCCTGACGATGAGCTTCTTAACCCCAAGGTTTACCGCGATCCTGAGACCGACAAGCAACCCGTCGTACTCAGCAGTGTTGTTGGTGGACATCTCCCTGGGAAAGTGCATCTGGATTACATACTTGAGGTGCTCTCCGGTGGGTGCGACGAGCAGCACACCAGCACCGACGCCTTGCAGCGAGAAAGCCCCGTCAAAGTACATAATCCAGTTGCGAGTTGTTTCCTTGCCGGGGAGAGTGGTCTCCTGGATCTCCTCGTCAGGCGTTGAGGTCCATTCTGCAATGAACTCCGCCAAGACTCTGCTCTGGATTGTAGAAGTACTCTCAAACTCAAACCAAAGCTTGATAACTCCAAGGCCCACTCCACAATCCTTTCGGTTGCGTCTGGGTTGTGCAGTATCCGTTGCAACGGGAGGCGGGTGACAACAGTGATCTCGTGGGCTTGGAAGTAGTGACGCAGCTTCCTCGAGGCCATGAGGAGGTCGAAGAGCAATTTCTGCACACCGGAGTACCTTGACCTAGCCCCCTGCAAGAGGGAGCTGATAAAGTAAACCGGGTGCTGCATCAACTTCTTCTTGTGCCCCACCTCACTTGGCTGTGCGGGCCCTGTCCCGATGGCGTCATACTCTGCCGAGGGCCTTGCCTTGCCAGCACCAGGCCCTGCCGGGGGAATCTCTGACTTGCCATCCGCCGGTCCTGCCGTTGCCACTGCCTCTTCGTCGACCTCTCTCTGCGCCACCAGCACGGCGCTGACCACTTGATTCGTCGCCGCCAGATATAGTAGCAACGGCTCTTGTGGTTTAGGCGCCACCAGTACTGGTGTAGAAGAGAGGTATTTCTTCAGATCTTGCAGTGCCGCTTCGACCTCCGGGGTCCACTCCATTGGGCCCGCCTTTTTCAAAATCTTGAAAAAGGGGAGGGCGTGCTCGGCAGACTTGGAGATGAATTGGCTCATGGCGGCAACGCAGCCAGTGAGTGTAGCGACCCGACCCGAATGGATCAAGTCTCTGTGCTTAAGTGTCATCCCTGGATTGGTATGCTGACACACACAGTACTCGAGGATTTATAATAGAGGTAAATCACATGTATAAAGTAACGTAAATACTATTACCTCAATCCAAATAGCGGAAGTAACAAGGTTGTGGATTCCCATCAACACCAACGGCAAAGTTGAGTGTAGAAATCGTAACCCTAACGTATCACTTACTCGTCGTAAGAATCCTGCAACATGAAACGTTGCAGCCCGAAAACGGGTCAGCACATGGAATATGCTGGCAAATTCACACCATAGAGAAATGATGAACAAAGGCTATCACTACATGCATATATGGCTGGTGGAAAAGCTCTATGGTTATAATGTTTTTGCGAAAAGCCAATTTTTCCCTACTGCAAAGGAATAAATTTTATTTAACTATCATGGTGGTTGTTAAACATTGAGAAGGTACCTCCAACTCAATCCCAATTAAGTAACATCATTAACCCAACAAAATTAATTAAAGTAACATGATGAGATCAACGGGATAATCCAAGAACTAGATACTCAAGATGTCCATAACCGGGGACACGGCTAATCATGATTAGTTTGTACACTCTGCAGAGGTTTGTGCACTTTTCCCCACAAGACTCGATCGCCTCCGCTTGATTCTCGCACTGCATGATGTTTGAGAAACGGATGACCGAGACACAGTCTTTCAGAAGCGTAAACTCTCTACTCTGGGTAGACAGTACCACCTACACCCCCTACATCTGCTAGTCTACCTCTTCAAGAGCTCACACAACTTAATCAACTATGCTAGAGCCCATAATAGCTTGTGGCTGCACACGGAAGTTTCTAGCATGAATAATCTTATGATCCCTTTGAGCCTGGGTGGGGGTCCATAGGATGATCACACGGGTACTCCGGGATATCCAAAAAATACAGGCAACACTGGGTTCTCCAGGTGCCTCAATCCACCCAGATGTTTAGTTAAGTAGCCACCTTAAGTTGAACCATTAATTAACAATCTCACATCTGTCATGGGAATTCACTCAAACCCAATCCACGTCTACGAGCATAGCATAACAATATAAGCAAACGTAGAAGTAACTCCCAAAGGTTTGATAATAAACAGGGCAATAGGTACTACCTTATCTACTCCCCAAAACCCTCATATTAACCAGATCCTAATCATGCAATGTTTGGGGATTGGTCTAATGCAATAAAACTGGGTAGTAAAGAGGTATGATCAAAGTGTGAACTTGCCTGCAATGTTGATGAAGATGATTCGCACTCAATACTCTGGATAGATCTACTCGTCACACTCCGGTCAATCTATCATAAGCAAGCAATGGTAACCACACATAAGCAATCACTCAAAAGATCAGAAAGAACGAGGAAAACAATTCGGAAAACTTCAAAACCAAGCAAATAACTCTTGCAACATAAAACAATTTCTAACAGTACCAAAATTAGATGGATTTGGCCTTATTAGAAAGTTTAGGTCAAGAGCTTTACTTTGCAAAAAGAATCAACTCAAACGGAGTTACGGAACTTAAGTTATGAACAAAAGAAGTTTGAATATGAATTTGAACAAATTTTGAAATTTGAAAATTTCAAAAAGTTGACGTGACAGGTTAACTGGATAGGTGAAAACAAGACGAAACTATAGGCGCTGGTTTCATCTAATTTGGATGAACGAGTAAAAAGTTATGCTATTTGAAAAATCAGGGCCAAACTGTTTTGCAGAAGAAAAATGGCTACGGCTAAAAAAAATTAGGTCTAACGTATAAATATAGAGAACGAATAAATATACCTTTATAAGGTATAGAAAAGACGACTTCGGAGTGTGGAGACAACTTCCAAAAGTCCCGCCGGAGAGGAGAAATATATTTTTAGCTAGTCAAACCAAAATATTGATTTAACCCGCAATGGATAATTTTTGGAGGCTATATGGGTCTATATTTATAGGTGGAAAAGAGGTTTATGGGTTAAAGCTAGGCAATGTGGGACTAAACGTAGACGAACAAATAAAATAAACGGGGAACCGCATGGGCTAAAAGAACCACGGGCCGGCTGCGCGCGCACGTACATGGCGCTGCAGTTTCTTTTTTTTTGAAATTGAAAAAATAAGAAAAGAAAAACTATGGAGAGAAAAAAAAATGGGGAAGCATTATGGCCGGCTGGGCCTGGCCCATTTAGGAGAGAAAAAAAACGATGGGACATCAGATGCTATTATGCAGTGCAAGGGCCATAAATAAATATGGGCCGTACGTACAGTTTTTTTATTAGAAACAGAAAGGAAAACTGTATAACGAAAACAAAAATAAAATTGTACATAGGCATATTATATATCAAAATTTTCAGAAAAAGATTTCCTACAGCATGAGCATTTGTTCTAGCATTAAATAAAATCCACAAAAATTCACATAAATCAAAGAGTGCTACTACTCTCCTAAAATCCAATAAAAATCATTTTCAAAATACCAAAATTAATTCAAATTTATTTCTCTCCAATTTTCTGTTGTAGGGAATCATGTTACCCTATTTTCCATATATTTTTATTTTGGAGAAAAATAATTTGAATATCACCCAAACAACTCCAAATTAAAAATAATTTCCAAAAGGACTTTGAATTTGATCCTTTGAAACTCCCAACTCATATTTCATATGTTTTGAAGAAGTCATTTTATCTTCGCTCGTGAAAATCATTGAGTTGCATAGAGTTTTAGAATTGGAAATATTCTGAAATGAAATTCAAATATTTTCAACACCCCTTGTCATTTAAATAAATGGAAGAAGTCATGTCATCTTCTCTCCAGGGTTTTGTGGTGAAAAGAATTTGAATTCATGGAGATCATAACAGTAATATGAAAGTTTGGGAAGTCCTTTTATTCCCTCTCATTTAACTTTCAAAAAGTTTCGAATTCACTCACTTTCAGTCAATCAATCACACAACAATCCAACAAACAATCAAATCTATCTATTTATTATAACATTCCAAAATTTAGAATTTTGGGATGTTACAAACCTACCACCCTTAAAATGAATCTCGTCCTCGAGATTCGGAGAGGCTAGAAAGAAATAAGTTAGGTTTGGGGTCTTCTCAAAATCCATCGATCATCTCAGGGGTCTGGGGTGCTACCACCCTTAGAAACATTGTTACGGTTCCACCAGAACTTGTATACTCCATCCTTATTGTTGACAGTGTCGGTCTTCTCAGATCGTAAGGATAATGGGCTCTTCCGGTAGTGGCATAACCTTTACCTCAATTCTTCTGTCCTTTTTCTTAAGGTTGTTCCGAGACTGGGTCTTCTTAGCTGACGAGTCTGGCGCCAAAACTAAACAACTATCGATATCTCATGGTGGTCAACAATTTATGGTTTCTCCTGCAGGAAATGGGTCTGGTTGATCCTCACCGTATAACCTATGATTGGCATCAACTACCGTGTACAAGGGAAACATTCTTATACCATTCTAAGGTTCAAGCAAGGTTTAATACCGTCGTCTCTCTACTATAGGTAGGTCACTCAGATTTACCATCCCATATAGCAAAGCGAACAATAAGAGTAAGTTGGTATGGTGATCAATCCATCCCGCACCCAAATCATTACCTTGTATATGGTTTAGCGAATCTCGCATTCTAACACTCGGTCATCCTCGCAAGCATTGCAGAATTTCTCTTGTCGACGAACCAAGTTCGGATAAATCCATGGATTCTGCAAGCCAAACAAACAGCTATCGTTCCTTCACAACTCTCAGGTTTTGCGTAACTCCTATAAGATCGTCTGTCGATAAAATCGTAACTTCTTCCAGGGTTTTTCCTTCAGCAAGAATGTGCCCGCTTCTTGGTAGGTCCTGGGGCCTATGGGTTATGGCCCATCTCATCACTTGTAGTCCTTGAACTTATCATTGGGCAACTGATCATTATTCCAACTTCCAACTTCCTAGTATTCTTAAATCCATCCAATTGTACTGTCTTCCTTCCTTCTATTAGCACCAAACTAGGACATGATTACTCAGACTCATCATGGAATTTCCATTGATCCATATTTCCAACATCGTACCTCCTTTATATCCAATAGTAATTCATCTCTTCATCCTCGTGGGATATCCCACATATCGAGATAAAAACTTATACTTATGAAGTCCATGCTCCACTTCGTGGAACATCATTATCCTTTCCAGGGTCAAGCGTCCTTACAGGGGAATATTGGCCATCTCTGCATGGCACTTCTTCAACTGGGAAACATGAAACACATCATGAACTCCTGACAGTCCTTCGGGTGACTCCAACTTGTTGGCCACTTCTCCCATACGCTCCAAAACTCGGTATGGTCCTACAAATCTCGGGGCTAACTTTCCCTTAACTCCAAATCGTTTAATTCCTCGCAGAGGGGACACACGAAGACATGCTCTGTCTCCAATTTCATAGACTACCTCCTTGCGTTTTTGAGTCTGCATAACTCTTCTGCCTGGACTGAGCTACCTTCAGTCTATCTTGAATCAACTTAACATTCTCTTCTGACTCCTTGATCACATTTGGTCCAAACAACTGACGGTCTCCAACTTCATCCCGCATCAACGGTGTCTGGCTCCTTCTCCCATACAAAGCTTCAAAAGGGGCCATCTTCAAACTGGCTTGGTAACTGCTGTTGTATGAGAACTCCGCGTAAGGTAGATTATCATCCCTAGTAGATCCATAATCTAATGCACACGCTCTCAACATGTCCTCCAGAATCTGATTGACTCTCTCGGTTTATCCATCTGTCTGCGGATGAAAGGCTGCATTAAACTCTAGCCTAGTACCCAAAGTCTGGTGCAGCTGATTCCAAAACTTTGAGGTAAACTGTGTTCCTCTATCTAATATGATGGTCCTCGGAACTCCATGCAGACATACGATCCTGGTCATATATATCTTGGCCAACTTCGAACTTGTATAGGTGGTTTTCACTGGGATAAAGTGAGCCACTTTGGTCAAGTGAATCAACTACTACCCAGATAGAATCATATCCCGACCGGGTTCTGGGAAATCCGGTAATGAAATCCATGCCAAGCTTATCCCACTTCCATTCGGGTATCGGCATAGGCTGTAGTAATCCGGCTGGCTTCTGATGCTCTTCTTTTACTCTCCGGCATACATCACCTACGACTACATACTCCGCAATATCCTTCTTCATACCAGTCCACCAGAAACGCTCCTTCAAATCCAAATACATCTTGGTGTTTCCAGGGCGAATCGAGTATGGTGAGTCATGAGCCTCCTAAAGTATTAACCTCCTGATCTTTGCATTATTGGGCACATATACACGGTCCTCGAACCATAAGGTGCCGTGCTCATCCTTACGAAAATCCTTGGCCTTTCCTTTGCTCATTCTCACTTTTATCTCGGCAATCTCTTTGTCATCCTTCTGAGCTTCACGGATCTTTCCCAACAATGTAGACTGAACTTCCATTGCTGCAACAAAACCTTTGGGAACAATCTCCAACCGAAGTTCCCTGAGATCCTCTGCTAACTCCTTTGGTAATCCTCCGCTTATGAGGGTATTCGTCCTTGTTTTTTTTATGGTTGTGTCCTATTTCTCCACAAAGCTTGTATGCACAAGGTTTCTTCATATCCTTTCCATAAGGCCTCAACTTTTGGGACACAAGCCAAGACTTCAACAAAGTCCACTTAAATTCCTTCCAAGTGGTTACTCCTTGCCATCCATTGATGGTTTGGTACATCCTCTACCAAGCAGCAACACCTCTTTCAAAGCACTGAAGAGCATGCTGGGTCATATCCTTTCCGGCTATAGAGTTATTCTCCATGTGATCCTCCATGTTCTGAATCCATCGGTCCGTCTCCAATTGACTCATTGGTCTAGAAAATACAAGCTCAACTCCATTCATCCTCTATTGGGTCCATGGGTTTGGGGTGAGATAAGAGAGGTAGAGAGGGATACACACAATGCAAACAATAGTTTTGAAGAGACAGGTTTTTATTGTGGCTGTCGGAAAAACAACAAACAAATGACAGCTCACAAACGTCGCATCTAACGTAGGTATAACAGGGGTTTGGTCTTCTAAAGGTCAATAAATCTTCAACATCATCAAATTCTTCAAGTCTTGTTCATGCCTCCAATGGCTTCTTCCAATCATGCTTGTCCTTCTTAAGTTCTTTTGCCAGATCATCTATGTTGACTCAAAGTCTCTCGTGACATCCTTGAATATTCTGGAGTTGCATTCCAAACTTCTGGGTTTCATCAACCTCGACATGGACCATGATCCTACTGTCCTTCAGTTCATGACGAATCTTTGATGTCTCGAGGTTTTGCTCCTCCATCATGGCTACTTTCAGCTTCTGGGTCATGAGTCCTTCACGAAATGCTTACTTGTTGAATACTGCTTCCTGAAGGTTCATCTTTAAACTTCCTGATGTAATGCTCCAGATCCTGGTGATACACCAGCTAAGGTTAAAACTGCATCCTTTGCTGATAGATGCTCCATCAGCTTTCTACCATCCAATCCTTCCATGCATCTGCATGCTTAACTCCGCACGGTGCCAATAGCATAAACGGGTAATAACACCATGGTCAGCCGTGTCTATGCCCATGTTACTGCCATGAGCTTTCATTCCATAACTGATATCTCCTGTCTTTGGGTTTTCTTAACAAAAACTTTGAGTTCTAATGCTCCATGTTTTGGTCTTTCTCCGATACACCTTGGTCTCGCGTATTGACGGCTTCCATAGTCTGCCAAGTTCCATAAGGGTAGCCTTCCTATACCAATCTGGAAATTCTTCAGAGCCTTCAAATTCTCCTAGTCTCCAGAGTCTTTAACCGTTGTAGTTCCAATTATAACAATGCTCGATAAAATACTCTTCATTCCGAAGTGGTCTTGGTTGTCCGATATCTTGTCCTTCTTGGAGTGGTCTCATCAGTCGAATCTTCAAGTGGTCAAAAGGGGAAAGGGATATGGTCTCACTAATGGGAATATTTGAATAAGCTTAGAAGAGAAGAGAGGTAAAAGATCTTTTTGAAAAAGAAAGTTTTAGAGAAAAATCTTTTCCTATGGGCTTGCTAGTTTCTAGGGTCACGTCCTACAGTCAACATGTGCTCTGATACCATCTTGTAGCGACCCGACCCGAATGGATCAAGTCTCTGTGCTTAAGTGTCATCCCTGGATCGGTATGCTGATACACACAGTAATCGAGGATTTATAACAGAGGTAAATCACATGTATAAAGTAACGTAAATACTATTACCTCAATCCAAATAGCGGAAGTAACAAGGTTGTGGATTCCCATCAACACCAACGGCAAAGTTGAGTGTAGAAATCGTAACCCTAACGTATCACTTACTCGTCGTAAGAATCCTGCAACATGAAACGTTGCAGCCCGAAAACGGGTCAGCACATGGAATATGCTGGCAAATTCACACCATAGAGAAATGATGAACAAAGGCTATCACTACATGCATATATGGCTGGTGGAAAAGCTCTATGGTTATAATGTTTTTGCGAAAAGCCAATTTTTCCCTACTGCAAAGGAATGAATTTTATTTAACTATCATGGTGGTTGTTAAACATTGAGAAGGTACCCCCAACTCAATCCCAATTAAGTAACATCATTAACCCAACAAAATTAATTAAAGTAACATGATGAGATCAACGGGATAATCCAAGAACTAGATACTCAAGATGTCCATAACCGGGGACACGGCTAATCATGATTAGTTTGTACACTCTGCAGAGGTTTGTGCACTTTTCCCCACAAGACTCGATCACCTCCGCTTGATTCTCGCACTGCATGATGTTTGAGAAACGGATGACCGAGACACAGTCTTTCAGAAGCGTAAACTCTCTACTCTGGGTAGACAGTACCACCTACACCCCCTACATCTGCTAGTCTACCTCTTCAAGAGCTCACACAACTTAATCAACTATGCTAGAGCCCATAATAGCTTGTGGTTGCACACGGAAGTTTCTAGCATGAATAATCTTATGATCCCTTTGAGCCTGGGTGGCGGTCCATAGGATGATCACACGGGTACTCCGGGATATCCAAAAAATACAGGCAACACTGGGTTCTCCAGGTGCCTCAATCCACCCAGATGTTTAGTTAAGTAGCCACCCTAAGTTGAACCATTAATTAACAATCTCACATCTGTCATGGGAATTCACTCAAACCCAATCCACATCTACGAGCATAGCATAGCAATATAAGCAAACGTAGAAGTAACTCCCAAAGGTTTGATAATAAACAGGGCAATAGGTACTACCTCATCTACTCCCCAAAACCCTCATATTAACCAGATCCTAATCATGCAATGTTTGGGGATTGGTCTAATGCAATAAAACTGGGTAGTAAAGAGGTATGATCAAAGTGTGAACTTGCCTGCAATGTTGATGAAGATGATTCGCACTCAATACTCTGGATAGATCTACTCGTCACACTCCGGTCAATCTATCGTAAGCAAGCAATGGTAACCACACATAAGCAATCACTCAAAAGATCAGAAAGAACGAGGAAAACAATTCGGAAAACTTCAAAACCAAGCAAATAACTCGTGCAACATAAAACAATTTCTAACAGTATCAAAATTAGATGGATTTGGCCTTATCAGAAAGTTTAGGTCAAGAGCTTCGCTTTGCAAAAAGAATCAACTCAAACGGAGTTACGGAACTTAAGTTATGAACAAAAGATGTTTGAATATGAATTTGAACAAATTTTGAAATTTGAAAATTTCAAAAAGTTGACGTGACAGGTTAACTGGATAGGTGAAAACAAGACGAAACTATAGGCGCTGGTTTCATCTAATTTGGACGAACGAGTAAAGAGTTATGGCTATTTGAAAAATCAGGGCCAAGCTGTTTTGTAGAAGAAAAATAGCTATGGCTAAAAAAAATTAGGTCTAACGCATAAATATAGAGAACGAATAAATATACCTTTATAAGGTATAGAAAAGACGACTTCGGAGTGTGGAGACAACTTCCAAAAGTCCCGTCGGAGAGGAGAAATATATTTTTAGCTAGTCAAACCAAAATATTGATTTAACCCGCAATGAATAATTTTTGGAGGCTCTATGAATCTATATTTATAGGTGGAAAAGAGGTTTAGGGGTTAAAGCTAGGCAATATGGGACTAAACGTAGACGAACAAATAAAATAAACGGGGAACCGCATGGGCTAAAAGAACCACGGGCCGGCTGCGCGTGCACGTACATGGCGCTGCAGTTTCTTTTTTTTTGAAATTGAAAAAAAAACTATGGAGAGAAAAAAAAATGGGGAAGCATTATGGCCGGCTGGGCCTGGCCCATTTAGGAGAGAAAAAAACGATGGGACGCCAGATGCTATTATGCAGTGCAAGGGCGATAAATAAATATGGGTCGTATGTACAGTTTTTTTATTAGAAACAGAAAGGAAAATTGTATAACGAAAATAAAAATAAAATTGTACATAGGCATATTATATATCAAAATTTTCAGAAAAATATTTCCTACAGCACGAGCATTTTTTCTAGCATTAAATAAAATTCACATAAATCAAAGAGTGCTACTGCTCTACTAAAATCAAATAAAAATCATTTTCAAAATACCAAAATTAATTCAAATTTATTTCTCTCCAATTTTCTGTTGTAGGGAATCATGTTACCCTATTTTCCATATATTTTTATTTTGGAGAAAAATAATTTGAATATCACCCAAACAACTCCAAATTAAAAATAATTTCCAAAAGGACTTTGAATTTGATCCTTTGAAACTCCCAACTCATATTTCATATGTTTTGAAGAAGTCATTTTATCTTCGCTCGTGAAAATCATTGAGTTGCATAGAGTTTTAGAATTGGAAATATTCTGAAATGAAATTCAAATATTTTCAACACCCCTTGTCATTTAAATAAATGGAAGAAGTCATGTCATCTTCTCTCTAGGGTTTTGTGGTGAAAAGAATTTGAATTCATGGAGATCATAACAGTAATATGAAAGTTTGGAAAGTCCTTTTATTCCCTCTCATTTAACTTTCAAAAAGTTTCGAATTCACTCACTTTCAGTCAATCAATCACACAACAATCCAACAAACAATCAAATCTATCTATTTATTATAACATTCCAAAATTTAGAATTTTGGGATGTTACAGTGAGCCAACGCACATTCTTGATCCGCTTGGGCGCCTCAATCTGCTCGATAGACTTGATCTTGTCTGGGTTTGCCTCGATCCCACGCTGTGACACAAAGAACCCGAGGAGTTTGCCAGACGGAACGCCGAAGACACACTTCTCAGGGTTCAGCTTGAGGTTGATCTTGCGCAGGTTGGCAAACGTCTCTTCTAAGTCTTGTACAAGATTTGCCTTGTCCTTGGTTTTGACCACTATGTCATCCATATAAGCTTCCATATTTCTATGTAGCTGGGGCTCAAAACCAATTTGGACTGCCCTTGCAAACGTTGAGCCAGCACTCTTCAACCCGAAAGGCATCCGTAAAAAGCAATACGTACCACATGGGGTGATGAATGTTGTCTTCTCTTCGTCTTCTCTTGTCATGAAGATCTGGTGGTAGCCCGAGTAGGCGTCGAGGAATGATAACTGATCACACCCGGTCGCGGAGTCAACAATCTGGTCGATGTGCATCAACGGGAAGGGGTCCTTAGGACAAGCCTTATTTATATCTGTGTAATCAATACACAGCCTCCACTTCCCGTTTGCCTTGCGCACCACCACTGGATTGGCCAACCACGTCGGATGGAGCACTCCCCTCACCAAGCCTGTTGCTTCCAACTTCCTGATCTCCTCTGTGATGAACTCCTACCGTTCCAAAGCTTGCTTCCTGACCTTCTGCTTGACGGGTCGCGCATGGGGGCAGACAGCAAGATGGTGCTCAATCACTTCCCTGGGAACGCTGGGGATGTCAGATGCTTGCCATGCAAACACATCGACATTCGCCCGCAGGAAAGTGACGAGTGCGCTTTCCTATTTGCTGTCGAGGGTGGAGCTTATGGTGAAAGCCCCTCCCGTGCCATCCTCCTTGACGGACACCTTCTTGGTCTCTGGTGGTGCAGCTCTGGATTTCTTGCTCTTGCCGGTGGAGCTCTCTGGCACGTCCTCGACGGTAGCGCAACACTCCGAAGAGGTGCGCTTGCTGGAGTGGGTGAGCTTATGGTGAAAGCCCCTCCCGTGCCATCCTCCTTGGCGGACACCTTCTTGGTCTCTGGTGGCGCAGCTCTGGATTTCTTGCTCTTGCCGGTGGAGCTCTCTGGCACGTCCTCGACGGTAGCGCAACACTCCGAAGAGGTGCGCTTGCCGGAGTGGGTGCGAGAGGTCTTGCCGATCTTCTTCTCCCCCCCCGGGAGGGGGCTTCAGCGGTAGGAGCAAGTGCCTTGGCGGCAGTTTTTGCAACTGCTTCCCGATAGAGTAGGTCGGTGCAGATCAGCGCATCCTTCTTGTCGCAGGGAACGGTGATGATGGTCATCGGCCCAGGCATCTTCAGCGTCTTATAGGCGTAATGTGATGCCGCCATGAACTTGGCTAGTGACGGGCGGTCGAGGATCCCGTTGTAGGGCAAGGGGATCTCAGCTACATCGAAGACAATCCTCTTCGTCCTGTAGTTCAGCTCGCCTCCAAACGTCACAGGCAGCGTGACCTTGCCCTTCGGTTGACTCCTTCCCGGGTTGACCCCTTGAAACGTGCCCGTCTATTCGAGGTCTCCATCAGGAATTTGCAGCCTTTTGATCACAACGGGTGAGATCAAGTTCAGACCGGCCCCGCCGTCAACCAGCATCTTGTTCACCTTAAGGTTGTGTATTGTTGGTGAGACCAACAATGGCAAACACCCGACCGCAGTTGTGCGATCAGGGTGGTCCTCGGCGTCAAAGATGATAGGCGTGCTGGACCACTTTAGCGGCTTCTGAGCGTCGAACGCCGGCTCCGCTGCTGTGATCTCATGCGCCCACTACTTGAGTCGGCGGTGAGAAGTATGCAGCAAGGCGCCACCATCGACGCACATGGCCTCCGTCGCCTTCTGGAACTCATGCTTGCCGGACTCGTCGTCTCGTCATGATCATCGTCTTCCTGCTTCTTGTCGCGGCCCCAAGCGGGCCTCTCTTGCTGGTTATCCTTGCCGCGGCGACCTCCTTGGCCGCCATGCTTCTTGCCGGATCCCTCGGCACCATCCTGGCCCTTCTCCTTGTCCCGCCTCTCATACTTAGCTTTTTGCTTCTCAGCAAGCAGCTCGACTTGCCAGCAGTTCTGGAGGTCGTGGCCCTTGGTGCGGTGGATCTTGCAGTATTGCTTGTCGGAGCCTCCTGGCTTGTCGGTAGCTGCCAAGGCCCGGCAAGCGGCGCACCCGGCTATTTCCTTGCCGGGGTCGTCTGCCTTGGCCTTCTTGGCAGCGCCGGTGTCCTCGGATCCCTCGACGGCAAGCACGGTCTTATCCTTGCGTTTCCTGTTGCGGCGTCGGACCTTCTTTATCGGGGCAGCGGTGTCTTCGTCTGTAGAGTCGGTTTCCGCGTCAGCGTCCTCGCCGGGGTACTTCCTTCCCTCTTCAACCCGGGCGCATCTATCAGCCAGAACATAAAGTTTAGCCACATCCTTGACCTTGTTCATCGCCAGCTCTTCGCGCATCTTGCGGTTGCGCACATTCTGATGGAATGCGCTGATCACAGTGGCGGGATGAACATCTGGGATGTTGTATTGCACTCGGCTGAACCTCTGGATGTACTTGCGCAGGTTTTCACCTTCCTTCTGGGGAATGATATGCAAATCACTCGCCTGGCCATGAGCTTGGTGGCCTCCAGTGAAGGCACCAACGAACTCATGACATAGATCCGACCAAGAAGAAATGGAATCCGCCGGCAAGTGCATCAACCAAGACATGACATTGGGCTTCAGGGCCAACGGGAAGTAATTGGCAAGCACCTTGTCGTCACGAGCGCCAGCGGCCTGCATCGCGATGGTGTAGATGCTGAGGAACTCTGACGGATGGGTCTTGCCATTGCACTTCTCGCCGACGTCGGGCTTGAACATGCGGTGGGACGGCCACTGGAACTGCCGCAGCTCATGGGTAAAGGCTGGGCAACCCACCTCATAAGGTAGGCCGCCGGAGCCTCCCTGTGCTGGGTGGTCCATAGCGGGCCCCGCCCGCCTATCTGACTGGTGGTGTGTATCGCGCCGACGCTCGATGGTAGTTCGAGCTTCTTCATGGGCTCGCTCCCGAAGAACTTGGCGCTGGTCGCGGTGGGTCCGTGGGTCGGACGACGCTATGGAAATGTTATCACAAGCGTCATCACGACGGATCGATGTGTGGAGGAGGAGAGTGCACCATGGCCGCGGCACCTCCGGCCCCTCCACCGCTGGCATGCGGTGGTTCGACGGAGCGCCAGCCTGAGGGCCCCGCCGGCCGTGGCTCGTCTTGATTGGCGATGCCGACAAGGCTCCGGATGGTGGCCCTCCACTCATCGAGTTTTTTCACAGCGGGAGGGAAGTCGAGGAGTAGCTGCGTGCGCGCCAAAGCTTCTGCTGGCGTGGGTGACAACGAGAGCTGCGTGGATCGTGGCGCGCTTCGACTTCTAACCACGTTAGAAGGAGCTCTATCACGGCCCAGCGGCTACATGCCATTTTCGCCAGCACTTCGGCGGGCATGCTGGCCTCCTTCATCCCGCGGATGATGCACATGACTCTTCCCACAGCGGCGTCCGGGGTCTCCAGCGTGGTGGCGCTGCTCGTCGCGCGCACCCTGGGAAGAGCGCGCTGTGGGCGCCGGCGTAGGCGTCTTGGAGGTTGCTGCGCCGCCTGTAGGTGGCACATCGACACCCCTTGAGGGCCCCGCGCCGCCTGCGGGGGGCCCGGCCCCGTCTTTGGATTTGGCGGTGTGCGGCCTGTCGTCTGGCGCACGAATGACGCCGCTCGCTAGGCTCTGGCTGCCAGAGCGATGCTGGTGCTCGCGGGCCGCGACTCGGGTTCTGTCCGTGACCGGCCCGCTGCTCGCCCGCACTGGCACGGGCCGTTCGGCCCCCGACGAGCCGATCGCCATGATCGTCTTCTTCTTGGAAGCCATGGCGATGAAGAACTGCTAGGCTAACTGCTAGACCAGATTCTCGCAACTGCGCCCCCTACCTAGCACGCCAAAGATGTCTGGGAAACGACACCTATGGGATCACTGGAATCCCTTCTACGGTCGGCGGGCGCGGGGTTGTGAGAAGACCAGGTTTAGGAGCTAGCACAAAGATCGTTTACCCAGGTTCGGGGCGCGAGGATGCGTAATACCCTAGTCCTGCTTTGGTGTGTATTTCAGAGTGTTCTTGAGCTCTCGAACTAGCTACGGTGGCTGTGTAGTTCCAAAGAGCCGAATCCTTCCCCTGGTCGCCTCGGGCCTCCTTTTATAGGCAAAAGGGGTCGCCACAGTGGCACACAGGAGGTGGAAAGGCGTACAGTGCGCGAGCTTATCGCCCAGCATTACGGGACAAAGCGCATTAAATGCGCTACTTAGGTGTCCATTAGCTTTATCGGGGACGGGAACGAGGCCCGTCCCATCCGCCGCCACTCCGCCTCGCTTCGACACGCGCCCAGGCCAGTAATGCATGCAGCGCCATGTAGGTAGGCAGGCTGCTGAGGTGGCGCGGTGGTGGAGTCTTCACGAAGATCTGCATGCCACCACGCAGGTGCTTGCTGGGTCGGTGTAGAGGCCGCCCGTCGCCACGCAGGTGCTTGGGGATGGCGGTGGAGTCTTGGCAGGTGCGGGCCTGGGTGCGGCCCTGCTGATGCCCTCGGCAAGGGTCTTGCCGGGGGGCCCGGTAAGGGTCTTCCCGTGGCGCTGCGGTCGTCCCCGGCAAGGCGCCTGCCGGGGGTCTTGTGGATTTCCTCGGCTAGAATCCCGCCGAGGGTCGCCGTCTTCTGGTCCTCATCTGATCCTGTGCACTCATGATCTTTGACAAAGATTTGCCTGCCACCATAGAGGTGCCTCTCGAGCCCTGGGTTCAATGTAGTTGTTGGCGGCGTTTGGAACCCTTGGGCTCAAGGGTGGCTCGCTCTGCTAGCGTGGGCAAGTTGCCCCGGCAAGGCTCTTGTCGGGGCCGCGGAGGCTACCCCGGCAAGGGTCTTGCCGGGGGAGTCCACCTAGCCCCTTTGCCCTTTTATGCTTCTGGTCTTGGCGTTGCCTTGTTTGTCTTGCGCTTCGGTTTTCCTCTGGCTTCCCTCCTCTGCCCTGCTATGTGCGGCCGCGGCACGCGGCTCTGACTGCCCGTGCACAAGTAAAGGGGTCAAAAGGAGAGCCCCTACTTTTGCACACCAATAGTCTCCTACATCAATTGGAAATTGCTCTACTTGCGAACCGTTAGATTCATCAAACTTCACATCTACCGTCTCTTCAACCTTTCGGGTGAAATTGTTGTAGACATGGTAAGTGTGAGAGTTTGAGCCATAACCAAGTAGGAAACCCTCATGAGATTTAGGAGCAAATTTAGAACGACGATGCTTATCAAGTATGTAGCACTTTGAGCCAAATACTCAAAAGTATCCAACTTGGGGTTTGTTACCGGTGAGAAGCTTGTATGCCGTCTTGCCGAGTAGCTTGTGAAGATACAAGCGATTTGTTGCATGACAAGCCGTCTCAACTGCTTCCGCCCAAAAGTGTTTTGGAGTCTTGTACTCATCAAGCATCATTCTCGCCATCTCAATAAGAGTCTGGTTCTTCCTCTCAACAACTCCATTTTGTTGAGGTGTGTACGTAGCCAATAACTCGTGTGATATCCCTTCTTCATCAAGAAAGGTATCCACATTTGCGTTCTTGAACTCCGTTCCATTGTTGCTGCGAACCTTCTTGATCTTCACTTCAAATTGATTTTGGGCCTTCCTAGCGAAGTTCTTGAAGATCTTTTGGACCTGTGATTTATCATCAAGAAAGAACACCCACGTAAATCTTGAATAATCATAGACTATAACTAGACCAAATGAGTTTCCACCGAGACTTTTATAGGCATTGGGACCAAAGAGATCCATATGAAGTAGCTCGAGCAGTCTTCTCGTGGTAATGATGTTCTTCATGGGGTGGCTTCCTCCAACTTGTTTTCCTGCTTGACAAGCACTGCACAATCTATCCTTGTAAAATATAACATCTTTTACTCCGAGGATATGATCACCTTTAATAAGCTTATCAAGATTTCGCATGCCCACATGGTCTAGCCTTCTATGCCACAACCAACCTTTAGAGGATTTAGCAATAAAGCAAGTTCTAGGTTGAGCCTTTTTAGTGAAATCAACAATGTAAAGATCACCTCTACGTATACCGGTAAAGACCATATTATGATTATCTCTATGAAACACTTGGCAATCTACTTCAGTGAATAGGACATTGAAACCAAAGTCAGCAAGTCTAGATACGGAAAGTAGAGTATAGCCAAGAGATTCAACGAGCATAACATTTTGTATGGAGCTATCATGTGAGATGGCCACCTTACCAAGGCCAACCACCTTACCCTTTGAGTTATCACCAAAGGTGACATACTTTTGAGGGTCGTCGTTTTTAGCAAGCTCACGAAACATATCCTTGTCTCCGGTCATATGATCGGTACATCCACTATCAAGGACCCATTCCTTTCCTCCAGCCATGTAGCCGCGAAGATTAGCCATAAGACCAAAGTGTCTCATAGACTCATCGAGATCAAAGTCACTATCATCATCCTCATCATAGTATCCAGGTTCAACATCGTCTTGTGATGGATCAATTCCTAGAGAGAGTGATTCATTAGATAAATGATCATCACAATAATCATCTTTATGAATTCTAATGGCTTCGGAGATGATATTGCTAATGATTCCAACATCTCCTTTGGCGCGCATAAGGTTAGTAAGCTCAAATAGACAATCACCAAACTTAGGATCATTGGAATTCATCTTACTCAAGGCAATAGACTTATGAAGAATCACATCTAGATTTAGCAAGGAATAGTTTGGAAAACGTTCCTCAAGAAATCTCCATATAGTGTATGCACAATCAAGAGTAGGCAAGCAACCAATCAAGTTTCTAGGCAAACCTCTAGTGATAAGATTGACAGTTCTAAGGTTGCGGATCATGTCAATAGACTCATCAAGGGCAGGATGCAAAGGATCAACATGAGGTGCACAAGGCCTAGTAATGTACTTGTTCAAATGATATTCATTGAAAATCACAAGCATCTCATTTTTTTCACCCACGAAAGAACTCTCCATCAAGTATAGGCACTCTATGTCTAAGACTCCCCAACGTAGACTCGTCCATCTTCCTCCAATGGCGATTAAACCAAAGCAATGGAGACCACTGCTCTGATACCAATTGAAAGGATCGAGAAGAGGTGTCTAGAGGGGGGTGATTAGACCCTCAACAAAGAAAAGTAGCAGTTTTTAATTTCTTCAAGTTAAGGTGGAGTTTTAGCACAAGCTTAAACATTCACAATACATTTCAGGCAAGCATGGCAAGAGTATATGAGCAGCGGAAAGTAAAGCATGCAAGTTGCAAGAATGTAAAGGGATGGGATTGGAGTGTGCAAACGCAATTGGAGACACAGAGATTTTTGGCGTGGTTCCGATAGGTGGTGCTATCATACATCCACGTTGATGGAGACTTCAACTCACGAAGGGTAAAGGTTGCGCGAGTCTACGGAGGGCTCCACCCACGAAGGGTCCACGAAGAAGCAACCTTGTCTATCCCACCATGGCCATCGCCCACGAAGGACCTGCCTCACTAGGGTAGATCTTCATGAATTAGGCGATCCCCTTGCCCTTACAAACTCCTTGGTTCAACTCCACAATCTTGACGGAGGCTCCCAAGTGACACCTAACCAATCTAGGAGACACCACTCTCCAAAAGGTAATAGATGGTGTGTTGATGATGAACTCCTTGCTCTTGTGCTTCAAACGATAGTCTTCCCAACACTCAACTCTCTCTCACGGATCTGGATTTGGTGGAAAGAATATTTGAGCAGTGGAAAGCAACTTGGGAAAGGCTAGAGATCAAGATTCTTGTGGTTGGATTGGAATATCTTCGTCTCAACACATGAGTAGGTGGTTCTCTCTCAGAAAATGTATGCTGGAAGTGTAGGCACGTTCTGATGGCTCTCTCCACGAATGAAGAGTGGGTGGAGGGGTATATATAGCCTCCACACAAAATCTAACCGTTACACACAATTTACCAAACTCGGTGGGACTGAATCATGAAACTCGGTTAGACCGATTTAGTTCAAAATGTGAACGTTAGGATTTTCGATGGGACCGATATGATCAATCCGGTGGGACCGATGTGCTAGGGTTAGGATAAAACCTCATCTCGGTTAGACCGATTACACAAACTCGGTGGGACCGATTTTGGTAATAAGCTAACCAGAGAGTTGGTCAGGCAAACTCGGTGTGACCGATTACATATCTCGGTGAGACCAAAATTATTGCAACAGGAAACACAGAGTTTGCAAGCCCATCTCGGTGAGACCGAGATCCCATCGGTGAGACCGAATTGACTAGGGTTTATAGCAGTGGCTATGTCAAGTGAACTCGGTGGCGCTGGATGGATCAAATTGGTGGGGCCGAGTTTGACTTTTGGTTTGGGACATATGTGGATATGAGAAAGTGGTTGGGGGCTTTTGGAGCATATCACTAAGCACTTTGAGCAAGCAAGCCATTAAGCAACACCTCATCCCCTTTTAATAGTATTGGATTTTCCTATGGACTCAATGTGATCTTGGATCACTAAAATGAAAATGAAGAGTCTTGAGTTTTTGAGCTTTTGCCAAACTTCTGTCCTTAGCATCTAGAAGGGTTCCACATCCTCTTGTCCACGCCACTCCACTGTTGAACTCATCTGAAATAAACTAGATAAAAGTATTAGTCCAACAAGAGATATGTTGACATTAATTACCAAAATCACCCAGGGAGCACTTGTGCTTTGAGAACTCGATGAGCGCGCTTTCCTATTTAGGATCCATATTAGCCCCACAGTGAACTGCTAAGATGAGTCGCCAGGGACAAAATCAACCTGCTTGGTGTCATCAGTCGACTTGAGCTTCAACAAAGGGTCTTGTTCAGTGGTGGGCTTCTTCAGAGGGGTCATATCAGCCGGGTCAATATTATCCTTGTAAAACTTAAGTTCCTCAGTAGCACCAGCTGACTCTGCATAAGTTGCATCTCCTTGCTCACATTCCAAGGCGACTTTTCGATCACCATGGACCGTAATTGTGCCCTTACGCCCTGGCATCTCAAGCTGTAAATAAACATAGCAAGGGCAAGCCATGAACTTAGCATAAGCCAGTCGTCCGAACAAGGCTTGATAAGGACTCTTGATTTTGACCACCTCAAACCACAGTGTTTCTGCTCTGTAGTCATAGTCATCGCCAAAGGCGACTTCCAGGGCAATCTTTCCGATAGGGTATGCCGATTTACCAGGCACCACACCATGGAAAACTATGGAAGACGGCTTAAGATCCTTGTCAGTTAGATTCATCCGATGAAAAGTGTTGTAATACAAGATGTTGATACTGCTACCAAAATCCGTAAGCACCTTAGTAAACTTATAACCGCCCACTTGAGGGGCTACCACCAATGCGAGATGACCCCGATTCTCAACCCGGGGCTGGTGATCCTCCTAACTCCATGTGATCGGATGCTCTGACCAGCGTAAGTATCGAGGTACTGCCGGCTCAATAGCACTAACTGCACGCTTATGAACCTTCTAATCTTGTTTGCAAAGAATTGTAGTGAAAACATGGTATTGGCCACTATTAAGCTGCTTTGTATTACTCTGATATCCTGACTGATTACCTTGCTGCTGGTTGCCATGACCAGACTGCTGATTATGACCACCATGGTTACCTTGACCTTGATAGCCAGTATTTGAGCCGCCTCCACCAAAGCCGGAGCCCTGAGAGCCGGAACCTGACTCGCCGTGTGGTCCATTGTCATTGCCATGATTTTGACCGAGGTTGTAATTCCTAAACTCTCGCATGACCCAACAATCCTTCCAAGCATGAGTGGATGGCTTGTCAGGAAGACTGTGTTTCGGACATGGGTCATTAAGCGTCGCCTCAAGGTTAAAAGGTTTTCCCTTGCCATACAGCGGCTTACCATTACCATTGCGACATTGATTCTTGTATCCAGTGATGGTGTTAGCTACTAGATCTGACCCGCCATCGGGGTGTTTGTGCTTACCACCATTGCCCTGGTTGCTATCATGCCCTGCCACATTCTGCTGCTGACCCTTACCAATGCCACTCTTCTTGCCCTTGTTGGATTTCTCATCATCAGATCTAGGGCCTTTAGTGTTATCAGAGTCTGCATACTTAATGAGAGCCGCCATGAGCTCACCCATGTCATTACAATGACGCTTAAGCCACCCAAGCTTCTGCTTAAGGGGTTAAACACTACAAAAAAATACACTTTTGTGATGATACGTGTTTGTCATAGTAGGTCACATTTTTTGTCATGCATGTACATCCATGATGATTTTATGACAGAATCAAGATAGTCATACATGTGCTGTCGTATAAGTGTTCCACGACATTACCAAAATTATCATCGCGGAAGTGTCCACTTCCACGATGATAAATCGTGCGTCATAGAAGTGCTTTCATCAAGGGTGACCGACACATGGCATCCACCGTAACGGGTCACCGTTAAGCTACCGGGTTCCGGTTTGGATCCGATAACCCATTAACAGCCCGGACCAATGGGGATTTTCCACGTGTAAAATTCTCAATGGCCAGAGGAACCACGTGTCGGCTCACCGTTGGAACGGATGTCATACACTCATTGGACCAAAGGCACCTATGATACATCGACACGTGGCACGGCCTAACAGAGGCCCATTCCAGTGAAAAGGCCTGACTTGGTCAAAAGGTAGCGGGCCGGCCCACGGAAACCTTGTTAACAGCCTGTTCGCATATAGGCAATTTACAACCCGCTAACTCACGGCCCGATACGGCCTACCGGAATTTGGCCCACATCAGATACGGGTCGTTAAATGACTGCAATATTCTCGGCCAGTTTACGGCCCATATCAGATCCGGCCCATTAACAACCTGCAATAGATTGGGCCAAATTACGGTCCATACCTGATCCGGCCCGTTAACTGACTTTCATTTCTTGGGCCAAATTATGGCCCATAACAGATACGACCCTTTTAACAACTATTGTGCCATTGGGCCCATTGGGACCCTGATTTTCTCTTCAGCCTCTAAATGGCCCATTTAATAGTTCGACCCGATATTAGTTTCGGCGTGTCAGCGGCCCTGTCTACATATGGGCCTCTTTCGGCCCGGTTTTACTTTCGGCCATTTAAAGGCCCGAGTTGCACCTAGGCCTAATTATGGTTCATAGTTACTTTCGGCCTCTTAACGGCCCGTAGTCTTCGTGGATACATTCTAGCCCAAACTGCCTATCGGCCCGTTAAAGGCCCTTGAGAGTGTTGGGCCCAATTTTGGCCCGTTATACATCCGGCATGCTTCCCGCCCGTCATGTAATTGGGTCAGCCAAGGCCCAAAAACATTTCACCCTGTTAATGGCCCATCGCCCGAATGGGCCAATAATGGGCCGATTTATATTATTGCACACTGTCGGCCCTTGATTTGTTCGCCACAATTAAGGTTGAATCTAGTTTTCAACCTGTTAAAAGCCTATTTAATTTTCCAGCCCAATTAAGGCAATCGGTTTACTCGGCCTTTTAAAGGCTCGAAACCTAACCTATTGGCTCATTGCACACCGATCGAAGATTACGACCTTTTCTTAGAGTGAAGACATCATAAACAGCAAATAAATTACAGCATCATGCCGAAGAATAAACCTAGACTATACAACAAAGAAATTACAGCATATTACATCCCCTGGGCATCAAAGTTTGCCGCCAGTGATAATAAAGGGCAACCAGATAGCAGATTCCATAAACTGGCAAGTCGCCACCAGTGGCAGTTAACAGGCCGACAAAATAATAGACAGAATCGACAACACTTCAACACAATTCAAGGAAGGTTTGCCCGGCCCAAGAGCTGCAACGAAAGCAGCTTAGCAACCTGATGAGACTGCGCTTCTTTGACACTTATATCCACCAACTTAAGCTGCATATATAGCATCTATATACGTCATGTACTTATGGTTAATCTTGCATAGAGATTGGAGTTCCGGTCAGATTTGAGCGGAAGCATGTCTTTCTGCTTGAATTTCAGACTGAAGAAGTCGAACAGATTCAGGCGACGACTTCCTCGAGCTTGTGTCACTGAGTAAGTTCGACACTACATCAAGATATGTGAAAGTGCTAGTTATCGACTAGAGGGGGGCTGAATAGGCGATTTTTATGAAAGTCTTCAAAGCATGAGAGTTTCAAAGACAAACAATAGAAATGAACCTATTGATATGCAGCGGAAGGTAGACTACACTAGGCAAGCCATAGTCAAGTATTCAATGAAGTGAAAGTGCGAAGACTAGTAGCAGCTAGGTAGTACGGATCAGGATGGAAGATGGTATGAAGCCAAACAACGATAGAAGTCACACAGTGAAGACAGATAGGTAAAGCAAACAAGCAATGACTTCACGAAGACAAACTGTAAGTAAAGAGAGGGAGAGGATAGAACCAGTCACTTGTTGAGGACACAGGATTTGTTGGACCAGTTCCAGTTGCTGTGACAACTGTACGTTTGGTTAGGGAGGCTGAGATTTAACTCAGAAGACCGCGTCTTCACCTTATTCCCCTTGAGCTAAGGACACCCAGTCCTCGGCCAATTACTCTGGTAAGTCTTCAAGGTAGACTTCCAAACCTTCACAGACTTCGTTCACCGGCGATCCACAATGACTCTTGGATGCTCAGAACGCGACGCCTAACCGGCTGGAGGATTCACAGTCCTCAAGTGTAACAAGTCTTCAGGTCACGCGGACAGAAAGACTTCAGTGATGCCTAACACTCTTTGGCTCTGGGTGTTTGGGCTTTGTCCTCGCAAGGATTTCTCTCTCTCAAAAGCTTCGGAGGTGGGTTGCTCTCAAACGACAAAAGCCGTGCACTAACTCTGAGCAGCCACCAATTTATGGTGTAGGGGGTGGGCTATTTATAGCCACTAGGCAACCTGACCTGATTTGTCCGAAATGACCCTGGGTCACTAAGGAACTGACACGTGTTCCAACGGTCAGATTTCAAACACACGCGGCAGCTTGACTTGGGCTACAAGTAAAGCTGACTCATCCAGCTCTGGATAAGATTTGCTCTCATTGTCTTCACTCGAAGACATAGGATTTTGGTTGAGCATCACTTCAGTCACTCTGACTTTGTTCACTGGGACCCCACTTAACAGTACGGTGGTTCCTACGACTCAACAAAGAAGAAAAGGAAACAACGAAACAACTAGGTCTTCGCGCTCCATAGTCTTCACGCAATGCCTTCTCTTGTCATAGTCTTCAATGTGAATATCTTCACATACCACCATCGTCTTCAATGTCTTCATACATTTTTAGGGGTCATCTCCGGTAGGTAAACCGAATCAATGAGGGACTACTACCTGTGTTATCCTGCAATTCTCACAAACACATTAGTCCCTCAACCAGGTTTGTCGTCAATACTCCAAAACCAACTAGGGGTGGCACTAGATGCACTTACAATCTCCCCCTTTTTGGTGATTGATGACAAACTGGTTGAAGTTTTCAACGGGGATAAAAGTATGTGAAATTGTAAAGGATAGAGGTATTGTCTTCGTAAGTAGCAAAAGGCTCCCCTGAAGATGTGCATATAAGTAATTTGCTTTTGGAATGCAAATGCACATGGCAGGTTGTACTTGTGGAGATCCTCTTCAACTTATGAAGACAATTCATCATGCATGATTTGATATAACAAGGATAATGACATGCATAATGAGAAATGGACGTCTGCAAAATGACTAAGTGCGGAATTTATCATCGCACATGCGGATTATCATCACAGAATAGCAAACAAGTAGCAGACGACCATCAAGTTTAAGTGTTACAACTCAAAGAACCGACTGTATCAAAAGCGAGAGTTGTAAACACTAGGCAAAATATAAAGCAACCGCCCATATGGACCCGCTTGAAGACTATCAACTCATATGCTTCTCCCCCTTTTGTCAGTAAGGACCAAAAAGGTTTGAAGACATAGAGCCTCTACTCATTCCCAGAAGGAGTAGGAGAGGATGCAGGGTCGGCGTCGGGGTTTGGCGGTGCAGACGAACTTGGTGCAGTGTCGATACGCGCTGAAGTTGGAGGAGGTGAAGTTGCATCATCTTGATCATCGATTACTCTGGCATTCACCGTTGCAGCGGAGGAGGAATAATCAGAGTCTTCAAGAGACGGAGTTCGACGCAAAACAGCATTCCTTGGAGGAGTGGAGTCAAACTTGAATCTTTCAGTGAAGCCATCGTCTTGAAGATCTGCTTCAGCACTGAGCAATGTCAAACTCTTCCATGACCTCCGACAGGTTTCATGTGTAACAAAGGCATTCTTGGTGGCAAGATTGCGAATGCGATTGACGTCCACCAAGAGGCTTTGCATCTGCCGCTTCAGCCAGAAGTGATGCTTATCCTGTTTCTGATGCAGGGCAACGAGAAGTTCTCGGTCATTGAGAACACGAGATCGCTTCCGAGGCCTTTGAGCAATAGTGCTTTCAGTGGCTTCAGTTTGAGCACGGTGAGGTAAGCGTGTATTGCCAGCCAAAGGATAAACACGAGTGACTGCCTGGACTCCTTCAATGGGTTGCGTGAAGCTTTGGTGATCAGCATTGTGAAGACAAACAGGCTCCTTGGCGGGCTCTGGGTATATGGCTTCAACTGACATATCAACCTCTGGCAGAAAGATCAGATGGTTGCGAGCAGAGGGCTGATAGTTGACAGCTGAGTGTAGCTTGATGAGGCGCATGACCCACGGAGCGTAGAACTTCAGTCCAAAGAGATCAGAGCCTGATGCAGCCAACTGCCTGATAAAGAAGTCTTGAGCATTGAAGCTGATGCCGTTGAAGATATAAAAGACCAAAGTCTTCATTGCTCCTTCAAGTTTTGCTGCTGAAGAATGTCCTTTGACAGGCCATAGAGTTCGCCTGATGATGTGATAAATAGTGCGTGGCAGATACTCTAGATCTTCGACAAAGAACTCCTTTGGGTAATCAGCGTCATGTGGCAGAGGCTTCATCATGCTCAGCATTTGGCTCATGTTGGGCTCTGGCTTGTGGAAGATACTCTCCAGAGCATTGCGGTGAAGCTGACAACCAGGTTCATATAATTCTCCTGGAGTGGGCAGGCCGGTTAGCTCAATGATGTCAAAAGCTTTGGCTTCATGATGGACATTGCCTGTCATCCACTCAAGGACCCAAGTCTTCGGATCCCTGTTGTATCCGCGAATGTGGAGGGTAGCATAAAATTGAAGCAGAAGTTCTTCATTCCAATGCTCCTTATCAGTTACAAAGTTTAGCAAGCCAGCATCACGGAAGCAGTCAAGGGCTTCTTCAAGGCATGGCAATCCAGCAATGGCTTCGCAGTCAAGACGCATATGAGGAAAGATGCGCCCCTGATCATAAAGAACACATGAATAATAACTGCGCTGCTGATAGCTCCAGAACCGATCCGATGAAATCCTTGGCTTGGAATAGGGGTTCTTGGCGCTATCAAAGAAAGTGTTGTGCGCAATGAAGCCATTTGCATTGAAGGACCCTGGTGAAGTGGCAGTACCTGGAAACCTGGGCAGTCTTGGCTTTGGCTTCTGGACCTGTGGCCTGTGCGCGACATGATAGTCAAATTGCGGACCAGCAGCAGGAGGAGGAACCAGAATAGGCCATCTTACAGTGACCAGCTGACCATAGTTGTATGCTTGCTCAATAGTATGTGGCCTGGGAGGCGGTACAGGAGCAGTGGCAGTGGCAGTGACTTCAGGCTGCAGATTGGCATCAGGTGCAGCATTGACTTCAGGTGCTATCACTTCAGGCACCACATTGACTTCAGGCGCCACATTAGCTTCAGCCATGACAACGTCATTGGCTTCAGTGTTGGTGTTGGTGGCCGCCTCAATGTTGTTAACCTCCACTTGAGTAGCTGGAGGGTCAGACACGTTCTCCTCGAGAACAACTTGGTTGGTAGGGGGTGTAGCAACACGTGCTTCTTCTTCTCTTGGTTCTTCTTGGTCATCGGCTGATGCAGCCGGAATATCTTCAGCCATATTGGCTTCAGTCTCGGGGTTGTTCACAGTTGGAGAGGCTTCAGGAAAGACTTGGCGTGAAACGGATTGGCGCTCTTCTCCTTCTGGAACACTTGACAGAGTGACCTGTGGCCTTGGTCCTTTGCGAAGCCTGCGAAATGCTGGCGACGCTTGTGGAGATGGAGTTGGTTGGGCCACAAAGTCTTCATCTTCAATCACCGGAGTGGTGACTTGAGTTGTGGGAGTAACAGGTGTTTCTTCTTGACGGGGGGAGTCTTGTGGGTGATCAGCCCATGAGTCATCCTGAGCAGTTGGCGTCAATGGACGACCAATGCTGATGAGTTCGCTGTTCGTAAGAACAGGCGATGATACCACGTTGTGCTCGATCTGAGGAAGGACTTCATCATCTTCAACATTGTCATGATGACCAATGTCTTCAGCTGCGGTGGGGTCAACAGCTGGAATGTCTTCAGCTTCAGGAGCCTCTGTGGAAGCAGGCTCATGAACTATCATTCGACGTTCTTGTTGTGCAGATTCAGGACGAGCAACAGAAATCGGCTCGACTACAAGGGGCTCTGTGGGAGCAGCCCGATCTCTCTTCTTGGTCTTGCGCTTCTTGGTGGGTGGAGCATCATCAGTGGTGTTCTTGGTCTTGCGCTTTCTGGCCTTGGCTTCAGCTGCCCTTGTCTTCTGAAGCTCTGAAGCCACTGTGGGGACCTTAGGCTTCACGCCTGTCATACTGGCTGGGAAGACAATGCGAGGTTCTTCCCGCCTGGATGGTTCAGTTTGGTCCACAGATGGCTTCTTCTTCTGCTTGGCAGCCATCTTAGGGTCGATGCCAGGACGCCCAAGTGCCTTGCGCTTCTCAGCTTCATTGTAAGCTTGAACACACTTGGCAGCGAGAATCTTCATGCGCTCACGAGAACCTTTGGCTTCATCACGTTTCTTGTGAAACGCTTCCTTGAGCTCATGCAGCATGACCTTGAAGTTCTGGACGTCTGCCACGCTGAGCTTGGCCACATGCTTCTTGAACTGAGCCTTTTCATAATCGATCTTATGCTTCAGCTCAACAATTTTCTGAGCAAGAGCCAGCTCAGGAGCAATGGCTCCATGGAAGGAGACGCTTAGGCCAATTGGAAGTTGCAGATCGTCAAAGCTGAGATTGGGGGTGTCAAACCACTCATCAATGAAGTTGTTCAATACTTCCACGTCAAAGAGAGGCAAATCATTGAAGATTTCCGCCTCTTGCTTGCTCTTTATCAGCTGCTCAAGAGCGTCATCAGCAAGATCGTCGTCACTTGACAGATCAATGGCGTCATTCTCGTTCCTCAGAACAGCAGCAGGGGTCAGAGCTGGACCAGTGGAGTGCATAGGCTTCTTTTTCTTCTTCTCAGACTTGGAGATGCGTGAGAGATCTTCAGACTGCACACTTGGTGCAGGAGGAGCAGTGGCCAGAGGCTTCACTCGTGAAGCTGTTGGTGCAGGGGAAGGCTTCGAAGCTTTAGGTTTCTTCAGCTTCTTTGGCTTCGGTGGTGCAGGCGCTTCGTCAGAATCAGCGTCGTCTGCAGGCTCATCCACGGCTGTCCCTTGAACCATAATATGAGTGATGAGACCTTCTAGGTTGTAGAAGGGCCCAACAAGATTGGGTTCAGCTTCGCGTGTGCCATCGGCACGAGGAGCAGAGGGGCCTGGATTGAAGTCTAATCCCCGCGACTTCTTGTTTTCTTTGGCAGAGTTCTTGGCAAACTGGAAGTTGCGCTTGAACAAATTGTCGTCACGACACCATAGCAATGAAGATGGGTCGGCATCTGCAGGCTGTGGTCCACGGACCATGCAAGGGTAGAAGCCTTGTTCAATGGCTTCAGCTCTGGACCTGGGTGGAAGATTTTTGTACAAAATGTCTCCCCATGGTCGCTTGATGGCATTCTTCTCAGCATATTCCTGGGTCACGAACCTGTACTTGTACCATTGTTCTGCCCAATATCTTCGAATCCATTGGATTCGGGTTTTTCGCTGATTGTAGTCCTCCTCTGGATCTGTCTTGTACAGCTCATAGAGGTCAGGAGGCAAATCTCTTGAGGTGTTCCCACGGCGCTGTCTGCCACCCTTCCTTGCAGACTTCTCTGTTGCCATGAAGTTCAGACTGAATGGCTTCAACACTGTCAAAGGCTTCCGTCTGCTGGTTAGACAGGAACTGGCTTCGGGAGAGTTGATGTGATGCTGTAAGAATTCTGCAAATGAATGCAGACTATGAGAACCAAGGGATTCTCCCACGGACATGTACCTGTGACAGCATTAGAGATGCGAGGGAAGGGGAAGAGGTCATATGCATTCTCAGAAGATTTTGAAGATAAATCAGTTTAGAAGACATTGACCTCATAGCGCGAAGACATTCACTTATATGTTGAGAGTTGGTTCCAGATTTGTACGAATCCAAGAATAAGTACAAGTGAGGAATCTAACTATGTGTGAAGCATAAGTGAATATACTAGGCATTATATGAGATGCAGACAGGATAGATCCAAATTTGTGGAGGCAGAAACCACTTTTGGTAAGAAAGGATGAATCTATAGGATCAAAAAGACGGTAAAAAGAGGGTTTTAATTTACCACACGATGAACTGCTAGACGGAGTAGAAGATGAGGCCGAGCAGTTCGATCTTCCGTGCCCTAACTTGGCGACGGAGGACACCTACGGCGGCGGCGGAGAAGACGATGTCCGCGGCCGGCGTGAAGACGGCGTCGGAGAGGTCGCGGCAGCTAAGCGCTTCGTCGCCGGCGTCGTCGAGAGCTAGCGATGGCGCTAGGGTTTGTCGAGGTGGAGAGGTGGAAGAAGGATTTTGACCGCGATTGGACGGGTATTTATAGGGAAAGGGACGGCACAGCGCAATTACGCAGGTGCCCCTGGCGGTTCACATCTGAGGGACACGTGGCGAACATGCAACACATTGGGAGTTGTCCCACGTTCCCACGCCCGCCTGGACTGTCGGATGGTCGTTCCGGCTTCTCCGGGTTTCAGGCAATAAGAATTGAACATTTAAAACAGATTTAATGTTTGTCTCTGTATCTTCTGCTGACAAGGACGCAGAGAAGACATTCGACAGTTTCAACAGAATGCATATGATTTGGATAGATAGAGTTTGAGGTAGGAAGCATAGAGAGGTTAGGGTCCGATCACATTCACTTAGTTCAAAAGATTCAAACGAGAAGACATAGCTATAAGTGAATGCTGTAGAGGACAGAACACTAATATATGTATATATCAGAATGCAACCAAATCAACATAGTGAAGATAATCATGAAGACAAGTTGAAATTGAAGACAAACCAAATGCGAAGACATAGCAAATGTAACGCCATGAGAAAAACACTTCAAACAGAAGAATTTGGTGGTGGCGTTACCCACCGTATAGGAAGTATTAGACCCAGACACGGCGCACAATTATCGTGGCGCTCCGAAGTCAAATTCCGCGTTAATGTATTCACACTTAGAATGTAAGTCTTCATTGATTGAAGATATACTTTACTTCGTGTGTTGCACATCTAAGTCATCATCATGCATAAGTGTTAGGATGTGTGCCTGATCACAGGACATTTGAGGATTCCAAGATATTTAGCTCACACCGTAACTTGCAAAACCTTTTCTCATCCAAGGGCTTTGTGAAGATATCTGCCAGTTGCTCTTCAGTGTTGACGTGTATGATATCAATATCTTCCTTCATGACATGATCTCTGAGAAAGTGATGACGAATTTCAATATGCTTTGTCTTCGAGTGCTGAACTGGGTTGTTGGCAATCTTGATGGCGCTTTCGTTGTCGCAGTAGAGTGGTACTTGTTTCAGATGGATGCCATAGTCCTTGAGTGTTTGCTTCATCCATAGAAGCTGAGCGCAGCATGATCCAGCAGCAATGTATTCAGATTCAGCAGTGGAGAGTGATACACAGTTCTGCTTCTTTGAAGACCAACAGACAAGTGATCGTCCCAGAAAGTGACATGTGCCTGATGTAGACTTGCGATCCACCTTGTCACCAGCATAATCAGCATCCGAGAATCCAACTAGATCAAACTCTGAGCCCTTTGGATACCATAATCCTAATGTTGGGGTGTAAGCCAAATATCGAAGAATTCGCTTCACAGCTAAGTGATGCGATTCCTTTGGTGCCGCTTGGAATCGAGCACACATGCAAACACTAAGCATAATATCTGGCCTAGATGCACATAAATAAAGTAAAGAACCAATCATGGAGCGGTATACCTTTTGATCGAACTCTTTACCATTGGCGTCAGGACCCAGATGACTCTTGGTTGGCATTGGCGTCGTGTAACCTTTGCAGTCTTGCATTCCAAACTTCTTCAGACAATCTTTGAGGTATTTCTCTTGAGATATGAAGATGCCATTTCTTTGCTGACGAATTTGAAGACCAAGGAAGAACTTCAGCTCACCCATCATGGACATCTGATATTGCTCTTGCATCATGTGTCCAAACTCATCACTGTATTTCTGGTTGGTGCAGCCGAAGATAATGTCATCCACATATATTTGGCACACAAACAGTTCACCATCATATGTCTTCGTGAAGAGTGTGGGATCCAGGGAACCAGGTTTGAAGCCTTTGCTCTTCAGGAAGTCTTTGAGCGTGTCATACCAAGCGCGAGGGGCTTGTTTGAGGCCATACAGTGCCTTGTTTAGCTTGTACACCATATCAGGATGTTTTGGATCTTCAAAGCCAGGAGGTTGTGCGACATACACTTCTTCTTCAATCTTGCCGTTGAGAAATGCACTCTTCACATCCATTTGATACAGCAAGATGTTGTGATGGTTAGCATAGGCTAGCAGTATGCGAATAGCTTCAAGCCTAGCCACAGGAGCAAATGTTTCATCGAAGTCAATCCCTTCAATTTGAGTGTATCCTTGAGCAACGAGACGAGCTTTGTTTCTGACAACTTGACCATGCTCATCTTGTTTGTTGCGATATATCCATTTTGTGCCTATTATGTTGTGCTTGCGGGGGTCAGGACGCTTGACAAGTTCCCAGACATTGTTCAGCTTGAACTGTTGAAGCTCTTCTTGCATAGCTTGAATCCATTCAGGTTCCATGAAGGCTTCAGCAACTTTCTTAGGTTCAGATATTGAGACAAAAGCAAAGTGCCCACAGAAATTTGCTAGTTGTGTTGCTCTTGAACGAGTGAGTGGACCAGGCGCATTGATGCTATCAATTATCTTCTCAATCTGTACTTCATTTGCAACACGAGGATGAACTGGACGAAGATTTTGCTCTTGCTGATCATTGTCATCGTTGGGAGGATTGTCTTCGGGCTGAGCATTGTCTTCAGGTTGATTAGGTGCAGAAATGATAAGTTCCTCTTCAGGCTGTGCTTCAGACGGTATGATTTCTCCAGTTCCCATTAGCTTGATGGATTCACTGGGTGGAACTTCATCTAGCACATTTGGCAGGTGCTCTCTTTGCGAGCCGTTAGTCTCATCGAACCGCACATCCACAGTTTCAACCACTTTATAGAGAAAGAGGTTGAAGACTCTGTAGGAGTGCGAGTCCTTTCCGTAACCGAGCATAAAACCTTCATGTGCTTTCGGTGCAAATTTTGAAGTGTGATGTGGATCCTTGATCCAGCACCTAGCACCAAATACTCTGAAGTAACTGACATTTGGCTTCTTACCAGTGAGGAGTTCATAGGATGTTTTCTTCAGAAGCTTGTGAAGATAAACACGGTTGATGACATGGCATGCAGTATCAATAGCTTCAGGCCAGAACTTTCTGGGTGTCTTGTATTCATCAAGCATCGTCCGAGCCATCTCAATGAGTGTTCTGTTCTTGCGCTCCACGATGCCATTCTGCTGAGGGGTGTACGGAGCTGAGAACTCATGAGTGATGCCTAATGTATCCAAGTACAGATCGAGGCCGGTGTTTTTGAACTCTGTGCCGTTGTCACTCCTGATATGCTTGATCTTGACGCCATAGTTGTTCATGGCACGGTTGGCGAAGCGTCTGAAGACATCCTGCACTTCAGTCTTGTAGAGAATTATGTGAACCCATGTATATCTTGAATAATCATCAACAATGACGAAGCCATAGAGACAAGCAGTTGTAGTGAGAGTAGAGTAGTGAGTAGGGCCAAATAAGTCCATGTGTAGCAGCTCGAAGGGTTGAGATGTCGTCATGATTGTCTTCGAGGGATGCTTGGCCCTAGTCATCTTTCCAGCTTCGCAGGCACCGCACAAGTGATCCTTCTTGAACTTGACGCCCTCGATGCCTATGACATGCTTCTTCTTTGCGAGAGTGTGTAAGTTCCTCATGCCAGCATGCCCTAGCCTCCGATGCCAGAGCCAGCACTCTGAAGCTTTTGCAAGAAGGCATACGGCAAGCTGTGGCCCTGCTGAGAAATCTACCATGTATAGATCATCTTTCCGGTACCCTTCAAAGACTAGAGACTTGTCAGATTCCATAAGTACAAGGCAACGATATTTTCCAAATATCACAATCATGTTCAAGTCACAAAGCATTGAGACAGACATTAAGTTGAAACCAAGGGATTCAACAAGCATCACTTTATCCATGTGCTGATCCTTTGAGATTGCAACTCTACCTAGACCCAATACCTTGCTTTTACCAGTGTCAGCAAATGTGATGTGACTCTTGTCAGATGGACGTAAGGTTGAGTCCATGAGAAGACTTCGATCACCAGTCATATGATTAGTGCATCCGCTGTCCATAATCCATTCTGAAGCATGAGGTGTCATACCCTACAGTACAGTTAGGGGGATAGGCTTCACCAAGAGTATTGTGAAGCATAAACATTTGACGGGCAAGAGGATTATCAAAGCTCAGATCAAGATTAGGACTGATAGGATGATTGGCAAACGATTCAGGAACAAAATACATAGTGAGACCATTTGGGCATTTGATCTTGCGCCCTACAAGATGTTTTAGGTCCCCAGCAATAGCATCAGACGCCTTTGATTTCCGGCTGGAGACCTTTCCCTGCAAAAGAAAGTTAATTCTTCTTAACCACCCACATCTTCAGGGGTGGCTTAGAAGCAATGAGTCTAAGTGCAGCATCTGAGAACTTCGGCTTTGGAGCCCTAGCAAATAGCCTTGCAGGAGATGAATGATACTCATATGAATAAGCAGAAAAGTTCTTAGTCTTATGAACATAGCGGTTTGAAGAAACACGCTCATATTCATAAGTCTGAGTATGGTTTCCCTGCAAAACATTGGCGTTAGGGTGACTCAGGTGAGTCCTCTGTCTGTATGAAGCCTTTGGGCCATATGAAGCCTTTGGTCTGGGATTTGTCTTCTTCCCAGGTGGTGTCATGATGACATTCACAGGAAGATTCTCAAGACAACTTTTGGGAACCCAGATCTTCTTCATAGGTGGCCCATTCCTGCAGTTAGTACCAATATACCTGGCAAACACTTCACCATTCTGATTCTTAAACAGTTTATAGTTTGCATCAAAGGATTCATCAATGATAATAGGGTTAGCACAGGTGAAGCCAGATAAGGTGGATGGATCCACTGAAGGTCCCTTTGCAGCAACCCATGTGGTTTTGGGGTACTGCTCAGGCTTCCAGTAGGAGCCATCAACATTCATTTTCCTCTCGAACCCAACACCCTCTTTCCTAGGGTTTCGGTTCAGAATCTGCTTTTTGAGGACATCGCACAGTGTCTGATGCCCTTTGAGACTTTTGTACATCCCTGTTTCAAGCAATGTCTTCAACCTAGCATTTTCATCAGCAATAGTAGTGGTATCCTCAGCAGAGGGGTTAGTTACCACATCAGCAGTTGAAGATATTGCAACAGTAGCAGCAGTAGAACATTCAGCAACAGAAGTAGCGTTATCACGCTCAAGGCATTTTAGACATGGTGGTTCAAATCCTTCCTGAGCGGAACTGATCTGTTGAGCGCGAAGTGACTCATTCTCTTTTTGAAGATCTTCATGAGTCGCTCTCAATTTCTCAAGCTCTTGCTTCCTTTGAAGATAATCATAGGAGAGCTTTTCATGAGTTGTTGAGAGCGTTTCATGACGACTTTCAAGTTCCTGGTACTTAACATGAAGATTTTTTATGTCTTCAATTAAGGACTGAGAACGGGTCATTTCAGCGTCCAACAGGTCATCGCTTTTATCTAACAGTTTTTGAGTATGTTCCATAGCTTTCTGTTGTTCAGTTGCAATTTTAGCAAGTGTTTTGTAGCTGGGTTTGGATTCACAATCAGAGTCATCTTCACTAGATGTTTGAAAGTAAGCATCGCGTGATTTTACCTTGGCACCACGTGCCATGAAGCAGTAGGTGGGAGCAGAGTCGTCCTTATCATTAGCTTCAGCGTTGGTGACGGAGCCATTGTCTTCAGTGTTGAAGATGGACTTGGCAACGTAGGCTGTAGCTAGAGCCAGACTTGCAACGCCAGGGTCGGACTCCTCCTCAGACTCCACATCCGCCTCCTCGGAAGCAGACTCCTCCTCTGAATCCATCTCCTTGCCGACAAAAGCACGAGCCTTGCCAGATGAGCTCTTCTTATGAGATGAAGACTTGGATGAGGACTTGGAAGAAGACTTTGAGGATTTCTTCTTCTTCTTGTCATCAGAATCATATTCCTTGCTCTTCTTCTTCTTGTTGTTCTCATTGTCCCACTGTGGACACTCAGAGATGTAGTGTCCAGGTTTCTTGCACTTGTGACATGTTCTCTTCTTGTAGTCATGAGTGGAAGCTTCATCATTTCTTGAGCTGGATCGTGAAGACTTTCTGAAGCCCTTCTTCTTAGTGAACTTCTGGAACTTCTTCACAAGCATAGCAAGTTCCTTTCCAATGTCTTCAGGATCATCAGAACTGCAGTAAGATTCTTCTTCAGATGAGGAAACAACTTTTGCCTTCAAAGCACGAGTTCGGCCGTAGTTGGGACCATAGATATCTCTTTTCTCAGATAGCTGGAACTCATGTGTGTTGAGCCTCTCAAGTATATCAGACGGATCGAGTGTCTTGAAGTCAGGGCGTTCTTGTATCATGAGGGCAAGGGCATCGAAATCTCAGTGGCGCCGAGAGCACGAAGCTCATTTGTGATGTCAGTGAGGCGATCAAACGTGAGCTGGACATTCTCATTGTCGTTTCTCTTGAAGCGGTTGAAGAGGTTGCGAAGAACACTGATCCTTTGATCTCTCTAGGTTGAGACGCCTTTGTTGACCTTGGGGAGCCAGTCCCAGACTAGCTTCGACGTTTCCAGAGCACTCACACGGCCATACTGTCCTTTGGTCAGATGACCACAAATGATGTTCTTGGCAGTAGAATCCAGTTGAATGAACTTCTTGACATCAGCAGGGGTGACACCTTCACCAGTCTTGGGAACGCCTTTCTTGACGACATACCAGAGGTCGACATCAATGGCTTCAAGATGCATGCGCATCTTATTCTTCCAGTAGGGATATTCAGTTCCATCGAAGACGGGGCAAGCAGCGGAGACTTTGATTATCCCTGCAGTCGACATAGCTAAAACTCCAGGTGGTTAAACCGAATCACACAGAACAAGGGAGTACCTTGCTCTGATACCAATTGAAAGTGCTAGTTATCGACTAGAGGGAGGTGAATAGGCGATTTTTATGAAAGTCTTCAAAGCATGAGAGTTTCGAAGACAAACAATAGAAATGAACCTATTGATATGCAGCGGAAGGTAGACTACACTAGGCAAGCCATAGTCAAGTATTCAATGAAGTGAAAGTGCGAAGACTAATAGCAGCTAGGTAGTACGGATCAGGATGGAAGATGGTATGAAGCCAAACAACGATAGAAGTCACACAGTGAAGACAAATAGGTAAAGCAAACAAGCAATGACTTCACGAAGACAAACTGTAAGTAAAGAGAGGGAGAGGATAGAACCAGTCACTTGTTGAGGACACAGGATTTGTTGGACCAGTTCCAGTTGCTGTGACAACTGTACGTCTGGTTAGGGAGGCTGAGATTTAACTCAGAAGACCGCGTCTTCACCTTATTCCCCTTGAGCTAAGGACACCCAGTCCTCGCCCAATTACTCTGGTAAGTCTTCAAGGTAGACTTCCAAACCTTCACAGACTTCGTTCACCGGCGATCCACAATGACTCTTGGATGCTCAGAACGCGACGCCTAACCGGCTGGAGGATTCACAGTCCTCAAGTGTAACAAGTCTTCAGGTCACGCGGACAGAAAGACTTCAGTGATGCCTAACACTCTTTGGCTTTGGGTGTTTGGGCTTTGTCCTCGCAAGGATTTCTCTCTCTCAAAAGCTTCGGAGGTGGGTTGCTCTCAAACGACAAAAGCCGTGCACTAACTCTGAGCAGCCACCAATTTATGGTGTAGGGGGTGGGCTATTTATAGCCACTAGGCAACCCGACCTGATTTATCCAAAATGACCCTGGGTCACTAAGGAACTGACACGTGTTCCAACGGTCAGATTTCAAACACACGCGGCAGCTTGACTTGGGCTACAAGTAAAGCTGACTCATCCAGCTCTGGATAAGATTTGCTCTCATTGTCTTCACTCGAAGACATAGGATTTTGGTTGAGCATCACTTCAGTCACTCTGACTTTGTTCACTGGGACCCCACTTAACAGCACGGTGGTTCCTACGACTCAACAAAGAAGAAAAGGAAACAACGAAACAACTAGGTCTTCGCGCTCCATAGTCTTCACGCAATGCCTTCTCTTGTCATAGTCTTCAATGTGAATATCTTCACATACCACCATCGTCTTCAATGTCTTCATACATTTTTATGGTTTGTCTCCGGTAGGTAAACCGAATCAATGAGGGACTACTACCTGTGTTATCCTGCAATTCTCACAAACACATTAGTCCCTCAACCAGGTTTGTCGTCAATACTCCAAAACCAACTAGGGGTGGCACTAGATGCACTTACAATATGACTTTGTGGTTGTACCCCTACCCTCAAGGTGTGTTGCCTTCTTCTCTGGAATATATGTTAGAGGGACAAACAATGGGTTCGTCTCACTATCATTGTGGCAGTTCTTCCTAACAGCAGTACTGTCTCCCTGAAAGAGAAACAAGTAGGTAGATAACAGGTTTTGCACGTATAAGCATCAGTGTTGTCAATTCATCTCATTTCTTTGTCAGAAATAAAGAGACACGGTTTAAAATAGCATTAACATAATAGGCATTGTTCATAGTTAAGACGGCAGGAAATGGCATTGTGTAGGAGCGGCCAGCTTCACCAGACCACTATATTACAGATGAAGAACACAAGCATACATGTAGTTCTAAACAACGTATAAACATGAATGGTGAGTGTACTATCAATTTATACCATTTCAGATTGGTAAATAAAGAGACACAATTTAAATAACATTAATATAATATGGCATTGTTCATAGTTGAGACATAGCAGGATATGACATTGTGCTGTTTTTGGTAGTTTCACCACACCACTGGATTACAGATCAAGAACACAAGCATACACATAGTGCTAAAGAAGATAACTTGCTATGTTTAGTTTAATTTACATGGTACGAATAAGGAATTAGGTTGTACAACTAAAGACTGAAATTGAGAAGGACAAACTTATGTTTATGTACTTCTTCTTTATAAACTTTCAACAAGCAATTTGATGCAGACGACAAAAATAAACAGCATTTGCACTCATAGCTATCCAAATATACACAACAAAGTTTGAAGGCTCGAGGAGGACAAACTTACATTAGTAGTGAAGATAGGCTCTATAAAGCCCTTGTCCATATTGATGGGGGGGCAATTCAAGAAGTTCACCGCACACTCTTCTTCAAGAGCATTGCCTTTATTTTACATTTTGTTAAGAGTAAATATAGATGTGAAAATATAGGAACAAATGGCGATTATTTAACTTAAGATGCAGAGTACAGATGTAAATACAACATACAAGCAAAAGACACTGACAAGAGCAATGCGGAGCTAAACTTCTTCAGTAACATTGGTTTTATTCAATATTTTGGCAAGAGTAAATGTAGATCTGATGTGTAGAAAATGGAGGGCAAGGGAAAATAAGCTGCAAAGTGTACATGAAGAACTAGCTGACAGATATAAGTACAGTGATGAAGGACAACATGTACTTACAAGAACAATGCAGAACTAAATTTCTTCATAAGCATTGGGTTTATTCTACATTAATTTAAGCATTAATATAGATATGATAATTTGGAGCGAACAGTGGATAAGCAAGCTATAATGCACAATGATGTCACATAATCCACCAGGTATGAATGTAAGGACAGCGATAGGACAATAGGTACTCACAAGAGCAAAACAGCGACCAACATAGTTGCGATATCCTAGGTTTTGCGGCACTGGTTCTATCGCCAATATACGTCGGGTGCTATGTGATTTCTCCGGTAGCACCACCTTTTTCAAGGACTTTGCCTGTACTCCTTCAGGTTCTGCAATCACCCTCTTCCTTTTGGATGTCTGAAACACAAGAACAACATTTGAATGGAAAAACATGGTATGACGACAAATGGAATAGGTGTTGATAATGGATGGGCATGGCATCTTCACATATATCATGAGTAAACTAAGCAGATGGCGGTGCAACGAAGCAAAAGAAATGCAAGACACCTTATGCAAGATATGTGCAACCAATAAAACCTTGCCAAATTAGAACATGCACCTTATTGGGTGAATAGGATAGACCATCTGCCTTTGACTCCATGAGCTCAGAATAGTCATTATGATCATATTCTAAATACAAATCTGTAGGTCGGGAGCATGTGGGTTTCATTGAGTCCACAATGGACCTCGACCCTTGATGCCAAGTTTTTTACCCATTGAACTGTTCCGCAATATGCTTCTGATGTGAGCATTCTTATATTCATTGTGATTACGTACAATATCTGAAAAGCATGAAAACATAAATAGTAGTGAGTTTATCTTTGTAATGCAGAGGATATTGTAATATAATAGGGGCTCCATGTAAACCCTTGCGTGCTATCACTGGATTTTGATGATAGAGCCCATGTGTGCTGTAATATGGTGAGTAGATTAATATAATCTGGCACAACTACACAAAAAACTAGGCTCCTTGTTGGGATCTCCAGATGTAAGGATAGTTGGCAGATGATAGGTTCATAATATACCGTATATAAAGTTTATTGCCAAACCATGATAACGAGAGCGCAGAGCCAGTAGGCAGATCGTAGTGTAGATAATAGGGGTACACCATAACCACCATAAATAAATCGGGAAAGCGGAACTGGCTGGAAAATACAGGGTTTTGCCACTACTAATATGCAGCCTATCAATCAACTACAGGCCAGCTCTATTCATCTGAAGGCGCACAGATGTTACTATCAGTATAGTCTATCAAAGACCGCGCGGCTCCCACCATTTCCGGGATATATTGCAGACCAACTCAAATTGCGAAATCATGTAGCAGAACCGACCCAATAGAGCTGTTGACTGCATATGTCCCTGCTCCCCTTCCTGACAAGGAACATACTGTACTTACTAAAGAAGAACAGAAGAGGAACATGTTAAAGAATAAAAGGGGAAGCATATTATTGAGATTCCCCTTCTTTCTATACAATGTTGGTTGCCCACCCATGATGAATCAGAGCGCCCAAGGAAATGCAATTCCATGATGTCTCTCTATATGTGGCCACATGCATTTGGAAACTCAAGTGGGAGCATTAGCTAATCAATTAAATGTGTGTCTGTTAGCTAATGTCAGTATCATATCGCATTCGCATTGGAAGAACCTTAGGACGTATGATTGGTGTGTTATTTAGCTTTAAAGGGTGGACAACTGCTAGTAGGACACAAAGCACCTGTGTAGATCGTAGTGTAGATATAATGGGAAAACCCTAAGCATCAGGAGTAAAATCAGGAAAGTGAAACTTGCTGTAATATATGTGCTAGTATTGCCGGTATGGCTAGAAAGGCTTCGAATACCAGCTCTGTACAACTGAAGACGCACTACTGTTACTATCAGTCTAACTCTCAAAGGCGACACATACGATCGAATACGAAGAGTTGAAAGCGTCCATGACAATCGACATGAATACCAACACGAATAGTTGAAAGCGTCCATGACAAGCGACCGAATAGACCTGTACGCTGCAAATGTCCCTACTCCTCTTCACTACACAGAACATACTGTACAACTATTATACTCCCTCTATTCCTAAATACAAATCTTTGTAGAGATTCCACTATGGATCACATACAGATGTATATAGATACATTTTAGAGTGTAGATTCACTCATTTTGCTCCCTATGTAGTCCATGGAGGAATCTCTACAAAGACTTATATTTAGGTACGAGAGAGTACTTACAAAGGAAGAACAGAAGAGGAGCATGCTAAAGAAGAGCAAGCAGATTTTGGATAATAAAATGTTGGTTGGCCACACATGATGAACCAGAGCACATAAAAAACGCAACTCCCTGTTGTCCCTCGATATGTGGTGCATGTGCTTTTTGAAAGTAAAGTAGGAACATTAACTGACCAATTAAACATTCTCTGTTTTAGTACATGTCAGCATCATATCTGATTCGTATTTGAGCAACTAAGTTTGGAATTATGAGTGGAATGTTGTTTAGCTTGATGGGTTGAGGAGCACTGCTTGCACATACGTCTCGAAGCACCTACGATAATAGTACTGAATATATGGGAATGTCTACATGAAATTTGCCTGACTTTCGTCATTCGGGTCAGTCGACCATTTCAGGCGGTTGGATGAAGATCCTACGCCTCCTAACCCTTCTTCTTCCTCGCCTCTTATTCTTCCCCTAAAGACCACCGCACGGGTCGCCGGCCGAACCACCGGCCCCCGCCCTCCCCTGAACCGCCCACCACCTCCGATCTTCCGCCGCCCCCGGCCATCCCTCTAGCTAACCCCACCCCCCACCCGCGTCGAGTTTTTCCTCCGGCGATGCCCCACCATAGCCCGACGACAGTCCCACACAACCACTGTCCCACCCGAAACCCTAAGATAGATAATGGGGCAGCCCTCCGGCAAGCCCCTTCCTTCCCTCCGGCGAGCTCTCAAAAATCGACCGACCCAATTTTGAAATTTAGTCTACTATCATTTAACTAGTGTGGAATATAAAAGGGGAAAACCATAGCATTGTGAGTATAGTGTTGAGTGTGCCATGGCGGATCTGCAGGTGCAAACCGGATAAAGGCAACTTCGCAACCAATGTTTGCTTTCAACTAACAAGTAAGTGATGGACAAGAAATCACAGTAAAGCAGTGGCGATCTATTTTCTTGCTGCGATAAATAAGTTGAGCACATACGAAAGAGTACCGCCTCTGGTGCGGCGCCGTGTATGCATCTGCTGAGAATTTGACGGTGCTGTGGTAGCGATGGCTGTCGGTGGCATGGAAGCAGATCTAGGAGGGTAGACGATGGCAGCGGGGGGAATATCCCGGCGCGATGGACGGGACGGTCGTAGGAGCGGCGCCGGCAAGGTGGATGACAGCGGTGATGAAGCGAGAGGACGGGATGCAAGGATCCTGGTCCGAAGCAGTGGATGAGAGAGGGCGATCTCTTGTAATGGACGACGGCGTCGGGGTATCAGCTCCGGCATGCTGGAGGAGGACGGCGGTGGATGGGGTGGCGGACAGAGGAGGCTGGGGTGGAGAGGGTGTTTTCGCGCCCACAGAGTACGAATGGGGAAATGGAGGGAGAGAGGAAGGGGAACCATGTCTTCAGGGCACGCTTGTCTCAAATGCGAGGAAATTTACAAACTTAGCCCCCGTTTAAAATTTCCTACATCACAACAATATTAGTCGGTTGGGGATAGGACGGTAATCTCGCATACACTGAATATTTAACGACGGAGATTTCGGCCGACGAGAGTTTGTTTTGGCGCCCACCGTGTATGAATCAGGGAGGGAGGTCAAAGGCGATTTCGGCCGAGGAGAAACTATGTTTTGGTGCCCACCATGTATGAATCCGATGAGGTGAGAGGCGGAGGCGGTTATGTCACGTTTGAGTGAAATTACAAGCCTACCCCTATCGAAACCTATAGAAATCGAGCCGATAGGCTTTGCGTGTCAGGGATAGGCAGTAATTTCCATCTCGCAGATTTTGGTTTCGGGCGGTTACTGTGACTTTCCTCGCTTCGTTCAAATTTTTGCAGAGAAAGAGTGCACGTTTACCGTGCCAACTCAATTTGAATCTAGTTTGTATTCTATTTTTGTTAGGGCATGATCCATTTTCGATTGGAATAAAATTCTATATACATCATTTTTCTATATATACTTTCAAAAGCACAACACCCTTTATACATAAATATGGTTTAAAAATGGCATGATCTCAGATTCAAAAGGCTGGATCCATCTTAATTTGGATTTTCAAATATTTGAAACCACTTTATGTTGAAATCCAATGTATGCATTCCTCGCTAACTGTCTCAAATTAATGTGTGTTTCATGCGGTTTTTTTACTTCTCAAACATGTATAATGTGTTTCACACGCGCAACATATAGTGTAATCCTGTTTAGACATTAATTGCATATAAACCATGCATTGTCTCTAATTAAAGAATCTACGGATCACTAATACTGATAAACTATATAACATTACACGTGTCCCCAAATTCAAATGAATATGCATGTTTGATAGACCAACTTTCATTATGATGTTATCGATGTCGTGATCTCCAGTTTAAATATTTGAATCCCCTTTAATCCAGATATTTGTCTCATATAGCTATCACTCATGCTTATATCTCTCTCTAGACCTATACGCCTTCATCGTCTCTCGGGTATCTCTCGTGCTACTTGTATGTCGACAATGATCTATTATCTTCGCAACACACTGATGGTACTCTCTCCCTCGACCTTCACTCTATCTCTCTCTAAGTATATCTCGCTCCCTGTTATGTGTCTCTAACTATGATTCTCCATGTGAAATCTCTTTCTCTCACACGAACACAAACTTTGTCTCATGGTGTCTCATTTCTCTCTACTATTCCCCTGTGTGCCACTCGCACACCCCCTCTCACACAGAGATGTCTTGCGCTCTTAGGTATGAGAAGCTACGACTCTTCCTCTTAAATATCTCTTTCTCACACACAAACACAAACTCTGTCTCCCAGGGTCTCATATCTCTCCACCATTCTCTTGTATGTCGCTCACACACACTCTCTCTCCCTAGAGAGATCTCGCGTTCCCTGATATGTCTCTCTAGCTATCACTCTCGTTGTGAAATATCTTTCTCTCTCGCAAACATAAAACTCCGTCTCTCGGGATCTCATTTCTCTCTGATATTTGTTAATATGTGACTCACATATGGACCATCTCTCTATCTCTCTCACACCCACACACATAACTCAGCCTTCTGATCCACTCGACTCTTATCTCTAACACACACACTAGCTAGCATCTTTATCTTTCTATTTATCTGTTTCTCCATCAACCTTCTTTCTCGCCCTCACTCTTGCTTCCTATCACACACACTATATATGTTTCTCTCTACATGCAATCATGCACCCTTTTTTTATCTTTCTCTAACACACACATAACTTCACCATCTGAACCACTCGGCGGTTATCTCTAACACACAAACTAGCCGATGTCCCTCTAGCTAGCATCTCTATCTCTCTGTCTATCTATAGTTTCTCCGTCAACATTTCTTTCTCACACGCACTCTTGCTTCCTATCACGCACACTATATATGTCTCTCCATACATGCATCTATAGGTTGATCTCTTTTGCACAATCGTTGTGTCTCGCTCCCTCTGCTCGCCATAGATGCATGCTCCAGCCCAAGCCACTATCTCTTAAAGACAAAATCACATGCTCAATTATCAGGCCTTCTTCCCTGCACTCTCACATGCATGCATATTGTCGTATCCGTCTCTCCCATGTCTTTGATCTTATGACTTACGTCTTCTTTCTTTTATCTCGATCATGCGCGCGCGCACACACACATATCCCACGTATACATGTATACCTCTCGCACATGCACGTTCAAGGTCTCCTATGTCCCCATACGTAGTTAATTACCCTCATCCCTAACCCCACATCGAATCGTTCTCTTCTTGTGTGCACATAACTTCCGCCTGCATTGGTAAAACCCACACTCACACTTAACAGTCTCCTTCTAGCTACCCCCCTCTCTCACTCTTCCCCTATATCCTCGAAACCAATAAGACCATCCCTTCGTTTAATTCCCGCCTACATGCACCATCGATATATAGTAGTCTTCCTCGGTTCTCTCGAACAAACACGTACTCTCGATGTCGACTCCTCTCACGCGCACATGCCTTCTCTTCCCTCTCTACGGGCCTCTTCTCTCTCGCACCCCCTCGTTGGTGGCCTCTACCATACACATCACCTCTCTACAATGAAGCCACACACACTTAAATTACTTTTGCCACCGAAGACTACGCTGCACACACACGCGCCCGCGCGCACGCATGCATGCACCCAACCCCCCACACACACTAAGACTCCATCTCACACACACATGCTCTAGGCAGAGCATTTGTTCCTACCACCCTTCGTCCAACCTTGCGCGTATGATAAACAATCACCTTAATTTACTTGTATAACATGGACAAATTCCACTTTACTTTAGTAGTTATAGCAAACTTCTCATAATTATATAACACAAATCAGGAGCAGGAAGTGACATTTTTTTACACAACCACATTAACATGGCCACGTAAATCACTAGCTAAAGTGTAATACCATTATACTTATACCCTGATGCAAAAGGTTGAGTACATGTCCCGAAGAGTAGAGTCGCACACACGCACTCTGTCTCAGAATCTCACACACATACCAGTTACGTGACGCCCCCTAAGCAGACTCCTATGTTACAATTTGTGCACCCGCGGGTACACGTGATGGTGCGCATTTATTTGAGCCGGATGGCGAACCCAAACAGTAGCTGCATTCATTCGCCTCATGCCGCCTCTTCTTTGGTCGCCGTCGCCCGATAGCCATGGCCTGACCGAAGGTAACGACATAAGCCATACTCCCGCAGGAGCGGCGCTTTAATCTGGAGGCGGCGAAACCCGGATTAAATCTGCCCTGCCTCCGGAGTCCGGACTAGCCGGAGCCGGACGAGGAGGCGTTGGAGGCGGAGCAGCACGCGGAGCCGGAGGAGGTGAACGACGGCGCAGAGTGGGAATAGGAGGAGGACGATGATTTCCATTATACTCGGACTTAAAGGGCTTTGAGTTTCATGCCACATTTATTTCATAGAGATAAGAGAAAGGAAATTTTAGTGGTCATGCATGCATCTTTTTGTGCTAGCACTCCTATATAAGGGTTGACCGGTCGCTTCCCGCGGACGTGCGCGGGCGGTGGAAGGGGAAGGAGAAGGGAAGCGGGTTGTGGAGTACGCCAGTTGCAGCACGAGCTCCAATGAATGTTCGTGCCAAACAATGCATAGTTGTACAGTATAGTCCAGCGGAGTATGAACTGGCCTTTAGGTTGCGTGTGGATGACATGGCTGCAACATGCATGCTGCAGTTCGACAACCTACTGCTCCGATTCGCACGGTTTGGTCACACAAGATTTGCATGCACGCATATCACGCACATACTTGTCGAAGGCGTGCTCGAAAAGGGTGACTAGGTCCGCTAGTCCGCGTTGGTCCATGCGCCCGAAAAACAACTAATCCCAGTTGCTGTAAATGTCGTGCGTGCTTTAATTTCGGGCTAGTGGATGGACGCGAACGTGCCGTACAACGAACCGCCCGCCAGCTCCCTAATCTCTATCTCTACTCTTATAATAATAATAATCTATCTATCTATCTCTATCTCTCTTCTACTACTTCTTATAAAAACAGAGTTGGTGATGATGGTGTGCCTGCCATCCTGCAATATAGACCGTCCGATTTATATCTGACGGATAGGAAGAAAACTCTGGCAATTTTGCAAAAAGATACCCACACCCCTCTCTAGATTTGCAAATAAGGCCTTCCCTCACATGGCGGCTAAGGTGGAGCGGAAGAAGGCGGTGAGGGCCCTGCATCCTCGGGCTTTTACGCCCACATCGTGGTAGTCTGAAGTTGGATTGGAATGATACATCGGTTGAGCATGACGTCGATGACATCAATGAGCTGGAGGTTCTTCGTGGTGGACCAGCATTTGATCCTCTTGACCATGGTCTCCACTTCCTCTGGCTTCCCCCAGGCGACGCCCTTCTCCTTCCAGGACCCGAGCTTCTTCGGAGGCCAGTCCGAGAAGGCTGAAACCTCGGCCTGGCCGGGGGCGAGCGGTTCGGTGATGTAGAACCACTCCCACTGCCACTCCTTCATTGTTTCGATGAAGGTGCCGTTGAACCATTCGACCCCCTGGTTCTTGATGACCATGGTCCCTCCGCACTCTGCAAGGTCGGAGCTGTTGGATTTCGGCTTTATCTCGAAGATCTTCAGCCATAGGCCGAAGTGCGACTCACAGCGGAGGAAGGCCTCCCAGACCATGATAAAGGAGGCAAGGTGGAGGATGGAGTTTGGGGCCACATGGTGGAAGTCGACCCCATAGTAAAACATAACCCCACGACGAATGGGTGTAGCGAGAACCCCAGGCCTCAGATGAGGTGGGGGACAAACACCACCCGCTCCCCTGCGTTAGGAGCGGGCACTAGCTGACCCGCGTCTGGAGCGCGGTCTACGACGTTGGCAGAAAGGTATCCCGCACTGCACAACTCTAGGATGGTGCCATCCACAACGCCGGAACCATCCCATTGCCCCTTAAGGGTGTCGGCCATGACTGGGTGTAGGAGCTTGGATTCGCTGGAAGGGAAAAGGGTGTGAGATCGGATCTGGGCGCTGGAGCTAGACGAAGCAATAGAGGGGAGAATGGGAGCGTGGTCGATTACGCTATCCTCTCTTTTGCTCTTATAGGCTAGTGAAAGGCCAAGAGCCCCCCTTACTACGCCGATGAAAATGCCACTCCCACAAAAGATGTCGTTAAGCATATGGGGGGACAAAATCTTGATGATATCCCTAAGAAAGCAGGGACGATCTCCGCCTCGATGGGATGTGCCAGTAAAAAGCCGCCTCGAGCCACAATTTAAGGGAAGCAATAACTGCCTGGCCTGTCGTGGGGTGAGCCACTTCGTTAGAGTTGTCAGACTAGGTGGGACTGTTCATACCTATACGGTTAGCCTTCGAGGCTAAGTTATCCGATCTCTTCGGGCAGGTTACGAGCTCGACTGGGCCTCGGCTGGCATCTCTCCTTTAAATGAGTAGTTTGAGAATTATAACGGGGAACTCGCCTGTCGAGCCAAGGACTCCGGATTTGAGGTGGCTCTCGTTATGAGGGTCGTCCTTAACATAGAAGACCAGTTCGGGGGCTACTGACGATGTCCTGGACTAGGGGGTGCTAACCTAGTCGGCCCATGCTCCTTGGGTTGGGCTGATGGGTCCTCGGTCGTGATCAAGACTACCTCCACCGAAGACTTGTCGTATACTCCAAGATTTCTCTTGCCGCCCTGCTCCTAGATACCGACCTTGTAACCCTAGATACCCTACCTGGCGTGTATATAAGCCATGGTGTTTAGCCCGTAGAGGGGACATTAACGCAATATCATTCATCTAGCCCTAGAGTTAGACCACATATTATGATCTCGAGGTAGATCAACTCTGTACTTGATACATCTCCATTAATATAAAAAGAGCAGATGTAGGGTTTTACCTCCATCTAGAGGGCCCGAACCTGGGTAAAACACCGCCTCTCTGTTCCTATTACCATCCATCCTAGATCCACAGCTCGGGACCCCCTACCCCGGGGTCCGCCGGTTTTGACACCGACACTAGCAGCCCACCGCACAGTGTTCCTCCTGCACACATGGATACCGTTAGATCGGTGGTGCACTTGCGCCGCTATGGAGAACCTATACGTGGGATCCGACGATCGGCTGTTCGAGAAGATCGGACGGGGAAGAGACACCTCGGGGGCGCGTTGCCCCAACTCTTCTTTCGCTGCGCAGCATTGCGCGTCTAGTGGTAACGATCCGTGATCCATCTCCCGTAGCATGTTTCTGGATGTTCTGCGGACAGGAAATTTTAATTTGCAGTCGACACACCCTACCATAGATCCCAGCACCCCATACCCGGGATCAACCAGATTTAGCTCCGACAATCCTGGCACATGGTCTCACGACATCCTTTATGATGACCATTTTGCGGACCAGAAGAGAGCCAAGATAATTTCAGTAACGTGGGCCATTTGGAACTCCAAAAACAATTGCACACATGAGGAGAAGCACCCTGATCCGGGCTACTTTGTGAAGCGTGTTAAGGAAGATCTTTCTATCATTGATATTCCAACATCACTGATTGTTTTGCCAGGGTATGGATGGTGGTCGCCGGGGATTGAGTGGATTAATATTAATATTTGATGTTGCTATTGTTTTCGAGCAAAACAAAGCGGGTGCTGGTGTTGTTGCTAGATCACCAACAACCCTGGTTGGTGCATAGTGCAAACCCCATAATGGAGTAACTTATCCGATGATTACATAGATGCTTGTTGTAAAGGATGGAGTCGTCTTCATGAAGCTCTGGGGATTCACACATCTTGCAGTGGAGACCAATTGTGTGGAGGTAGTTCACCTCTGGAACACTCACCGGGATCCTCATTTGGTCGTGGCACATATTCTTTTAGAAATTGGAGAACTTGTTTTAGCTTTTTTTTTTCTTCTTATGTAACTCAACTTGTAAACAGGTCGGCCAATCTTCTGGTTCATCTTTGCACCAAGCGTGCCTACGCGTTGATGATCACCGAGAGTTGGCTTGACTCATAACCACCTTTCCTGATCAACAACTTATTAGCTAACTGTCCCAGGAACTCATTGTGTTGAACAAAGCTCTCAAATTCCCCCAAGCAAATGCACAATTAATATTTTTTAAATTGTTGTATATTCTTGATGTCTACTTGTTTATTACACCTTGTACATTTTATACATCACAAACATTTTTGTACACGTTTAACTTTTTGTAAATACGTAATTAATATTTTTTTCATATCTATGTTTTGATCTCTATTTTTCATACACGTTATATATCTTTATATATACACTGGGAACATTCTTTATATACGTTTAACATTTTTCAAATGCCCGATTAACATTTTTACAAACACATGTTTTTGAACATTGTTGTTCGAACATGTGTTAATTTTTTCAATACGTTGTGAGACATTTTTTGAAATGCTACCAACATTTTCTAAAAGCCGCACCAACATATTTTTAACGCTGCACACACACTTTTTTCAAAATTAAGTATTTTTTCGAAATATATGTATTATAGTTTAAAAAATAAAAAATAAAAATGCAAAACAAAATAAAAAACAAAATCCAGGAACGTAATCCCTTCGTCTAAAAAAGTTTATCTCTCAAATGAATGTATGTAGTATCAAGTTAGTGCTAGATACATTTATTTGAGGAATAAGTTTGGGACAAACTTTTTTCCGGACGGAGGGAGTACTAAGGAAGCGAGCGGACGCTTCTGGCGCTGACTAGGAGGTCTCAATGAAAAATGTACTTTCTTTTTTCTGACATGGGCCAACTATGTAGCGTGCTCTGTACATTTTTTTCGAAGTTGCGTCCTGTCTGCTCATTTGGGCTTGGTGACGAAGGCCGACTAGACCGCGCGCTTTAGCCCATGGTGCACCTTTGGACCATTCGCGGCCCACCTGTGAGTAAACCCTAAGCCCGGATGCCTTCCTATTTAATCCCGACCCCCCTCAGGGTTCCCGTCCTTCCTCCTTGCGAGACCAAACCAAAGCTGCGGCGGCGCGCAGGCGAATCAGCAGCGGAGCCAAGCAACCGACGCCACCATGGGTAAGCTCCGCCGATCTGCTATTCGTTGTTCCCTCGGAGGCTGCCTGGTTTGCACGATGCTTATCGCCGCCATGGTGGTTCTGCAGGTATCTCGCGTGACTCCATGCACAAGCGCCGGGCCACCGGTGGGAAGCAGAAGGCTTGGAGGAAGAAGCGAAAGTAAGAGCGAATCCCCTTCCCCCCTTCCCCTCCCCCCTTCCCTTACGGTTCGTGAAGATGTGTGGAGGTTCTAGGTAGGTTAGATCCGTGTTTACTTAGATCGGGCGTGGATAAATTGTCGTTGCTGCGGTGGATATCTGGGTTTATTCATTTATTCGACGCGTCTGAACTCTTGTATGATAGCTCGGTAACTAGCATTTTCTAGATCTCGTATGATAGCTTGGTGGTAACTAGCCTGGTAATTACGCGAGTAGCGCGGGTATTCCGCTTTCTGGTGACTTGACAACCTTCATTCGTTTACGCACATCTATGGTTTTGGCGACATGCGAACTTCTGGTGTGTTCATGTTAATTTGCTGTAACTAACGTGAACTTGATGTTGGCAATATGACTGGGTCCGTCACTCATTTTTGTAGTGATACTGCTGTTTCGATCGTTGTTTTGAAGTACAAGTTTTGTGATACAGTATTCTTGCTTCGGAATGTCCAAAGCGTCCATACTTACAATATTCTGTGTTCAGACATGATGTTGTCTATACGTAAACATGTTTTTTATTTTGTATTCTGCGAGTTATTCTTAGCCATATCCGCACTTGGTTCTGTTTCATTTTGGAATATGCAAATTTGATGATTTGAACAAATGTACTGATCAACTCTTAGGCTGGCTGAGACCTTGCAAGAACTTTACACTTTGTTATGAATCTTACTTTGTCCTTCATCTTTTATCAGGTATGAGCTCGGCCGCCAGCCAGCCAACACTAAGCTTTCGAGCAACAAGACAGTGAGGAGGGTCCGTGTTCGCGGAGGTAACGTGAAGTGGAGGGCTCTCCGTCTTGACACTGGTAACTTCTCATGGGGTAGTGAGGCTGTGACCCGCAAGACCCGTCTCCTGGATGTGGTTTACAATTCGTCGAACAATGAGCTTGTGAGGACTCAGACCCTTGTCAAGAATGCCATTGTGCAAGTTGATGCAGCCCCTTTCAAACAGTGGTACCTGACTCATTATGGAGTTGAAATCGGTAGGAAGAAGAAAGCTGCTGCAGCTGCCAAGAAGGAAGCTGCTGAGGTATTATTCCTGTTTCTGTATTTCAATTCTGTATCCTGAGGTTGGTAATACTGTATAGCTTGTTTAGGATGTGCTACTTCGTTGAAATGATATTCAGTTTGGTAGTTGTAGCAGAAGTACCAATTCTTTTTTAATTCTGGTTGCATGCATTAGTATCCTTTCATTCTGGACTGTTAGTTCCAACTTGTTTATCCGGCCTCCTTGCTCATTGTATTTCATTCATGAATAAATTCCTTAAATTGGTCTTTGTAGATACTTACTTTTATGTTTTGAACATCTTATTTTAGTGGTTGCATTTTGCCAATAATGTTTCAAGACCCCTAGTTTATATTATGCCCTTTTTCCCTTTGATTGTATCCAATCCCTGATCCAGTCTTATCCCTGCTCACTGCTTATGCTTGCTTTGTGTGATTTTCTTATTCTCAGGGACAAGAGGCTGAGGTTGCTGCTGCTGCCACAGAGGAAGCAAAGAAGAGCAACAATGTCCAGAGGAAGCTTGAGAAGCGCCAGCAGGGACGTACACTGGACTCGCACATTGAGGAGCAGTTCAGTGGTGGAAGGCTGCTGGCCTGCATTTCGTCTCGCCCTGGACAGTGTGGCAGAGCTGATGGGTAAGCATCACAGTTCATCTGTTCATCACCCTTTGTACATTAAATTCTAAACAGTACTCTACAATTTCTTGTTAGCTATGGTGTTAATACTTTTGTGTCTTGAAACTACAGGTACATCCTGGAGGGCAAGGAGCTGGAGTTCTACATGAGGAAGCTCCAGAAGAAGAAGGGCAAGGGTGCCACAGCTTAGGCCGAAGAGCTGCTGCATGTTACTCGTTGGATTTTCTTAGATGTTGCGTCCATGTCATGTTTGCAGACATACTGAACACCATTTTCTGTAAACTGTTCGAGTCCTAGGTTGAACTGAGAATGTTTTGCCTGTTTTGGTTGTGATCTAAAGCTATCCAGATTCTATTATGTGTTGTTCTACCTTGCAGTATTTTCATCTGTTAAGTGAAATTTTGTTCTCGCGTCTCCATGTTGATTTGATGCAAGTTTTGCCTTCCAGGATGTAGTTTGGTTTGTGTGGTTTTTGCAGTTGCAAATGAGCTTCATCGTATCTGAAATCCCTCGTCATGGAAGTAAAGCAATTTCCTTCTCTTCGGGCATCCCGATCTCTCCGCAACTAACCCAGGCTGCGCCTATTGATTTTGTGCTAGGCGGTTTACATTATTGGAGGTATGAATCAGTTTAATAGAATATACATCTGTGTTGCTTGGATGGATGTCTTGCTTCAAGATGGATCTTCAAATATTTAGTACTCTAATTAACTTGCCCCAACTCCTTTAATCCTGACTATGGGTCCCATCGAGTGGAAACCAATAAAAATCCAAATGAACCTAATTATCCTGACTATGCCCTTCAAGAAACGACTTAACCGGGGTCTAGGTGAAAGCTTCTCCATCTCATAATAATCCTCCCAGATTGCGGGCAAGGTGGAAGAACTGTTGGATCAGATAGCTAGAGCTCCGGAAATACATCAAAATGGATAAAAGGGGATGTATTTAGATGTATTTTAGTTCTAGATACATCTCTTTTTATTTATTTTGATGACGTATTTTCGGACGGAGGGAGTATATCCTATAAAGCAAAGATGAGGAAGTTGTGCCTTTACTCTCGCTCGAATTAGAGAAAAAGGAGGGATATGCGCATTTCCTTATTTCACAATGAAATAAGTGATAGACGAGCAAAGCCCTCAAATAGTTCTTATGCTTTCATAACCCTAAAAATTGAGATGCACGAAATATATAGTCCAGGAACAAAAGGGCATCAGAGGCCTTTTCACCCAGCTCCTAGGCGGTTTGAATTGTGCGATGGGGTGGAATGAATTGTCATGTAGTGCAATTTTTGCATTCCTCCTTTTCTTCTTTTTCTTGCTCCTGCTTCTCGCTTGAGTCTTGAGTTTCCTTCCTTCCCCAAAATAACCCTTCACGGGGCGAACGCTACTGACGGCCGGGGCTGCTCTCCACGCAAGCACCCGGCTCGGGCAAGCGAACCACCCGCGTAGAGCCCACCCCCCCCCCCCCCCCCCCCCCGCGGCTGGCGTGACCGAACCAGCCCGGGTAGGAGGACACACAGGCAGACGACTTGGGCGAGGGAACAACTCTAACATAGGGGCCTGCGAGCGACGCACCCACCTGGGGCATACACACCGACATGCCATCTCGGCCGGCGCGTCGCGTTTCTCATGGGCGCGACGGTCCACCCGTCATGGACCGAGGAGAAGGGGCGCCCGGGTCCGTGCTGCCCGAACGGATCGAATGATGCGGAGAGCCCCCAAGAAGACCCCGCGGCACGCCGCCTCGAAACGGACGGGTCGGACACTTGCTCGCCCGAGCCATCCGACTGCGTGCCGTCATACCCACCCATGGCGTACACACGGACAAGCGAGTCCGGTTGGCCCATCGCGTGTGGGGCACCGCAAGAAAGGCAACTTGCGGGCGCGCTGAAGCCGCCCAATGACGGTGGCCACAGGAATGCCCCACAGTCCACCCGTCATGAACCGCGGAGGCGGGTCGCCTAGGAGCACGCCGTCAGGGCTGATCGGATGGCACGCATAGCACGCGAGAGGCCCGCAGCTAGCCATCCGAAAATGGATGGCGCAGAAGGCTCTCTCACCCTCGAAGCCCCCTAGGAAGGCGGGTACTCCAACATCCTTTATAGGAGTAATATGTGCATTATGCAATGTCATAGCCAGACATCATATATGTAAATTATGCAATGTGATCATATTTAGTCAGGCATCATATATGCGAATTATGTCATGTCATCATTTTTTTCAATTACGTATTCTATTTGATGACAATGTTTGTACATGCAACTACTATTCCCGTGAATCAGCCATTTGAGTGGGCGATGAAAAATATCTGGAGTGAAAACAAGGTCTTTAGAGCAGACAGTACAACCCGTCGAAGCAGATGTCCGGTCGGTTATGCATAGCTCATCAAAGAAGTATTCAGAGACAAATAATCAGTCATATCCCCCCAAGGTGTATGCCCTAATTTGGGAGGGTTATAGTACTCCTGTCTGTATTGCTTAGTTTAGACATCATATATGTGAATGTCATCTACTTAGTATATAAATTATATATGTGAATTATATCATGCCATCCTGTTTACTTAGACAACATATATGAATTATGTCATGTCAACCTGTTTAGTAAGACATCATATAATTATGTCATGTCATCCTGTTTAGTTAGACATCATATATATGAATTATGTCATCCTATCATGTTTAGTTAGACATCGTATATGTGAAATTGTGTCATGCTATCGTGCTTAGTTAGAAAAAATATATGTGGAATATTTCATGCCCTCTTTCCCCCACTACCTATTGCATTTGTCTATCATATGATTTTTATACATTCAATTACTTTTCTTGCTTATCAACCATTTGAATTAGAGGGGGTGATGACAATATCTAACGAAGTAAAAAACACGGTCTTCAGAAAAGACAGTGCTACCTGTCGATGCAGATAGCACCCGATTGTATTTCCCAACAACCGGCCCCACGACACATAACCCACACTCTCGCATATAGTACCCTTACTCCGATGAACATAGGACCAGTTACACCCCATCTAACCCCAACCCCAGTAGATAGTAATGTAGTTCCAGTTGACACAAAACCATCTCCACCACAAAGCACCCAACACGAGCAGTTACTATGGCAACTCCAGTGCCCAAAGCACCATGGCCGCCACGGGGAACCCCAACTCTAATAGGCATTAGTAGCACACCTATTCTTGCGGACAAAGCACCATCAATCATCCATAGTTTAGCGAGCATGGCTTTCGATGTTGTTAAATCCTCTCTCGGTATCTTCCCATCATGCAAATATTATATGAAACACGAAGAAAAATCCAATTTCAGGTTACTGTTATTTTGGTTGTTTCTCTGTTTTATACTTGTTTATTTAACTAGTTTGGTGTTGTAACTTCTTGATCTATGTTGGTTTCAATTTCAATTGTATAAACAACTATCTTCACATATCATGCACATTACTAGGATTAATACAAACTCAATAGTGTTGTTAGTCATGCATGTATGCCTGTGGTATCCATTGTAATCATGTGGTTCTGTGGAGTTCTCGATTGCTTGTAATCTGCGTTGGTATTTCCCCGAAGAGGAGGGGATGATGCAACACAACAGCGATAAGTATTTCCCTTAGTTATGAAACCAAGGTTATGAATCTAGTAGGAGAACTAAGCAACACTACGTAAACAGCACATGCACACAAACAACAAATACTTGCAAACCAACGCGTAAATGGGTTGTCAGTCCCTCAACGGTATTGAGATAGATTAAATTGTATGAGATTTGATAAATAGATCTAACTAAAACAAAAAATAAAATAAATAAAGAAAAAATGTAGCAAGGTATTTTTGGTTTTAATATGATAGGAAATAGACCCGGGGGCCGTAGTTTTCACTAGAGGCTTCTCTCGAGAAAATAGCATACGGTGGGTAAACAAATTATTGTTGGGCAATTGACAAAAAAGCAAATAATTATGACGATATCCAAGGCAATGATCATGTATATAGGCATCATGCATCTACTACTATTACTCCACACATCGACCGCTATCCAGCATGCATCTAGTGTATTAAGTTCATGGAAAACGGAGTAATGCATTAGGCAAGATGACATGATGTAGACAAGACAAACTCATGTATAAATAAACCCCATCTTGTTACCCTTAATAGCAACGATACATGCATGTCATGTCTCCTTCTATCACTGAGATTGAGCACCGCAAGATCGAACCCATCACAAAGCACCTCTTCCCATGTCAAAAAAATCAATCTAGTTGGCCAAACCAAACCAATAACCCGAAGAAGAAATACGAGGCTACAATAGTCATGCATAAAATAGTTCAGAGAAAACATAATACGGTGTGCTTTAGTATTTTGAAGAAAGGCTCTCATGCTTCACTTAGATTTATTTGAGAGTTAGTAAAAAAAATTAGAAACTCTCTCATGCTTCACTTATATTATTTTGAGAGAAGAAATTTTTATGCTCATGTTCTTCATTTAGATTTGTTTGAGCTTTTAAAAAGTAACATATGAAACTAGTCCCAAAGTGATAGATATTCAAGAAGGATATAATAAAAACTTTCATGAAGATCATTGGATTAAATAAACTTGATTCTTTGTAATAGTTTTGCGATATGATGATAATGCTATGTGAGTCATGTTGATGAGTAATTATGGTTTAGTAAGAATATTGATGTTAAGGTTTGTGATTCCCTATGCAAGCACGAAAGTCAATAGTTATGCAATGAAATTACATCCTACTTGTGGTGCATTATTCGGTGTTAGTTATGCTTAATGTTCGCTTATGAGATTTTTCCTTTCTTGGTTGGATGCTTCTCAATAATTTGCTAGCCTTCACTTGTACTAATGATTACTACTTGTGCATCCAAAATCCTTAAACCAGTTTTGCCATATGAGTCCACTATACCTACCTATATGCGGTATTCTTTTGTCGTTCTAAGCAAATTTGTATGTGCCATCTCTAATCTTCAAAATAAATTTCCTTTTTGTGTGCTCGTACCGCTCATGAGACAGTAGGGGGTGTCTGATATTTTTCCATGCTAGATGTGTTATTCTAAAGATGAGTGTGTATTCACTTGTCATTGCACGAGAGTACGACAAATGTATTAGGGATGCCCAGTCCCGAAATGAAAAATGAATTTACTTTATGTTGTCAAATAATAAATTCCTTGGAAAGTGTTGGTATGGACGACACCCATGGATTCGGTTAGCCGTGGAATGTGAAAGTATGGGAACCGCCTATGATATATCTAGCATGGAAAGTATTGGGAACTACTCGATCGTTTTCGTTGACAGGAAAGGCATGCCACCCAAAATGTTTTATCTCTATCTTTTTCGCTTTGAGCTCTAGCACCTCTACAAATACCTACTTCCCTCTGCGAAGGGCCTTTTTTTTACTTTATGCAATTTTTATTTTTTGAGTCTCCATCTTCTCTTATAAAGCACCAACTAAGGGGCACTACGATTGTACTTGAGAATTGGGTGTAGCTAATATGCGAGTGTGTTTCATGAATGGATCAATTATTGAGTATAATGGGCTAGGGATAACTTGCTTTAGTGTTGATATTTTGAAAGACATGGTTGCTTGTTGATATGCTTGAGTATTGAAGTCTTCATATCAAAACTACACTATTGCTTTGAATCATATAAAAGTACAAATGTCCATGCTACAAAAGAAAAGAATATGTGATGACCATGATAGACAACATTCCACATCAAAAAAATTGTTTTTATCATCTAGCTACTCGAGGACGAGCAGGAATTAAGCTTGGGGATGCTGATACGTCTCCAACGTATCTATAATTTTTGATTATTCCATGTTGTTATATTATCAATCTTGGATGTTTTACAGTCATTTTATAGCAACTTTATATCATTTTTTGGGACTAACCTATTGACATAGTGCCAAGTGCCAGTTGATGTTTTTTTGCTTATTTTTTACTTCACAGAAAATCAATGCCAAACGGAGTCCAAACGCAGCAAAACTTTTTGGAGAAATTTTCTGGGCCAGAAGACACATGATGGGCCAAAGAAGTACCAGAGGGTTGCCCCGAGGGGGGCACAACCCACCTGGGCGCAGCTGGGGGCCCAGGCGCGCCCTGGTGGGTTGTGCCCACCTCGGTGGCCTCCCGCACCGCCTCTTTGCTCTATAAATACCCCAATATTCCAAAAACCCTAGGGAGTCAACGAAACACAATTCCAGCCGCCACAAATACCAGAAACATCAGATCCAATCTAGACACCATCACACAGGGGTTCATCATCCTCATTGGTGCCTCTCCGATGATGCGTTAGTAGTTCATTGTAGACCTTCGGGTCCGTAGTTAGTAGCTAGATGGCTTCCTCTCTCTCTCTCTCTTTGGATTCTCAATACAATGGTCTCTTGTAGATCTATTTGATGTAACCCTTTTGCGGTGTGTTTGTTGGGATCCGATGAACTTTGAGTTTATGATCAGATCTATTTTTATCCATCAAAGTTGTTTGAGTTTTGATCTCTTATATGCATGATTACTTATAGCCTCGTATTTCTTATTCGAATCTTTGGTTTAGTTAGGCCGACTAGATCGATTTTTCGTGCCATCGGAAGAGGTGCTTTGTGATGGGTTCGATCTTACGGTGCTCAATCCCAGTGATAGAAGGGGAACTGACACGTATGTATCATTGCTATTAAGGCAAGATGGGGTCTATTCCTACATGAGTAGATCTTGTCTACATCATGTCATCATTCTTATTGCATTACTCCGTTTCTCCATGAACTTAATACACTAGATGCATGCTAGATAGCGGTCGATGTGTGGAGTAATAGTAGTAGATGCAGGCAGGAGTCGGTTTACTAATCTTGGACGTGATGCCTATATAATGATCATTGCTTGGATATCACCATAATTATTTGAAGTTCTACCAATTGCCCAACAGTAATTTGTTTACCCACTGTTTACTATTTTTCTCGAGAGAAGCCACTAGTGAAATCTATGGCCCCCGGGTCTATTTTCTCATCATATATTTTCAGATCTACATTGTTATTTGCCTTTTCTTTTATTTGCATCTTTTATTTCCAGATCTATATTATCAAAAACCAAAAAATACTTTGTTGCACTTTATTTTATTTCGTGTTTTATCGAGATCTATCTATCCAATCTATCACATTTTTATCCCTACAACTTAGCAATTTCTGGCACCGTTACCCGAAAGGGATTGACAACCCCTTTAACACGTCGGGTTGCAAGTATTTGTTCTTTGTGTGCAGGTACCGTTTACATAGTGTTGCTTGGTTCTCCTACTGGTTCGATAACCTTGGTCTCATCACTGAGGGAAATACCTACCGTAGCTGTGCTGCATCATCCCTTCCTCTTTGGGGAAATACCGACGTAGTTCAAGCCACATCAAAAGGAATTTCTGGCGCCGTTGCCGGGGAGACATCATCAACATCAATCAGGTTCCTAATCACAAATCTCATCTCCTTGCAATTTACATTATTTGCCATTTGCCTCTCATTTTCATCTCCCCACTTCACATTTTTTTTTCGTTTTATTCGCCCTCTTTTTCGTTCGCCGTTTTCTCGTCAGATCTGTTTTTCGTGTGCAATAATGTTGGCACTTTTTAATCGTTATGGATAGTTATTCCTCTATCGTGCACTCCCGAGAACGAGGTTCTTAACTTCAAACAAAGGGGAGGGAAGAATTTAAAAGATGCTTGGTATAGGATTTGCAATACTCATAATAGATCTATTCGTAAGCAATCTACCGTTGTTCTTCTTCGCTGCTTTTATGTGGGCATCGCTACTTGGTCTAGATTCGTTCTTGATACAATTACCGGTGGGAACTTTTTGATGTGTCCTTAGCTAGATGCTTTTAATGCTATGGGAAATTTAGTGGGATCTCCCCTTCTTATGGTTAATGAAACAACTTTAACTCTCGAGCATGTTATGGAAAGGTTAGATGCTATTGAAAAGAAAATGCTCACTGATGAAAATATTGAAAAATGAGATAAAAGGATGCACAATCTTGCTAATAGAATCGGGTCAAAAGTGGGAGATGCTCTTAAGGTACTAAAAGAAAAGGAGCCCGCATTCAACGAAAGAATAGAGTAGAGCCCCGCTACAATAGATAAGTTGGAAGAAATTTTTAGTAATTTAAGCACGGCTTTTTCTTCCGCTAAAACTATTGAAAAAACTCCTATAAAAATTGGCAATATTATTCAAGTCACTAAAAACAAGGGTACAACTTCTAACAAAGAAGATCTTAAAATGATTAGTATTCACAATAACTTTGTTGAAGTGATTAAAGACCCTACTTGCAAAAATGAATTCTTCAAATTTGTTCCTAGGAGTATTTTTATTGAAAATTTGTATGCCAAATCCTTAAAGAATTCTAAGTGTTTGATTGAGGAGTCGGAAACTAAAGATGACAATACTTGAATCTATGCATTATGCCTAGCTAGGGGCATAAAACGATAGCGCTTGTTGGGAGGCAACCCAATGAATACAATTTATTTTTGTCTTTTTCTTTCTGTTCTTGAGTGTTTGCACAATTATGCTACTGTTATGATTGAGTTTTTTTTAATGTTTTAGTTAGTTTTTGTGCCAAGCAAAGCCTTTAGGATCATGTTGGGTGATAGTTGATTTGATCTTGTTGAAAAACAAAAACTTTTGCGTCAAGTAAAACAATTTTGAAAATACACAGAAGCGAGATAAATCCTGATTTTTGTACACAAGATTGATATACAAATTTCCTACATTGTCCTAATTTTTCAGAATTTTTGGAGTTATAGAAGTATTCCAAGTTTTCAAATTGTTACAAACTGTTCTGTTTTTGACAGATTCTGTTTTCTTTGCGTTGTGTGCTTATTTTAATGAATCTATGGTTTGTATTAGAGGGTATAAGCCATGGTAAAGTTGGAACACAGTAGATATAATGCAAAAATAAAATATGAATGGGTTTGCAACAATACTTAGAGTAGTAATTTGCTTTGTTATAACGGATCTCACAAAGGATTTGTTGAGTTTTGTGTGATTGAAGTTTTCAAGTTTTGGGTGAGATCACGATGGATGAAGGAATAATGAGTAAGAAGAGCTTAAGCATGGGGATGCCCCATGGCATCCCAGCTATTATCTAAAAAAGAAGCAATCAACTAAGCTTGGGGATGCCCCGAGTGGCATCCCCTCTTTCTTCTAACGACCACCGGCATTTTACTTGGAACTATATTTTTATTCGTCACATATCCCGAGTTTTGCTTGGAGCGTCTTGTATTATATGAGTCTTTGCTTGTTTTCCTTTTTAGTTTAAGTCAAGTATCTTTGCTGAACGCACCTATTTGAGAGAGTCAAAATTACACTATGATTTGTTAGAATTGCTCTATGTGCTTCACTTAAATTTTTTGAGCTATGGAATTGCTCTAGTCCTTCACTTACATATTTTTGAGTACGGTGTGCTTTATTATTTTTGAATAAAGGCTCTCATGCTTCACTTAGATTTATTTGAGAGTTAGTAAAAAAATTTAGAAACTCTCTCATGCTTCACTTATAATATTATGAGAGAAGAAAATTTTTATGCTCATGTTCTTCACTTAGATTTGTTTGAGCTTTTAAAAAGCAACATATGAAACTAGTCCCAAAGTGATAGATATTCAAGAAGGATATAATAAGAACTTTTATGAAGATCATTGGACAAAATAAACTTGATTCTTTGTAATACTTTTGCGATATGATGACAATGATATGTGAGTCATGTTGATGAGTAATTATGGTTTAGTAAGAATATTGATGTTAAGGTTTGTGATTCCCTATGCAAGCACGAAAGTCAATAGTTATGCAATGAAATTACATCCTACTTGTGGTGCATTATTCGGTGTTAGTTATGCTTAATGCTCGCTTATGAGATTTTTCGTTTCTTTGTTGGATGCTTCTCAATCTTTTGCTAGCCTTCACTTGTACTAAGTATGATTATTACTTGTGCATCCAAAATCCTTAAACCAGTTTTGCCATATGAGTCCACTATACCTACCTATATGCGGTATTCTTTTGCCGTTCTAGGAAAATTTGTATGTGCCATCTCTAATCTTCAAAATAAATTTCCTTTTTGTGTGCTTGTACCGCTCATGAAACGGTAGGGGGTGTCTGATATTTTTCCATGCTAGATGTGTTATTCTCAAGATGAGTGTTTATTCACTTGTCATTGCACGAGAGTACGACAAAGGTATTAGGGATGCCCAGTCCCGAAATGAAAAATGAATTTACTTTATGTTGTCAAATAATAAAGTCCTTGGAAAGTGTTGGTATGGACGACACCCGTGGATTCGGTTAGCCGTGGAATGTGAAAGTATGGTGGAAAAAGGAATAAACTTTATTTTCTGTTTGGGAACCGCCTATGATATATCTACCATGGAAAGTATTGGGAACCACTCGATCATTTTCGTTGACAGGAAAGGCATGCCACCCAAAATGTTTTATCTCTATCTTTTTCGCTTTGAGCTCTAGCACCTCTACAAATACCTACTTCCCTCTGCGAGGGCCTTTTTTTTTACTTATGCAATTTTTATTTTTTGAGTCTCCATCTTCTCTTATAAAGCACCAACCAAGGGGCACTATGACCGTACTTGAGCATTGGGTGTAGCTAATATGCGAGTGTGTTTCATGAATGGATCAATTATTGAGCATAATGGGCTAGGGATAACTTGCTTTAGTGTTGATATTTTGAAAGATATGGTTGCTTGTTGATATGCTTGAGTATTGAAGTCTTCATGTCAAAACTAGACTATTGCTTTGAATCATATAAAAGTCCAAATGTCCATGCTACAAAAGAAAAGAATATGTGATGAACATGATAGGCAGCATTCCACATCAAAAATTCTATTTTTATCATTTACCTACTCGAGGACGAGCAGGAATTAAGCTTGGGGATGCTGATACGTATCCAATGTATCTATAATTTTTGATTGTTCCATGTTGTTATATTATCAATCTTGGATGTGTTACAATCATTTTTGGGACTAACCTATTGACATAGTGCCTAGTGCGAGTTGCTGTTTTTTTGCTTGTTTTTTACTTCACAGAAAATCAATACCTAACAGAGTCCAAACGCAGCAAAAAATTTTGGAGAATTTTTCTGGACCACAAGACACAGGATGGGCCAAAGAAGTACTAGAGGGGTGCCCCGAGGGGGGCACAACCCACCTGGGCGCGCCTGGGGGCCCAAGCGCGCCCTGGTGGGTTGTGCCCACCTCAGTGGCCTCCCGCACCACCTCTTTGCTCTATAAATACCCCAATATTCCAAAAACCCTAGGGGAGTCGACGAAACACAATTCCAGCCGCCGCAAGTACCAGAAACATCAGATCCAATCTAGACACCATCACGGAGGGGTTCATCATCCTCATTGGTGCCTCTCCGATGATGCGTGAGTAGTTCATTGTGGACCTTCGGGTCCATAGTTAGTAGCTAGATGGCTTCCTCTCTTTCTTTTGATTCTCAATACAATGGTTTCTTGTATATCTATTTGATGTAACTCTTTTGCGGTGTGTTTGTTGGGATCCGATGAACTTTGAGTTTATGATCAGATCTATTTTATCCATGATAGTTATGTGAGTTTTGATCTCTTATATGCATGATTACTCATAGCCTCGTATTTCTTCTCCGAATCTTTGGTTTAGTTAGGCCAACTAAATCGATTTTTCTTGCCATGGGAAGAGGTTCTTTGTGATGGGTTCGATCTTACGGTGCTCAATCCCAGTGACAGAAGGGGAAATGACACGTATGTATCGTTGCTATTAAGGATAACAAGATGGGGTCTATTCCTACATGAATAGAACTTGTCTACATCATGTCATCGTTCTTATTGCATTACTCCGTTTCTCCATGAACTTAATACACTAGATGCATGCTGGATAGCGGTCGATGTGTGGAGTAATAGTAGTAGATGCAGGCAGGAGTCGGTCTACTGATCTTGGACGTGATGCCTATACAATGATCATTGCCTGGATATCGCCATAATTATTTGAGGTTCTATCAATTGCCCAACAGTAATTTGTTTACCCACCGTTTGCTCTTTTTCTCGAGAGAAGCCACTAGTGAAATCTACGACCCCCGGGTCTATTTTCTCATCATATATTTTCATATCTACATTGCTATTTCCCTTTTATTTTATTTTTAGATCTATATTATCAAAACCCCAAAAATACTTTGTTGCACTCTATTTTATTCCGCGCTTTATTGAGATCTATCTATGTAATCTATCACAATTTTATCCCTACAACTTAGCAATTTCTGGCACCGTTACCCGAAAGGGATTGATAACCCCTTTAACACGCCGGGTTGCAAGTATTTGTTCTTTGTGTGCAGGTACCATTTACATAGTGTTGCTTGGTTCTCTACTGGTTCGATAACCTTGATCTCATCGCTGAGGGAAATACCTACTGTAGCTGTGCTGCATCGTCCCTTCCTCTTTGGGGAAATACCGACGTAGTTCAAGCCGCATCACTTGCATAGGGAATCACAAACCTTAACACCAATATTCTTACTAAAGCATAATTACTCACCAACATGACTCACATATTACTATCTCCATATCGCAAAAATATTGCAGGGAATCAAGTATTGATATCCAATGATGTTTATGAAAGTTTTTATTATATCCCTCTTGGATATCTATCACATTGGGACTATATTCACATCTTAAGCAAATTACCATTGCTAATAGCAAGCTCTCAAATAAATTTAAGTGAAGCACGAGAGCATAAATATTTCTTCCAAATTTTCAACTCTCAAAATAATATAAGTGAAGCATGAGAGGATATTTATTCAAAAAAAAAATCTAACTCTCAAAATAATCTAAATGAAGCATGAGAGCATTTTTTTAATTTCACTAACTCTCAAAATGATATAAGTGAAGAATGAGAGCATTTCTTCAAAAAAATTACTAACTCTCAAAATGATCTAAGTGAAGCATGAGAGTATTTCTTCAAAAATTAAACCACCACCGTGCTCAAAAAGATATAAGTGAAGCACTAGAGCAATTCCCTAGATCAAATTTTTTATATGAAGCACATAGAGCAAAGCAATTCTAACAAATCATAGCATCATTATGGCTCTCTCAAATAGGTGTGTCCAGCAAGGATGATTGTGCCAAACTAATAAGCAAAACAAGCAAATACTCATATAATACAAGACTCTCCAAGCAAAACTCATGATATGTGATGAATAAAAGTATAGCTCCAAGTAAAATTACCGATGGTTGTTAGAAGAAAGAGGGGATGCCTTCCGGGGCATCCCCAAGCTTAGTTGCTTGGTACTTCCTTGAATATTGCCTTGGGTATCCCCAAGCTTAGGATATTGTCACTCCTTATTCCTTCATCCATCGTGATCTCATCCAAAACTTGAAAACTTCAATCACACAAAACTTAACAAAACCTTCGTGAGATCCGTTAGTATAATAAAGCAAATCACCACTTTAAGTACTGTTGCAAACCCAATCATATTTTATTATTGCATTATACCTACTGTATTCTAACTTTACCATGGCTTATACCCCCCGATACCATCCATAGATTCATCAAAATAAGCACACAATGCAACGAAAATAGAATATGTAAAAAACAGAACAGTCTGTAGTATTCTGAACTTTGACCATACTTCTGTAACTTCAAAAATTCTTAAGAATTAGGAAAACGTGGGAAATTTGTATATCAATCATGTGCAAAAAATTCAGAATTTTTCGTCGCTCCAGTGATTTTCAACAATTCTGCTACTAGATGCAAATGTTTCTGTTAATGCATAGAATCAAATCAACTATCAACCAAACCATCCTAAAGGCTTTACTTGGCACAAACACTAATTATTTATTAAATAATAGAAAGTAAAACAAAAAGTTATTGGGTTGTCTCCCAACAATCTCTTTCTTTATAGCCATTAAGATAGGCTTAAGATTTCAACGATGCTCACACGAAAGATAATAATTGAAACACAAAGAGAGCATCATGAAACATATGACAAACACATTTAAGTCTAAATCTCTTCCTATGCATATGCATTTTATAATCAAACAAATTATCAAGACACTAAATATCTAGCATATGCAACCAAGAAGAAAGAAACAATAACGATTTCACCATGAAGAGAGGTAATTTAGTAACATGAAGATTTCTACAACCATATTTTCCTCTCTCATAATAATTACTTTTGGGATCATGATCAAATTGTAAAAATATAGTATCATATAAAATATTCTCTTCATGATCCACAAGCATAAAAGTTTTACAACCTTCCAAGGTAGTGGGATTTACATCAACTAAAGTCATGACCTCTCCAAACCCACTTTTATCAAAAATTTCATAAGATTAAACACTCTCCAAATATGTGGGATTGTTATTACCTAAATTTGACGCTCTTCCAAACCCACTTTCAATATTATTATTGCAAACTTTATTATCAATATCATATTCCTCATGAGGCTTAAATAAATTTTCTAGATCATAATAAGCATCACCCCAATCATGATCATTACAATAGGTAGTGGACATAGCAAAATTAGCATCCCCAAGCTTGTAGCTTTGCATATTATTAGCACAATTGACATTAATATAATTTATCATAACATCATTGCAATCATGATTTTCATTCAAGGAGCTATCAAGTGTGGATGCAATAGCAATAATTTCATTTTTAACATAAGGAACTATAGCAAGTTCATCACCATAAGCATCATTAATATTGGCATCATGGCCATAAGAATAGCAAGCATTACATTAATTATAAGGGGATATTTCTATCAAATCAACGGAATTATAATTTTCTATAGATTTATGCATATCATTGTTTTCTTCCAAAGCAGACATTCTCCCAATTGATTCACTAACATAGGCATTAGATGCATAGTTTTCATAGCAATATTTAAGTATTGCACAATTTCCAGATTTGTAGAGACTAATATCATACTTTTCAATCAAAGAAGCAAGTTCATAGGCACCCTTAAAAGCAACAAATTCGTCAATTTGTTTGATATCATAGTAACTATAATCAACCCTGGCATAAGACAATAAGATTTCATTGTCATTGAACTCATAGAAATAGGGAAGGTGTTTTTAGGATTCTTAGAGCAACAAGTAAGATCATAAATTTCACATAGATTCCAAGCATAGCAGAGCAAACAATTTATTTGATGCCATAAGAGTCTCCCCCCTTTTACACCCTCAAAAAAAAAGAGTCTCCCCTTTTTGTCGGTGTACTAAAGTTTGGGCCCTTTAGCACCCCATACTTGTGCACGGGCAGTCGTAGCCCCACGCGCGGCGAGGCGTGAAGGGGTGATCAAGGATAAAAACAAGATACAAGACGAGCTGGACCCCCGGCGGGACCCTTGCCGTGACGGCTTGCGAGACCCCGACAAGATCCTTGCCGGGACGACTTACAGAGCACTAGCCAGAGCACCACCCTTGTGGTTGAGAGCTCTGACACCATCGACAACGTTAAGGACAAGACCCAGGGGTGCGCGCGTAGTCGCGTGCAGATCTTTGTGAAGGCCAGAAGACGAAGTACCCGGCAAGATCCTTGTCAAGGACGTTCACGAGGCCCCGACAAGATCCTTGCCGGGGGCATCGGCAAGACTGCGGCAAGATTCTGCCATCCCGTCACCGCTCCAGCACAGTGGCCGACCTACCAGCCTGGCAAGCACCTGCGTGGTGGCATGCAGATCTTCGTGAAGATCCTGCCACCTCTCCAGCGCAGCAGCTGGCCAGCCAACTTGGCACTGCATGCCTCGTCGGCATGGACACGTGTCAAGACGGAGTGGGGCGGCAACGGACGGGACAGGTTCTACTCCCGTCCCTGATAAAGCTGAAGGGCACGTAAGCAACGCATTTAATGCGTTTGTCCTAAGACGCTGATGATAAACATAGGCACTGTAGCCACTTTACACCTCCTATATGCCACTGTGGCAGCCCCTTGGACATATAAAAGGAGGCCCACGGCATACTGGAGGAGGGTTCGGACTTTTGAACCTCTCGGCCCAGCTCAGATGCGGAGCAGCTAGCCGAAGCTCAAGAACACAAAATACACACTCAAGCAGGACTAGGGTTTTACGCTTCTCAGCGGCCCAAACCTGGGTAAAAATCTGTCGTGTTGATCATTAGATCTGCTCATTGACCTACCCCTCTTCCCTGCCAAACCGTAGAAGGGATCGACGTTATCCCGTAGGTGTCGTTCTCACCGACATCCTTTGGCGCGCCAGGCAGGGGGAAAGAGTTATGCAAACCTGATCTACCGGTTAGCGTGTCATTTCCTCGATCACCATGGCTCCCAAGAAGAAGGGGATCACAGCGATCGGTTCGTTTGGAGCCGATCCCCCCGTGCCAGCGCGGATGGGCGACGGGGTAGTCGCGGATGGTGGCAGAGGTGTGGTTCGCGAGCATCCACGACACTCTGGCAATCGAAGCGAGGCGAGCGGCGTCGTTCGTGCCCAAGACGACGAGCCGCACACCGCCGCGTCCAAGAATGGAGCCGTCCCACCCACGGGCGGCACGAGGACCTCCAAGGGCAGAGCCGTGCTACCTATGGGCGGCACGACAACCTCCAAGACACCCCCGCCGGCGCCCGCACCGCGGTCCTCCCAGGTCGTGTACGACGAGCAGCGCCGCGACGTTGGTGACCCCGGGCGCCGCCGCAGGAAGAGCCCTCTGCATCATTCTCGAGATGCACAGTGCCGGCATGCACGCCAAGATGCTGGTCAAGATGGCACACGACCGCGGAACCGTGATGGCGCTCCCGTTCCTCGTGCTTATCGCTGCCACCTACGCCAGCGGAAGCATTAGCGCGAGTGTAGCTACTCCTCGACTCCCCTCCTGCTGTGGAGAGGCAAGAAGAGTGGAGGGCTGCTATCCATAGCCTTATTGGCTACGGCAATAAGCATCAATGCCAGGAGGCGGGGCCCTCGCGGCGACGGTCCACCGAGCCGGCGCGTTCCAACGGCGGAAGGGTCGTAGGCGCCGCAACCACGGTGCACTCCCCTCCACCACGATAGCAACAGTCGCCAGCTCGACGGGACGAGGCCCGTGGTGATGGATCCACGACATCGTCCGATCCACGAGCTCGTCGCGACCAGCGTCAAGTTCTTCGGGAATGGGTTGAAGAGGACGCTTGAACTACCATCGAGCAGCGACGGGAAGCACGCCATCAATCTGATAGGTGTGCAGGGCCCACTTTGTACAGGCCTGTGCCGGGGGGTTCTAGTGACTTGCCTTACGAGGTAGGTTGTCCAGCCTTTACCTGTGAGTTGCGATGGTTCCAGTGGCCCACTACCCGCACTTTCAAACCAGAGGTCCCAGAAAAGTACGATGGCAAGACTCATCCGTCCGAGTTCTTGAGCGTTTACACCATTGCGATGCAAGCAACCGGGGCTCGGGACGGCAAGGTGCTCGCCAACTACTTCCCATTGGTGCTCAAGCCCAACGTCAGGTCATGGTTGATGCACCTGCCGGTGGATTCCATCTCCTCTTGGTCGGACCTGTGCCATGAGTTTGTTGGCGCCTTTACCGGAGGCCATCAAGCTCCTGGCCAGGCAAGTGATTTGCATCTCATCCCCCAAAAGGATGGTGAATCCTTGCGCAAGTACATTCAGAGATTCAGCCGTGTGTAGTACAACATCCCAGATGTTCATCCTGCCACTGTCATCAGCGCGTTCCATTAGAACGTGCGCAACCGCAAGCTGCGTGAAGAGCTGGCCATGAACAAGGTTAGGGATGTTGCCGAGCTGTATATATTGGCCGACAGATATGCTCGTGCTGAAGAAGGAAGGAAGTACCCCGGCGAAGATGCCGGCACGGGAAGCGATTTTGGAGACGAAGACGCTGTCGCCCCGGCAAAGAAGGGCCAACGGCGTAATAGAAAGCGCAGGGGCAAGACCATGCTTGCCGTCGAGGAATCCGGCAACCCCGGCACCACCAAGAAGGCCAAGGTCGACAACCCCGGCAAAGAGGTTGCCGGGTGCGCCGCCTACCAGGCCTTGGCGGCCGCCGACAAGCCGGAAGGCTCCGACAAGCAATACTGCAAGATCCATCGCACCAAGGGCCATGACCTCCAAAACTGTCGGCAAGTTGAGCAGCTTGTGGAAAGGCAGAAAGCCGAGTATGAAAGACGGGACAAGGAGAAGGGCCGGGATGGTGCTGAGGGGTCTGGCAAGAAGCGCGGTGGCCGAGGGGGGCGCCGCAGCAAGGAAAAGCAACAAGAGAGGCCTGCCCAAGTCCGCGACAAGGAGGGAGATGATGACCACGAAGAGGATGACGAGTCCAGTGACCAAGAATTTCAAAAGGCCACAGAAGCCATGTGCATCAATGGTGGCGCCTTGTTGCATTCTTCTCACCGCCAGCTTAAACAGTGGGCGCACGAGATCAATGCGACAGAGCCATCGATCGACACCCAGAAGCCACTGAAATGGTCCCACACGCCTATCATTTTTGATGCCGAGGATCACCCTGATCGCACAACCGTGATCGGGTGCTTGCCGTTGTTGGTTTCGCCAACAATTCGCAACCTCAAGGTGACGAAAATGCTAGTGGACGGTGGGGACGGTCTAAACTTGATCTCGCCCCAGGTGATTAAGAGGTTGCAAATCCCCAAGGGAGATCTCGAGGAGACGGGCATGTTTCAAGGGATCAATCCGGGGAGAAGCCAGCCAAAAGGTAAGATCACGCTACCAGTTACATTTGGTGGTGAGCTGAACTACAGGACAGAGAAGATCGTTTTTGATGTAGCCAAGATCCCGTTGCCATATAACGGGATCCTTGGCCGCCCAGCACTGGCCAAGTTTATGGCAGCGTCACACTACGCCTACAACACGCTGAAGATGCCCGACCCGATGAGCATCATCACTGTCGGCTCCGACAAGAAGGACGCACTCATCTGTGCCGACCAGTTCTATCGGGAAGCGGTGGTAGCACTTGCCGCCAAGGCACTTGCTCCTGCCACTAGAGCCCCCGAGGGGAAGAAGACTGGCAAAACCTCAGTCACCGGCAAGGCTTCTGGCCCCGGCAAGACCTCAATCACCGGCAAGGCTTCTGGCCCCGGCCAAGCCTCTTGCACCCACTCCGGTAAACGCGCCTCCTCGAAGTGCTGCGTTCCCGTTGAGGACGTGCCAGAGAGCTCCACCGGCAAGAGCAAGAAATCTAAGGCTGCACCACCAGAGACTAAGAAGGTGCCCGTCAAGGAGGACGGCACGGGCGGAGCTTTCGCTATAAGCTCCACCCTCAACAGCAAATAAGAAAGCGCGCTCGTCGCCTTCCTGCGGGCGAATGTCGATGTGTTTGCATGGCAAGCATCTGACATCCCCGACGTTCCCAGGGAGGTGATTGAACACCACCTTGCTGTTTGTCCTCATGCGCAGCCCGTCAAGCAGAAGGTCAGGAAGCAAGCTTTGGAGCGGCAAGAGTTCATCATCGAGGAAATTAGGAAGTTGGAAGCTGCAGGCTTGGTCAGAGGAGTGCTCCACCCAACATGGTTGGCCAACCCGGTGGTGGTGCGCAAGGCAAATGGGAAATGGAGGCTGTGCATTGAATATACAGATATCAATAAAGCCTGCCCAAAGGATCCTTTCCCTTTGCCACACATTGACCAGATCGTGGACTCCACCGCCGGGTGCAACCTGCTGTCGTTCCTTGACGCCTATTCAGGATACCACCAAATCTTTATGACGAAGGAAGACGAAGAGAGGACCGCCTTTATCACCCCATGTGGCACGTATTGTTTTATATGAATGCCTTTCGGGTTGAAAATTGCTGGTTCGACATTTGCAAGAGCGGTTCAGACTGGTTTTGAGCCCCAGCTCCATAGAAATATGGAGGCTTACATGGATGACATAGTGGTCAAAACCAAGGACAGGGCAACGCTTGTGCAAGATTTGGAAGAAAAATTTGCAAATTTGCGCAGGATCAATCTCAAGCTTAACCCTGAGAAGTGTGTGTTCGGTGTTCCATCCGGCAAACTTCTCGGGTTCTTTGTGTCTCACCGTGGGATCGAAGCAAACCCCGACAAGATCAAGGCAATTGAGCAAATTGAGGCACCAAGATGAGTCAAAGATGTGCATCGGCTTGCTGGCTGCGTTGCTGCTTTAAGTAGGTTCATCTCCAAATCTACTGAGCGTGCCCTCTGTCGATGTCAAAACCGGCGGATCTCGGGTAGGGGGTCCCGAACTGTGCGTCTAAGGTCGATGATAACAAGAGACAAGGGACACGATGTTTACCCAGGTTCGGGCCCTCTCTATGGAGGTAATACCCTACTTCCTGCTTGATTGATCTTGATGAATATGAGTATCACAAGAGTTGATCTACCACGAGATCGGAATGGCTAAACCCTAGAAGTCTATCCTCTATGACTAGGGTAATGAGTATGTGTCCTTTCCGGACTAAGTCCTCCGGTTTATATAGGCACCGGGAGGATCTAGGGTTATACAAGGTCGGTTACAAAGGAGAAGATCTACATATCCGGTTGCCAAGCTTGCCTTCCACGCCAAGGAGAGTCCCATCCGGACACGGGTGCAGTCTTCGGTCTTCGTATCTTCACAGCCCATCAGTCCAGCCCATGGCTAACAGGCCGGACGCCCGAGGCCCCTTAGTCCAGGACTCCCTTGGTAGCCCCCGAACCAGGCTTCAATGACGAGGTGTTCGGCGTGCAGATTGTCTTCGGTATTGCAAGGCGGGTTCCCCCTCCGACGACTTGCAAATAATGTATTTGGCTTTTAATTCAATGCCGCGTCCCTCGGCTTCTGTGTATCAATGACTTCATCTTCCACGTGTCGGGCGAATGCGGACGGTCAGGGTATTTTTTGCAAATAACACCCTAGCCATGCCAGAAAGAGCGTCTATTTAAAGAGATTGGATCTCAGATCCATTCGTCATCACGCGGAGAAAATCCTCAGAGACTGCCAGGAAAGACCATTCCAACATGGCTAACAATCCCAGCTCCTCTTCCCGTTCCAACCTAGAGAGAGGCGAGTGGGAGAGGTGCTCTGTGTCCCACAGCCAATTGGAGAAGTTGCAAACGCAGGGATTTCTCCCTCCTGCGGATCTGGTCCCTGTTCGAGCAGGATTGGCCTCCCTCAACGGCAAAACCGAAGCGGAGGATTTCCCCAATCCATCTGCGGGAGTGCGAGTGTGCTTCGTCCCCTATCTATTGAGGGGCATGGGATTTCCAATTCACCCATTCCTCCGAGGGCTTCTGGAGTATTATGGCCTCCAGCTGCACAATTTTACCCCAGCCTCCATTCTGCACATCGCGGGTTATGTTGCTATATGCGAACTATTTCTGGGTATTGAGACCCATTTTGAACTGTGGAGAAAGTTGTTCTGCCTTGTCCCGCGTAACCACGAAGGATCAATATTTGAAGTGGGCGGGGCCGAAATATGGCGTATTGCTGAGACCGGATACCTATCCGGCTCACCGAAGAAAGCTTCTGAGGAGTGGACCTCCGAGTGATTCTACATTGATGATGTCATACTTCCGGATCCAGTCCGGAGAGGTCTCCCCGAGTTTGCGAGTGTTCCTCTGAAGAAGCGCCATAGCTGGCGCCCTCGGAGCCTCGAGGAGGAAGATAGTGCAGAAGTTCGCCAACTCCTGAGTAAGATCAGGACGCTCGCCCAGTCCGGATATACGATGGTCGAAGTAATGGCGACCTCCATAGTGCGCGGGGTCCAGCCACTCCAATATAGAGGACTTCCCATGTGGAACTACAATGGGGAAGATGACGCCTCCCGCTGCGGCAGGAAAGGTCCGGACACCCCTGCCGCCCTAGCCAAAATTTTGGCTGAACTGTTCAAGGGTGAGGAAGAGGAGTTCCTGCGCATCATGCACAGAGAAGGATATTCCATGTACAATCCTCCTAGCTGGGTAAGCCCCCAGCTCTTCCGCTCTCTCATTTCACTCCCTGTTTAACGAATACTAACTCACCCATTGATAACAACACTGGCGAAAGATTTCCAATGAGCTTTACAGCCCCACCCCACAGCCCGAGGGCCACGATCAGGACCTAGATCCTGGATTTGAAGAGGATCCGGATATATTCGTGGTGCTCGAGAATGGCGTGTTTTACCAGGCAAGTTACGACGGCACCGAAGTGGCCATCATCGCCGATTACCCTGGTCTTCTCCCCGCTTCACACGTAAGTAGTCAGGAGGCATCTTCCCCAAAAGGATTCCCTCGTCCCGCCTCACCCAACGCACTGTCTCGTGCTTCTAAGGGGAGGCGTTCGACATACCGTGCTACTCCAGGAGCGACGCCGAAGAGAGCGGCTCCCGCACCGGGCAAGCCTTCGAAGAGGAAGGCAGACGAAGACACGGTCGGGCCCTCGTCAAAGAGGTATGGGTTTGCAAATATGTTTTTTTAGTTAGTCGCATCCAACTGTGACTTTCATGTTTATCCCGTATAAGGAAAAGAGTCCGCCGGACTGTGTCCGGGGGTCCGGGCAGTAATACTCCCAGCAGCCAGGATCCAGCCCCAGCCGAGGGGACGGGGGCCGATACGGGAGTGATGCCGGACTATCCTTCGGCCGAGGGCTCGGAAAATATGTCTGTCACCAACTCAGAAGTGGAGAGCGCCATGAATCATCGGCGGTGGAGGGCCATTTTACGAGACCCCCGCTGTTCGAAAGAGGCGTTTGATGCCTTCAACTCGGCTGACGCATATATCCGAGCTGATCAAGATGGGCTTGGTAGAGCCACAAAGCAGCATTTAACGGATGTGCGGGTAAGGTTTATTTTGTCCGAAAAGGATAAGCACATGCTAGTAGCCCCCGAGACTGAAAGCAGTTGGCACAAGTGATTTAAGGATCGATGTATAACCAAGTTCTGACAGAGAGGAACAACTTGCTAGCTCAAGAGCTAGAGCAGTGTCAGACGCAGCTAAATGCTTCGACCGCCGAACTGAAAGAGTCTAAGAAGGCATCTTCTGGTAAGGATCCCCTCCATCGAGGAATAACAATTATACAGTAGCTGTGCTAATACTGTTGCTTATATCATAATAGGATCACCAGGTCAACTAGAAGAGAAGTTGAAAACCGCTCAAGCGGGAGAGAAAGAGGCAAAAAGACTACACGCCGCAGGCGAGCGTATCCTGGCCCGAGTCAGAGAGGAGAAAAACAAACTCCAAGACTCAAACACCAAACTGGGTGAAGAATTGAAAGATGTGCGGGCCCAACTAGCTGACTCCATGAAGGAGAATAAAAAGCTACGAGGCGGCATATTCAGTACGTGGCCGGATCTTACTTTATAATAATTTAGAGGTAAAAGTAGCTGATATAGCTACTATTGCAGGTATGTTGACGGGCCGTCCCAAAGAGGAGGTGTACGGATCATCAAGTGATCTCCTGCAAGGGCTGTCGCAGTTGCACGAGCAAGCTCGGCAGGCCATGCGGAGTGTAGCCAAGGCCTTATGGCCATCCGACTCCCCTCCAGGGAGTATGGAGAAGCTTGTAGAGCTGTTCAAGGGAGCGCGGCGGCATATCCGACTATGGAAGATATCTGTTTGCCGAGAGGGTGCGAGAGAGGCCTGGGCCATGGTAAAAACACGATATACCAAGCTGGATCCGAATCACATGGCCCGGGTCGGACCGCTAGGGTCAAATGGGGAAGATATTCCCGTTAGTTTAGTATATGGCCAAGTAGAGGTGGCTGCTAGATACTCCCAACAGGATTGTAAATTAGACCGCCTGTTGGACGGTATAGAGGAGGAAGTTTTTAATCCTAAGTGACTATGTATTTTTCCTTCTAGCTGGATTGTAAAACGATTGTCATGGCCGACCTTTTCACTTCGATCTCTCGACCCGAAGGTGCGGAGTGTTTCCGAATACCTGATCGGCAAAAGAAACCGGGGTATGCGTGGAAACCAGGCGTAGGGGTCATAGTTGCTTGAACAGAAAATTATCCGGCTAGCTATGTTATATTACATTAAGAGTGTAAGAAACATCTTCCAGAGAGAATAGTTCTGTTAAGGGTTCCTTTCCCTGGGTGTGCATGCATCGATGTGCATGTCCGAACTGTGATGAAGAAATCACAATTTGTATAGCTTCTGGGGGTTCATGATGGGACGAATGCAAAAACATCTTTAGTTCACCGACCAAATATTCCCTTAAGAACGCTAGCTGTCGGCTTCACCCAGTCTGAGGTACACATCCGGATGACCCGGCAGTACCAATCGCAGAGGTGCTCCCTTTATGCCCTAGCCGAACTAACGGGAACGTAGGGCATAAGCACAGGAGCCAGGCAACCCATCTTGGCCAAAACTTAAGTCATATCGATGCATATAATGGCGAAGAAAAGGTACATATGGGAGAAAACGCATATGTGAAGAGCTTGATGCTCGGAAAATAACAATAGCAAGCTTCTGTCCAACAAGTCCCCCAGGTATAATAGACGTACATACTTCAAGATGTATGCGTCGGGGGTGTACGGTCTAACCGCACGAAAGCTTTTAAAGCTAAAAAGAAAAAAGAAACGAAAAGAGAGAGAAAAATGACGGAAATAATAGGGGGAAGGAGACGAACAAGGATTTATGTGCTAGGCATAGAATCTTCAGAGTCTGGCCGCATTCCAGGGGTTCGGCTCTAATCGATTGTCTGACGCATCGCGCAGGCGGTACGCCCCTCCGGTGAGAACTTCGTCGATGATGAAGGGACCCTCCCACTTAGGCTTGAGTTTGTCCTTTTTCTTCTCCGGCAGGCGCAGAACGAGTTCGCGGACATTGTAAGTTTTGGCCCGCACCTGTCTGCTTTGATACCTGCGAGCCTGTTGTTGATAAAATGCGGAACGTGCTTTTGCGACGTCGCGCTCCTCCTCCAGGGCATCTAAGTTGTCTTGCCGATCGAGCTCGGCCTCTCTCTCTTTGTACATGCGCACTCGAGGTGAGTCATGAATAATGTCGCAGGGTAGTACTACCTCTGCACCGTACACCATGAAGAAAGGTGTGTATCCGGTAGTGCGATTGGGCGTGGTCTGCAGCCCCCAGAGTACGGAGTCGAGCTCCTCAACCCAGTGCTTGTCTGACTCTTTCAAAGAACGCACTAGTCTAGGCTTAATGCCGCTCATAATAAGACCATTGGCTCTTTCGACTTGACCGTTTGTTTGTGGATGATATACAGAGGCATAATCGAGCTTAATGCCCAGATTAGAGCACCAGGTTTTCACTTTGTCGGCTGTAAAATTGGAGCCATTATCAGTGATGATGCTGTGCGGGACACCGTAACGGTGTACGACACCGGATATAAAGTCTATTACTGGCCCGGACTCGGCCGTTTTAACTGGTTTAGCCTCTATCCACTTGGTGAATTTGTCCACCATGACTAGCAAATATTTTTTCTTATGGCTTCCTCCTTTAAGGGGTCCAACCATATCCAGTCCCCAGACCGCAAAAGGCAAAGTGATGGGGATTGTTTGTAGGGCGGTGGGGGGCATATGGCTTTGGTTGGCGAAAAGTTGGCATCCAACGCAACGTTGGACAAGGTCCTGTGCATCCGCTCGGGCCGTCAGCAAATAGAATCCTGTACGGAAGGCCTTGCTAACAAGGGCCCGAGCTGCGGCGTGGTGCCCGCCGAGACCGGCATGAATCTCAACCAGGAGCTGCTGCCCCTCCTCCTCGGAGATACATCTTTGAAGGACTCCGGTAGCGCTTTTCTTATAGAGCTCTCCGTCGTGAACCTTGTAGGCCTTCGAACGCCGGACAATGCGGCGGGCCTCATTCTGGTCCTCAGGAAGCTCCTTCCTGTTAAGGTAGGCCAGGAAGGGTTCGGTCCATGGGGCAATGACTTCCATGATGAGATGCGCCGACGGTGTTATTTCAATGGCTGAGCCTCCGATGATGTCGGTGTTTTCGGAATCTGGGGTTATGTTCGGATCTGGACTAGTGTTGCCGTTTTCCCCCTGCCACACCACGGATGGCTTAAAAAGCCTTTCCAGAAAGATATTAGGCGGGACGGGGTCGCGCTTAGCGCCGATACGAGCAAGAACGTCCGCTGCTTGATTACTTTCTCGAGCCACATGATGGAACTCGAGCCCCTCAAACCGGGCCGACATTTTTATGACGGCATTACGATAAGCTGCCATCTTCGGATCCTTGGCGTCGAAGTCTCCATTTATTTGAGATATTGCAAAATTTGAGTCCCCGCACACTTCTAGGCGTAGTATGCCCATGGAGACAACCATCCGGAGACCATGCAATAAGGCCTCGTATTCGGCTGCATGTTGGAGTCTGTGTATAGTATTTGGAGTACGTATTGAACGACGTCTCCAGTAGGTGACGTTAAAACGACGCCCGCCCTAGCCCCGCCAGCATTTTGGAGCCATCGAAGTACATAACCCAATTGGAATATGTGCCGTACTCTTCAGGGAATTCGGCCTCTGTCCATTCGGCGATGAAGTCAGCCAATACTTGGGATTTAATAGCTCGACGTGGTTTGTATGTAATATCAAATGGAAGGAGCTCAATGGCCCATTTGGCAATCCGGCCCGTGGCATCGCAGTTGTTTATAATGTCATTGAGTGGTACTTTGGAAGCCACCGTGATCGAACACTCCTGGAAGTAGTGACGGAGCTTTCAGGATGCCATGAAGACCGCGTATGCTATCTTTTGATAATGGGGGTACCGGGATTTACATGGTGTAAGGACAGTGGATATGTAGTATACTGGCTTCTGAAGCGGGAATTTGTGTCCATCCTGTTCTCGTTCAACGACGAGCACGGCGCTCACCACCTGGTATGTTGCCGATATGTATAATAACATCGGTTCGCCGACGTTTGGCGCGGCCAGGATTGGGTTGCTCGCAAGAAGGGTTTTTATTTCCTCCAGTCCGGCTGTTGCCGCGTCCGTCCACTCGAAGTGATCGGTTCGCCGTAGAAGGTGATAGAGTGGCAGTGCCTTTTCTCCCAATCTGGAAATAAAGCGGCTTAGAGCTGCCACGCAACCTGCGAGCTTTTGGACTTGTTTAAGGTCTGTTGGCGTAGCCAATTGTGACAGAGCTCGAATTTTGGCTGGATTTGCTTCAATTCCTCTGTTGGAAACGATGAAGCCCAGCAGTTTTCCAGCGGGGACGCCGAAAACGCACTTTTCTGGATTGAGCTTAATGTCATACGCGCGGAGGTTATCAAACGTGAGACGTAAATTGTCTATCAGTGTTTCAACGCGCTTAGTCTTGATGACGACATCGTCCACATAAGCTTCAACTGTCTTGCCGATCTGTTTCTCCAGGCATGTTTGAATCATGCGTTGGTATGTGGCGCCGGCGTTCTTGAGCCCGAAGGGCATGGTGTTGAAGCAGAATGGCCCATATGGGGTGATGAATGCTGTTGTAGCTTGATCGGACTCCTTCATTTTGATTTGATGGTATCCGGAATATGCATCAAGGAAACACATTGAGTCGTGTCCTGCGGTAGCATCAATGATTTGATCAATGCGGGGGAGGGGGAAGGGATCCTTAGGGCAAGCCTTATTGAGGTCTTTAAAATCGACGCATAACCATCAGGATTTGTCCTTTTTTGGTACCATCACCAGGTTTGCCATCCAGTCAGGGTGTTTTATCTCTCTGATGAATCCGGCCTTGATTAGCTTGGCCAGCTCCTCCCCCATAGCTTGGCGTTTGGGCTCGGAAAAGCGCCACAGTGCTTGTTTGATTGGTTTGTATCCCTTTAGGATGTTAAGGCTATGTTCGGCCAACTCACGTGGGATTCCAGGCATGTCAGAAGGGTGCCAGGCGAATATATCCCAGTTTCGCGAAGGAAATCCCTTAGTGCGGCGTCGACCGTTGGGTCAAGTTGTGCTCCAATAGATGTTGTCTTCTTGGGGTCCGTTGGGTGGACCTGGAATTTGACTATTTCTTCTGCCGGCTTGAAGGAGGTGGATTTGGGTCGTTTTTCTAAGATCACATCGTCCTTATCCACCGTAGAGCGCAGTGCGGTTAATTCTTCGGCCGCGAGGGCTTCAGATAATGCCTCAAGGGCCAGGGATGCGGTTTTGTTTTTGGTGCGGAGTGCTATGTCTGGATCACTAACAAGAGTGATTATGCCATTTGGTTCAGGCATTTTGAGCTTCATATACCCGTAATGAGGTATAGCTTGGAAGCGTGTAAAGGCATCCAGCCCCAACAGGGCGTGGTATCTGCTACTGAAAGGAGCCACTTGGAAGGTTATTTCTTCGGGCCGATAATTCTCCGGCGTGCCGAATACCACGTCGAGTGTGATTTTTCCCGCGCACCGCGCGTCCCGACTGGGAATGATTCCTCGGAAGGTCGTGCTGCTTTACTTGATGCGGCTCCTGTCTATTTCCATTTTGTGGCGTGTATCCTCATAGATGAGGTTTAGTCCGCTGTCGCCGTCCATGAGGACCTTGGTGAGTCTAAAGCTGTCCACGATGGGACTGAAGACTAATGTGGCTGGCGCTTGGACTGTCTTGTATTTCGGTTCGTCACCGACATTAAAGGTTATAGCCGTGTCGTTCCAAGGGTTTATCGCGGCGATTTGACAGACTTCAGCGAGGTCGCAGAGTGCCCTTTTGCGCTTACTGTTTGAAGCGAATGTCTCAAAGACCGTCAATACTCTGGGGTCGTCGTCTTCTGGAGGGTGTTGCTCTGGGGCGTTTTTGGTAAGGATGTCCTCGCCGCTCTTGGCCACCTGCCGGAGTATCCAACATGCTCGAAGGCTGTGGGTTGGTATGGTGTCCGGTGTTGTGTGTATTTTGCATGGGCCATCGAGCCATCCCTCCAGAACGGTTCCATGCCGCGTAATGGGTTTATGTTTCTTGGCTATTAGACTGGGCGTGTTACGGGAATGTGCCCTTTTCGCCTGGACCAGCGGTTGAGCTGGGACCGATGGCTCCCAACAAGCTGCCTGATCCTTCCAGGCGCATTCCATTGCGCTGTACTTCTGTACGATAGTTGCCAAGTCAGCGAAGTGTAGTATACGGCAGCGATTGATGGCGTTGAGGATTCCTTCGTTTGTGCAATTGTTGCAGAACACAAATATCTCGTCCTCGTCGCGGCAATCTTTAACCTTATCCTTGACAAGGAGGAATCTGGCCCAGAAGTGGTGGACCGTTTCCTGAGACTGCTGTTGTATGCTCATGAGAGCGCTTATGTCTGGGTGGGTGGGTGGAATTGGATTCAGACCCTGACCCGGTCGATGGTCCGGAGTCTGAAGGTTTTCTAGACTCAACAGTCCGGGTTCCAGAGTATCTTCTGGTTGCCTATGCCCGCCGTCCGATTCTATGTTCGGACGGCCGGTCACCTCCTTTTGCTGGTGGGTATCCGGCTCTGCGAGGTCGGCGATACAGACATCGTCCATCTTTAGTATAGGGGAAGAGTCGCCGTCTCGCTCCTCGACTACCGCTATCTGGTGGGTGACCGGTGGAGATTTGATTTCTCTTTGGTCGGGTTTAAGCCCGATCCGATCGTAATCTGTGGCGATTCCCAAGGCGGCAATGTGGTCAAGGAGCTCGTTTAAAGACGAAAACTCCGCCGGATCCATCTGCTTGGAGTGTTTGGAGTCGATACGAAGGGGATTTTCGATGGCCCGAGAGGTCATCGTCGGCTTAGCGGCCGAATGGGCGGTCATAGTAAAGCCGCCTAGCCGGAGGGTTTGGCCTAGGGCCAGTTCTCCTCCGGTGGTGATATTGTCTTTAAGGACGAGGCGAGTCATCGATCCCGTCGTCGACGGCACAGTGGAACTCTCAATGAAACCACCAATGTCGGTGTCAAAATCGGCGGATCTCGGGTAGGGGGTCCCGAACTATGCGTCTAAGGTCGATGGTAACATGAGACAAGGGACACGATGTTTACCCAGATTCGGGCCCTCTCTATGGAGGTAATACCCTACTTCCTGCTTGATTGATCTTGATGAATATGAGTATTACAAGAGTTGATCTACCACGAGATCGTAATGGCTAAACTCTAGAAGTCTAGCCTGTATGACTAGGGTAATGAGTATGTGTCCTTTCCGGACTAAGTCCTCCGGTTTATATAGGCACGGGGAGGATCTAGGGTTATACAAGGTCGGTTACAAAGGAGAAGAATCTGCATATCCGGTCGCCAAGCTTGCCTTCCACCCCAAGGAGAGTCCCATCCAGACATGGGTGCAGTCTTCGGTCTTCGTATCTTCACAGCCCATCAGTCCGGCCCATGGCTAACAGGCCGGACGCCCGAGGACCCCTTAGTCCAGGACTCCCTTACACTCCCCGTGGCGCAGAGGGAAGTTGACGAAGAGGCGGTACCAGTGGCAAGACTGTCGGATGACGAACCAGAGCTCCCCCCGGTAGGGTTTGGTGCCGGCAAGGCAGGGCCCTCGGCAGAGTCTGACAACAGCAAGGCAGGAGCCCCGGCAGAGTCTGGCACCGGCGAGGCAGGATCTGCACAAGCAAACAAAGAGATACAGAGGAAGAAGCTGATGCAGCACCCAGTTTACTTTGTCAGCTCCCTCTTGTAGGGGGCTAGATCAAGATACTCTGGTGTGCAGAAGTTACTCTTCGGCCTCCTTATGGCCTCAAGGAAGCTGCGTCATTATTTTCAAGCACATGAGATCACCGTCATCACTCGCTTCCCGTTGCAACGGATCTTGCACAACCCAGATGCAACCGGAAGGATTGTGGAATGTGCGTTGGAACTGTCAAGCTTTGGTCTCAGGTTTGAAAGCACTTCGACAATCCATTGCAGGGTTTTGGCGGAGTTCATTGCAGAATGGACCTCAACGCCTGACGAAGAAATTCAAGAGACCACTCTCCCCGGCAAGGAAACAAGCCGCAAATGGATTATGTACTTTGATGGGGCTTTATCACTGCAAGGCGCTGGTGCCGGTGTGCTGCTTGTCGTGCCCACAGGAGAGCACCTCAAGTACGTAGTCCAAATGCATTTTCCCCGGGAGAGAACGACGAACAACACCGCGGAGTATGAGGGGCTGCTTGCCGGTCTCAGGATCGCGGCAGACCTTGGGATCAGGAAGTTGATCGTCCGTGGGGATTCGCAACTCGTAGTGAAGAAGGTGAACAAGGATTATCAGAGCCCGCTGATGGAAACTTATGTAGATGAAGTGAGGAAATTGGAAGAGCGTTTTGACGGTCTACAAGCAGAGCATGTTCCTCGAGCAGAGAACAACATTGCTGACGACCTGTCAAAATGTGCTGCCCTCAAGTTACCTATGGAACCAGGGACCTTTGTGCTCCAATTGACTCAGCCATCCGTTGAACCGTCGGCAGGACAAAATAAGCGAAGAAAATCAGGCCCCGGCAAATACTTTCCCGCCGAGCTCCCAGGAGCCACCGGCGAGGATGTTACCGGGGACGCCGAGCTTGCCGGGGAGCGACAGGCTTCGGCAGGGCCTCAAGCCCTTGCCGTAGAGACGACCACTCCCACGGCAGAAGACATGCCTCTAGTCCTTGCCGTTGAGCCTCAGGCTCCGGCATGGGTGCGACACACCGTTCAGTTCCTCCAAACAGGGGAACTCCTTGAGGAACAGGAAGAAGCGGAGAAAGTAGCCCGTCGGTCAGCCATGTACCAGTTTGTGGACGACGTCCTGTGCAGGAAAAGACCGAACGGTGTGAAATTGAAGTGCATTTCCCGGGAGGACGGACTAGGGCTATTGGCAGATATACATGGAGGCATATGTGGCTCTCACATAGGATCAAGAGCCCTTGCCGGCAAGGTTTCTTTTGGCCCACTACTCTCCAGGATGCAACTACACTAGTAACCAAGTGTGAAGCGTGTCAGTTCCATTCGAAGAAACTCCATCAACCAGCTCAAGCTCTTCAGACAATCCATCTTTCCTGGCCATTTCCGGTCTGGGGGCTCGACATACTGGGCCCCTTTCCCCGTGCTGTCGGGGGCTTTGGGTACTTGTACGTTGCGATCGACAAGTTCACAAAGTGGCCAGAAGTGGAAGCAGTGAGAAAGATGACAACACAATCAGCCGTCAAGTTCTTCAAGGACTAGTTTGTCATTTTGGTGTGCCAAACAGAGTCATCACCGACAACGGCACGCAGTTCACAAGCCGCACCTTCATGCAATATGTCCAAGACCTTGGCAACAAGATATATTTTGCTTCCATTGCACATCCACGAAGCAACGGCCAGGCGGAAAGGGCAAATGATGAAGTGTTGCGGGGCCTTAGGACGAGGACTTTTGACACGCTGCACAAGTGTGGAAGACGCTGGATTAACGAGTTGCTGGCGGTTCTTTAGTTAGTCAGAACAATGCCAAATCGAGCCACCGGCGAGACGCCCTTCTCCCTTGTGTACGGGGTAGAAGCAGTTCTCCCCACGGAACTCACATACCGGTCACCTCGAGTGCTCGCTTATGATGAGCTTGAGCAAGAGCAGTTGCGGCAGGGTGACGCTATGCTCCTTGAGGAAGATCATCTTCAGGCTGCTGTGCAAGCTGCATGCTACCAGCAAGCCTAGCGCCGCTACCATAGCCGCAAGGTTCATGCCCGAAACTTTGAGGAAGGCGACCTTGTTCTTCGGCGCGTTCAGTCGGCCAAGAATTCCAACAAGTTGACGCCAAAGTGGGAAGGCCCTTATCGGGTAATACGAGTCACCAGGCCCAGCGCAGTCTGCCTGGAGACCAAAGATGGTATCCCGTTGAGCAACTCCTGGAACATCGAACATCTTCGCAAGTTTTACCCGTGAGGCGCAGTTGCCGGGCCCCCCGGTAGACCACCTTTTGTACAAGCCTTACCGGCAAGGCATGTGACCCTTTGTACAAAGCCAGGCGTAGAACCTGAGCAACAGATGAATAAACGAAGCACCGACGCCCTAAGAATTAGCATGCATGTTAGGTTGAGTCTCTCTCTGGTAGGGTTGATAGTGCTTGGCGGCAACTAACCCATAGCCTAGAGGTCGAGTGTGTGTGTGTCTTTGTGTCCCTTCCAGTCCTTTTTGGTTTGCCGGCCGCACTGGCGCTTCAGTGGAACTTTTTGGAGGAAAGGAGATGAACTGACACCCCAACCCCGGCAAGCCAATACTGTCGGGGACAGCAGATTCAGATAAGTCCTTTCCCCACTACGTACTTCCGTATGAAGCTTCAACGTATGAAACTTTGCTCTATCTCATGCCACCATGCTTCCTCTTTCTTATGCCCAAAATCCCTTTTGGGCCGGGATTTGGTTGTAGTTGCGATGGAAAGGGAATGGGCGAAGGGCCTAATCCTACTTTGCCCCTACCTCCGCCAAGGGCGTGAGCGTAGTCGTGGTATGAAGCGGGAGGACGACAAGGCCTGTTGCCGGGGTGACGTTGTTTATTTAATAAATAACAACAAGGATTCTTTACTTGGTGTGAGCCTCGCTCACGCACAAAAGAACCCGGCAAGCACCCTTTTTCTTCATTAATACGTTGATTAACAAGTACAATTCATACGGAATATAAGCATGAGCAAGGGGTTACAAAGTTTCCCGCAGGCTTAAGATCTAAAAAAAGATAAGATGCCCGTAATCCCTTTCTTGTCCCTCTCCTCAGGAAGCAGATCAAGACAGCGGGAGGGCAAAAAGAGCGCCTAGGCGAGGTGTACGCGGCAGAAGACACCAAGAGAACGTCCCGGCGGCCATCCAGAAGAGGGCCGGTGATGATGGTGCTGGGGGAGGAGCCGAAAGATGAGGCAGTGGGTCGGCAATACGAGGCGAAGGCATCGATGCCATCGTACTCCGACTTGGCGGCCCGCCACCCACCTTCTTCGTCTTCTCCGGCCTTCTAGCGCCAGCCGCCAGAAGCGGCAGCCCCGAGAAGTTCAAGGAGCTGGCTTGAGAAGCCACCGCCAAGAACCACCCCCCGGCAAATCGCACTGCCGGGGAGAAGACCAGGTGCAGATGATGGTGCTGCCGGCATCGCCCGGGGACGGTGCACCCGACGTCTAGTTGGACCCGTCCCCGTCGTCCTCCCCACCGGTCTCCTCCTTGTCGCTATCGCCCGAGGAGGAGCTCTCGTCGTCGGTCGTGCTCTCCGCGCAACACTCTAGCTGGATTCCCGAGCGCCCCAAAACCTTGATGGAGAGTAGGTCAACCTCCACTAATTTGAAGCGGAGGACATGCCCCTTCATCAGGCAGTGGGCGCGTGCGAAGGTTTTCCAACTGCGACGAAGAAGCATTACATGAGGGACGGGGAACTTTACGTTCGCCCACATGTCGCCATTGCAACATCCCTTCATGTGAAGCCTCAACCTTGATGGCTGGTCAACCTCCAGCACCCTCGCGAACGCCTCGAGAAGGCGAAGGCGGCTAAGCGGCAGTTCGCGCAGCTGCAGGATAAACTCTAGCGCTGTGTCTCTGACATGGCCGCTTGACGAAGCGGGAGGAGACGGCGGCGCCGCAGGTGCCCCACTTCCACGCCCTCTTCTGCCTCGACCACCTCGCCGACCGCGACCCCGTCCAGCACCTCCGCCTTGGGCGCTTGGTTCTTCCTTGACCGCTGCGGCTCTCTGGTGAGAGGATGATACGGACATGACTACCTCAGATATTACACAAATTACAAGAATATATATTTGCCAGGTGATTTCAAATAATAAGAATAATTTATATTATTTTGTTATTCAAGAAGAAAGTACAACACTTTGTTTTATTATATGCAGAATCATTCAATATTTTTATAAGCCACGTGTGAAGATGAGAAATATATGCAACGTTGCATCGATCAGACTCTAGAAGAAAAACATGCACATCTTCTAGTGTGCACATGGCCAAGGGGATTTTCTTTTGAGTTAATGGATCAAGACATGGGCCATAGGATTTTGGGCTGCACCCAAGTGCTTCACCTCAAGCGTACGAGACCTGGATTTCTACACGTACTTGGCCGCATGATCGTTCTGCCGACGTACTCAGCCGCATAAATAGTAGTCATCTATTAGGGTTTAGACTCGGGTTTTGTTTAGAGAAGTTTAGCTATATTGCTACTTTTATTTGTCTTCGCTCATAGCGGCTAGTGCGACCGTCAAGACATTCTATCGGAACCCCATCTTGTGAGATTAATCCCATCTAGCATATTCGCAATTTTGAGATTGCTTGGCTATTATTTTCTTGCATGTTCTTCGATTTGCTTGCAGGAAAAATCCTTCGTGGATAGGTCGATCGCGCCGTTGGCTCGGTCGGTACCGCTGTGGAGTTGGTTCAGCAATTGCCGTGGATATCAGTCGTGTACGGTTGGTAGCCGGATCGTGAGGGTCAAGTCCCACCCAAAATCGTAGTTATCTCTCTCTCATCGAAAGATCGGGCCCCAGTTCACATCAACTGGTATCACAACAAGTTCAAAATCAGATCCACAATCCTCTGCGGCGTCGAGAGAAATTTCTCAAGCACCCACCACTTCGTTTGGACGCACAAGGGACATGAAGTGTCATATATGCAAAGGTGGCGGGCACTTGATGAAGGACTACCCAAATAAACGTACTTTCATTGTGCGAGAAGATGGTGAGTAGTCCTCCGCTAGTGATCTGGATGAAGATACACATGCTATGCTTGCCACTAATAATGTAGGTGACGCTAAGGAGAATGAGACGGAGGCGATACATGTTAATGCTGCGATGGCAGATCAATACCCAAGCCTTGTCACCATGCGAGTACTTAGTGCCTAGGATGGGCATACTGAGATGCCTCAACGCCATAATCTTTTTCAAACTAAGTTTGTTGTCAAAGGGCATTCTGTTCGTGTGATAATCGATGGTGGAAGATGCAATAATTTGGCAAGTATAGAGATGGTAGAGAAGCTTGGCCTCACCACTACAAGACATCCCCATCCATATAACATCCAATGGTTCAACTGTGGTAAGTTGAAGGTAACACGTCGTGTGAGAGTACACTTTACACTTGGTTCATATCATGATTACGTTGACTGTGATATCGTACCTATGCAAGCTTGTTCTTTATTGTTAGGTCGACCTTGGCAATATGATAATAGTGTTACCCATCATGGTAGAACAAATTCGTATACTCTAGTGTTTAACGAAAAAATCATTACCTTGCTTCCTATGACCCCTGATGAGATAATAAATGGTGAGAAAGCTAAATCAATGGATCGTACTACGCACAATATGCTTGCTATCAATTTTAAAATTTCTCCGTTGACTGTCCTAACTTCTGAGCAGGACATACTGTGTGCCCATATAGTTAGTTTTCCTCCCCATAATTCATACATAGACTCTCTGTGGGATCAAACTTTTCATGATATTCCTAATGGTGCTATTACAAAGTTATTTCACCCTCATGAGCTAACGCCTTCGGAACGGCCTATATATGTTGCATCTATTTCTGTGTTGCTCTATGATGTGTTTCAGATAAATACAAGCCGAGGACGGCTTTGTTTTCAAGAAGGGGAGGATGATACGAACATGACTACCTCAGATATTACACAAATTACAAGAATATATATTTGCCAAGTGATTTCAAATAATAAGAATAATTTATATTATTTTGCTATTCAAGAAGAAAGTACAACACTTTGTTTTATTATATGCAGAATCATTCAATATTTTTATAAGCCACGTGTGAAGATGAGAAGTATATGCAACGTTGCATCGACCAGACTCCAGAAGAAAAACATGCACATCTTCTAGCATGCACATGGGCCAAGGGGATTTTCTTTTGAGTTAATGGATCAAGACATGGGCCATAGGATTTTGGGCTGCACCCAAGTGCTTCACCTCAAGCGTACGAGACCTGGAATTCTACACGTACTTGGCCACATGATCGTTCTGCCGACGTACTCAGCCGCATAAACTCTTAATAAATTGTAGTCATCTATTAGGGTTTAGACTCGGGTTTTGTTTAGAGAAGTTTAGCTATATTGCTACTTTTATTTGTCTTCGCTCATAGCGGCTAGTGCGACCGTCAAGACATTCTATCGGAACCCCATCTTGTGAGATTAATCCCATCTAGCATATTCGCAATTTTGAGATTGCTTGGCTATTATTTTCTTGCATGTTCTTCGATTTGCTTGCAGGAAAAATCCTTCATGGATAGGTCGATCGCGCCGTTGGCTCAGTCGATAACGATGTGGAGTTGGTTCAGCGATTGCCGTGGATATCAGTCGTGTACGGTTCTCCCTGTACGGTTGGTAGCCGGATCGTGAGGGTTAAGTCCCACCCAAAATCATAGTTATCTCCCTCTCATCGAAATATCAGGCCCCAGTTCACATCAGAGGAAGATCTAGTCGCCTCCGCAGAGGGACGCCCGTGACCGCGCCCTCTCGGCATGATGGTGGATGGAGAATGGAGAAGAAGGGAAGACGCAAGGGGATGCCCCTCCTTTCTCCTCCCGATTCCCCTTTTATAGTAGGAAGGGTTGGGGGCTAGCTCTATACCTTCTCTGAAGCCCTTTCGAGTCCGGCTCATTAAAGCCATTGGCAATGAGCGAGGTCGTCGACCGCCCTCCCCGTGCCAATCAAAGGCGCATGGGTATCTGCCATGGCACGCCTTCCCATATCCTGCGCGTCCGCCACCTACGCCGCGCCATGCATGCGGCGTACGTGGCGAAAAAGGCGGGCGTAGTGGGAAGCATGAAACGGCGATTACCATCTCGTGAATAAAGTCTATTCACGAGCCACTGCAAGCGCAGCATACGAGAAGATCATAGCGGTTATCCTCAACCACATGTGCCCGCGCACTGTTTGGGCCAGGCCCAACGACGCTTCGCGCTTGTGTGTGGCCCAGGCCCAGGGCTCCTGTCGGTGTACTAAAGTTTGGGCCCTTTAGCACCCCATACTTGTGCACGGGCAGTCGTAGCCCCACGCGTGGCGAGGCATGAAGGGGGTGATCAAGGGTAAAAACGAGATACAAGACGAGCTGGACCCCCAGCGGGACCCTTGCTGGGACGGCTTGCGAGACCCCGGCAAGATCCTTGTCGGGATGACTTACAGAGCACTAGCCAGCGCACCACTCTTGTGGTTGAGAGCTCTGACACCATCGACAACGTTAAGGACAAGACCCAGGGGCGCGCGCGTAGTGGCGTGCAGATCTTTGTGAAGGCCAGAAGACGAAGTACCCGGCAAGATCCTTGTCAAGGACGTCCACGAGGACCCGGCAAGATCCTTGCCGGGGGCATCGGCAAGACCGCGGTAAAGATTCCGCCATCCCGTCACCGCTCCAGCATAGTGTCCGACCTGCCAGCCTGGCAAGCACCTGCGTGGTGGCATGCAGATCTTCGTGAAGATCCTGGCACCTCTCCAGCGCAGCAGCTGGCCAGCCAACTTGGCATTGCATGCCTCATCGGCATGGACGCGTGTCAAGACAGAGCGGGGCGGCAACGGACGGGACGGGTTCTACTCCCGTCCCCGATAAAGCTGAAGGGCACGTAAGCAATGATTTTAATGCATTTGGCCTAAGACGCCGATGATAAACATAGGCACTGTAGCCACTTTACACCTCCTATATGCCACTGTGGCAGCCCCTTGGACATATAAAAGGAGGCCCACAGCGTACTGGAGGAGGATTCAGACTTTTGAACCTCTCAGCCCAGCTCGCATGCGGAGCAGCTAGCCGAAGCTCAAGAAAACAAAATACACACTCAAGCAGGACTAGGGTTTTACGCTTCTCAGCGGCCCAAACCTGGGTAAAAATCCGTCGTGCTGATCATTAGATCTGCGCTTTGCTCTACCCATCTTCCCTGCCAAACCGTAGAAGGGTTCAACATGATCCCGTAGGTGTTGTTCTCACCGACACTTTTGAGACAAACGGTGACGCACAAAATGAGCATGCTCATCTAAAGATTTTCCATTAACTAAGCTAGTTGGGGTTTCAACACGAGCACAAATGGATCGAAGATGATCCAAGTAGAAAACTTTAAGTGGATCCATAGTTATCTTCTATTTTCTATTTTCCTTTCTGTTTTTGAGTCATCAAGGCAAAAAGCAAGCAAATGAGCAAAAAGGCAAAAGGGCAAATATTTGTGTATTTTTGCAAAAACTTTTTAGAAGTGGGGTAGATGAAAATGAGAGGCAAATGACAAATACAGTAAATTGCAAGGAGACGAAAGTTTATGACTAGGTACTTGATAGACGTTGATGATGTCTCCCCGGCAACGGCGCCAGAAATTGGCAAGTTGACGGAGACTACTTTGATGTGAATCCTCCCCGGTAACGGCGCGAAAAGTTCTTCCTGGTTGCTTGTAATCAGAGTTGGTATTTCCCCGAAGAGGAGGGGATGATACAACACAACTGTTGGGAATCGTTGCATGGAAAACAAAAAAAGTTCTACTCACACGCAATGATCTATCCATGGAGATGCATAGCAACGAGGGGAAGAGTGTGTATATGTACCCTCGTAGACCGTAAGCAGAAGCGTTTCTTAACCTGGTTGATGTAGTCAAACTTCTTCTCGCTTCAACCAATCAAGTACCGAACGCACGGCACCTCCGCGTTCTGCACATGTTCAGCTCGGTGACGTCCCTCACCTTGTTGATCCAGCAAGACGTCGAGGTAGTAGATGAGTTCCGTCAGCATGACGGCGTGGTGACGGTGATAGTGAAGTGATCCTCGCAGGGCTTCGCCTAAGCACTACGAAAATATGACCAGGGGTGTAAACGGTGGAGGGGGGCGCCGCACACGGCTAAACAATTGTGTGGTGTGTGCTAGGGCGCCCCCCACACATATATATATAGGTGGGAGAGAGAGGGGAGGCTGCCAGGAGGCGCCCAAGTAAGCTGAATCCTACTTGGGGTCTCCCCTTAGCCGCGCCCCCTGCCATATTTGCCGGAGGGGGAAGGAAAGAGGAGGGAGGAGGGAAGGAAGGGGGATGTCGAATCTTTCCCCCTTTTCCTTTCCCTTCCCCTCTTTCCTTCTCCTCCTAGTTCGGCCCATATGGGGGGCGCACCAGCCCCTTGTGGCTGGTTCGTTTCCCCTCTTGGCCCATAAGGCCCATATCAATTGTCGGGGGTGCCCAGAACCCCTTCCGTGACCCGATATGTACCCGGTACCCTCCGGAACACTTCCGGTGACCGAATACCATCATCCTATATATCAATCTTTACTTCTCAACCATTTCGAGACTCCTCATCATGTCCGTGATCTCATCCGGGACTCCGAACAACATTCGGTCACCAAATCACATAACTCATATAATACTATATCGTCATCGAACGTTAAGCGTGCAGACCTACAGGTTCGAGAACTATGTAGACATGACCGAGACACCTCTCCGGTCAATAACCAATAGCGGAACCTGGATGCCCATATTGGCTCCTACATATTCTTCAAAGATCTTTATCGGTCGAACCGTTATGACAACATACATTATTCCCTTTGTCCATCGGTATGTTACTTACCCGAGATTCGATCGTTAGTATCTTCATACCTAGTTCCATCTCATTACCGGCAAGTCTATTTACTCGTTCCGTAATACATCATCTCGTGACTAACTCCTTAGTCGTTTGCTTGCAAGCTTATGATGTGTATTACCGAGAGGGCCCATAGATACCTCTCCGATACTCGGAGTGATAAATCCTAATCTTGATCTATGCCAACTCAACAAACACCTTTGGAGATACGTGTAGAGCATCTTTATGATCACCCAGTTATGTTGTGATGTTTGATAGCACACAAGGCATTCCTCCGGTATCCGGGAGTTGCATAATCTCATAGTCAAAGCAATGTGTGTTTGACATGAAGAAAGCAATAGCAATAAAACTTAACGATCATTATGCTAGGCTAATGGATGGGTCTTGTCCATCACATCATTCTCCTAATGATGTGATCTCGTTATCAAATGACAAATCATGTCCATGGTTAGGAAACCTTAACCATTTTGATCAACGAGCTAGTCTAGTAGAGGCTCACTAGTGACACGTTGTTTGTTTATGTATTCACACATGTATTAAGGTTTCCGATCAATACAATTCTAGCATGAATAAGAAACCTTTATCATGAATAAGTAAATATAAAATAACAACTTTATTATTGCCTCTAGGGCATATTTCCTTCAGTCTCCCACTTGCACTATAGTCAATAATCTAGATTACTTTGTAATGAATCTAACACCCATGGATTCTTGGTGTTGATCATGTTTTGCTCGTGGAAGAGGCTTAGTCAATGGGTCTGCTACATTCAGATCTGTATGTATTTTGCAAATCTCTATGTCTTCCTCCTTGACTTGTTCACGGATGGAGTTGAAGCGTCTCTTGATGTGTTTGGTTCTCTTGTGAAATCTCGATTCCTTTGCCAAGGCAATCGCTCCGGTATTGTAACAAAAGATTTTAATTGGACCCGATGCACTAGGTATTACACCTAGATCGGATATGAACTCCTTCATTTGCTGCTTCCGAAGCAACTATGTACTCCGCTTCACACGTAGATCCGGCCACGACACTCTGCTTGGAACTGCACCAACTGACAGCTCCACCATTCAATATAAAGACGTACCCGGTTTGTGACTTGGAGTCATCCGGATCAGTGTCAAAGCTAGCATCGATGTAACCATTTACGACGAGCTCTTTGTCACCTCCATAAACGAGAAACATATCCTTGGTCCTTTTTAGGTACTTCAGGATGTTCTTGACCGCTGTCCAGTGATCCTCTCCTGGATTACTTTGGTACCTCCCTGCCAGACTTATGGCAAGGCACACATGAGGTTCGGTACACAACATATCATACATGATAGACATAGAGAATGACTTTCATTTTCTCTCTATCTTCTATAGTGGTCGGGCTTTGAGTCTGACTCAACTTCACACCTTGCAATACAGGCAAGAACCCTTTATTTGACTGATCCATTTTGAACTTCTTCAAAACTTTGTCAAGGTATGTGCTTTGTGAAAGTCCTATTAAGCGTCTTGATCTATCTCTATAGATCTTGATGCCCAATATATAAGCAGCTTCACCGAGGTCTTTCATTGAAAAACTCTTATCCAAGTATCCTTTTATGCTATCCAGAAATTCTACATCATTTCCAATCAACAATATGTCATCTACATATAATATTAGAAATGCTACAGAGCTCCCACTCACTTTCTTGTAAATATAGGCTTTACCGAAAGTCTGTATAAAACCATATGCTTTGATCACTTCATCAAAGCGTATATTCCAACTCCGAGATGCTTGCACCAGTCCATAGATGGATCGCTAGAGTTTGCACACTTTGTTAGCACCTTTAGGATCCACAAAACCTTCTGGTTGCATCATATTCAACTCTTCTTCAAGAAATCCATTAAGGAATGCAGTTTTGACATCCATTTGCCAGATTTCATAATCATAAAATGCGGCAATTGCTAACATGATTCGGACGGACTTAAGCATCGCTACGGGTGAGAAAGTCTCATAGTAGTCAACCCCTTGAACTTGTCGAAAACCTTTTGCGACAAGTCGAGCTTTGTAGACAGTAACATTACCATCAACGTCAGTCTTCTTCTCGAAGATCCATTCATTCTCTATCGCTTGCCGATCATCGGGCAAGTCCACCAAAGTCCATACTTTGTTCTCATACATGGATCCTATCTCAGATTTCATGGCCTCAAGCCATCTGCGGAATCTGGGCTCATCATGGCTTCTTCATACTTTGTAGGTGTGCCATGGTCTAGTAACATGACTTCCATAACAGGATTACCGTACCACTCTGGTGCGGAACATGCTCTATTCGACCTACGATGTCCAGTAGTAACTTGATCTGAAGTTTCATGATCATCATCATTAGCTTCCTCTCTAGTTGGTGTAGGCATCAGGGGAATGAATTTCTCTGATGTGCTACTTTCCAATTCGAGAGAAGGTACAATACCTCATCAAGTTCTACTTTCCTCCCACTCAGTTCTTCAAGAGAAACTCCTTCTCTAGAAATGTTCCATTCTTGGCAACAAAGATCTTGCCTTCGGATCTGTGGTAGAAGGTGAACCCAATTGTTTCCTTAGGGTATCCTATGAAGACACACTTCTCCGATTTGGGTTCGAGCTTATCAAGTTGAAGCCTTTTGACATAAGTGTCGCAACCCCAAACTTTAAGAAACGACAGCTTAGGTTTCTTGCCAAACCATAGTTCATACAGTGTCGTCTTAAGAGGGTGCCCTATTTAATGTGAATGCAACTGTCTCTAATGCATAACCCCAAAGCGATAGTGGTAAATCGGTAAGAGACATCATAGATCGCATCATATCTAATAAAGTACGGTTACGGTGTTCGGACACACCATTACGCTGTGGTGTTCCAGGTGGCGTGAGTTGTGAAACTATTCCACATTGTTTTAAATGAAGGCCAAACTCGTAACTCAAATATTCGCCTTCGCGATCAGATTGTAGAAACTTTATTTTCTTGTTACGATGATTATCCACTTCACTCTGAAATTCTTTGAACTTTTCAAATGTTTCAGACTTGTGTTTCATTAAGTAGATATACCCATATCTGCTCAAATCATCTGTGAAGGTCAGAAAATAACGATACCCATCGCGTGCCTCAACACTCATTGGAGCGCATACATCGGTATGTATTATTTCCAATAAGTCATTGGCTCATTCCATTGTTCCGGATAACGGAGTTTTAGTCATCTTGCCCATGAGGCATGGTTCGCAAGTATCAAATGATTCATAATCAAGTGATTCCAAAAGCCCATATACATGGAGTTTCTTCATGCGCTTTACACCAATATGACCTAAACGGCAGTGCCACAAATATGTTGCACTATCATTATCAACTTTGCATCTTTTGGCATCAATATTATGAATATGTGTATCACTATAATCGAGATTCAATAAAAATAGACCACTCTTCAAGATGACCATAAAAGATATTACTCATATAAATAGAACAACCATTATTCTATGATTTAAATGAATAACCGTCTCACACTAAACAAGATCCAAATATAATGTTCATGCTCAACGCTGGCACCAAATAACAATTATTCGAGTCTAAAACTAACCCCGAAGGTAGATGTAGAGGTAGCGTGCCGACGGCGATCACATCGACCTTGGAACCATTCCCGACGTGCATCGTCACCTCGTCCTTAGCCAATCTTCGTTTAATCATTAGCTCCTATTTTGAGTTACAAATATGAGCAACCGAACCAGTATCAAATACCCAGGCGCTACTACGAGCATTAGTAAGGTACACATCAATAATATGTATATCAAATATACATTTGTTCACTTTGCCATCCTTCTTATCCGCCAAATACTTGGGGCAGTTCCGCTTCCAATGACTAGTCCCTTTGCAGTAGAAGCACTCAGTTTCAGGCTTAGGTCTAGCTTTGGGTTTCTTCCCGGGAGTGGCAACTTGCTTGCCATTCTTCTTGAAGTTCCCCTTCTTTCCCTTGCCATTTTTCTTGGAACTAGTGGTCTTGTTAACCATCAACACTTGATGCTCCTTCTTGATTTCTACCTCCGCAGCTTTGAGCATTGCAAAGAGCTCGGGAATTGTCTTGTCCATCCCTTGCATATTATAGTTCATCACGAAGCCTTTGTAGCTTGGTGGCAGTGATTGAAAAACTTTGTCAATAACACTATCATCTGGAAGATTAACTCCCAGGTGAGTCAAGTGATTATGTTATCCAGACATTCTGAGTATGTGTTCACTGACATAACTATTCTCCTCCATCTTGCAGCTATAGAACTTGTTGGAGACTTCATATCTCTCAACCCGGGCATTTGCTTGAAATATTAACTTCAACTCCTGGAACATCTCATATGCTCCATGATGTTCAAAACGTCTTTGAAGACCCGATTCTAAGCCGTAAAGCATGGCACACTGAACTATCGAGTAGTCATCAGATCGAGCTAGCCAGACATTCAAAACATCAGCATCTGCTCCTGCAGCAGGCCTTTCACCTAGCGGTGCATCAAGGACATCTTCTGTGCAGCAATGAGGATAATCGTCAAGTTACGGACCCAGTCTGTGTAGTTGCTACCATCATCTTTCAACTAAGATTTCTCTAGGAACGCATTAAAATTCAGGGGAACGGTAGCTCGGGCGATCTACAACATAGATATGCAAATCTACGAGACTAAGTTCATGATAAATTAAGTTCAATTAATCAAATTACTTCAGAACTCCCACTTAAATAGACACCCCTCAAGTCATCTAAGTGATACGTGATCCAAATCAACTAATCCATGTCCGATCATCACATGAGATGGAGTAGTCATCAATGGTGAACATCTCTATGTTGATCATCTCTACTATATGACTCACGTTCGACCTTTCGGTCTCCAGTGTTCCGAGGCCATGTCTGTACATGCTAGGCTCGTCAAGTTTAACCCAAGTATTCCGCATGTGCAAAACTGTCTTGTACCCGTTGTACGTGAACGTAGAGTCTATCACACCCGATCATCACGTGGTGTCTCAACACGACGAACTGTAGCAACGGTGCATACTCAGGGAGAACACTTTTACCTTGAAATTAGTGAAGGGGTCATCTTATAATGTTACCGTCGTACTAAGCAAAATAAGATGCATAAAAGATAATCATCACATGCAATCAAAATATGTGACATGATACGGTCATCATCATCTCGTGCTTTTGATCTCCATCTCCAAAGCATCGTCATGATCTCCATCGTCACCGTCTCGACACCTTGATCTCCATCATTGCATCGTGGTCGTCTCGCCAACTATTGCTTCTACAAATGTCGCTAACGCATAGTGATAAAGTAAAGCAATTACATGGCTTTTGCACTTCATACAATAAAGAGACAACCATAAGGCTCCTACCGGTTGCCGATAACTTACAAAACATGATCATCTCATACAACAACGTATATCACATCATGTCTTGACAATATCACATCACAACATGCCCTGCAAAAACAAGTTAGACGTCCTCTACTTTGTTGTTGCAAGTTTTACGTGGCTGCTATGGGCTTCTAGCAAGAACCGTTCTTACCTACGCATCAAACCACAACGGTGTCTCGTCAAGTTTGTTGTTTTAACCTTCTTCAAGGACCGACCGCAGTCAAATTTGATTCAACTAAAGTAGGAGAAATAGACACCCGCCAGCCACCTTTATGCAAAACTACTTGCATGTCTCACGGTGGAACCGGTCTCATGTACGTGGACATGTAAGGTTGGCCCGGGCCACTTCATCCCACAATACCGCCGAATCAAAATAAGACGTCGGTGGTAAGCAGTATGACTATCACTGCCCACAACCCTTTGTGTTCTACTCGTGCATATCATCTACGCATAGACCTGGCTCATGATGCCACTGTTGGGAATCGTTGCATGGAAAACAAAAAAAATTCTACACACACGCAATGATCTATCCATGGAGATGCATAGAAATGAGGGGAAGAGTGTGTCTATGTACCCACGTAAACCGTAAGTGGAAGCGTCTTAACGCGGTTGATGTACTCGAACTTCTTCGCGCTTCAACCGATCAAGTACCGAACGCACGGCACCTCCGTGTTCTGCACACGTTCAGCTCGGTGACGTCCCTTGCCTTCTTGATCCAGCAAGACGTCGAGGTAGTAGATGAGTTCCGTCAGCGCGATGGCATGGTGAAGATGATGGTGAAGTGATCCTCGCAGGGCTTCGCCTAAGCACTACGAAAATATGACCGGGGTGTAAACGGTGGAGGGGGGCGCCGCACACGGCTAAACAATTGTCTGGTGTGTGCTAGGGCGCCCCCCACATATATATAGGTGGGAGGGAGAGGGGAGGCTGCCAGGAGGCGCCGAAGTAGGCTGAATCCTACTTGGGGTCTCCCCTTGGCCGCGCCCCCTGCCATATTTGCCGGAGGGGGAAGGAAAGAGGAGGGAGGAGGGAAGGAAGGGGGAGGACGAATCCCCCCTTTCCTTTCCCTTCCCCTCTTTCCTTCTCCTCCTGGTTTGGCCCATATGGGGGGCGCACCAGCCCCTTATGGCTGGTGCGTTTCCCCTCTTGGCCCATAAGGCCCATATCTTTTGCCGGGGGTGCCCGGAACCCCTTCCGGTGACCCGATATGTACCCGATACCCTCCGGAATACTTCTAGTGTCCGAATACCATCGTCCTATATATCAATCTTTACTTCTTGACCATTTCAAGACTCCTCGACATGTTCGTGATCTCATCCGGGACTCCGAACAACATTTGGTCACCAAATCACATAACTCATATAATACTATATCGTCATCGAACGTTAAGCGTGCGGACCCTACGGGTTCGAGAACTATGTAGACATGACCGAGACACCTCTCCAGTCAATAACCAATAGCGGAACCTGGATGCCCATATTGGCTCCTACATATTCTACAAAGATCTTTATCGGTCGAACCGTTATGACAACATACATAATTCCCTTTCTCCATTGGTATGTTACTTGCCCGAGATTCGATCGTCGGTATCTTCATACCTAGTTCAATCTCATTACCGGCAAGTCTCTTTACTCGTTCCATAATACAACACCTCATGACTAACTCCTTAATCGTTTGCTTGCAAGCTTAGGATGTGTATTACCGAGAGGGCCCAGAGATACCTCTCCGGTACTCGGAGTGACAAATCCTAATCTCGATCTATGCCAACTCAACAAACACCTTTGGAGATACCTGTAGAGCATCTTTATGATCACCCAGTTACGTTGTGATGTTTGATAGCACACAAGGCATTCCTCCGGTATCTGGGAGTTGCATAATCTCATAGTCGAAGGGATGTGTATTTGACATGAAGAAAGCAATAGCAATAAAACTTAACGATCATTATGCTAGGCTAACGGATGGGTCTTGTCCATCACATCATTCTCCTAATGATGTGATCCCGTTATCAAATGACAACTCATGTCCATGGTTAGGAAACCTTAACCATCTTTGATCAACGAGCTAGTCTAGTAGAGGCTCACTAGGGACACGTTGTTTGTTTATGTATTCACACATGTATTATGGTTTCCGATCAATACAATTCTAGCATGAATAATAAACCTTTATCATGAATAAGGAAATATAAAATAACAACTTTATTATTGCCTCTAGGGCATATTTCCTTCAACAACAGAGGTAAGTATTTCCTTAGTTATGAAACCAAGGTTATCAATCCAGTAAGAGAACCAAGCAACACTATGTAAACATCACCTGCACACAAACAACAAATACTTGCAACCCAACGCGTAAAGGGGTTGTCAATCCCTCAACGGTATTGAGATATATTAAATTGTATGAGATTTGATAAATAGATCTAACTAAAACACAAAATAAAATAAATAAAGAAAAATTGTAGCAAGGTACTTTTGGTTTTAATATGATAGGAAATAGACCCGGGGGCCGTAGTTTTCACTAGAGGCTTGAGAAAATAGCATACGGTAGGTAAACAAATTACTGTTGGGCGATTGACAGAAAAACAAATAATTATGACGATATCCAAGGCAATGATCATGTATATAGGCATCACGTCCAAGATTAGTAGACCGACTCCTGCCTGCATCTACTACTATTACTCCACACATCGACCGCTATCCAGCATGCATCTAGAGTATTAAGTTCATGGAAAAACGGAGTAATGCATTAGGCAAGATGACATGATGTAGACAAGATAAACTCACGTATGAATAAACCCCATCTTGTTACCCTTAATAGCAACGATACATGTGTGTCATGTCTCCTTCTGTCACTGAGATTGAGCACCGCAAGATCGAGCCCATCACAAAGCACCTCTTCCCATGGCAAGAAAAATCAATCTAGTTGGCCAACCAAACTAATAATTCGGAGAAGAAATACGAGGCTATAACAATCATGCATAAAAGAGTTCATAGAAAACTCAAAATAATATTCATGGATAGATCTAATCATAAATTCACAATTCATCAGATCCCGACAAACACACTGCAAAAAGTCATTACATGCAACCTTCCATCTCCCGCTCTCCCCTGAGGCCCTCGATGAAATTCGAGACATTCAATCACTCTCCAGATTGAGCCCTTCTTCAACAAACACCGACATTTGGCACTATATATGGGGGAAAACCGATTTCAAGGCAGCCGGCTACTATAAATTCTGCTTCAGAAATGTGCAAGCCCACCCATCGTTTCGTTTTCTCTGGAGCTCGAAGTGCACTATGAAGATCAAGGTTTTTGGTTGGCTGCTCCTACACGATAGACTGAATACACGGAACATGCTGAAACATCGCCACTACAACATTGGTGATGACTTTGGCTGCCTCGTCTATGGCCAAAACATTGAGGAAATAGTGGATCACATGATATTCACTTGCGTGTTTAGCCAGGCCTGTTGGAGGAGACTTGACATCATTTGGCCTGCATCCCCCTCGCGCCTTGATCTCGTCCAAAGGACCCAGGGTGCTTCGCATAGTCCCCTCTTCCTTCAAGTCTTCCTCACGGCGGCTTGGAGTTTGTGGAAAGAAAGGAATAACAAACACTTCAGGGGAGTGAGTCCCACCCAAGCATCTTGGCTCGCAAGGTTTAAGGAGGATTTCAACTTGCTACAATATTTGCGTGAGGTCCATAGGACCACTGTTACTACCTTTTGCAACACTCTCACCTGACCTACCTTGAGCTTTGTATGCATTCACCACCCCGCTCGCAGGCTGTGTTGTGAGCAGGCTATGTACATTATTGTAATCATGTAACACCCCCACACACACATATATATATACACACACACACACACACATAGTAGGAGCCTCTCCTACTGTCTTCCCCCTAAAAAAGTCATTACATTAAATAGATCTCCAAGAACATCAAGGAGAACATTGTATTGAAGATCAAAAAGAAAGAATAAGCCATCTAGCAACTAACTACGGACCCATAGGTCTGTGGTAAACTACTCACACATCATCGGAGGGGCGGCAAGGATGATGAAGAACCCCTCCGTGATCGTTTCCCCCTCTGGTAGAATGCCGGAAAAGGCATCTAGATTGGACCTCGTGGTTCTGGAACTTACAGCGGCGAAGAAAGTATTTCGTCGACTCCCCTATGGTTTTGGGGATTTTAGAGTATTTATAGAGGCAGAGGTAGGTCAAGGGGGTGCCCGTGGGCCCCACTACCCACCAGGGTGCGCCAAAGGCTCCTGGCGAACCCTGGTGCCTAGTGGGCCCCATGAGCATCCCCTCGTGGCCTCTAGAAGCTTCCTGGGTGTCTTCCTGCCAAAAAATCTCCAAAACAATTCGTGGCATTTGGACTTCGTTTGGTATTGATACTCTACAAATTAAAAAAAGCAACTAGCACTTGGCACTATGTCAATAGGTTAGTCCCAACAAATGATATAAAGTTGCTAGTAATGTATATAAAACTTCGAAGATTGATACTTTAATAGTATGGAACAATAAAAAATTATAGATACGTTGGAGACATATCAGTTTCCCACACTTATATTCTGTGAATGATGCTTTGTCTTAACCGAAATGATACACACAATTTTGTATTATGCTAATCATATTTTAAACTATGTCTCTATCTTAATTTGCCAACTTAAAAATGTGTTGGAATAGATAACACAGTGACCATAGCCATAGTACATAGATATATGTCTGTTTCATGTTGTTATTACTTATAATAAAAAACATTTTAGTATAATCATGTTCACTTTACTACTGAACTAGTTTACCAAAATGAGTTCCATATACATGCTAAACTTATTATCTATCTGCTTGTTCCTCTTTTAGAATGTTGACAGAATATAGAAGAAGACTACCCTATTATGTCATTTATTCATGGGACTTTGAGATTTTAGAAACTGAACATGTGTAGGCCCATTATTTCTAACACGACTCATGCCAAGATCCACAACACTGTCGCGTCGTGCATTTCCCTCTAGGCCATGTGCGGCGACGGGGTGTTTGAGCAGGGAAAGGAGGAGGGGCTACTCCCTGGTACCTACGCATTGTCTCCTTGCCATCCATTGTTGCGCTCACCACCGCTGTGAAGGAGAAGGCATTGCATACATGCACCTCGCATGGGCTGCTAGCTAGCTAGCTTCGATTAAATCAACACTACATATCTAGCTTGTGAAAACCGATGCCACCTACCGCTACAATGTCGTGCATGTCGATTATTAAGAGGAACAAGTCAATGTCGAAGTTTTGATAGTAGGCTCATTTTTGAATGTTGATTGCCCTATTTTAGGGCACATGTTGGAGATGGACGTTTTGGTGTTGTAAATTTTGCTTCAAGCCAACTTTGATGCCCTAAAATGGGGCACCTATTGTAGATGCTCTTACAACACCAAAGCGTGTTTTTAGGACACTGAAAAACCTTTATCTCCAATAGCTTCCCTAAAATAGGGCACTAGTGCTCCAACAATTGCCCTGCATATGAACAAAATATGAACTATGACCAATTTAAACTTTGCAAAATCATCACACACATAATTAACAACATATCAAATTCAACATCAAATGCACATATCAATTTGAAATGCAAACCATAGCCTCATAGTGCAAGGTATCAAACTTATAAAAGTGCATCATGAACACAAACAAAATCGCACATAAAATAAATGTATCATAGCCTCTCAACTTTCATCTTCTCCGTTGTCACTTGCCACATTGTCAACATTGGACTCATGGTGAACACTGGCTTCTTTCTCTTCATTGCCACACGGTGTATCATCGACGCCGCCACCCGCATCTCCACCCTAGCCGCCTCTCATTGCACCCATCATACCACCATATCCACCTCTAATTGCACCCATCGTATCACCATAGCCACCTCCTGAACAAAATATGCCCTAGAGGCAATAATAAAGTTGTTATTTTATATTTCCTTATATCATGATAAATGTTTATTATTCATGCTAGAATTATATTAACCGGAAACTTCATACATGTGTGGATACATAGACAAAACACCGTGTCCCTAGTAATCCTCTACTAGACTAGCTCGTCTATCAAAGATGGTTAAGTTTCCTAACCATGGACATGTGTTGTCATTTGATGAACGGGATCACATCATTAGAAGAATGATGTGATGTACAAGACCCATCCGTTAGCTTAGCATTTTGATCGTTCAGTTTTATTGCTATTGCTTTCTTCATGTCATATACATATTCCTTTGATTATGAGATTATGCGACTCCCGGATACCGGTGGAATACCTTGTGTGCTATCAAACGTCACAACGTAACTGGGTGATTATAAAGATGCTCTACACGTATCTCCAAAGGTGTTTGTTGGGTTGGCATAGATCAAGATTAGGATTTCTCACTCCGAGTATCGGAGAGGTATCTCTGGGCCCTCTCGGTAATACATATCATAAGAAGCCTTGCAAGCAATGTGACTAATGAGTTAGTTGAGAGATGATGGATACCGGAGGATTGGTCACTCCAAGTATCGGAGAGGTATCTCTCCCGGTAACGATATTCAACTAGGTATGAAGGTGCCGACGATCGAATCTCGGGTAAGTAACATACCGATGACAAAGGGAATAACTTATGTTGTCATTACGGTACGACCGATTAAGATCTTCGTAGAATATGTGGGAACCAATATGAGCATCCAGGTTCCGCTGTTGGTTATTAACCGGAGAGGTGTCTCGGTCATGTCTACATAGTTCTCGAACCCGTAGGGTCCGCACGCTTAACGTTTGATGAAGATTTTGTATTATATGAGTTATGTGATTTGGTGACCGAATGTTGTTCGGAGTCCCGGATGAGATCACGGACATGAAGAGGAGTCTCGAAATGGTCGAGAGGTAAAGATTCATATATAGGACGATGATATTCGGACACCGGAAGTGTTCTGGGGGTACCGGGTACATATCGGGTCACCGGAAGGGGTGCCGGGCACCCCCCAGCAACTATATGGGCCTAATGGGCCAAGAAAGGGGACAGACCAGCCCCTAAGGGGCTGGTGCACCCCCATATAGGCCAAAATAGGAGGAGAAGGAAAGAGGGGAAGAGAGATGGAAGGGGAGGGATTCGGCCTCCCCCTTCCTTCCCTCCTCCATCCTCCTTCCTTCCCACTCCGGAACTTATGGAAGGGGGGGGCGAATTGGGGAAGTGCCCAAGTAGGATTCCTCCTACTTGGGGCACCCCCTTCGCTGCCTCTCCTCCCCTCCATGGGCACCGCTAGAACACACACCAACAATCATTAGCCGTGTGCGGCGCCCCCCTCCACAGTTTACACCTCCGGTCATATTCACGTAGTGCTTAGGCGAAGCCCTGCACAGACCACTTCACCATCACTGTCACCATGCCATCGTGCTGACGGAACTCTTCTTCGACACTTTGCTGGATCAAGAGTTCGAGGGACGTCATCGAGCTGAACGTGTGCAGAACTCAGAGGTGCCGTACGTTCGGTGCTTGATCGGTCGGAACAAGAAGAAGTTCGACTACATCAACTGCATTATCAAACGCTTCCGCTTTCGGTCTACGAGGGTACGTGGACACACTCTCCCCCTCTCATTGCTATGCATCTCTTAGATAGATGTTGCGTGAGCGTAGGAAATTTTTGAAATTGCATGCTACATTTCCCTACAGTGGCATCAGAGCCAGGTCTATGCGTAGATGATATGCACGAGTAGAACACAAAGAGTTGTGGGTGGTGATCATCATACTGCTTACCACCAATGTCTTATTTTTATTCGGTGGTATTGTTGGATGAAGCGGCCCGGACCAACCTTACATGACCACGTTCATGGGACCGGTTCCACCGACAGACATGCAACTAGTTTTGCATAAAGGTGGCTGGCGGGTGTCTGTTTCTCCAACTTTAGTTGAATCAAATTTGACTGCGGCCGGTCCTTGTTGAAGGTTAAAACAGCAAACTTGATAAATCACCATTGTGGTTTTGATGTGTAGGTAAGGACAGTTCTTGCTAGAAGCCCGTAGCAGCCACGTAAAACTTGCAACAACAAAGTAGAGGACGTCTAACTTGTTTTTGCAGGGCATGTTGTGATGTGATATGGTCAAGACATGATGTGATATACGTTGTTGTATGAGATGATCATGTTTTGTAAAAGTTATCGGGACCTGGCAGGAGCCTTATGGTTGTCACTTTATTGTATGAAATGCAAACGCCATGTAATTTCTTTACTTTATCACTATGCATTAGCGATAGTTGTAGAAGCAATAGTTGGCGAGACGACCACGACGCTATGATGTAGATCAAGATGTCAAGCCGGTGATGATGGAGATCATGACGGTGCTTTGGAGAGGGACATCAAAAGGCACAAGATGATGATGGCCAAATCATGTCACATATTTTGATTTTATGTGATGTTTATCTTTTTGTTGGAAATATGCCCTAGAGGCAATAATAAATTGGTTATTATTATATTTCCTTGTTCACGATAATCGTTTATTATCCATGCTACAATTGTATTGATAGGAAACTCAGATACATGTGTGGATACATAGACAACACCATGTCCCTAGTAAGCCTCTAGTTGACTAGCTCGTTGATCAATAGATGGTTACGGTTTCCTGACCATGGACATAGGATGTCGTTGATAACGGGATCACATCATTAGGAGAATGATGTGATGGACAAGACCCAATCCTAAGCCTAGCACAAGATCGTGTAGTTCGTTTGCTCAGAGTTTTTCTAATGTCAAGTATCAGTTCCTTAGACCATGAGATTGTTCAACTCCCGGATACCGTAGGAATGCTTTGGGTGTACCAAACGTCACAACGTAACTGGGTGGCTATAAAGGTGCACTACAGGTATCTCCGAAAGTGTCTGTTGGGTTGGCACGAATCGAGACTGGGATTTGTCACTCCGTGTAAACGGAGAGGTATCTCTGGGCCCACTCGGTAGGACATCATCATAATGTGCACAATGTGACCAAGGAGTTGATCACGGGATGATGTGAGTTACGGAACGAGTAAAGAGACTTGCCGGTAACGAGATTGAACAAGGTATCGGGATACCGACGATCGAATCTCGGGCAAATAACATACCGATAGACAAAGGGAATTGTATACGGGATTGATTGAATCCCCGACATCGTGGTTCATCCGATGAGATCATCGTGGAACATGTGGGAGCCAACATGGGTATCCAGATCCCGCTGTTGGTTATTGACCGGAGAACGTCTCGGTCATGTCTGCATGGTTCCCGAACCCGTAGGGTCTACACACTTAAGGTTCGATGACGCTAGGGTTATAGGGAAAGTATGTACGTGGTTACCAAATGTTGTTCGGAGTCCCGGATGAGATCACGGACGTCACGAGGAGTTCCGGAATGGTCCGGAGGTAAAGATTTATATATGGGAAGTCCCGTTTTGGCCACCGGAAGAGTTTCGGGCGTCACCGGTAATGTACCGGGACCACCGGAGAGTTCCGGGGGTCCACCGGGAGGGGCTACCAGCCCCGGAGGGCCCTATGGGCTGTATGTGGAGAGGGACCAGCCCCTTAGTGGGCTGGGCGCCTTCCCTCCCAGGGCCCATGCGCCTGGGGTTTGGGGGAACCCTAAGGGGAGGCGCCCCCCTTGCCTTGCCCCTATATATATGTGGGGGGGTGGGAGGGCAGCGGCAACCCAAGGTTCTGGCGCAGCCCTCCCCCTCTTCCATGTCCTCCTCCTCTCCCGCGGTGCTTGGCGAAGCCCTGCAGGATTGCCACGCTCCTCCATCACCACCACGCCGTCGTGCTGCTGCTGGACGGAGTCTTCCCCAGCCCCCCCTCTCCCTTGGCCCTATATATAGTGGGGGGGAGGGAGGGCAGCAATACCTAAGCCCTGGCGCCTCCCTCTCCCTCCCGTGACACCTCCTCCTCCCCGCTTGCGCTTGGCGAAGCCCTGCCGGGATCCTGCTACTTCCACCACCACGCCGTCGTGCTGCTGGATCTCCATCAACCTCTCCTTTCCCCTTGCTGGATCAAGAAGGAGGAGACGTCGCTGCTCCGTACGTGTGTTTAACGCGGAGGTGCCGTCCGTTCGGCGCTAGGATCATCGGTGATTTGGATCACGACGAGTACGACTCCATCAACCCGGTTCTCTTGAACGCTTCCGCTCGCGATCTACAAGGGTATGTAGATGCACTCCTTCCCTCTCGTTGCTAGTAAACTCCATAGATTGATCTTGGTGATGCGTAGAAAATTTTGAATTTCTGCTACGCTACCCAACACTTTTATGCATCTTATTTTGCTTAGTACGGCGGTAGCATTATAAGATGATACCTTACTAAAATTTCAAGGTATAAGTGTTCTCCCTGAGTATGCACAGTTGTGATAGTTCATCGTGCAAAGACACCATTGAAGGAAATATGCCCTAGAGGCAATAATAAAGTTGTTATTTATATTTCCTTATATCATGATAAATATCTATTATTCATGCTAGAATTGTATTAAACGGGAACTTAGTACATGTGTGAATACATAGACAAAACAGAGTATCCCTAGTATGCCTCTACTTGACTAGCTCATTCATCAAAGATGGTTAGGTTTCCTGACCATGGACATGTGCTGTCATTTGATGAACGGGATCACATCATTAGGAGAATGATGTGATGGACAAGTCACATCCGTTAGCTTAGCATAATGATCGTTAAGTTTTATTTCTATTGCTTTCTTCATGACTTATTCATATTCCTCTGACTATGAGATTATGCAACTCCCGAATACCGGAGGAACACCTTGTGTGCTATCAAATGTCACAACGTAACTGGGTGATTATAAAGATGCTCTACAGGTGTCTCTGAAGGTGTTTGTTGGGTTGGCATAGATCAACATTAGGATTTGTCACTCCGAGTATCGGAGAGGTATCTCTGGGCCCTCTCGGTAATGCACATCATTATAAGCCTTGCAAGCAATGTGACTAATGAGTTAGTTGCGGGATGATGTATTACGGAACGAGTAAAGAGACTTGCCGGTAACGAGATTGAACTAGGTATGAGGATACCGACGATTGAATCTCGGGCAAGTAACATACCGATGACAAAGGGAATAACGTATGTTGATATTGCGGTTTGACCGATAAAGATCTTCATAGAATCTGTAGGAACCAATATGAGCATCCAGGTTCCGCTATTGGTTATTGATCGGAGATGTGTCTCGGTCATGTCTACATAGTTCTCGAACCCGTAGGGCCCGCACGCTTAACGTTCGATGATGATTTGTATTATGAGTTATGTGTTTTGGTGACGGAAGTTTGTTTGGAGTCCCGGATGAGGTCACGGACATGAAGAGGAGTCTCGAAATGGTCGAGAGGTAATGATTGATGTATTGGAAGGTAGTATTCGGACACCGGAAGGGTTCCGGAGTGTATCTGGTACATACCGGAGTACCGGAGGGGTTACCGGAACCCCTCGGGGAAAGATATGGGCCATATGGGCCATAGGAGGGAGGCTAACCAGCCCACAAGGGGCTGGCACGCCCCCCACAAAGGAGGAGGCCGAATTGGACTAGGGAAGGGGGCGGCGCCCCCCTTTCCTTCTCCTACTCCCTCTCCTTTCCCCCTTTCCCCCTCCGGAAGAAGGAATATGGGGGGGGGGGGGCGAATCCTACTAGGACTGGAGTCCTAGTAGGACTCCCCTCTCCCTAGCGCGCCCCTTGGTGTCCGGCCTCCTCCTCCCCTCCTTTATATACGGGGGCAGGGCGCACCCCAAAGGGACATTAGATGTTCTCTTAGCCGTGTGCAGTGCCCCCCTCCACAGTTTACTCCTCCGGTCATATCATCATAGTGCTTAGGCGAAGCCCTGCGCGGATCACATCACCATCACCGTCACCATGCCGTCGTGCTGGCGGAACTCTCCCTCGACCCTCTGCTGGATCAAGAGCTGAACATGTGCTGAACTCAGAGGTGCTGTACATTCGGTACTTGGATCGTGAAGACGTTCGACTACATCAACCGCGTTAACCTAACGCTTCCGCTTTCGCTTTACGAGGGTACGTGGACACACTCTCCCCCTCTCGTTGATATGCATATCCTAGATAGATCTTGCGTGAGCATAGGAATTTTTTTAAATTGCATGCTACGTTCCCCAACAGTGGCATCCGAGCCAGGTCTAAGCGTAGATGATACACACGAGTAGAACACAAAGAGTTCTGGGCGATAATAGTCATATTGCTTACCACCAACGTCTTACTTTGATTCGGCGGTATTGTTGGATGAAGCGGCCCGGACCAACATTACATGACCACGTTCATGAGACCGGTTCTACCGACGTGCTTTGCACACAGGTGGCTGGCGGGTGTTTGTTTCTCCAACTTTAGTTGAATCGAGTTTGACTACGGCCGGTCCTTGTTGAAGGTTAAAACAGCACACTTGAAAAAAATCGTTGTGGTTTTGATGCGTAGGTAAGAACGGTTCTTGCTAGAAACCCGTAGCAGCCACGTAAAACTTGCAACTACAAAGTATAGGACGTCTAACTTGTTTTTGCAGGGCATGTTGTGATGTGATATGGTCAAGACATGATGAGATATAAGTTATAATATGAGATGATCATGTTTTGTAAAAGTTATCGGCAACTGGTAGGAGCCTTATGGTTGTCACTTGATTGTATGAAATGCAATCGCCATGTAATTGCTTTACTTTATCACTATGCGGTAGCAATGGTTGTAGAAGCAATAGTTGGCGAGATGACAACGACGCTACGATGGAGATCAAGGTGTCAAGCCGGTGATGATGGAGACCATGACGGTGCATTGGATATGGAGATCAAAGGCACAAGATGATGATGGCCATATCATGTCACATATTTTGATTGCATGTGATGTTTATCTTGTATGCATCTTATTTTTCTTAGTACAGCGGTAGCATTATAAGATGATCCCTCACTAAATTTCAAGATATAAGTGTTCTCCCTTTGTATGCACCGTTGCGACTGTTCATTGTGCCGAGACACTACGTGATGATCGGATGTGATAAGCTCTATGTTCACATACAATGGGGGCAAGACAGTTTTGCATGTGCGGAATACTCACGTTAAACTTGACGAACCTAGCATATGCAGATATGGCGTCGGAACACTGAGACCGAAAGGTCGAACGTGAATCATATAGTAGATATGATCAACATAGAGATATTCACCATTGAAAACTACTCCATCTCACGTGATGATAGGACATGGTTTAGTTGATATGGATCACATGATCATTTAGATGACTCGAGGGATGTCTATCTAAGTGGGAGTTCTTAAGTAATATGATTAATTAAACTTAATTTATCATGAACTTAGTCCTGATAGTATTTGCATATCTATGTTGTAGATCAATAGCTCGCGTATAGCTCCCCTGTTTCAATTTTGATATGTTCCTAGAGAAAACTAAGTTGAAACATAATAGTAGCAATGATGCGGACTGGATCTGTGATATGAGGATTATCCTCATTGCTGCACAAAATAATTATGTCCCCGATGCACCGCTACGTGACAGATCTATTGCAGGAGCAGAACCAGACATTATGAACATTTGACAAGCTCGGTATGCTGACTACTTGATAGTTTAGTGCATGATATGTCTCCATCGTATCTACTTTTCCAAACACTTTTGCCCTTGTTTTGGACTCTAACTTGCATGATTTGAATGGAACTAACCCGGACTGATGCTGTTTTTAGCAGAATTGCAATATTGTTATTTTTGTGTAGAAATAAAAGTTCTCGAAATGACCTGAAACTTCACGGAGAATATTTTTGGAATTAATAAAAATACTGGCGAAAGAATCAACACCAGGGGGCCCACACCCTGTCCACGAGGGTGGAGGGCGCGCCCACCTGCCTTGTGGGCCCCCTAAGGCTCCACCGACCTCAACTCCAACTATATATATTCACGTTCGGGGAGAAAAAAACCAGAGAGAAGGATTCATCGCGTTTTACGATACGGAGCCCCCGCCACTACAAAAAAATACACTTCCGTGATGATACGTGTTTGTCATAGTAGGTCGCATTTCTTCTCATGCATGTACATCCATGACAAATTTATGACAGAATCAAGATACTCATACCTATGCTGTCGTAGAAGTGTTCCATGACATTACCAAAATTATCATCACGGAAGTGTCCGATTCCATGACGATAAATCGCGCGTCACAGAAGTGCTTTCGTCAAGGGTGACCGACACGTGGCATCCACCGTAACGGAATGCCGTTAAGCTATCGGGTCAGGTTTTGGATCCGATAACCCGTTAACAGCCAGGACCAATGGGGATTTTCCACGTGTAAAATCCTGATTGGCTGACGAAAACACGTGTCAGCTCCGCGTTGGCACAGGTGTCACTCATCCAATGGGCGAGATGCGCCTATGATATGTTCACACATGGACCAGCCCAAAAGTGGCCCATAAAGTTTAAATGGGCCAGCCAACTAAAGGCTCACAAGATTTTGCGGTCCAAATGGGCCAGCCCAGCAAAAGGCCCACGAGATTTTTCGTATCATAATGGGCCGGCCCAGCTAAAGGCCCACGAGATTTTGCAGGCCATAATGGGCCGGCCCAGCTAAAGGTCCGCGAGATTTTGCGAACCATAATGGGCCGGCCCAGATAAAGGCTCAACATTCTCAGTTAAGGCCCGTACGGCTAGTGTCAAATCGGCCCATCAACGGCCTGTCCTAAACTTGTCATCATCGCGGCCCATGATCACTTCTGGCCCGTTAACAGTCCGCTAAGTATATGGGCCGAATTACGGCCCGGTGTATTTTCGGCCTGTTGAATGTCTTGCTTCATTTGGGCCCATGTACAGGCCATTGAAACTTTCGGCCCATAAACGACCGTGAAGGATTTGGGTCATATTCGGCCATGTTTGACATTCGGCCTGTTAGCAGCCCGCCATAGATTTGGGCCACTTTTGGCCTGTTGTGATTTTCGGCCTGTTAACGTCGGACGAAATCCATGGGCCATATGTGGCCCAATGTCACATCGGGCCCATTAACGGACCATATAGAAATGACGATAATCTAGCCCGACCAAACTTCCGGGCTGTTAAAGGCCCGTGTATTAGGTCGGCGCATTTACGGCCCGTCCGAATTTTGGCCTGTGAAAGATCCGCATCGTAAATGGGCCCAATCTCACTTTCGGTCTTTTAAAGGCCCATGTTTTTTATGGGCTCGAGATATTTACACCTGTAAACGGCCTATTGTTACCGTGGGCCCAAACTATGTTTAGGCCTGTTAAAGGCCCTCTATGGGCACAAGCCTACCAGAAAATATGAAATCTTATGCTGATTTAGGCCCAGATATTTTTAGTGGGCTACATGCAAATTTCGGCCCATAATCATTTTTAGCCCAATTGGAATGGGCCCGACGAATGTTGGCATGTTGGGCTCCTACGAAGCTTTCGGCCGAATACATTACTAAGATAAACCTACACTATACAAAAATAGCATCGTAATTATTGCAGCCTTTGGCAGCAGCATAAATGTTGTATCACAACAAAAGGCCTGTTGGCATAAAGTTTACAGTCCTTGCAGATAAAAGCACCATTAGATGTATAGAAGCACAGATCATTTGACCTGAGTGCTAATGTTTCAGGCTGTAGAATCTGATGGAGCAACACGATCTTCACCTTTTTTCCGCCATTGCTCTTCAACAATGAAGCGAATGTCTGATAGTCTGGTTTCAAAACCATTCATATCTTGACGACATTTGTCAACCACTATTCTTGTTTCCAAAACGACGTCCATTAGGGATTGGACTTGTGTCTGGAGCACATATATATCACTCTATCTAGCAGGAAGATTTTGTTCAGTAGGCGATTTGGACGAGGTTACCTTGACAACCAACCCAGAATTACGCAGAAGGTGCTTTTTGCACTGTTAGTAGAGAGATACCGACGCACTACAGCAAGAGGTGACATTGTGCCTGTGGTAGCCTCGTCACCTTCATGTGGTTGTGGTTGTTCAATCATTTTTTTCCATAGCTTCCTGGAAGTTTGAACTTGTAGATTAGTGTACCAGATAAGTTACTAATGAGACAAAAACAAACAAAGTAGGTTACACGTTTATACATAACTTATTTTGGTGAACTACTGTAATACATTAGCATGTATTGTGGTGCCAACTACATAATAAAATCACTTTCGGAACATATGTCCATGTAGCATGCCTACTGTATTGTCTATTTCCTCACATTCATTGACATCTAAGGATAAAGAGACATGGTTTAAAGTAGGATGAACATAGTATGACATCATTCATATCATGGGCAAACAGATATAAAACAAACATGCTATTTTATCATTGTGTGCACACATGAACATAACAACTAGAATACATATCAAGACCAAAAGAATATCCTTCATCTCTTTTAAACCATGTAAGGTGAAATGATACGTTAAGACAACTGTGTATAAAAGTGAACAGAGTAACTGACATTGGCTGCAAACCAAGTAGTTAAATGAACACATCACAGTACCAATCAATTCAAAGGCAGGAGGAGTAAGGACTTACAACAGCGGCTTGAACTGGTGTGCTCATGCCCTTCATCTTGCTGGTGTGGCAATCCTTGAAGATTTGCACTGCATTCGGTTCAGGTTCTTTTTGGTCCGCACAGGCTTTCCTCTGTATTTGGAACAAGTCAATATAGATACGATAATATGGCACAGAAAAAAGAAGGAAGTAGCAGCTATTTACAAGAGCCTCGCAGTGTGCAATATAGCTACGAGATCCTGTTGTCTGTTGGAATTTCACTTTAGAATGGTTGGTCTTGTTCTTCAAATAGTTAGCCTAGAAGAAGATACACTTGTAAGGCACATACATAAATACAAGTTCAATATGTGGTCTGATCAAATACATATAGCCTACCTGATACTTTGGATCAGACCAGTGTTTAACGAGGGCTGTCCAGTCTTCATCTGTAATATATTCCACTGGAGATGTTTGGGCGATTTCATTGTTAGCCTTGCCTTCAAAGTGAGATTTTCTAAGGTGGTACCGACACTGTCACAGAGCAGACTGAAAAACATGAGCGCATGCTTGTTTAGTTGCATCATCTTTCGGATCCAACTTGAACCTCATCTGTTGAAAAAAGAATGTGAGTCTTATTAGGAGGAAGCTAGAAAGTATGGGACAGACCAAGACAATATTACTAATTGCGATGAATAACATTACTTACGGATAAATGGTCAAGGAAGGTGTTAAACTGGGTATTGTCTTTCTCATTCCTGTACTGGATCCACGTTGGGAGGATACGTGCATGACACCTAACGGAAACGGCTGCCTCTGATACTCACTTGGCTGACTCTGTAGCATCACGTGGCCTTTTTAAACCTGCCTAAAAATGGATCTCCATTCTTCCTCCTTTAGATTTTGTTAATGTGTCAAGCATTATCCCTGATGTCTGTTTCCGCTTGCGTCGTGGTGCTAGTTCAACAACGAATATGGAAAGTGTTAGTGTACATCAAACTGTGAGAGTACATATAAAGGAGCATGAACCTGCAACTTGACTCGGTCAGGTACCGTCTTGGTGTTGATGCTCATGAGGTTCATCTGATCTTGCCAAGTCCTGTTGTGTCAGCAGTGCTTCGGAAGTAGTGTTAGGTGTGAAGGCAGCTTGGGAACTGGCCAGTTCCGGAGCAAACGAACGAGTAACTCGTTGAGATGCTGGTACAGTTGAAGCGGATGCTGCAGCTGGTGGAGTAGGTGATACTGTGTTTGTAGATTTAGCCGGTGGACTTGGACCTTCTACTGCACTATAAGTACCAGCAGAATCTGGACGGCCGATCCTTTTCCGTTTCACCCGACGAGTAACACCACTCCCTACTATATTATTTTCCTTGCTCTTTTTTGACTTTGCCATGTGTCGTGGAATTGTCACGGCAGATGTCCTAGCGAAAGGACTTAGTCGTGGAGCCATCGCAACGGGTTAGCTTAAAGGGGTTAAACCGGACAAGGGACACGAGAGTTTTATACTAGTTCGGCCCCTTACGATGAAGGTAAAAGCCTACGTCTAGTTGTGATGAAATTGCTGGGGTTTCGATGACCAGGGAGCGAATACGCTTTGCCTGGGTCTCGAGTTGTTGTCACTCTTTGAACCGCCGCTGGGTCGTGCCTTTATATACACAGGTTGACGCCCGCCAGCTTACAGAGTCCCGATGCCGGTTTATACACATACCGGCTCGGCCTCTACTTTGTCATATCTTACAATACAAGTCATGCACTACATGGCGGTTTATAGCTACAGGCCCTAATCTACCTTTGGGCCTTGGGCCTTCGAGTCTCTGTAGTAAACTGCTTTATTCCTTGTCTTCATGGGCTTTTAAGTATAAACAATCCATTATGGGGATAACCCGGCTTCCTTGGCTGGTTACACCTAGTAGTAATATCCCCAACATTAGGCCCTAGATTGATTTGAACTGGTTCATGTCAATCTCCGAAACCTTGAGAAAATTTCTTCTTCCATATCTTCGCATAAATCTTGTAAATCGCCATGATGTCATCATCCAGAATCATCATAAACCGCCATGACGTCATTTGTCATTTTAAATGGTATATTCCTCACCTTCATTAATAAGCCTCCCACAATCGAGGCAACAAATCTGTCACATATCCATTTGTTAGACTCCTCAATTCTTGCGCTTGACCCTTATCCTTTCATCTTTATAAATACGGCCGAGGGTCCTTTACATTTTCCCCCTTTCTCTTCGTCTCCTTCTTCTTCCTCGCGACATCTCAGAACCCGAGCTCTGCCGCCGCCGTCGACCTTCGTAACTGCATCAACCAAGGCCGCCGCATCAACCTGATCGAACCAGAGCAACGCGGCGCTCCTCCGCTGTTCCGCAGCACCGGTGAGTTCCTTTGCTTTTCAACCTCAGATCTGCATTAGGGTTCTGCCGTTCGTCGGTGTTCTTCCCAGTTCATCTTCTTTCTGTTCTTAGATCTCATAACTTGATTTGCAACTGATAGTAGAAGTAGGCGATGATAGTCTAGCGCCCTTTACCAACCTCAGAAAACACCCTTTTACTGCCTGAGATCCAATCAAACAAACGTGTTCTTCCACTGCCACCATTTTAGGTTAAATTTATTTCATCTTTTTAGAACTGTGGCAGATCCAAATTTATACCACCGATCTGTGAAATCTGTTTGCGCCATACTTAGAGATTTTTGTAACTTTGTAGCCTCTATACCATTGTAGGCGGTTTATCCTTTAAACTTTGATAACTCATCATATACCATTAGCCCTCTGTTAAACCGCCAACCTGCTTTAAACGCTGAAACCCGGTTTAGTGCACCCAAATGCTTGAAATATCATAGTCTCCCGTCATTGCACCAGTTTGTAAGTTGTAACCATGAACTTTAACCCGGATACCGTGCTTTTATCCAGCTTGTCACCAGAAATGGCCAAACAATTCTGTTCCTGTAATTGGGTTCCTTCCCGAGTTACGGAAGCGTAGCTGGCTGGTTGTGTTGCAACGGGCGCTTTAGCAAATAAGGACACTATTCATTGGCGAGTCCCCGGTCCAGAATTTCCTCCTAAACCCCAAGACGGAGAAGTTATTGTATTTACTGATCACCTGAGCCGAGGCTTCACTCCTCCCGGATCAAAATATTTCCGTGACGTGCTCACCGACTTTCAAATCCATCCCCAAGATATCGGTCCAAATTCCATATCCAACATTTGTGACTGGCAAGTATTCTGTGAAGTGTACCTGCAAGAGGAGCCTACTGTTGATCTGTTCCGGGATTTCTCTTATTTAAACTGCCGTACTGAGTTTACGGATGGCCCCAATACTGAACTAGGCGGGGTTTCAATTCAGAAGAGGAGAGATGTTGATTTCCCTCATGCCAAGCTTCATAGTCATCCTAAGGACTGGAATCAGACTTGGTTCTACCGCCGCAACACAGCCCAAGCCAATGAAAATCCTTTGTCTAGTTACCGTCCACACCGGCTTACCCAAGCTCATCCCTGTCCTCAACGGTTGACTGCCCAGGAGCGAGCAAAATATGCGCCTCAACTGGCAAAGCTCAGAGCCTTTGTTGCAAATGGGCTGACAGGCGTGGATTTTGTCCGATGCTGGGTTTCATGGAGCATTTTACCTTTAAGCTGGCGGCCCGGTTTAATGTGTGAATACACAGGGGATCTGAAAGACCCGCAACGCCATATAGACATCCAGCTGACTGATGATGAAGTCACCGAAGCTGTTAAAAAGATGCTTAATGAGCCAATAGATGTATGCAGCAAAACCGGGCTCAGTCCTTTCTATGCTACCAATAAACCACCAAAGGTATAATCTATCGTATTTCTGCCTGTATCCATCCTTTGTTAAATTTCTCCTTTGATGACTTACTATTTGTCTATGCAGGCCGATGATCCATTCTGGAAGAAAAAATCACAAGATAAACCGGTAAAGAATCCTCGGCTTAAGACCAAGGCTTCAAAAAAGCCTATGAAAAGAAGGAACGTTGAACCGGCCGAGCCCATTATTGATGATGAGCTGGAAATTCCAGATTCAGAGGTAGAACTTGACTCTCTCAGTTAATTTTTTATACACCTTATTGACAATGATCATTATCAGGATGAAGCGGAAGCCAGCCATGCTGATGAGGTAACTATTCTTTCTTCTGATTCTGATCCTGTGTCAGTACCAAGAATCTGTCGAGCCATTCGGAAACTAAAATTTGCATGCCTTCTTTCTTATTTGGACCCACACTTTCTTTTAAAGACGTAGCAGCATGAAGCTCGCCGCACAACTCGACATAGTGGCCAAGTGGTGACCTCCTCCGGTTTACCAAATTCGTCGGTTCGTAAACGCCGCCAAGAGGTTGCTTATACTCCTGACACCCTTTACCCTAAGGCGGGTTACATCCGATATCCTCTTAATCCGTCTGACTCAAATTATCAGGGAACTTCCCATTCATCGTACGGCGAGTCGTCAGCGACACAACTTCCTCCTCTGAGAACCGTCCCTGGGTAAGCATAACATACTTTTAACTTTTTGGTCTTGTATTATACTGTCATATCAATCTTCGTGTCTGCTCTTTTTCAGTGCTAAAGCCAGACCAAGCAAGAAGGCTAGATTGAATAAGCCAACTGACCATGAACCGGCTACCGAGCCGGAGAAAACCCCAGAGGCTATTGACCCGGAGGCTAACATTGTTATTGATAATCCGGAACCTCAAGCAACCAACACGCTTGTTGAACCGGTAGAAAATAATCCAACAAGCCAGTCAGCTGATCCATTAAGTCCAATTGTTGATCCGTCGAGTCCGGCTAAAGCATCCGATAAACCGCCAAGTCCTGCCAAAACTACGGACGACGATGTTGTCGTAACTGGCCTTGGTTTCAGCTCCCCTGGTCGTCCTGTCGCGTTATCAAAGCATAGCGCCAAAGAAGAAAGTTCTTCTATGGACAAAGGGAAATGGAAATCCGAGTTATCCAATTATACCAACCTTAGCGCTGAAGACCTTCATTCTAGTCAACAATTGCCCACAGGAAGAGACTCTTCAGCACCTTTTCTGGACTTGCCCTTTTGCTGCACAGTGTTGGGATCTGATCTGCCCTTCAAGACAGGCAAATGTTTCAATCATGGAAGCTTTTCTTGATCTCAAGCAGAAACTTCATGTACCTTTCTTCATGGAGATAGTCATCCTTGCCTCTTGGGCTATTTGGATCTCCAGGAACAACATGATTTTCCAAGCAATTCAACCCAGCATTCAAAGGTGGAAAGCCATCTTCATGGAGGAGTTCTCTCTTCTCAGATTCAGAATTAAAAAGAGCTATGCTGGAGCATACTGTTTTTGGCTGGATAATCTTGTCCTGTAATCCTTGTTTCTTAGTTGTTAGTGTTTTTTTCTTTTCTTTCCTCTTTCTTTTGTCTTCCTTCTTGGCTTATCTCAAGCCTTTTTGTACTTTGGTTCCTTTCTGGGACTTTACTTTTTTTAGATTAATATAAACAAAAAATTGCAGTGGGGTTTTGCCCTACTGTGTACAGTCAAAAAAAGTTTTTTAAACCGCCTGTATACAAGCCGCGACTTTGAAGCCGGTTTAGTAGGCCTGATGAAGGAGCGGTATGAGGTAAATGTCACTTTCCCTTTGCATAAATATTCCAATAGTCCTTTTGTTAGAACTGGTCTAACGTATCAACTCCAGTAGCCCCCAAGGGTCGGTGCATAACATTGGTTTGAACCGGGTCTTGAATCAATATTTTCATTTTGCTGGTGTAGCCCCCATGAACCGGATTATATATTTTTAGAATGAACCGGTACATCCTATTAAACTCACCACTTATAAGGATGACAATCCATCTGAATCTGAACGAATACGCATTAGCCCCCAAGTGTCAAGTAGATAACTTGTTATGTGCTTGAGACTTTAAATGAATAGCTGATAAGAAGCAATCCGCATTAGCCCCCAAGTGTCAAGTAGATAACTTGTTATGTGGTTGAGACTTCAATGTTGTAATGCTAACTTATTATCTGTATTTTTGCAGGCTGAGTTGTCCAAAAAAGACTCCCAAATCACTGATCTCCAAGGAAACATCAAGTCTCAGGTAGACGAAACTTGCAAAGTTAAGAGCGAGCTGACCACCGCTTTAACAACCATGGAGCAGCTGAAGGAATTCTTCAAAGGCGAACGGGCAGATTGGGCAACTGAAAAGACCACCTTGTTAAAGCGGGCAAAAGATGCGGAAAACGCCCTTAAACCGGCCACAGAAGAGCTGAGCAGCCTGAAGCGGCAGATTGATGCCATGACCTCTGCCATCTTTGGTAACAATCTATTCACCAATATGTAAAAACACCAGTTATAAAAACTTCCGGTTTAATAATAATATGATCCTTTTGCAGGTAGCCGTGTTACTCATCTTGGCGCAGATATGCGCAAAAAATTGAAGGCAGTCTACACTTTGGTAGAACAGCTTTATACCGGCGTGCAACGAGCTATCTGCGCAGCTTCCAATAACCATCCACCCCCGTCGTGAATCAAGGAAACGCTGGAAAAATTGTCTATGATGCCTGCCCGGATTGTGGAATTGAAGAAATCCACTGCTAGGTTCGGTGCCCTTACTGCACTATTGCGCGCCAAGGCCTGGATCTCTGACCTTGATCCGGAAGATGTTGGAAATGGTTACCCAAGCCAAAAAGAGGACGGTTCAGAATTTAACAATGACGATCTCCGGGCTATCACAAGAGAGATGCGACCACTGGCAAGTAAGTTGGCTGAAGATACTAACTTGTCAATTTACCAGAATGTATATGACGCCAGTGGCAAGCGAATAAGTGCTCCAACTTATGACGTGGAAAGTCTGATCCCGCCGATCCGTAAGCACACTGACGCTCCTGATGTTGAACCGTCTGATCTTATACACGACGAAGCTGTCTTTCAAGCCTTATCAGGAATTGATTGGACAACTGTTGACTTCCAGCCACTGGGTGGAGAGAAGGAGGATGAACCGGCGCAGGAAGATCTGCAACCTTCACATCAACCTGAGGCAGAATCATAATCCGGAAGCCGGTTTAACTTGTGCCTATTGTCATCTTTGTGAAAAACAATCATTCTTATAGGCAGTCGAAACGCCTTGTAATAGTCTAGCTTGAACAACTGATCTGATATGCCATCGTGCATACTTGTTGCACACAATATTGTTAATCCGTCATGCTATATTTGCTTATGATCTTTATCAGTTTTACACAGCCCTATTTCTGCATAAAACAAAGTGAAAATTGTCCTGGCGGTTTACCGCCGGACGGGTCATAATGCCCAATATATAGCCAAGGTTGATAACCATAGCTTTAAATAATGAAATATGAAACATATCATACCTGTGATATTGAATCACTTTGTTGGTTTACCAACATTCTTGTAATAAGGGTGATGACCCAAATACTGAGTATTGATAACTCAAACCATGTTATGCTGGTACATAATAAGTAATGCCGGGTTATGATAAACACCGAATGATCATCCTGGTAACTTATAATTGACTCCAGGCCGGGTTAAATAAACACCGGTTTATACGGATGATTTACAATCAGGCCGGGCCATTGGACGCCGGTTTAGCTCAAAACTTTAACAAGGGAGAAAAACAAAACTGACCAATAAAAAACCTGAGAGAAAAAACTTGTAGTCGAGGCTTTTCAAGGGCTGTCACGCCCAAATGCGAGGCTTTTCATGGGCTGCCAGGCCACTGAGTTAAACCGTTTTACAAAGCCTTTTAAGATGGTCCTCCATCTTTAACCAATCGCCGGTCTATCATTGACAAGTTCAGGGTCATATGCGATTGACTTGTCAAGTTGGTGGGTCATACCAGGCTTACGTGGGTGGAGTGACTTACTTAATGAAGGCAGGTTAACCCGGGGTTTTAGGTGTATATACCAGGCTTCCAAGCCACGGCTTGATAGCCTATTGCAAGTGTAGATTTCTTTGTTCATTGCGATAGCAAAGAATCCCCAAGCAACATTTTGAGCTGTGCTCAACGGGTGCCTATGTTTGAGTTGTTCTTGACAACACTCTTTGGCCCCTAAGTAATGGCATTGCGCCAGCCAAAAGGTGTAGCTATGGTTGAACACAACCAAGCCCCCAAGTGACTTACTGTCGTGGCTTTCGAGCCAGCCAAGAGGTGTAGCTATGGTTCAAATACGACCAAGCCCCCAAGTGACTTACTGTCGTGGCTTTTGAGCCAGCCGAGAGGTGTAGCTATGGTTCGAATACGACCAAGCCCCCAAGTGACTTATATTGATAGACAGCTGTAAAGCTGAATCAAGGGGTAAATCGGATGTCGCTTTACCAACAGAATCCTCCGTGTAACCACTCATGATATGAGAAGAGCAGCAGATACCCCGCTTTAGCTGGGGCTCCGGTTTATTATATTGATGATAATATATACATCGTCAAAATATGTACATGATAGGAGCCTATGGCTCAGGTGTAGTACGGTCGTAGATGAGCTATGTTCCATGGTCGGATCGTCTCCTCCTCTGACTTGCGTGAGTCTTTATGCTCTCGAACATCAATGAGGTAATATGATCCGTTGTTAAGATTCTTGCTGACCACAAAGGGCCCTTCCCAAGGCGGGGATAACTTGTGCATATCGGTCTGATCTTGGATAAGCCGGAGCACTAGATCGCCTTCTTGGAAAGTTCTGGTTTTAACCCGGCGACTGTGATAACGCCGCAGGTCTTGCTGATAAATCCCTGAGCGAGCCGCCGCTACGTCCTGTTTCTCATCCAACAGGTCCAACGCATCCTGGCGTGCTCTTTCATTATCCGCTTCAACATAAGCTGCAACTCGTGGTGAGTCATGACGAATATCACTTGGAAGGACAGCTTCCGCTCCATAAACCATGAAGAAGGGTGTATAACCCGTAGATCTATTGGGGGTGGTGTTAATGCTCCATAAAACGGAAGGCAGCTCTCCAACCCAACAACCCGGTGTCCTCTGCAAAGGAACCATAAGCCGGGGCTTGATCCCCTTCAAGATTTCCTGATTAGCTCTCTCCGCTTGACCATTAGACTGGGGGTGGGCCACTGAAGACACATCAAGACGGATGTGCTCTCTTTGACAGAACTCCTCCATAGCACCCTTAGAAAGACTCGTGCCATTGTCTGTTATAATGCTGTGTGGAAAACCAAAACGGAATATCACCTTCTTCATAAATTGAACTGCCGTGGCTGCATCACATTTGCTAACTGGCTCTGCCTCCACCCACTTGGTAAATTTATCAACCGCCACCAAGAGGTGGGTCTTCTTATCCTTAGAGCTCTTAAAGGGTCCAACCATATCAAGCCCCCAGGTTGCAAATGGCCAGGTAATTGGAATCATCCTCAGCCCTGAGCCGGAACATGAGCCCGACGTGCAAACTTCTGACAGCCATCGCACCTTTTGACCAAGTCCTCAGCATCAGCATGAGCCGTCAGCCAATAGAAACCGTGACGAAAAGCCTTAGCCACCAGGGACTTTGAACCAACATGATGACCACAATCACCTTCGTGAATCTCGCGTAAAATTTCACGACCTTCTTCAGGAGAAACACAACGTTGAAAAGCCCCTGAGACACTGCAATGATGTAGCTCGCCATTGACAATAGTCATGGACTTGGAACGCCGGATTATCTGCCTGGCCAGAACTTCATCCCCTGGTAACTCACCCCGGTTCATATACGCCAAATATGGGATCGTCCAATCTGGGGTGACATGAAGCGCCACCACCAACTGAGCCTCCGGATAAGGAATAGTTAAGTCCTCCTCCGTGGGTAACTTGATCGACGGGTTATGCAAAACATCAAGAAAAACATTGGGCGGCACCGGTTTACGCTGGGAGCCCAACCGGCTTAAAGCGTCCGCCGCTTCATTCTTTCGCCGGTCTACATGATCAACCTGATAACCCTTGAAATGACCTGCAACGATATCCACCTCTCGACGATACGCTGCCATGAGGGGGTCCTTGGAATCCCAAGTACCAGAAACTTGTTGAGCCACTAGGTCCGAGTCACCAAAACATTTAACCCGGCTCAGATTCATCTCCTTAGCCATCCAGAGACCATGGAGCAGGGCCTCGTACTCAGCTGCATTATTAGTACAAGGAAACATCAAGCGGAGAACATAACAAAATTTGTCACCTCGAGGGGAAGTAAGAACCACTCCAGCCCCCGAGCCCTCCAATTGCCTGGATCCGTCGAAATGAATCGTCCAGTATGTGTTATCCGGTCTATCCTCCGGCACCTGCAACTCTGTCCAGTCATTGATGAAATCCACGAGTGCTTGAGACTTGATGGCCGTGCGAGGCATATATTTTAATCCATGAGGCCCAAGCTCAATAGCCCACTTAGCAACCCGGCCAGTCGCTTCTCTGTTCTGGATGATATCTCCCAAAGGAGCAGAACTGACCATAGTAATGGGATGGCCCTGAAAGTATTGCTTCAGCTTCCGGCTCGCCATAAAAACCACATACACAAGCTTCTGCCAATGTGGATATCTCTGTTTTGACTCAATGAGCACCTCACTGATATAATAAACCGGCCGTTGAACCGGATACTCCTTTCCTGCCTCCTTGCGCTCCACCACAATAGCCACGCTGACAGCTCGAGCATTAGCAGCCACGTATAACAGCAATGGTTCCTTGTCCATGGGAGCAGCAAGAACAGGTGGTTCGGCAAGCTGCCGCTTCAGAGCCTCAAATGCTTCATTAGCCGCATTACTCCAGACAAAGTTGTCCGTTTTCTTCAGCATTTGATATAAAGGGATGGCCTTCTCCCCGAGACGACTTATAAACCGGCTCAATGCTGCAATCCGGCCTGCCAGTCGCTGAACATCATTGATGCACTTCGGTTTAGTCAGTGAAGTAATAGCCTTGATCTTCTCCGGATTAGCTTCAATGCCCCTGTTAGACACCAGAAAACCCAAAAGCTTGCCTGCTGGCACACCAAAAACACACTTGGCCGGGTTGAGCATCATCTTATAAACCCGGAGGTTATCAAAGGTCTCCTTTAAGTCATCTATTAATGTTTCCTCCTTCCTGGACTTCACCACAATATCATCCACATAAGCATGAACGTTGCGCCCAATCTGGTTATGAAGACAATTCCGAACACAACGCTGATAAGTTGCCTGAGCACTCTTGAGCCCAAAGGGCATAGACGCATAGAAGAAGGCTCCAAAGGGAGTTATAAAAGTTGTCTTCTCCTGGTCCTTAACTGCCATCTTAATCTGATGATAACCTGAATAAGCATCCAGAAAACTCAAACGCTCACAACCCGCCGTAGCATCAATGATTTGATTGATACGGGGGACGGCAAAAGGATCAGTTGGACATGCTTTGTTCAAATCCGTGTAATCCACACACATACGCCAGGTGCCATTCTTCTTAAGCACCAGCACCGGATTAGCCAACCACTCCGAATGAAAAACTTCAACAATGAACCCTGCCGCCAAGAGCCGGGCTACCTCTTCACCAATGGCCTTGCGCCTCTCTTCATTGAACCGGCTAAGGAATTGTCGGACCGGTTTAAACTTGGGATCAATATTAAGGGTGTGCTCAGCGAGTTCCCTCGGTACACCTGGCATGTCAGAAGGCTTCCATGCAAAGATATCCCGATTCTCACGGATGAACTCGATGAGCGCGCTTTACTATTTTGGATCCAGATTTGCACTGATGATGAACTGTTTGGATGAATCGTCGGGCACAAAATCAACCATCTTAGTCTCATCAGCCGATTTAAACTTCAAGGCCGGATCATGCTCCGTGGTTGGTTTCTTCAAAGAAGTCATGTCCGCCGGATCAACGTTCTCCTTATAGAACTTCAACTCCTCTGCTGCACAAACCGACTCAGCATAGGCCGCATCACCTTCCTCACACTCCAAAGCGATCTTGTGGCTTCCGTGTACTGTGATAGTCCCTTTATGACCCGGCATCTTGAGCTGCAGATAAACATAACAGGGTCGTGCCATGAACTTAGCATAAGCCGGCCGTCCAAACAGGGCATGATACAGGCTTTGGACTTTCACCATTTCGAAAGTCAATGTCTCTGATCTTGAGTCATACTCATCTCCAAAAGCGACTTCCAGAGCTATTTTACCAACCGGATAGGCTGATTTGCCAGGCACCACACCATGGAAAACAGTGTTCGACGATTTAAGATTCTTATCTGTCAACCCCATACGACGGAAGGTGTCCTAATATAAGATGTTGATACTGATGCCTCCGTCCATGAGCACCTTAGTGAACTTATAACCTCCAACCTGAGGTGCCACCACCAACGCCAAATGACCCGGATTGTCAACCCGGGGCAGGTGATCCTCTCGGCTCCAGACAATAGGCTGCTCAGACCATAGCAAATAACGAGGCACTGCCGGTTCAACCGAGTTTACTGCTCGTTTATGAAGCTTCTGATCGCGTTTGCATAAGCTGGTGGTGAAAATGTGGTACTGTCCACTATTTAACTGCTTTGGGTGACTTTGGTACCCTGACTGTTGCTGCTGCGGTCCTTGTTGGTTATAACCACCCTGGTTGCTTTGATTGCCTTGATTGCCATGTCCACCCTGGTTGCCTTGGAATCCTGAACCGGAGTTGCCTCCTCCATAACCCGGCCCATAGGACCCGGGTCCTGAACCACCGGATGGTCCATGATCATTCCGGAAGAAATCTGAATTTTTGAATTCTCGCATGATATAACAATCTTTCCAGAGGTGCGTGGCCGGTTTGTCCTGTGTTCCAGGATGCTTCGGGCAGGGCTGGTTCAACAGGTAATTCAGGCGCTCCGGATTAGGACTGGGCTCTGCCCTTCTTGGGGGCGGCTTTCCTTTATGACACTGACCATTACCCTGTGTATTGGTGTTAGCCACAAAATCTGAATTATGATCTGCTTTCCGCTTACCATTATTATTGTGGCCCGTCGGGTTATGCTGCTGCCCCTTGGCGTTGCCGTTCTTCTTTCCCTTCCCTGGTTTGTCATTGTTAGACTCGGGGTCCTTGGTACTATCAGAATCAACATACTTAACCAGAGCAGCCATAAGTGTTCCCATGTCATTGCAGTGACGCTTGAGCCGTCCCCACTTCAACTTTAAAGGCTGAAACTGACAATTCCCCTCCAATGTTATAATCGCCGAGTCGGCATTGATGCGATCCAAAGAATGTAAGATCTCTGAAACCCGGCGCACCCAACGGGTTGTTGACTCGCCTTCTCCCTGAACGCAAGCGGCTAAGTCCACAATTGACATAGGTTGCTTGCACGTGTCTTTGAAGTTTGCTATAAACCGGGCTTTTAACTCAGCCCATGTCCCAATGGAATTAACTGGTAAGCTTTTCAACCACGTGCGAGCTGTTCCATCCAACATCATAGCGAAATATTTCGCGCAGGCCGCTTCATCCACATCTAACATCTCCATAGCCATCTCATAACTCTCAATCCATGACTCGGGAGGCACATCAGCGGTGTAATTAGGCACCTTACGGGGCCCTTGAAATCCTTGGGCAGCCGTACATTGCGCAAAGCCGGGATGAGGCAGGGCACCCCCCAAGAGCTGAAAGTAAGGCCTTGCTCTACGAAAGCCACCGGACGAACCGGAGTGAGCTGACGGTCCTACGCTGCTAACTCGGCTTCTCAACGTGCTCCGTTGTTCACCATATCCTAAGCATTTGCCCCACCACGCGCCGGATTAGGTCCTCGAGGAGCATCTCGGTTCCGCGCATTGCTTGACACAGCCGGTTCATCGATGTGCCTGCTATAACTCCGGCTCAGGCGTGGGGTTGAATGAATTCTGTCTCGGCTGTATGAATAAGCCTGCTGCTGCACCATAGCCGTCTGACGAAGATCCCTAGCACGCCGCGTCTCAGCCGCCGCTGGGGATTCACCCTCCATTGGAATAGCGGCTAATCGTGATGCGGGAGCGATCATATTATCCAAAGGGGTGGAGAAGTGACCCGGCAGCGCCGGTACAATTTGCAGCGGGTTATGGGTCCGTCGAGGGGGATCCGCCACCCGTGGCTGATCCGGTGCTTCGGTCCTCGGCGCTTCACTCCGGTTCACCGCTGCCGGATTACTGGTTCCTGCTCCTGGCGTGCCAAAGAGATTCATTGCCTCATAAACCGGTGGTAGTCGTGACCGATGCCTTCTCCTTAACACGTCGTTTGAAGTGTTCTAATCCAACAGGAGTCGGTAATTTTCCGCCTGAATCCGCTGTGCTTGTGCCTCTAAAGCGGCCCGCTCCTCAGCCATCCTGGTTTCTTCAGCCGCTAAGTCCTCCTTAGCTTGAGTTATCTAATCCTGCAGCTTAGCCACCTCCGCATTATGCTGATCTTGGGTGTCAGCGGTAACCTGTGTGGTCAGTAAGGTCGTCCAGGCATCCAATAAATCGGACAAAATTTGGGCCGGTCGGCGCGCGGGGCCTCCCGCCCCAGCTGATGATCCGGAAATTATTGCTGCCGCGGTTGAAGATTGCAACATGGACCGAGTTCCAGCCATGAAGATCACAACCCGGATCGCCGGTTCAAAGGGGTCCGGAATACTGTCGCCATCGGAATAGCCCCCAAACTGGCCATCTTGCAGTTGGTATAGTGACTCAGTCTCCCCGGTGGACGACTCGCCATCTGAGTAGACGACGGTCTCGCCATCGGACGCCGGTTCAAGTTCCGCACCATTGATGAATCCTACGAACGCACGCTTCACGGTGGGCTGAACCCGGGCAGGGCTTGCACGCTAAGCCGTCTCGACAAGGTCGGTGCAGATGTCCGGCTCAGGGCCCGGTTCGCCAATCTTGCCGATGAAGACATGAATTCCTCCAAAGGGGACCCGGTACCCGTACTCGATTGAGCCGGCCTCGGGGCCCCAGCCTGCGTCGTCGATGTAGAGCTTGCTGCGACGACTCTTGGTCATCCGGCCCATGGCGTATCCCTTGAGCCCTTCAAAATTGCCCTTCAAGAACTCGAAACCATCGCGCGATAGCCCCACGGTGGGCGCCAACTATCGTGGAATTGTCATGGCAGATGTCCTAGCGAAAGGACTTGGTCATGGAGCCATCGCAACGGGTTAGCTTAAAGGGGTTAAACCGGACAAGGGACACGAGAGTTTTATACTAGTTCGGCCCCTTACGATGAAGGTAAAATCCTACGTCTAGTTGTGATGGAATTGCGGGGGTTTCGATGACCAGGGAGCGAATACGCTTTGCCTGGGTCTCGAGTTGTTGTCACTCTTTGAACCGCCGCCGGGTCGTGCCTTTATATACACAGGTCGACGCCCGCCGGCTTACAGAGCCCCGATGCCGGTTTATACACATACCGGCTCGGTCTCTACTTTGTCATATCTTACAATACAAGTCATGCACTACATGGCGGTTTATAGCTACAGGCCCTAATCTACCTTTGGGCCTTGGGCCTTCGAGTCTCTGTAGTAAACTGCTTTATTCCTTGTCTTCATGGGCTTTTAAGTATAAACAATCCATTATGGGGATAACCCGGCTTCCTTGGCCGGTTTACACCTAGTAGTAATATCCCCAACACCATGTCAAGCCGTACCCACAACACAAAAGAATAAAATCGCTCTTCAGAACTCATTGATGCATGATACAGACAAGCAATACTTTGATGTAAGATAACCGTATGAGGATGGAATATGTAAGGAAAACAGGACGACATGACATATTCGCAGCTACGATGTGTAAACTAAGCAGAAGGATTTTCAAGAAAATAGAAGTGATGCAAGCTAGACACCATATGAAAGATGCAACCAATATTACTCTGCCAAGTTAAAAGTGTCTTGTCATAAGTGGCAATTCAAAAAATTAGAAGCAGTACAACGTAGAAATCAATGCAAGATGCAACCACTATCAAACTTCCATGTTAAAAGTGTCCAATCATGAGTGACTGATGCGGGATACACAACAACAGTACTTTGATGTAAGAACATGGTATGATAGATAGATGCAGTGTATTCTAGACACAGAACGCCATGTCATATGCACATGTATAACGTATGAACTCAGCAGGTGCAATTTAATCAAAATAGAAGAAATACAGGCTAGACAACATATGCAACATGAAACCAATTATCACACTGTCAACTTAGAACAAGCACCTGCGATGGAGTATGGGAGATGAACTCATCATGTAGACTTGGGACTTCAATTCATTAGCAGTAGCAGTGGAAAATCTAGAGAGTCTCTGTTTGCGTCGGTGCGGAGGACCACCAACATCCCCTAACTTACTCTTTTCCTTCCTATTTTCTGATATTGCCTTATGAAGTCAAAACCACAAGAAGATGAATAAAATTAGCTCTGCATAACTGGTTGATGCATGATACAGACAAACACTACTTTGATGTAAGGCAAGCGCAGGATAGGAGGATGGAATATATACAAAAAAAGACAGCATTTCATATTCACACGTACGATAGGAGGATGGAATATGTATGAAAAAATAGTAAGCGGAAGGCATTTCAACAAATTAGAAGAAATGAAAGCTAGGCACCATATGAACATGCAACCAATATCACTCTATCAGTTAAAAAGTGTCTCGTCGTAAGTGCCATTTCAAGAAATTAGAAGCAGTACAAGCTAGAAGACAATGCAAGATGCAACCTACATCACAGTCCCAAGTTAAATGTGTCTTATGGGTAAGTGATCGTTGCAGGTATAAGTTGTAAGCTATGCAAATGCAATTCAACATAATCAGAAGCAATACAAACTAGACATCATACGGAAAACGCAACCACATATAACAGTTCCAAGTTAGAGCAAGCACCTGTGATGGTGGAGTAGGGGAGATGTGCTCATCATGTACACGTATGTTCTAGAAAACAGGAACACGTGTCATATTCACAGGCATTATGTGTAAAGTAAGCAGATGCAATTCAACAAAGTTAGAAGCAATACAAGCTAGATATCATACGCAACATGCAACCACATATAATAGTGCCAAGTTAGAGCAAGCACCTGTGATGGTGGAGTAGGGGAGATGTGCTCATCATCTACACAGCTACGTTGACTGTCTAGCCTTGCGTTGTCTTGCGAATCTTGTTGGGAGGATGGCGGAGTAGAATCTGTAGAGAACCTCCATTTCAGTTGCTCGGAAGGACCACCATCATCCAATGCCTTGCCAATTTCCTTCACCTTTATTAATTTTGCATTGTGAGGTCGAACCGACAAGAAAAAGGAATATAATTCACTCTTCAGAACTCATTCAGGCATGATACTGACGAACACTACTCCGATGAAAGGCAAAGGCATGATACGAGGATGGAATATGTACGAAAAAATGGACGGCTTGACATTTTCACACCTATGATGTGGTAACTAAGCAGAAGGCACTTCAACAAATTAGAAGCACTGCAAACTAGACACCATATGAAAGGTGCAATCAATATCACTCTGCCAAGTTAAAACTGTCTCGTCATAGGTGGCGTTCATCAAACTAGAAGCAATACATGCTAGAAATCATATTCAAGACGCAAACCAATATCACACTACCAACTTAAAGGTGTTCCATCATAAGTGACTGATGCAGGATACACAAGAAGAGTAGTTTCATATAAGAACATGGTGTGATAGACAGATATAGTATGTACCAAAAACAGGAAAGCGTGTCATATTCACATGTATCATGTGTAAGCAAAGTAGATGCAGTTTACACTAATTAGGAGCAATACAAGCTAGACACCATATGCAACATGCAACCAGATATCACACTTCCAAGTTAGAGCAAGCACCTTGGATGGTGGAGTAGGGGAGTGGAGACTTGGACCTTGTAATGCACTATCAGTACAAGGAGAATCGGTACAAATGCTCCATTTACGTTGCTGCAGAGGACCACCATCATCGCCTTCCTTACTCTTTTCCTTCCTTTTTCTTGATTTTGCCTTGTCAAGTCAAACCCACAAGAAAAAGGAATAAAATTTGCTCTTCAGAACTCATTGATGCATGATACCGACGAACACTACTTTCATGTAAGGCAGCCACATGATAGGAGGATGGAATATGTATGAAAAACAGGACGGCGTGACATATTGACATGTATGATGTACAAAGTGTAAACTAAGCACAAGGTGCTTGAACTCGTTAGAAGCAATGCAAGCTCGAAACCATATGAAAGATGAAACCAATATCACTCTGCCAAATTAAAAGGGTGCCCTAACAAATGTATTTAACCAAATTAGAAGCAATACATGGCAACAGGCTAGAAATAATATGCAATATGCAACGAATAAAGGTGACTCGTCGTAAGTGATTGATGCAGGATGCAGAAGAGAGGTAGTTTCATGTAAGAACAAGGTTAACACATAGATGTAGTGTGTACCAAAAATAGGAAGGCATGTCATATTCACAGGTATAATGTGTAAACTAAGTGGATGCAATTTACCCTAATTAGAAGCATTACAAGCTAGACACCGTATGCAACATGCAACCACATATCACACTGCGAAGTTAGAGCAAGCACCTGTGATGGTGGTGTGGGGGAATTGCGGTCATCAACTAGAGGGCTACGTTGACATCTTCATTTAGCCTTGCTGTTTCTTGAGAATCATGTGGGGAGGATGATACTGCACTCTTTAAACGAGTATGACGTCTCACAGTAACCCACCCGGGTGACTGTCTCATCTTAAGTGATTGACGAGGGATACAAAAGAGCATTAGTTTGATGTACGAACATGGTTAATAGACATATGTAGTACTCCCTCCGTTCGAAATTACTTGTCACAAAAATGGATGTATCTACAACTAAAATACATCTAGATACATTCATTTCTTGGACGAGTAATTCCGAACGGAGGGAGTATGTATCAAAAACAGGAAGGCATGTCATTATCAAAGGTATAATGTGTAAAGTAAGCAGATGCAATTTAACCAAATTGGAAGCAATACAAGCTAGACACCATATGCAACATGCAACCACATTTGACAGCGCAAAGTTAAAGCAAGCACCTGGGATGGTTGTGTGTGGCAATTGAGATCATCAACTGCAGAGCTACGTTTACTGTCTCCAACTGCTGACACTGCATCCTTTAGAGCGCTGAAACACTTAGTGCTTATCTTCGAATTACATTGGAGCAACTTCTGTCTTTTCTTTTCAGCATTCATCAACACTGCGTCAGAGTCTGAAATACCCATGCATAAAAAAACAGTAGTGTGAGTATGGGTGAAGTGTGTGCACAATTAGTAGAGTGTAAAGGTAGCAGATAGCAGGTCGGTGAGAAATAAATGATGGGAGACATATGATAGCTCTGCAACATGCATGGCACACTAAATTACTACAGGATTCTATGAAAATAACATTCGACTGAAAACAAATAGGTCAGTCCATTTTTTCTGCACCGTCTGATGTACAAAGAACGGGCAGATCGCCTTCATCTACCTCCAGCCAGTCAGTGTTGACGATCTTCCTCGAAACGGCAGCGACCACCGGCCTAGTCCCCTGCCTGCGCCCTCCCCTCGACCTCACCGCACCGCCGTGCTTGGCACCGTCCCCCAGCAATCCATTCAAGCCCCGCCGACCTCCAGATCAGGCGCAAGCAACTCCTGCGCCCCACACCCCTATGATAGACACCGATGCGCCGCTTCCCTGGCGAACAGGCGGACTAGGTGCTCCGCATGCCTAAGCGGGTGCTGCTTCTTTTAATTGCGGTTCGACCGACCCTAAATTGAAATCCAGGCGGGCTACTGACCTCTAGCAAAGGTGAAATAGTAAAGGGAGAAAACCTTGTGCATTTAGTATCACGAAGAAGATGCAGTAAGAAGCGCTCAACTAGTTTCTTTCATGGGATGAATGCGGTGTGAGCAGAGATGTAAGGTTTGCACGAGTAAGGGAAGAGGAGTACCTCTTTCTACTGGCAGTGTTGTGTCCTCCTTCTGTTTTTCCAACGATCTTCTTGTGGTTCGTCGGAAACGAGAAGTTGTGGAGGACGGTGCAGCCTTGGACGAACCCATGGCCAAGTTGTTGAGTGTGGTGCGGTGGCCGTCTGTCGGCGGCGGGGAAGCAGATCCGAGGCGGCGGACGACGGCGTAGCGGGAACAGCTCCGGTGCGGTGGACGGTTGCGATAGTGGAGCGGCAGCAGTGAGGCGCAGGACGGTGTGGTCGGAGTGGTTCTGGTATGGCGCACATCGGCGTCGGCATCGTGGAGGCAGCTCTACCTCGGCTTCAGCTACTAAGTCGTTGAGGGCGTTGCGGTTACGGTTGCGTTGGACGACGACGTCGGGGTACCGGCTCCGGCGTGATGGAGGAGGGCGGTGGTGGATTGGGCGCTATGGGGTGGAGGACGGAGGAGGCTGGGGTTTCGGGGCTGGTGGAGAGGGCGTTTTGGCGCCCACGGAGTATGAATGGGGAAACGGAGGGAGGCGGGGAACTAAGGGGGGACAATGTTTCGGTTTGGGACGCGCTTGTTTGAAATTTGGGGAAAGTTACAAACTTTGCCCCCATCTAAAATTTCGGACATATTGTGGGTTGGGGTAGGACAGTAATCTCAGGTGTCCCAAATGTGGGCGGGATAGATTTCGGCCGAGCGCATGGGTGTTTAGGCGCCCACGACGTATGAATGCTTCTCGGAGGCGGTTGAGACTGGCGTCTTGGTGAAGTTACAAACCTACCCCGGTTTAGACCTTTGGACATCGGGCCGATAGGCTACACGGGCCAGAGTCAGGACAGTAATTTCCTACCACCAAACATTAGTCTCGCACGGTTTCGGGTGACCAGAGGCCTATTTGGTGCTTCGTTCAATATATGGGAGCAGAAGCATTAACGTTTCCGGTTCTCTTGAATTGAACATTCAGGATTTGTCAAACTTCACAAATCTTTACTCTTGAAAATCCTAAAGCTACAATTATTTTGGAATGGAGGTGGTACATTTGAATATACATTGTACACGAGTATATATTAAAAAATATGCAACTTACCTCAGTTCATGCATGGTTCCAGATATAATCTCCTTGGTTGCAAAAAAATAGACATGCGTACGAATATATATATATAGTATGTTCAAACGCACAACAAAGATTAATGCCCCCTTTTACATCTGATTTAAAAATGCCATTATCTCGGGTTCAAATATATGAATGCACTTCCTCCGAATTCGAATCTTCGAAACCCCCTTTATGTTGAATTCGACATGTATTCTATTTCGTAGCTAGCAATTTGGAATGTATCCATGCAAGTGACAAATGTATAAAGTGCTTCACACTAACAACATGGAGTGCACTAATTAATGTTTATATATGAATTGCAAAAGCATCCATTGCCTATATTTCAAACCGCTCTCACTCTATGGATCGATAATATGAAATAAACACATGCACATGCTAGAATTCAATAGAGTATGGGTGTCTGATAGACCGATTTTCGTCCATACACAATTTGCAAAATTCATGATCTCATCCAAAAATAATAATGCCATTTATATTTTAATTTAATGCGTAGAACCACCTTTTACACGTAGATGCACTATGCCTCGGCCCGTTCTCACAAACGCGCTATATATCTCTCTATCTACTGCATAAGTGCACACACTTTATATGCATCGGCATTTCTCTTTCACACATGCTCACAATCTCTCTCGGGGTGTCGGGGAGTCTCACGCACATGCTCTCTCTGTATCTCTCTCTCTCTCTCTTTCTGACTACTATGTACCACTCTTTTCACTAATCTCAGTTGGAAAACACTATTTCTCTCACATGCATATATACACACGCACGGTCTCTACTAGCCCTCTATACGCACATATATGTGCCTACGTGTCTCCCGCATGCACATTATCTTTAGGCCTCTCTCACACACATTGCCCCCCCAGACACACCTCTCTCTTAGTAGTTGGCAGATATGATTCCATCATATCATTCGGTAAGATATCCGTGACTGTTATGCTGGATGGTAATACGAGGCAAAGTTTTACCCTAGTTCGGACCCTTGCAGTTGAGGAAAAAGCCTACTCCTGGTACTGTATATTAGTGATAGGGGTGTGTACAAAGTACACGTGAATACCAGGCATTGTGCGTGTGTGTATACTATCGACGAACTAGCCCCCAAGCTTCTATAACATACTGGGGGCCTAGGGTTACAAATCATATATACTCGGCTTATCACCAGTGGGGATAGAGTCCTTCGCGACTCTGGTAGCTAGCTTTGTGTTTTACGCCGAGTCCTCCACATGGGTCTTCGTATAACGCGTCTCGATCCAACCTATGTGGCGCAGGATGGAACCGACCCATGAGTCCTCATGCTGACCCACCACAACTAGAAATGATGTGCCCACCACACCACACACGCAATTGGCCACTAAGAAAATAAGCATATACAATAGTACAATGTTATACATGAAAGTTAATTGCATGGTGCTTCCAAAAATATTTGTTCTGCATTGTGAATGTTTATATATTCTCCTAAAATATTAGTCACGGGAAAGAGAAACGAAGGGCATATCTCTCCTTGTCTCCACCGGACATCCCCTCTTTCTAGACCACTTTCACATACGCACACAAACTATCTCTCGGCCCTCTAAAAGTATGCATGTCCACGACACATTCACGCATGACGGTCACTGTATTTCAAGCTAAAGCACTATACGGTCACTGGAGTTCAGAATATGCTCATTACAGTCACCGTATACATTCTTGTGGTGATCATACGGTATCTAGCTCACGATACGTCTTCGTATATTCTTGATGACACTGACGGACTTTGCATTTGATGCGTGCTCCGTATTTTTTTGACGACACTTACGGTCATTGTATTTGAAGCGAAAGCACGATATGGTCACTGGACTTCAGAATAAGCTCATCACGGTCACCACATACATTTTGTCGTGCTAACCAACATGTGGTTGGATGGTTAGGAGGACAGTGGTTTCTCGAGCCCACCAGGGTTAAAGTCCCGGTGCTCGCATTTATCCTGGGTTAATTTCAGTATTTTCCGGCGATGTGCGTTCGGTGGGAGGAGACGTTCCACTCGACTACGAGGCACCTATGGTGACTTCGTAAAATCTCAAGATCATATGCTAGCCCACTCTCTCGAAGGTGCTCATAGGGGTAGGGTCTGCGTGTGTGCGCTTATAGCGGTGAGTGCTTGCGCGTATATATGAGCCCTTGCATTTGTACCGTGTTAGAAACATACATGTCATGATTATACGGTCACTGGCTCACCCGTACAACTCCGTATTTTGTTGATGACACGATCAATTGACCAGTCAAACGTTCCACGTGGCGCAACTAGTGTTGCACCATCGGGGCGCGTAACCGTGGGGCCCACCTGTCAGCCCGTATATGAAAGAAAGAAATGGTAGTTTGAGTCTGTACTGTGTTAATAAAATACATTTTAGGGTGATCATACGGTCACTGGCTCACCATACAGCTCTGTAATTTGTTGATGACACGATCAATTGACCAGTCAAACGGTCCACATTCAGCAGCGGACATTACCATAGGGCCCACCCGTCAGCGCGTATATGAAGGACAGAAATGGTAATAAATTAGTGGTTGGTGGGTACTCGAAGTCATGAGACCTCTGGTTGGCAGTCGCCGACGGTGGGGGCGCGTTGATTGGGTGGTGGGGTGGGGATCGCCGGAGAAAAAGCTCGGCGCGGGGGGGCCTAGAGGGATGGCCGGTGCGGCGGCGGACCGACGGTGAGGAGTGGTTTCGGAGCGGGCGGGGCGGCATGGCGGTGCGGGCCAGCCGTGGGCAGTGGGGCCGGCGGTTCGGCCGGTGGTGGCTGGCGGCTCAGGGGAGTGGAGTTTGATGATAAACTGCAGGCCCTTGATTTCGTATCCAACGACTGGAAAATCTAATGACCAGAGATGAAAAAGTCAGTCGACTGACGTGTAGCCTCACCCCACACGTACACATGCACGCACGCAAGACACGCACGCATGCAGGCGTGCAACACTGACACGTACACATAACGAACACACGCACGCATGCAGGCGTGCAACACTGATGCGTACACATGCACTCACGAACACACGCACGTACGCACACATGCATGCAACACTGAAATGTACCCTTGCACGCACGCAACACTCGCACGCCTGCATGCACACAGCACACGACGCAAGACACACGCTCAACCTATACGTGCATGCACCCTTTGTTAAGGACATGGATTGTTACGGGTATTAATCAATCTTATCTGTGATAACCAGAACATTGATGTTTGTACCGGTCTTTATGAATCACGACGTATCGAACGGGCTATCAACATAGTAGGCTTATCTACATGAAAAGGATGACGTCACACTCAATGAACAATCATCGGTTTATGAAATGCCCGCTTCTGACCGCCCTGGCCCACCAAAGGTTCCTCTGCTGTGCGCTGCCTGCGTTGGGTCACTGACATGCAGGCCATGTACCCAAAGAGCCCACACGTCAGTGGAAGAACGGCGCGCTGTCCTACGTCAGAGTCGAGGGCGCCACTCACTGCCCGCCCGGCTGAACACACCTCCTTGCCGCATTCAAACGCCTCCATGAAACCCGCCCGTGTGGAAGCCGAGAAACCCACTCTGGACGCACATCCGTTCATGATCGGGCCGGCATTAAACGCAACACCGGCCGAGCTCCTCCCGTCCGCCGTCTATTTAATCTCCTATTTAAACGAGGCCAAACGCCGGCCAAGAATCGCACACCTCTGCCGCTCCCCTATCTCCTCCTTCACCATTTTGTCCACTCTTACAATGGCTTACGACGAGTAGTTATTCCGCATCCAAGCCGGCTGGGTGGCCCGCCGAGCCTGCCGGATACGAGCTATGCAGCTCGCTGATCCACCTCCCTCCCCTCGCCCGACGGAGCCAGTTGCCGCCCCAAGCCGGCGTGCGGTTCAGCAACTCGCCGCTCCAGGCTAGCTCGACGAGGAGCGGCGCACGGGCGTTGTTGCTGCCGTCCACGCTGCCGCCTCATACTGCGTCTCCCGTTTTTGTGGCCGAGACTCCCATGTCGGCGGCCGCGCCATGAAAGCAGCGACAGAAGCCGGGTGCGCGGAGAGCGACAAGTCGGTGGCGAGCGCCTCCGCGTCCGTCGCCATCATCGAAGAGAAGTAGAACACGGGAGGCCGCCGCCGCTTGGGTCCCATGAAGCCCACCACGGAGGCGACGCCGGCGTACACAGCAGGTGTCTTGCCGGATCCTTTTCTTGCGAGGACCTTCGTCGACCCCGCATATACCTCCGGGGCTCCCGGCAGTCCGGTGATCGTGCTAACGGACATGAGGAACACAAATCGATCGGCGGGCGACCATTTAGGCCATGTATTATATACATGTGCTGTCTAGAACTAGCACCGCGTAGTTCATTTGAATATAATGAAATCTGTCATGTTTGTATGAAAATCTAGTATCTTATATGATTTCCGTCGTTGTTTATATGAAATATCGCCGTGTTTGCGTGAATTTCGTCCGGTTGGTTGACTTGCTGTCATAATGTGTGCGGCTACGGTTGGATGGCGTAATTTGCGGGTCGCCGATCGGTCTGCGGGCGGCTCGGGCGGCGTGGTGGGACAAAAAGAACACAGCTCGTGCGAGCTCGTCTCCAACGTGCGCACTGGAGGATGCATGAGAACCTGAGCCATTCCTCATTCATCGGTGGCAAAGGCACCGGTGGACAAAAGGGTCACCAATATTTTGGCTACCCCGGGCAAGATCCAAATAGCCCCTCCCAACAGATTCAAATCCCTCGTTCGTCGTCGAATTTTGCCATGTGTTGTTTTCATGGACTAGCAAGATGCCCGTGCATTGCACGGAACATCAAGATGCATTTTTTTACAAAACACCTGTTGTGATTGACCCATGCAGGAGTAATCCCATTTTGTAAAAACTAATGATTGCTCGAGAATTTTATCGGATAAATGGTATCTCGAGAATTTTATCGGACTCCATTTTTGTATACAAGGCCACAAACCCATATTACAGGTACCAAGGCAAAAATTAATGTCTTCTAACTCAATGTTGCAAGCCACCTTGTTTCCTTGTTTGCTGTGTAAATTAATGTGTATTCTTCTCTTTCATGCACATCAAGCCAATGCTCACACTCCCGCATGCATGGAAGGGATAATTAATGTCCTCCTTTGCTAGTAGTACTACGAGGCAAACACCATTAATATTGCATAAAGTAGTGTTAGTGGCCTTGTATATCTGCAAATTGTAATTTTGATAGTGGCCTTGTATATAAAAATGGAGGGAGAAAGATGAGAGATAAGGTGAGGAGGAGTGGGGCGTGGTGGTGACTGGTGGTCGGACTGGGCGGAGGCATGGGGATGGACGGCGCATTATATCTAGGTTTGTATCTCTATAGTCCATCTCACACACACCCACGTAGGTGGGGGACGTGCACGAAGAGAAGAGGTGCACGCACGGCGCACGTACTCCTGTCTATTTCCCAACCACACCCGTGCGGGTACACGGTGGAGCTCATTTCTGTACGAAAAGGCAGCCCACGTGGTAACTTGACACGTGTACTGGTTGTCCACTAGATGGAGGGAGGATCGTCTACCACGGGTGAACAAAGAAATTGTGACTTGATGCGTTATGTTAAAAAAGAGGCAAACCATGTGGGGCCTACCTTAGAGGCAAAGCTCTATACACTGGAGTACTTTTGATGTGTCCCGTCAATTCGCGGAACGAGGAGAAGCTTGCTTAGTACGCCGTCTCCCCCGCCCATGGGCGCGGTGGCTCGCAGGATGAGGTGAAGCTTGCTTACTACGCCTTACGCCCGCTCCCTCGCCCACGCGCGCGGTGGCTCGCAGGACGAGGAGAAAATTATACTAGTACTCCCTCCGTTTACTCCTCGTCCCTACTACCTTGGTTAGAGAGATTATCATATTGTTTGGAATATATATGTCCTTTAGTACTCCCTCCATTTACTTATACAAGGCCACTATAAAAAAATACATTTTGCATCTATACAAGACCACAAATAGTAATCGAGACAAAAGTTACTACTCCCTCCTTTCCAGTTTATGGCTCAATTTCAAAATCTCTCCAACCAAGGTAGACGGTGAGTGGTCGAATTAATTTCGTACTCCTAGTTTGCACAAGTAATTAGTACGCTCGTTTTTCTCAAGAAGTTATGTTTACCGAGGCATTAATTAGAACGAATGCATGAATGACCACTAAATTTCCATGAACTTCTACATGCATTGGTGAGTTTTCTCTTGACACTGCTTGCATCAGGTGATCTAACGCACCTCGAAATCCAACATGTGATGGTACTACTACTAGTAGTAGAATTGAGACTTATAAAACGGAAAAACGAATGTTTTGTAGATGAGCCCTATAAACCCTAGTGGCTACGCACTCCGTAAAATCAGATTTTCCCAAAACTAAGTCGCTCAACCTTTATTTGCTTGTTTCCCTTCCTGCCTCCTTGCCTCGAACAGACTATGCCAAACTCCCCTGCCTGCCGCGTGGGAAAAGACCCGCCCTCGCCTTTTTTTAGTCCGGGTTTGTATCGATGGATCACGCGAAGCAACAAAAATCCAAGCCGTGTCTTGTACTCCTCTGTCGACGCTCACTTTCATGAATTATGTACTTCCTGTTGTCGACATGTGGGACATATAGCAACCGGGTCGACGTGTCAAGCACCAAATAACAGTGCAGAACAGCAGGGGGGACGCACCCCAGTCGTACCGCCCCAGTAGTAGTAGTAATGAGCAATGAGACGTCAAATCACAATGCCGCACCTTCCCAGACGAACGAAGCAACCATTATTTCACACTTTGGTTCGCCATCATCTCAAACCACGTAGTATTGCTTCTGCCTCAAGAGGGACACGCGCATCGCCTTGGTACATCATGACACGTGGGACCGCATGACATGCCATGCTCCCCCGCCAATCGCTCGGTAAAATCACCTCATTTTTACTACTATACTTCCTCCGTATCGGTTTACATGGCATGCACGTCGTTCTAGGTTGAGAATTTAACTGGCTATATATGTGATGAACATTATATGTTTAGAAACTACATCCACTTAATAATCCAATGATATACTTTTTGTGACATAGTAACTCAGATTTAGTTAGTCAAATGGATGACCTACAACTACGTGCACGCCCTATAAACCGAGACGTCTAAAAAAACGAGACGGAGAGGGTAGTTCAGTACGTATCTTTTTAGATCAATATAGTCGGGATTCACCAAGGAGCAAAACCAAGTGGTAGGCTGCACCTGTCGTGTTGGCGTAGCGACTCAAGCAGGGTCAGTCCGCACACGAAATGGCGACACACTTAACAGGACCCCTTTGGTCGACATGTGGCTCATCCACCGTCTTGTTCCACATGCGATGCACCAAATTACAGTTCGGAGCAGCGATTGGAATTGGAGGCACCCCGGTCGTAACGCCGCAGTAGTAGAAAAAGAGCGATGAGGGGTCAAATCACAAAGCCCCACCTTTCCCGCATTAAGCTGGACGGACGAAGCAACCATCATTTCACTCTAGGGCGCAAGAGCATAAAGAAAAGAGAAAACCAATGATGCGTGCGGCAGCTACCTAGGGCACCCTAGGGTAGGGGTCTCCACTGCATATCATTTTTTTTGAAAGCGCCTCCACTACAAAAATCGGCTTCTCCCTCGTCCTCTTGAAGAAAACCGATGATGCGTGTGGCGGTAGGGTTTGTAGGAGTACTACTAGGGCGTGCGGGGCCACGTCGTAGTAAATGGGAGAGGGATTGAGTTCGAGTCGACGCCTTAAATATGTGTGGGCCGCTTGGTTTTAGGGGAACGAGGCAACATTTTGGGTTCGGGGACCAGTGGAGATATAGTACGTACAAAAAATTGTGGATGTAGGTTCGACCGAAAGGCAATGATGCATGGGCCCTGCATTTTGATATACCCGGGGCCACGTGAAATTTGCTACTCTACTCAAAACTAGTAAGGTACACATGCATTGAACGCATGAGATTTCGAAACCAAATTATGAATAAATACACACTATAGCATGTAAAGCTTTGAGTCATATATGCATGATGTAGATGTTCGTTTAGTTCTTATAGTTCATCTCATTCAAAATCAATTAGTTTTATAAAAATGTTAAGATTCATGGGGTTGTGCATTGTAAAGCATAAAGTAAAAAACAAATAATGGCATTTCATTTAGAAAAAAATCAATTATGATACAGAAGATTCTAGAACAAAGGAGAAGTGCATGTGTTTTGAGTATGCTTAAGTTCAACCATAGAGTCTTCTAAATTGTACATGTGGCAGATCTGGTGGAATGTTGATGATATCCAACGGCCAGTAGTGCTCGGATTTGCCATCTCTGCACTGTCGGATTAGCTTCATCCAGCGACCATCTTTCAAGTTATTCGCACACTATATAGTTCTTGTGCCATAGTTGCATGTCTTGGAAAAAAGCTACTAGTGGGTTGTACTAGCTATTTAGGAATATGAGATTTATACATGGAAGTTGTAGGGAAAGAGATGACATGGAGTATCTCAATTCCTATGAGTAGGGATTAGAAAAGAGATGTCATTTGGTTGACGTAGGAACTTTTCTATTGAATCTAGAGATGACATGTATCTCAATTCCTATGAGGAGAGATTAGAAAAGAGATGTAATTTGGTTCATATCATAGGAACTTTTCTATTGAATATACGCTAATTTTTATTTTCCTTTGAAATTATGGGAGTATAGGAATCCATTCATATGAACCAAGTGGCTCTAAAGCTATAGAAATGATATCATGTTTATTTCCTTTGAAATGTGGAGTACACAAATCTATTCCTATGAACCAATTGGCTCTAAAGGAAAAAATCCTATAAAAATCATATCATATAGAGTTGCTATGATATTCTTCCACACCAAAGGATGGTTGAAATTGTTGCAGGTGATACGATGGTCTTTCTTTGTAGACTCCTCCCCCATCTTTATAGTTACCTCTCGAAGATGAATGAAATGATATATACAGGGTATTCTACATGTGCAATTTGGTACACGAAAACTCGGTAAAAGTTTGCGAGGTTCGAATTTTCAATAAAGCTATATGCACTACATTTTGGAACGGAGGGAGCATATGGCAGTTGCTAACACTCATGTGGAAGATTTGTGTGTAGGAGGAGTGGCTGTTCTGTTAAATGACATGGCAAAACTGACACTGTCGGATGCCGATCTAACGGTTCTTACGGCGTTCGTCAGGAAAAGGCTTGTGGTGAACGTTTGTCGGATAATGATTTACGGACACATTCATTGCATTGATACGTGCCCCCTCTCTCTCACGCACACGCACCCTCCCAAGTCCTCTCGCACCCACCGTCTATCTGCAGGTAGATGTCACACACATATGTGCTCTTCACACCCTACCCTCAGAACTTCTAAAAAACAAAAGACGTCACGCACATTTTATTTTAGCTCACATGTCACACACTTATACTATTACTCTTGTGGCGAACGTTCTTTGGGCATAGTATATTGTACTCTCACGAAGAGAAGCGGTGCACGCACGCACTAGTTCTCTCACACCCACTCGCGGGTACACGTAGGAGCGCATTTTTTGAAGCTGCTACAACAAAATCACTCCACTACATATATAAGCAGGAGCCTTAGCGCTTGCTTTACTAGGGTTCCTCTCGTTCACTCTCTCATGCTCTCCAGATCTAAGCAAGACATAGGTGGCCACACTCTCTCTCAGCTCACGACTGGTCACAAATCCGGCCGGACAACCTCGACCGGGGCAGGGGTGTAGGTGCATCGTTCACGCTGCCGTCGGCGGCGAGGGAGGAGACCAACGGCTGCCCGCGCGTCCCGATCGACGGCCGTGCTGTTCTCTCCGAGAGAGCGCCGGCTCCGGACGGCCTCCGACCCCTTCTTCCTCCCTGCGGTATTGTGGCCAAGATGCGGCCTCCCGACGCCGTCTTTGCCACATGCCGATGACCCTCAGGTATATATTCCTTCGAAACCTGCCTTGCTCTACTGCCCCAGCTCCCCACTTGGCTTCATGTGGATCTTTTTCTACTTCCGTCCGTTGTTCCAAAGCCACCTAGACTTTTACTATTATTAGAGGTAAAGCTAGTTCATACAGTCGACTCTAAGAGTTGGTTCAAACAGGGAAGAAAGTGGGAAAGCTGTAGCATGAATCTAGGACTTGGTTATAAGAGGAAACAGGGGAAAGTAGTAGATACTGGCTACCCAACTGGTCTCTTGGTTGAAAAGACGAAGAAAGCATGGTGGATGGCGAAGGGTGGGGGGAAGTGGACCTATCTCTTGGTTGAAAAAGGAAAGAAAGTGACAGGTGTTGGGGGACAACGCAAATGAGAATGAGTAGGTCTAGATTTCCTGTGCTCAAATAGGAAAATGTGGCCGAGGAGATAAAAATGGGACAAATGCAGACATGTTGCCTGAGTGTTTGCCGCTCTCAGCAACCACATCTGCCTCACCACTTTATGCCTCTGCTGTCCCTACGCCCATATCGCTACCGTTAATGTAAAATCACATGAAGCATTAAGCAATGCCACCTAATGTCACTATAAGTAATGGTCTAGTGCCGTCGATAAATTGAAGCAATGCCACCACCATTTTATGAAGTGCTTCCGTCTTGCTTTATTTCCCATGAATTGTGTTTTTGTAGTTACACTTAAATCTCACACCGCTAACATTGCTTCATCCCAGTGGAACTGCACAAATTTGATTGCACATTTACTGACCATGTGCTACTCTCATGACAGTAATACTAATGCTATTGTTCTGCATGTTAATCTAGTGGCAGTGTTGATGTGATGTGATGCTACTTACTTAAGGACACTTTCATACTGTCAATCTAGTGCCAATTATAACACAATAGATGTTGCTGTTAATCATACGCCACTGCAAATATCTGTCACTGTTTAAATAACCGTATTTCGTATTTGCGCAAACAGGGATGTCTGTCTCCATATCGTTTCAGGATGTCTGTCTCCGTATCGTTTCTATCCGCGCAATCAAAAGCACACACCTCAGTTTTAGTAGAACTGCGCAAAATAAGATGGCTATCCCTCGTTGTCGTCGTCTAACCACCCGTCTTCCAGGTATTCCTACATTGGTAGTTACTAGGTAGAATAACCAACGCAATCTAAAAGAAGCTGATTCATACGTTTTACTTCCAGATTGCAGTGCAGGGACGAGCGAAAACATCTGCATCCTAGTCTGGAATGCACTTTCTTCTAGTTCATCCATGGACCCAGGACAAGCTGGCACGGCTGCACGGAGGTTTTTGGGACAGGTGCGCGGACAAGAGGCATTATGGTCTGCTTATTTTTGCAAATACCGGCGCTTAAATTTAGTGGAATGCACAAGACTTTCAGCTGGTCAGTACACTGCATGGTTCAGTTCAGCATTCCAGCTGAGAACACAATTATAATTGGTTATTCTGGAATGAGAGAACCTAACCCTGGATGGTGGCAACAAGAAAAAATCAGAGTGAACTCCAGGAAATTTAAGCCTTTCGGGAGGCCCTTTGCTCAGAGAAGCCTTGCTTGTTTTTTTCCTGATTTGTAAACCTTCTCACAACTTTGTCTTTTGCTATTAACTAGTATATGTTTGTTATGTTCTATGAATCATTGAGATGTATAAAATTGCTTAACTTATGCTTTTCAAGTTTTTTATGAAGCCGAGTTTAATGTGAGTGTTCCACATGAACACTGGACTAGCGTGTGAACGTTTGGAATTTACATTGTGGCCTCAGTTAACTGCATGAACCACTGTAACAAGATACATAGTTGCTTATATGTCAGATAGCAGATTGTTGATTGTTAGCTGGTCGATAGCCTAGTGTTGAAGCGAGCTGAGCCAATGTGCCGTGTTTTGCACAACTGCTTACAAGTGGGGTAGCACCAACAGTATTTACAAGTACTTATGTATACGTCGGCGCACAGTTCTCGAACGAGTACTCTATTTCATCAAAACACACACTGCTCGTATGATAAAACTAGTGAGGACGCATCTGTTTCGGCAACAATTACGATGATTCACGGGCACACAAAAGTAGCAGCAGTTCCCATAGACGGATTCAAACAGAGTACTAGCCCTAGAGGGCTCGATAACAGGCAAGGTTTGGATAATTAGACAGAATCCAAACTACTATTAAACACTAGCTTGGGCAAGTATTTCATGCCTCGATCTAATTTGGGCTGGACACAAGACGGACCTTGCCATGAACATCATCGAGGACGTCCGGCAGCAGCTCAATCATGTGAACCTTCATGAAGAAAACCTTGTGGCCTTGCCACTCATAAACTTGTTTGTGGAGGCATGCCACGTCATCTTCCTGCGTAAGCTTGACAAGAACAGTATGCCTCACAAACGAAGGAGTAGCTTTGAACTTCTTGTGCTTCAGTACACCCTGGACAACACGCCTGACAACAGTGAGGCTGGAATACAACTCTTCATTGGTATAAGCGCAAATGGCTTCCAGGATCCAACAGCCTAAAAACTCTGTTTTCCCAGTGCGTATATTCAGGTCATCCGCCTCGTAGCGAGTGACATGTACAACCACACAATCCTTGTCTGCATCAGGGCTCTAATTGAAAGAGAAACAAATTCTGAATTACTTACCAGCATAAGAAACACAAGTTATTTAAACCACTATGTATAGCATGGCATCGAAGCTAATAAAATTTTGCATTATTCATCACCACATACTTAGATGAAAAACCACAATCGAGATCGGCAAAGAAGAAAATCACCTTGGGCAGCTCAGCGGGGGGGGACACATCCTCGAAGGGGGAAAACTGATCCTGCAGTGCCACGGGGGCTGTAACCTCAAATGGGGCGTTGGCCATCTCAGTAGTGGCCGTGAGCGTATCTGGGGTCGGCTCGGTGGCTGCCTCCATCTTCTTGCAGCTCTCTGTCTCGTGGGGATCAGCCTCCCGCGTCTGCTCCAATATCGACAGATCTTTGCTGGTTCTCCTTGGTCCATCATGAAACTGACGGATACTAGGAGACCACTGAAAGGAAAACACAATCGCAATGACAATGAAACAAAAAAGAGAGTGAGGATCGGTTACTACTTTGCAAAAGTTCTTTTCTTTCTCTGAACGAAAATATACCAACATCACGGATCCACTTACCTTCCCTTCGTTGGGAGAGAAGAACAGTGGCAGATGCAAGTGTTGCCTTTCTTGAAGACGGTGAGGGAGAAGGGGATTCAGCGAAGAGTGAAATGATGGTTGCTTTGTCCGTCAAACTTAGACTGCGGGGAGGTGGGGTTTTGTGATACGATGGATCATTATTGCCGCGCTACGACCGAGGTGACTCTCCGCCTGCATACTGCCTTCTAATTTGGTGGATGACATTTGGGCCCGCGCGCTGCATGGCCCGCATGTCGGTGAACAAAAGTATAACGGCATTCAGTAGAGGGAGACGTTTTGATGACCTATGAGGAGCCAGAAGCGGTATTGTATCCACTGTACTAGTAGTAATTGTTTTTCTGGGTAGCTGTAGAGTGTCTCCACTATACTAGTAGTAATTGTTTCTCTGGACCCAAGACAAAACAGCCCATCCACACTAGTAAATAGTAAAATCAATTCAAAAGTCCATATATTTACTGAATGAGAGGCGCTACCCACACCCAGCACACCGCCCCCCAAAAAAACCTGGGTGTTCTTCTTCCTCCTCACTCCCACCCACCTCACGTCAGCTCGCTCCACTCGTACCCCCAAATTCCTCACCTCACTCCTACAGAAAACCCCAGCTCCCCTTCTTCCTCACTACTACAGAAAAACCCCAGCTCCCCTTCTTCTTCACTCGCACTACAACTAGGCTCGTCATTCGTTACTCTGCTCAAATCCGTGAGCGCGACGCGACGCCCTCGAGGAAAATGGAGTCGGCTGACCCCATCGCCAAGAAGATGAGGCTCCCGCCAGCGGCGACACCTGTTGTAGATCCCGCACCCGGCAGTGTGGGGAGAAGCGGCGACCCTGGCCCCATCGGATCCCAGGAACCTATAGAATCTCGGGTGGACCGCATCAGCGATCTCCCGGACACCGTCCTTAGGGAGATCATCTCGCTTCTCCCCACCAAGGATTGCTGCTGCACCCAAGTCCTCTCAATTCGGTGGCGCCCTCTATGGCGCGTCGTGCCCCTTAATCTCGACTGTCGTCAGCTATCTCTCTTCAATGATTTTGAAATCCCCAGAGCCATCATCTCCTCCCACCAGGGCTCCGTTCAAAGCCTCTGCATCCCGTCATGCTACCTGAGCAAGCATACCATGCCCTGCATGGTGGACGCCTGGCTGAAATCCCCTGAATTCACAGAACTACAGCTGCTTGAGTTCTACTATTCCCCTGGAAATCACCTACCAGATACCGAACGCCATCTACCTGTGCCCTCATCACCGATGTCCATCTCGCGGTTTTCCTCCTCTCTCCACACCGCCACCTTTGCGTTGTGCGACCTACCAGACAATCTGGTACTAAACCTTCGACTCCCATTTCTGAAGAAACTTTCACTTGTGCGGGTTCGTATATCGGAGGCCTCATTGCACAGCATCATCCACTCTAGTTGCCCTGCCCTGGAGTGCTTGGTGCTTGTTTTCACAGTTAGAATCGGTTGTCTTCAAATAAAGTCGCCTAACCTTGTAAGAATTGGAATTTATTTTGACGGAAGGCAGCTCATCATCCAAGATGCCCCTTCACTTCAAAGGTTGATGATTGATTCTAGTTATTCACCGTTGCAAATAACCGTCCTCTCTGCGCCTAAACTGGAGACCTTGGGTGTAATACATGATCTCTGTGCTCATTTCAATATGGTGTTTGGCTCCACAGTTCTTCAGGTACTTTACATTATCATCTACACTTGTAACCACAAGCTGCATTTAAAATTTCTGCGCATAAGTTATATGTCATCTTGGATACACATTTTGTACTAATATTATGTTCTATGCTCAATGAAGAGTTTCTCCATGGATGGCCTATCAATGGTGCTGGATTCTGTCAAGATCTTATATATCCAAATGAATAGTTTTGATCTGAACAAGATTATTGGCTTGCTGCAATGCTTTCCATGTCTGGAGAAGTTATATATAAAGGTGATAATTTCACGCACATTGGAAGCCCGCATATAGTGTACTAGAATTAACCGTTCAGCTGTTGCTCTTTCGACACTATTTTGACCTTAACTATTTTCAATCTTCATGTCTATTTAGGCAACAGGACGGGGTAAGAAAGTTATAACCAATCGGTGGATTCGTAAGCATCGGGATTTTCTCACTTCTCATGAGATTCGATTGAAGACAATAATGCTAGAACGATATGTAGCCAACCGTGCAAACACTAGATTTGTCACATTCTTCCTGCTGAATGCGAGGTTACTATTGTCCATCAGGCTTAAGTTTATCAGCAGCATGGTTTTGACGGATGGGTATGTGGAAGAGCGAAAAAAGGAGTTTCAGGTGGGCAAAAGAGCTTCTGAATGTGCCGGGCTTCTATTTACAACATATTGTGGTCATAATCCAGTAAATTTTACGACCCAGGATGTTCATTCTATGGACTTGACCGATCCATTTGACTGTGACTGCCAAAAACAGTGTTGGAGTTAGATGTTGTTGCCCTTTTCAACCAGTTTTTTTTGTAAACCTGATGAACAATTAACCCTCGTGCTTTTGTACAGTTTGTAAGCTGGAGTTAGATGTTCTTGCCCTTTTCAACTCAGCTGTGACTGTCATATTTTCTTTGAAGCAAGGCAAATGGCTTGCCAGTCGTTTAATTTAGAGTGAAATATTGTAACAACTAACAAATCCCAACCAGTTATTTATACTAGTTTTACCGACGGATCAGGGTAACAACGGGGCTGTGCGGGGGCTGTGGCCCGTCTAGCCAGGGTTTTATTTATGTTTACCACATCATGAGCCCGGTTGTGTTTTTTTCTTGCTGAAAATGGCTAGCCCAGTTCTATTTTTTAAGAAATACCAAAACGAGGCCTACTTGCTTTATCAGCCCTGCTGGGCTGCAAATCTTTCACGACGAGGAGAGTTTCATTCGGTTTGCCCAGAAATGGGATGTACATTTTTAAAACACATCAAACTGGGAATTAGTTTCAATTTTTTTCATTACAAGATTTTAAACTCCATTGATTTTTATGCGTGGACAATTATTTGGATTTTATATTTATATAAATTATTTTTCAAAATATTTTGAATGTGAATTGATATTTCGGGATTAAAAACAGTTGACTGCATCGAAATATGCAAAAAAAATCGTATAATTTTTAACCGTGGCCACAATATGGGGTGTAATGCTAACAAAAAGAAGATGGGCTCCAAAAAAATTCTTAAGAATTAGCAAATGGGCTGTACATTATTACAAATAATGCACAAGAGAGCAGTGACTGTTGGATGTCCATCCAACGGCTGTCGTGCTTCTTCAATCTCTGCTTTTCCTACTCCAGCCGCTCAAACAAGCGCCAGCGGGACTGCCTGCTCCCTCCTCCCACGGCCGGCTATGCTGCCGCGCAGGCCTCACCGCCCCACCGTACTCCCATCGCTGGCCTAGCCATCCCTCTACTCACCCACACCTGATGTTATTCTCCAGGGACGGCAGACGAGTCTTCCCTGGCTCCGCGTCGTTCCCTTTCTAGGCCTCCCCGTCGTCCACCGCCCTAGTGCTCTCGGCGCAGCCTGGTGAACATGGTCAATGAACGACATCCATCAGAAGTGGACTGTATGTGGAGAGGCTGACAGCTGGGTCCACGGCCGCACGCAAGGAAATGCCTCCTTATTACGTGCAAAATAATGATTCCTCCACCTGACAGCTAGGACCCACGGGAAGGGCTTCTGTACGCGAAAAAACGTTCCCCTCGCTGACAGGTCGGACCCACCAGCTATATCTTTGCACGCAAGGAAGTGCCTCCTTATGACGCACAAAAAAATGAATACCCCCTGCTAGCTGGGACCCACCATGGTGGGTGGCTGACTTGTGGGCCTACTAAGTTGACGGGGACAGAGGGCTTTGTCAACTTAGTAAATATGAACGATTCTAGCTCCAATGACCGTACGATGTCCATCCAACTGCCATAGTGCTTCTTCAACCTCTGGTCTTCTTGCTCTAGCCGCCCAAAGCAACAGCGGTTGTGCCGCCTACTCCTGCCTCCCGTGGCCGGCTGTGCTGCCGCGGAGGCCTCATCGCCCCCATACTACTCCCACCGCTGGCCAGGCCATCCGTCCACTCACCCACACCCCCTGTTATTCTGCGGCGACGGCAGCCTCACACCGCAGCCGAACCAGTGAACCCTCGTACTCCTCTCCGCGTGGGCATCCACTGCCGCGTCTTCCCCGGCTCCGTGTCGTCCCCTTCCTAGGCCTCGCCGTCGTCCACCGCCTTGGTGCTCTCGGCGCGGTGTGGTCAATGTGGTCAACGACCGACTTCCATCGGAAGAGTACTGGACATGGAGAGGCTGACAGCTGGGTCCACGGCCACAGCCCAGTTTTTTTGTGTTTTGCCAAGTAAGTCGCTTTGTCAGGCCTGTTGGGCTACAAATCTTTCAAGACGAGGAGAGCTTCATTCGGCTGGCCGATAAAATGGCCTATCAGTAATGAGAAATGGGTTGTCATTTTTAAAACACATCAAACCGGCAATTAGTTTCAAATTTCTTTTTTTAATTTCGAGATTTTAAATTGCATTGATTTTTATGCGTGGACAATTTGTTGGATTTTATATTGATATACATTTATTTTTAAAATCAGTTTGAATGTGACTCGAAATTTCAGGATTAAAAACAGTTCGGACCGCATCGAAATATGCAAAATCTTGTATAATTTCTTAACCGTGGCCACAATATGGGCTGTAATGCTAACAAAAAGAATATGGGCTCCAAAAAACCCTTAAGAATTAGCAAATGGGCTGTAAATTATTAGAAATAATGGCAGATGGGTTGTATGATGTTTTCCACAGATTTGAGGCTTTCCTAAAAAAAGGTTGACGCACAAGCAGTGACTGTTGGATGTCCATCCAACGGTCGTCGTGCTTCTTCAATCTCTGCTCTTCCTGCTCCAGCTGCTCAAACAAGCGCCGGCGGGACTGCCTGCTCCCTCCTCCCCGCGGCCGGCTGTGCTGCCGTGCAGGCCTCACCGCCCCACCGTACTCCCATCGCTGGCCTAGCCATCCCTCTACTCACCCACACCTGTTGTTATTCTCCGATGACGGCAGACGAATCAGTGAACCCTCGTACAGTCGTACTCCGCTCCGCGTGGGAAACAACTGTCGAGTCTTCCTTGGCTCCGTGTTGTTCCCTTCCTAGGCCTCGCCGTCGTCCACCGCCCTGGTGCTCTCGGCGCGGCCTGGTCAACATGGTCAACGACCGATATGCATCTGAAGTGGACTGTACGTGGAGAGGCTGACAGCTGGGTCCACGGCCGCACACAAGGAAATGCCTCCTTATTACGCGCAAAATAATGATTCCTCCACCTGACATCTGGGACCTACCAAAAGGGCCTCTGTATTTCGCGAAAAAAACGTTACCGCCGCTGAAAGCTTGGACCCACCAGCTATATCTTCGCACGCAAAGAAGTGCCTCCTTATTACGCACACACAAAATGAATACTCCCCCTGCTAGCTGGGACCCAGTAGAGTGGCAGGCTGACTTGTGGGCCTACTAAGTTGACGGGGACGGAGGGCTTTGTCAACTTAGTCAATATGCACGATTCTAGCTCTAGTGACCGTACGATGTCCATCCAACGGCCGTAGTGCTTCTTCAACCTCTGGTCTTCTTGCTCCAGCCGCCCAAAGGAGCGCCGGTCGTGCCTCGTGCTCCTGCCTCTCGTGGCCGACTGCGATGCGGCGGAGACCTCACCGCCCCCTACTACTCCCACCGCTGGCCAGGCCATCCCTCTACTCACCCACACCCCCTGTTATTCTGCGGCGACGGCAGCCTCACACCGCAGCGAACCAGTGAACCCTCATACTCCTCTACGCGTGGGCATCCACTGTCGCGTCTTCCCCGACTCCGCGTCATCCCCTTCCTAGGCCTCGCCGTCGTCCACCACCCTGGTGCTCTCGACGCGGCATGGTCAACATGGTCAAGGAACGGCTTCCATCGGACGTGGACTGTACGTGGAGAGGCTGACAGCTGGGTCCATGGCCGCAGCAAGGAAGTGCCTCCTTATTACGCGCAAAATAATTATTCCTCCACCTAACAGCGGGGACCCACCGGATGGGCCACCGTATTTCGCGAAAAACGTTTCCCCCTGACTGCTGGGACCCACCAGCTACATCTTCGCATGCAAGGAAGTGCCTGACAGTCGGGACCCACCTGGTCGAAGCGTACGTAGCGTTGTCATTCTCGTCGTGAACGTGTACGTACATACCGGTCGATGTAGAGGCGTGCACGTGTCGTTGTAGAGGCGCGCACGTAGCATGTACACGTACGTACAGCGGCCAGGGTGCAAGAAAGTAAATACGGCCACGTACGTACATACGGGCGGGGTCTCGAACGCCTACTCGCGCGTACGTACGGCCAGAGCACGTGTACATGGCTGGGTCGGAACGGAGAAACATCGTCGTTGTCGTGTTCATGGGGAGCCAACAGAATGCGTTGTGTTCATCGGGAGGAAACGGAACGCGTGGGAGCCAACTGGCTTGGATGGAACAGCCGATGGAAACGAGGCCTGGCGTACCGCAGAACGGAGGAAACGGCCTTGTGTTCGACCGGCCATGTTCGAAACAGGATCCTGTTCATCGGGAGGGGTCTGGCGTACCGCAAAACGGAGGAAACGGACCTCCTACAGTCGAAACGGGGGTCCTGTTGATCGGGAGGGGTGTGGCGTACCGCAAAACGAAGGAAACAGACTTGTGTTGGAGCGCTACGGTCGAAACGGGGGTCCTGTTCATCGGGAGGGGCATGGCATATCGCAAAATGGGACTCCACGTGATACTGTTCATCTCCACCGTCGACCCCCTCCAGCCTCCACGGGCTACTGTTCATCCACCGTCGACCTCCTCCAGCCTCCACCTGCGACTGTTCATCCACGGGCTCCTGTTCATCCAGCCTCCACCGCGCGCTACTACACCGGCTACTGTTCAACCAGCCCTCTCCACGGGCTCCTGTTCAACCACCCCTCCATAGGCTACTGTTCATCCTGCCCTCCACGGGGTGGTCTCTCGGATGTGGGGTTCCGGCAAACCCTTAAGGTTCGAACTCTGGGGTGCGCGCGAAGTCTTTCCCTCCTACCGATCCACGCCCTAGCTCGCTAAGATCTCGCGGACGAACTCGACGAACTCGCAACACAGAAAGACTCGAGATTTATACTGGTTTGGGCCACCGTTGTGGTGTAATACCCTACTCCAGTGTGTGTGGTGGTGGATTGCCTCTTGGGCTGATGATGAACAGTACAAGGGGAAGAACAGCCTCCTGAGGTTGAGGTGTTCTTGTGCTTGCCGACCTTGTGTGAGTCAGGACTCGATGCCTCTACTGTGGTAGCCAGCTCTACTTATATAGGCCCTGGTCCTCTTCCCAAATATTGAGCGGGAAGGGAGCCAACAACGGCGGGCAAATTTGAAGGGGGACAGCCAGTACAAGCTATCCTGACAAAAGTGGTCTTCGCCTGCGAAAATCTCTGGTGGTGACGCCGTCTTGGGCTCCACGGTGACCTCCGTCCTGCTGTCCTTCTGGTCTTAGTCTCGTTGCATCGATATGGCAACCTTTGCCTGATGCCTCGGCACTCCTCGTCTGCGCTTGCCTCCTTAGCACCAAAGAGGAAACAAGGACGTTGCACGCGTTGGCGCCCGCCTGGTCTCGATCGTCATGGCTCACGTCATGAGAGCCTCGTGAGGTTTGCCCCGCCTTGATATCTCCGCTCCTTGTGAGCCCGCCTGGCCAGGTCACTCCTGAGGAGGTCTTGCGTCGTCCGCCTCGCGAAGCTTGGCCCCTCGTGAGGGTCTTGAATGCTTTGCTGATGAAGATGGGTTGTACGGCCCGTTGGCTTAGCCACGCCGTGGGCCGCAGGCAGGCAAGTCTGGGGATCCCCATTCCCAGAACGCCGACAGTAGCCCCCGGGCCCAAGGTGCGCTCGGGCTTGGCTTCGCGGCGCAGCCAAGGGTCAAGTATGGAGCATCGCGGGCCCTAAAAGCCTGCGGCCTCGGTTGACGCATGGCGGTTGATTGGACGTGGGCGTCTCCGCTTACCCATGCTGCCTCGGCAACTGCACGACTGGACAAGTCCCTGCGACATGCAAGGAAAACCATCATTACCTGCGATCGTGGGAGGCGCCGGTTGGCCTTCTTTTGCTATAAATGGGGAGGGGGCGGAGCCCCCGTCGCCCATATCTTCCTTGCTTGCTTGCTTCTTCCTCCTCACTCCACTGCTAGAGACAATGGTGCCTATCAGAAGGTTCTCCGCTGAAGAGAAGGGGAAGGCCCCGCGCGATGATCCTGGGCCGCTTCCGCCGAAGAAGAGGTCGGTCCACCGCCGTGATGAAGCGGCAATGCAAGTGGGCCTTGGTGCGAGCGGCCTCCTCCAGGGTATCCGCTACCCTTGTATGCCCGAGCCGAGGGCTCAAGAGGACGGAGCGACGAACGGCGCCACCCGCGCCGCGCCCGTGGTCGCCGCGCCACGGCGACACGCGCTGTCGCCCCTGGAATCCACGCCGCGGACTCCTCGCGCGAGCTTGTGCTACGGGCGCCGATGCCTCCAAGCTCTTGGATCTGCTTCCCGCGGTTCTTCTCCGACGTGATGCCGCTGAGGGGGCCTCTCGAGCTCTGTTTGCAGCATACCGACTGCGACACTCCGGCGACTGGAGCAGAGATCGAAGCGGTCCCCACCGGCAAGATCTTCATGACTCGCGGCTGGGGCGAGGTCGCGCGGGTCTGTCGCGCGAGGGGCGCCCTCACGATCCACTTTGAGTACGATGGTGCCTCCACGCTCTCCTTCAAGGTCTTTGATGCGGAGGGCCGCCGCCTGGAGTGCTGCTCCGGAGAGGGGCGTCGGGCTGACGCGCGCTCCGCTCGCGGCCACTCTAGCAGCAGCAGCCCTTGGGAGTCCAGTAGCTCTCCTGAGCTCTACGTGACTCCGGAGACGAGCGATGACAGCTACGTGCCCCCGAGCTCTCGCCGTGCTCAGGGCAGAGCCACGGCGTCCGGCCGTCGCCTCCGCTGATCTGGATGGGGTTGGCGCCGGCCTCCCGTGGCCCATTGTTGGTGATGGCATCTGCCGCGGGAGGGTGTAGATAGGATCCCTCTTAGTTCTAGCTTTTGTTCCCTGCGAAGAATCATGAAGTACCCCGTGGGGGCGTGTAAGGGTTTGTAATATCTTTTGCGCTCATCTTCCCTGTTGCGAAAATTTGTGAACGCATGTCCAGTTAAGGCTCGGTCCCCCCCCTTTCTTCCCTCGCAATAGCTTGTTTCTCTACGCTGATAGGTCCCGGTCCCCAGGCGGGCTACAGCCGTCGCTGGTATGCCAGGTCGCGTGTCGTGGTCAAGGCCAAGAGGTGTGCGGCCCGAGGTCCAGTAAGAGCCCCTGAGGCGCGATGCTCAGGAGGTCCCCCTTAGCGCTCAAGCAGCCATGGTAAGGCAAGAAAGGGAGTTGACGTGGCCACAACGGGGCTGCGGCGAGGGTGACCCTTAGGCCCCAACATTTAGTCGATCCAAGAGCGGAACTTATCTTGTCGATTTCGTGGCGATTCCTGGTGGTGCGCTAGGCCTGCGTGCCAGCTTGTGCGGCAAAGCTAGGTCAGACCCATGCGAGTTTCCCTCCTCCCATGCTCTCCTTAGTGCTCTACGTCCTCAGGTCCCGGCCCTCGAGCGAGCTCAGCCGTCGCTGGTATGCCAGGTCGCGATGCTGTGGTCAAGGCCAGGGGGTGAGGGCTGGAGAGCCAGTAAGAGCTCCTGAGCCGCGATGCTCAGGAGCCCCCCTTTCAACACACAAGCGAATTGCACGAGAGAAAAAGGAGACTCGTTGTGCCGCCTGCTACCCTCCTCATAGGATCCCTGTGAACAGGCACAAGAAGAAACACAGTTCGCCATTATAGCTGCCAGCCTGCCGCTGGTTGCTCTGAGATGAGGTGAAGGCACTGAGGGCCTGGTGAGGTGACGTGCGCGGGGCGTGCCGCGAGCCAGAGCTCGACCGCTCAGATTTGTCGACGTGGCAGGGACGGACCCATGCACCAGCGCCGTGCCTGTGAGGAGGCCCCGTGGGAGGCGATGATCGAGCAGGTGATAACCGTAGGCAGGTTAAGCAGGGAAGGAAAATCAGCTTGGGTAAATGCAGGAAGATACATGCCACTGGGTCCGGCCCGAGCGGCTTGGAGATGATGCAGCCCGAGGGGCGCCCCCAGCAAGGTAAGCTAAACACATAAGCAAATGGGATACATGCCACAGGGACGGACCCATGCGGCCTGGGAATAATGCAGCCCGAGGGGCGCTCCTAGCTAAACGAGCTTCGAAAATGTCACCTGGTTCTGTAGACGAAGTAGAGTTGGTGCAGCTGAAGGCGTGCATCGAAGGAATGACTCTTCACGAGCCACCGGGGCCCCCAGCCTCGGGAGGCTCTGGGGGCTCGGGAGGTTCCCTGAAGACCGTCTCCATCTCTTCCAGGACGGCATGGTACCTGGCCTCCTGAGCCGCCAGGACACGCCGCATGTTGCGCTGATAGGCTTACGCCACGCTCGGCAAGCCGAAGGGCATGCGAACGTAGCTGTGTGGCGGGTCCTCGCAACGGCCGACACGCGAAGGCCAGAAACGCTCCTGAGATGCGGCCCTGTTGAGCCCTGGGACGTCGATGCAGACACGCAGCCCAGCATCCTCGCCTGGATGGGGAGTTGCGCCTCGTGAGCGGCTGTCGCCGCGCATGGCTCTTGCGTCTTGCAGTTCCTGAGTGGTCTTGGTGATGAACTCCTGAGTGGTGGGCACTCCTTGCCCTGTGTTCTCCTGAGGGAAACGTGTCGCGAATCACGCCTCCAAGTGGTGCCCAAGCGCCTCCCTCGTGAGGTTGGCAAGGTCTGAGGCCCTCCAGAAGAGAGCCCCCGAGCCCTGCCCGAGGAGGGCGCCGGGCGCGCCTTCCTATGCGATGGAGGGAGGCACCCCTGGAGCGGGCGCTGATCCTGACGAGGCTCCAGCTGTGATGCCACCCTCCTGAGGCCCGGCATGGCGCAACTGCTTCTTCTTGGGGATGGCCTCCGGAGGGCCCTCACTCCTGTTGTCGGGGTCATTGATTGCTGTAGCTTGGAAGGCGCGCTCGAGGGAGCACACCGCATCTCTCTCTTCACATGGGACCGTGATGATTCCGCTGCTTCCTGGCATCTTGAGGACGCTGTAGCCGTGATGGGTGACTGCCATAAACTTGGCCAGGGCCGGATACCCGAGGATGGCGTTGTACGGCAGGCGGATGTGCGCGACGTCGAAGTCGATGAGCTTGGTGCAGTAGTTCTTGCGCTCTCCGAAGGTGACAGGCAGGCGGACCTTCCCTACCGGTGTGGTGGAACCGTCGGTCACTCCTGAGAAAGGCTTGGTAGGCTGAAGCTGCTCATATGGCACTTGGAGGTTGTCGAACGTGTCGACGGACAGGACGTTGAGCCCAGCGCCGCCGTCGATGAGGGTCTTGGTAACTTGCACATTGCTGATGACTGGGGAGCACAGCATCGGGAGGGCGCCAGCGGTGGCTGCGCACTTGAGCTGATCTGCCGAGTTGAAAGTGATGGCGCATTGGGACCACTTGAGCGGGCGCGTGGCCTCGAGCTTGGGGAGCACCGCGTTCACTTCGCGAGCGAACTGTTCGAAGATGCACTGAGAGGCTGGGGCCTGGGCACCGCCCAAGATGCAGGTGACTGCACGCGGCTCCTGGAAGCCCCCAGCCTCCTCGTCCTGATGGTGATCGTCGTTCCTTCTTGGTGGCGGCAGCGGGGGAAGACCGGCATTGCCCTGAGGGCGATCCTCATGAGGTTGGTCCCTCCAGGCGCCCTCGCGAGGATGGTCCTGCCAACGGTCCTCACGAGGCCTGTCGCGCCACTCTTGGCGCGGGCCACAGTCGTCCCAGCGTCCGCCTCCACGTCCTCCTCCACGGCCATAGCCCCAGTCGCTGCGCTCGAGGCGTCGACCGAAACGTCCTTCGCGAATGGCTCTGAGCTCTTGACAGTCACTGGTGTTGTGGGTGTTCAGATTGTGGAAGGCGCAGAATGGTCGGCTATTCTTGGATGACTCGGGCTGATCTCTGCCCCGCTTGGTGTCGGGCTCCGCTGCTAGCACTGCCGCTTCCTTGCGCTTCACATCCTTGGCCTTGGCTTTCTTCTCCTCTGTGCCCGCGGCTGGTAGCTCAAGGAGGGAGAGGCGCCCCTCCTCAGCTCTTGCGCACTTGGTCGCCAAGTTGAACAGCTCCTGAGATGTGCACAGCTCCTCATGGATAGCGAGCTCTTCCTTCATCTTGACGTGACGGACGCCGTCTGAGAACGCGGAGATGATGGCCTCGTCCGTGACCTTGGGGATCTTGAGGCGAGTGTTGTTGAAGCGCTGGATGTACTTCTGGAGGGTCTCTCCTGGTTGTTGCTTGATGTGGCGCAGGTCAACCGCGGCCGGCGGGCGGTCGCGAGTGCCCTGGAATTTGGCGACAAAGCGGTCGCGCATCTCGTCCCAGGAGGAGATCGAGCCGTGCCGCAGGTTCAGGAGCCAGGAGCGGGCTCCATCCTTGAGAGCCATGGGAAACTAGTTCGCCATGACCTTCTCATCGCCGTTGGCAGCGTCAATGCTCAGCTCGTAGAGCTGCAGGAACTCCACGGGGTCGGCAGTGCCGTCGTAGCGGGGAGGCAGATCCGGCTTGAACTTGCCTAGCCAGGCGACGGTACGCAGCTCGGGGGTGAAGGCACGGCAGCCGGCCGTGGTTGCCGAGGCCCGCCTTGGAGGTGGAGCTTGGTCTTGATGAGGTCCACGCGGCGCAGCTACAGGCGGCGCGCGGTCTTGACGAGGCGGCGCGGGGAGCGCAGGTGCAGCTTCTCGCGGCCGAGGGGTTTCTTGGCAGCTTCTCTCTTCGCGCGCGGGCGCCGGACGTGGCGGATCATGCCGTGGGGCCGTGCGCCTTGGCGCCAAGGCGCAGTCTTGGGGCAAAGGTGGCGGAGGCGCGCCATGAGCCACGTCGCCTGTGGCTGGTGGAGGGTGAGGCGGAGAGGCGGACGACGTCGGGGAGCCCCCTACGGTGCGGACGAGCTCGGCGACGCGGTCGAGCCACTCCTCGTAGAGGTCTTCAACCGGGCAGTAGCGCAGGAGCTCGTTTGCGGCGAGGAGTGCGGCCCGCGCCTCCATGGAAGCGCAGCGTGCGTGAGACGAAGAGCCTGCCGGGGTCAGCGACGGAGTGGCGGTGCGGCCGTCCTGCCGCACCGATGGATGCAGCGAGGATGCTAGCTGCTCGTTCCCCGCCGGGCCGGTGGCAGCGTTGGCGGCGGGAGACAGAGAACGACGAGGTGGCCCGCCGACGGGAGCCGTCTGAGCAACGCGGGCGGTGAGGGCAGCCCGGCGCTCAGCTCGAGCGCGGCGAGCGTCCGCCATGGAGACGACCGAGCGACGGAGCGACGAATTGATGGAAGGGAAAATACGGCGCACCCCTACCTGGCGCGCCAAATGTCAGATGTGGGGTTCCGGCAAACCCTTAAGGTTCGAACTCTGGGGTGCACGCGAAGTCTTTCCCTCCTACCGATCCACGCCCTAGCTCGCTAAGATCTCGCGGACGAACTCGACAAACTCGCAACACAAAAAGACTCGAGATTTATACTGGTTCGGGCCACCATTGTGGTGTAATACCCTACTCCAGTGTGTGTGGTGGTGGATTGCCTCTTGGGCTGATGATGAACAGTACAAGGGGAAGAACAGCCTCCTGAGGTTGAGGTGTTCTTGTGCTTGCCGAACTTGTGTGAGTCAGGACTCGATGCCTCTACTGTGGTAGCTAGCTCTACTTATATAGGCCCTGGTCCTCTTCCCAAATATTGAGCGGGAAGGGAGCCAACAACGGCGGGCAAATTTGAAGGGGGACAGCCAGTACAAGCTATCCTGACAAAAGTGGTCTTCGCCTGCGAAAAGCTCTGGTGGTGACGTCGTCTTGGGCTCCACGGTGACCTCCGTCCTGCTGTCCTTCTGGTCTTGGTCTCATTGCACCGATATGGCAACCTTTTCCTGATGCCTCGGTACTCCTCGCCTACGCTTGCCTCCTTAGCACCAAAGAGGAAACAAGGACGCTGCGCGTGTTGGCGCCCGCCTGGCGCCCACCTGGTCTCGATCGTCATGGCTCACGTCACGAGAGCCTCATGAGGTTTGCCCCGCCTTGATATGTCCGCTCCTCGTGAGCCCGCCTGGCCAGGCCAGTCCTGAGGAGGTCTTGCGTCGTCCGCCTCGTGAAGCTTGGCCCCTTGCGAGGGTCTTGAATGCTTTGCTGATGAAGATAGGTCGTACGGCTCGCTGGCTTAGGCACGCCATGGGCCTCAGGCAAGCAAGTCTGGGGACCCCCGTTCCCAGAACGCCGACATGGTCCTGTTCATCCTGCCCTCCACGGGGTCCTGTTCATCCAGCCCCAACCGGCTCGAACGATCCGGGTCCTGTTCATCCACCCCCACCGGGAACTGTTCATCCAAACCCCCCAGCAACGCTCACTGTTCATCCAGAGGCAACGCCACGGGGTCCTGTTCATCCACCCCCACCGGGAACTGTTCATCCAAACCCCCCAGCAACGCTCACTGTTCATCTAGAGGCAGCATCGATCGGCTTCAGTTAGCAGCAGTAGTGAAGGAATCACTCGATCGGGTTTAGTTAACAGCCATCGATCGATCGCTCAGGTTCAGTAACGCGTAGCCTGCTGTGCAATCGCTCGGGTTCAGTTAGAGCCCAACGCCTCGCTCGAGTTCAGTTAGAGCCCAACGCCTCACGCACACGCGCGTACGTATGAGAGAAACGCGCATCGCTCGGCCCCCGACCACCCACCGTAACCGGGGACTCCCCGATATTTTCCGCGCCCTCGCTTCTACCACGGTTTTTTCCGTCATGGACGGCACAAAGAATGTCATGCAGCTGCGTCTCCGGCCCGCCTAGGATGAAAAGCCCATTTTCTGTCATGATTTTTTGTCATAGAAGTAGGACCCCACCACATCTGTGATGATACCGGGTTTTGTCACAATTATCGTCATAGAAGTGTCATAAGTATGACAGAAAAGATTTTCGTTCGGCCCAAAATGTCACGGATGTATCTTTTTTTTGTAGTCGCCAAGCCCTAATCTCTCCCGGGAGGGCTGATCTGGAGTCCGTTCGGGGCTCCAGAGAGGGGAATCTGTCGCTGTCGTCATCATCAACCATCCTCCATCACCAATTTCATGATGCTCACCGCCATGCGTGAGTAATTCCATCGTAGGCTTGCTGGACGGTGATGGGTTCGATGAGATTTATCATGTAATCGAGTTAGTTTTGTTAGGGTTTGATCCCTAGTATCCATTATGTTCTGAGATTGATGTTGCTATGCTTAATGCTTGTCACTAGGGCCCGAGTGCCATGAATTCAAATCTGAACCTATTATATTTTCATGAATATATGTGAGTTCCTGATCCTATCTTGCAAGTCAAGTCACCTACTATGTGTTATGATCCGGCAACCCCGAAGTGACAATAATCGAGACCACTCCCGGTGATGACCGTAGTTTGAGGAGTTCATGTATTCACTAAGTGTTAATGCTTTGGTCTGGTACTCTATTAAAAGGAGGCCTTAATATCCCTTAGTTTCCAATAGGACCCCGCTGCCACGGGAGGGTAGGACAAAATATGCCATGCAAGTTCTTTTCCATAAGCACGTATGACTATATTCGGAATACATGCCTACATTACATTGATGAACTGGAGCTAGTTCTGTGTCACCCTATGTTATAACTTTTGCATGAGGAATCGCATCCGACATAATTATCCATCATCGATCCAATGCCTATGAGCTTTTCACATATTGATCTTTGCTTAGTTACTTTTCCGTTGCCACAGTTACGATTACTACAAAAACTGCTATTGTTACTTTTGCCACCGTTACCGTTACTTCCATATTACTTTGCTACTAAATACTTTGCTGTAGATATTAAATCTTCCAGGTGTGGTTGAATTGACAACTCAGCTGCTAATACTTGAGAATATTCTTTGGCTCCCCTTGTGTCGAATCAATAAATTTGGGTTGAATACTCTACCCTCGAAAACTGTTACGATCCCCTATACTTGTGGGTTATCAAGACTATTTTCTGGCACCGTTGCGGGGGGCATAGCTCTATTCTTTGAGTCACTTGGGATTTATATCTGCTGATCACTATGAGGAACTTGAAAGACGAAAAAACCAAGATTTATCCCTCAACTATGAGGGGAGGTAAGAATCTGCCATCTAGCTATGCACTTGATACACCTTCTGTTGTGAGTAAACTTGCGACACCTACTCCTGCTATTGATTCTGATATGTCGCATGTTATTGATGATGCCACTTCTGCTTTGCATGATGCTTATGATGAAACTACTTCTATGCTTGATAATACTGTGCCATTAGGTGAATTTCTTGATGAACAACTTGCTAGGGCTAGAGAGAATGAAATTATTGAAACTGATAATATTGATGAAAGTGATGATGAAGATTCTCCCCCCAGATATGAATTGCCTGATGTGCCTGAGGGTTATGTTATGGATGAAGAAACTGCTAGAGACCTTTTTGCTTGCAAAGATAGATATGATCTTAAGAAATTGTTAGCTAAGCTGAAAGAAAAGTCTTTGAAAGCTAGAATGAAATATGACCCTGCTTTTGCTACTTCACCTATCTGTATTTCTGATACGGATTATGATTTCTCTGTCGATCCTGAGTTAATTACTTTGGTTGAATCTGATCCTTTTTATGGCTATGAATCTAAAATTGTTGTGGCACATCTTACTAAATTGAATGACATAGCCACCCTATTCACTCATGAGGAAAAAATTCATTACTACTATATCCTTAAGTTATTTCCGTTCTCATTAAAGGGTGATGCTAAAACATGGTTTAATTCTCTTACTCCTGGTTGTGTGCGTAGTCCCCAGGATATGATTTATTACTTCTTTGCTAAATATTTCCCCGCTCATAAGAAACAAGCTGCCTTAAGGGAAATATATAATTTTGTGCAAATTGAAGAAGAGAGTCTCCCACAAGCTTGGGGGAGGCTTCTCCGATTACTTAATGCTTTGCCTAATCATCCTCTCAAGAAAAATGAAATACTTGATATCTTTTATAATGGACTAACCGATGCTTCCAGAGACCACCTGGATAGTTGTGCTGGTTGTGTTTTCAGGGAAAGAGCCGTTGATCAAGCTGAATTGCTATTGAATAATATGTTGAGTAATGATAATAATTGGACACTTCCTGAACCAATTCCTAAGCCAACTCCAAAGAAAAGGGGTATTCTATTTCTCAGTCCTGAACATATGCAAGAGGCAAAGAAATCTATGAAAGAAAAGGTATTAAAGCTGAAGATGTTAAGAATTTACCACCTATTGAAGAAATACATGGTCTTGATAACCCGACACAGGTAGTAAAGGTAAATTCTCTCTATAGATTTGATGAAGGTGATATTCCTCGTAATAAGTCTGCTAGCCAATGCTTAGATGAGTTTGATAATCTTACTGTTAAACAAGAAAACTTCAATGCTTATGTTGGTAGACAATTTAAACGTAATGTTTATATGATTGAACACTTGAGTGATTATATGTCTAGAGTTAAAGGTGACCTTAAACTTATTAGTAAACATGCTTCTATGGTTACCACTCAAGTAGAACAAGTGCTTAAAGCTCAAAATGATTTGCTCAATGAATTAAATAATAAGAAAAATGATAATGTTGTTAGAGTTATGACTAGAGGGGGTAAAATGACTCAGGAACCTTTGTATCCTGAGGGCCACCCTAAGAGAGTTAAGCAAGATTCTCAGAGAACTAATGTTGATGCACCTAGTCCTTCTAAGAAGAAGAAAAAGAAAAATGATAGGACTTTGCATGCTTCTAGTGAACCTGTTGTTGACACACCTGAGAATCCCAATGATAGTACTGAAACACAATCTGGTGATGAACATGAACCTAGTGATAATGTTAATGATGATGTTCATGTTGATGCTCAACCTAGCAATAACAATGATGTAGAAATTGAACCTGTTGTTGATCTTGATAACCCACAATCAAAGAACCAACGTGATGATAAGAGAGACTTTGTTGCTAGGAAGCACGGTAAAGAAAGAGAACCATGGGTTTTGAAACCCATGCCTTTTCCTCCTAAACCATCCAAGAAAAAGGATGATGAGGATTTTGAGCGCTTTGCTGAAATGATTAGACCCACCTTTTGTGTATGCGTTTGACTGATATGCTTAAAATGAATCCTTATGCTAAGTACATGAAAGATATTGTTAAAAATAAAAGAAAGATACCGAAAGCTGAAATTTCCACCATGCTTGCTAATTATACTTTTAAAGGTGGAATACCAAAGAAACTAGGGGATCCAGGAGTACCAACTATACCATGCTCCATTAAAAGAAACTATGTTAAAACTGCTTTATGTGATCTTGGAGCCGGTGTTAGTGTTATGCCTCTCTCTTTACATCGTAGACCTGATTTGAATAAGTTGACACCTACTGAAATATCTTTGCAAATGGCCGATAAATCAACTGCTATACCTGTTGGTGTTTGTGAGGATGTGCCTGTTGTGGTTGCAAACGTTACTATTTTAACAGACTTTGTTATTCTTGATATTCCTGAGGACGATAGTATGTCGATTATCCTTGGTAGACCCTTTTTGAATACTGCAGGGGCTGTTATTGATTGCAACAAAGGCAATGTCACTTTTCATGTTAATGGTAATGAGCATACGGTACACTTTCTGAGAAAACAACCTCAAGTCCACAGTATCAATTCTATTGGAAAATTTTCAATGATTACTATTGGAGGTTTTGAACTCCCTCTTCCTACTGTCAAGAAGAAATATGATATTCTTATTATTGGGGACGTGCATATCCCCGTTGAGGTAACTTAGTGTTATTCGAAAATTCTCCGGTTTAATGCGATTCGGAAAGAGTTTGTTAACAAGACTTGATCAACCTTGTTAGTGGATTCCTTTTGATGAGCATGAGATGGATGAAGTTAGAAAGCACAACTCTCTGTACCCTCCTTTTACTTTCTGTTATTTGGATTAAATAAAGCAAAAATAGTATTTTCTGTCTGTTTTCTGAATTATCCTTGCAATAAAAAATACTCCAAAAATAAAAGTTCTCCAAACATCCTAAAAATGAAATATGATTTTTTGTAAAATATTTAAGAATATCTGGCACTGAGAACACACCAGGGGGGCCCACCATTTGGCCACGAGGGCATAGGGCGCGCCCACCCCCCTGGGGCGCGCCCCTGCCTCGTGGGCCCCACGTGGACCCCCTCCACTTATTCCAGCACCCACTCACTTCGTCTTCCTCCAGAAAAAATCCTCCCATAGCTCAAACCCGTGTTCTAGCTCATCATGCTGCCATTTTCGATCTCCTTGCTCAAAGATCCATTCACAAAATTGTTTTGGGGGATTGTTCTTTGGTATGTGACTCCTCCAATGGTCCAATTAGTTTTTGTTCTAGTGCTTTATTTATTGCAAATTTTTGCTGCTTAGGTGACTCTGTTCTTGAGCTTGCATGTCAAATTTATATGGTCCCAAGTAGTTCTAATGCATGATATAGTCTCGAGGCACTTGTGGGAGTAGTTGCTATCAATCTTGTTGAGTTTGGTTCACTTTTATTTTGAGTCACTAAAAATTTCAGAAATTTTTCAGAGGAAGAAATATGTTTAGGAAAATGTACCAAGGTGGTTACTCAAGGAAGCAAGGCCCAAGGCTCGCGATACGTGAGCCGGACAATGAACTACCAAGGGAAGCTCAAGTGCGGCCTTGCGAATGGCCGTCAGAGGAGTTTATGGTCTGGGCAGGTATCAAGGAAGAATTTGACGTGTATGCGCGTAATGCCGATCTTGAGGGCTTCGTGTCAGATAAGTGCCCGCAATACCACTACCTAACTGATTACTTTGTGAGAAGGTTTAAATTTACATCCTCGCGCAATTCTCACACTGTTTTATTTGATCTTTATGATAAATCATATACCATGGATTAGAAGATTTTAATAATGCTTGTAAACTCCCGCAGTGGGGCAATGTTAGTGAACCTCGCAAATCTGAATATAAAGACTTTCTTGCTAGTATCACTGTGGTGGAATCTAGAGAAATCACACAAGCTACCATAGGGAGCATTCGTTTTCCTTCCATACATTATTTTGCTCTCTTTATAGGTAGATGCATTAACGGTAAAGACGAAGGTTGTCACATGTGCGGTCTAGATCTTTGTGTCCTCAAAAGTGCGGTATTAGGTGATAAACAATATAACTTGGGGGCTATTGTTGCACGAAGGTTGCGTCATAACGGTACAAGTGGAGATTTGTTTGGTGGAATTTATGCAACTCGTGTAACTAATTATCTTGATGTACCCATACGTAGAAATGATTTGGAGTTACCCCCTGCTTATCTAGATTATAACGCTATGGTCCGCCATCAGTTTGTTGAGAGGAATGAAAATTTCCTCCAGTACCGACTAATCTTCGACAAACGTCGCACTATCCATGTTGCTCTCCCTGCCCCTACTTTCTTTGACTTTCAGGAAAAAAGGAGATATGTTATAACCAGGGAGGAGACGAACGAGTACGAGAGGAGGACGGAGGCAGCTCGCCTCCAAGTTGCAGCTCTTGAGGCAGTAGCTGCTGCATCTCAGTACAACCCCAGCTACGATTTTGGATATCCGCCAGGCCAGCCGTGGCCCTAGACCAACTTAGGCCAAAAGCTAAGCTTGGGGGAGTACGCATCTCTCACCGACATTACATTCATGTACACACTCATGCCAGTTGTCGGTACTCATACTTTTTCATTGTACTATCCATGCTAGTTTATTTTCTTTTCTAAGCTTTCTTCTTGTGTGTTTGAAAAACCTTAAGAAAAACCAAAAAAATTAGTCGTAGTTTTTAGCCAGTTTACTTTTCATGCCTGTAGTAGTAGTAACTAAAAGAAAACCCAAAAATATTTCTCGTTCTTCTTTTGCTTGTTGGGAGCTTTCCCGTGTAAATAGTTTTATTTCTTTTCTTTGGGGGTCGAGAGGAGAAGACCATGATGAAAATGTGGAGTGACTCTCATATGCATAATTGCTGATTTAACCAAGAGCCCATATTACCTTGTCTTCTCCCTTGTATTAAATGCTTGCAGATTCTAGCTTAGTCCAATGCACGTGCACTATTATGATTATCCACACCATTCGGTCGTGCGAGTGAAAGGCAATAATGACGATATATGATGGACTGATTGAGATGAGAGAAGCTGGTATGAACTCGACCTGTCTTGTTTTTGTAAATATGATTAGTTCATCGTTCCTGATTCAGCCTATTATGAATGAAATATATTTGCAGTGAAAATTAGAGATTATAGTTGCTCATGCCATGCTTAATTAGCTAGGAGTTTGTAATGATTTACCTTGTGTGCCAACATGCTATTAAAATGGTTGTGATGTGGTATGATAGGGTGGTATCCTCCTTTGAACGATTCGAGTGGCTTGACTTGGCACATGTTCACGCATGTAGTTGAAACAAAATCAACATAGCCTCCACGATATTTATGTTCATGGTGAATTATATCCTACTCATGCTTGCACTCAGTGTTGATTAATTTTAATGCATGTTCATGACTGTTGTCGCTCTCTAGTTGGTCGCTTCCCAGTCTTTTTCTAGCCTTCACTTGTACTAAGCGGGAATATTGCTCGTGCATCCACTTCCATAAACCCCAAAGTTATTCCATCTGAGTCCACCATACCTTCCTATATGCGGTATCTACTTGCCATTCCAAGTAAATTGGTATGTGCCAAACTCTAAACCTTCAAATGAAATTATGTTTTGTATGCTCGAATAGCTCATGTATCAACTAGGGTTGTCTATATCTTCCATGCTAGGTGGGTTATTCTCACGAGGAGTGGACTCCGCTCCTCATTCACGAGAAAATAGTCGGTAACCGGGATGCCCAGTCCCATGCTCGAACCAAATCAAAATAATTGCAAACAAAACTCCCCCAGGGCTGTTGTTAGTTGGAGGCACCCGTTGTTTCGGGCAAGCCATGGATTGATGCTTGTTGGTGGTGGGGGAGTATAAACTTTACCATTCTATTTGGGAACCGCCTATAATGTGTGTAGCATGGAAGATATCAAGATCTCTTGGTTGTTATGTTGACAATGAAAGTATGCCACTCAAAATATTATTTATCTCTATTTCAAAAATCGAGCTCTAGCACCTCTACAAATCCCTGCTTCCCTCCGCGAAGGGCCTATCTATTTACTTTTATGTTGAGTCATCACCCTCTTATTAAAAAACACAAGTTGGAGAGCACCGCTGTCATTTGCATGCATTACTATTAATTTACATTGAGTATAACTATGACTGGATCTCTTTTACCATGAATTACAATGTCTAGTTAGTCCTTGATCTTCAGAGTTGCTCTGCATTTATGTTTTGCGGTCTCAAAAAGGGCTAGCGAGATACCATCTTGTTATATCATATTATGATTGTTTTGAGAAAGTGTTGTCATCCGAGATTTATTATTATTGCTCGCTAGTTGATTATGCCATTGATATGAGTAAACATGAGACCTAAGTGTTATTGTGAATATGGTTAGTTCATAATCTTTGTTGAAAACTTGAAAGCTGGCTTTACATATTTACAACAACAAGAGCAAACAGAGTTTGTACAAGTTTTTCTTTATCACTTTCAGTTTGTCAACTGAATTGCTTGAGGACAAGCAAAGGTTTAAGCTTGGGGGAGTTGATACGTCTCCATCGTATCTACTTTTCCAAACACTTCTGCCCTTGTTTTGGACTCTAACTTGCATGATTTGAATGGAACTAACCCGGACTGACGCTGTTTTCAAAAGAATTGCCATGGTGTTATTTTTGTGCAGAAATAAAAGTTCTCGGAATTACCTGAAACTTCACGGAGAATATGTAACACCCCGGATGTAACTTTCCATATTTGTAACTCCAACTCTTGCCATTTTCGGCTATGTGTTATGATATTCCCTCCGTGGTCGGGTTTTGTCTCCCGTTTTGCATTTTGTTCATGTCATGCATTTCATATCATGTCATCATGTGCATCGCATTTGCATACGTGTTCGTCTCATGCATCCGAGCATTTTCCCCGTTGTCCGTTTTGCAATCCGACACTCCCACGTGCACCGGCGCACCCCTCTTGTTTCTTTTTGTGAGCGGGTGTTAAACGTTCTCAGAATGGACCGAGGTTTGTCAAGTGGCCTTGGTACACCACCGGTAGGCCACCTGTCAAGTTTCGTTCCATTTGGAGGTCGTTTGACGCTCCAACGGTTAACCGGGTAACCGCAAAGGCCTTTTGAGTGTTGCAGCCAAACACCCCTCCAAACAGCCCATTAACCCACATAAGTCACCTCCATGCTCTCGGTCGTTCGATCACGATCGTGTGGGCAAAAACCGCACTCCATTTGGAGTCTCCTAGCTCCCTCTACCTATAAATAAGTGATCCCCCGGATTTTTCGCGCAGACGAAACCCTAACCCTTCCCCTCTCCGCCGCCGGACAAGTCCGTCCCGTGCCAGACGAACCCGCCGCCGCGCCCGCACCGATCCGCGCCGCCACCTGTCACCGCCGCCACCCACCGCCCACGGCCGGCGAGCCCGAGGAGGGCCCGCCCGAGCCCGTACGCCGCCCGCCCGCGCCCCCGCCGCCTCTTCGTCTCCGCCGCCGACCGCCGCCGCCTCCTCCACTCCCGCCGGCGCCGCCGCCCGCACCCGCGACCGCCGCGCCGCCCTCAGGCTCCGGTCATCCTCCCGCTCGCCCGCGCCCCGAGGTGCCCCGTCGCCTCCTCGTCTCGCGCCGGCGCCTCCTCCTCCCTCTCCGTCCAAGTTTCGGCGTCCTTCCCCATCTCCGGCGAGCCGCCGCGCCTCGACGTCCGTGCCCCGAACCCTAGATCTGTTTCGGGAGGTGATATTTCTGCCAAGTCCCGTAATTATCACATTATGTTGCTATGTTCATCACCTCATACCTCATTGCATACTGCTCCATTTTGCGTGCATGATATATTGAAATGTTCATCACGAGATGCTCTTCATTTTGTTCCATTGTGCCATGCTCGTTTGAGTTCATCTTGATGCCCAAATCTCTGGTGCAAGAGTGCTTATGATGTTTACTGCTGTTACTTATCAGAACTTGATGTTTTGTTATTTTTGTTGCATTTGATGTGTGCATCTTATGGGCATGAGCTCTACAGGTGTTTTGATCTATGCCATGCCATCTTTACATACGTGTATGCCATGTATTTTTGTGATCTATGTGGTGACTAGCACAAGCATGCAAACTAGGCTTCGTGATGTTTCTGTTTCCAGGGACTTAGGATTTTGCCATGTATCCATGTGTCTACAGTGAGATCCATGCTTCTTTTGGGCATATTCATTAAGATTGTTTTGTAGATATAATTGTGCTCTATCCATCCATGCCCCTGTTTGCAATTATGGAGTGCCCTAGCATGTCTCAATCTTGCTCTACTTTTGCTATAAAATGTTCATAGCAGATTGTTAACATGATATTCAATTTTGCCAAGGTTATTGTAGTTCATCCTTACATGCTATGAAGTTGCTCTTGCCATGGTTAGCTTCATGAACATGCCATCTTGCTGTAGGTATGCTTGTTTTGTCATGCATTGCTTTGTGATGAGTGCATCGAGCTCACAAAGATGCCTTCATAATTCTGTTTTTGCCATGCTCTGTTTTCTGCTAGTCTGGAACCTGTTAACGAAACTTGCTATGTTTACATGGGTGCCATCATATCTTCTGATACTTTTTGGCTCATGGTCAGTAAGGGAGTTTTGTTCTATGCATTTAGTAGATTCCTGCCATACCTTGTTTTTCTATAATAAGTTCCTGTAGCATGTTGATTGCTTGCTCTGAACATTGTTACCTGATGCTGTTTATGCCATGTCCAGTAATTTCACCAAGTCTGTGAAGCTGATATCTTTTGCACTTTTGCCATGCTTGTTTGAACCTGTTATGGTGTGATCTAGACGTAGCTCAGTGTTCATCTTTTGTCAAGAATCGCCTGTAGATCACTTCCATATGTTTTGTTGCTATGTTGGGGTGTTGTAGCATAGTTAATTGATGTATTCTAAGTGTTATCCTGCTGTTAATCACAGAATTATGTCATTCTTGTTTTGCTTGCCATTTGCAAACCGTGCATCCGTTTCCGGTGATCTTTATATTGATTTCGACCGAAATCTTCTCATCTTTCTAGTGGCATACTTTGTTTGCCAAGTTTCTGCCTTGTTCATCCTTTTTCTTCCGTAGCACGCATATGCATCGCATATCATATCTCGCATATCATGCATGTTTTGCATCATGTTGATTGTGCATTTCCCGTGATTGATTGTGGTTTCATTGCTTGTGTTATTGCTGTGGGTAGAGCCAGGAGACGAGTTCGTGAACGAGGAACCTGTTGATTACGCTTACGAGGATCAAGCTTTCGACAACTCTGAGAACCTTGCAGGCAAGATGACCATACCCTCGAAATCACTTGTATCTTTGCTTTGCTAGTTGTTCGTTCTATTGCTATGTTGCGCTACCTACCACTTGATATATCATGCCTCCTATATTGCCATGTCAAGCCTCTAACCATCCTTTCCTAGCAAACCGTTGTTTGGCTAAGTTACCGCTTTTGCTCAGCCCTTCTTATAGCGTTGCTAGTTGCAGGTGAAGTTGAAGTTGGTTCCATGTTGGAACATGGATAGTTTGGAATATCACAATATCTCTTATTTAATTAATGCATCTATATATTTGGTAAAGGGTGGAAGGCTCGGCCTTATGCCTGGTGTTTTGTTCCACTCTTGCCGCCCTAGTTTCCGTCATACCGGTGTTATGTTCCTTGAGTTTGCGTTTCTTACACGGTTGGGTGATTTATGGGACCCCCTTGACAGTTCGCCTTGAATAAAACTCCTCCAGCAAGGCCCAACCTTGGTTTTACATTTGCCTACCTAAGCCTTTTTCCCTTGGGTTTTCGCGAGCCCGAGGGTCATCTTTATTTTAACCCCCGGGCCAGTGCTCCTCCGAGTGTTGGTCCAAACTAGAGCACCGTGCGGGACCGTCCCTTGGCAACTTGGGTTACGTTGGTACCTGTACGCTTAGCTTATCCGGTGTGCCCTGAGAACGAGATATGTGCAGCTCCTATCGGGATTTGTCGGCACAGCGGGTGGTCTTGCTGGTCTTGTTTTACCATTGTCGAAATGTCTTGTAAACCGGGACTCCGAGACTGATCGGGTCTTCCTGGGAGAAGGTTTATCCTTCGTTGACCGTGAGAGCTTATAATGGGCTAAGTTGGGACACCCCTGCAGGGTATTATCTTTCGAAAGCCGTGCCCGCGGTTATGAGGCAGATGGGAATTTGTTAATGTCCGGTTGTAGAGAACTTGACACTTGACTTAATTAAAATACATCAACCGTGTGTGTAGCCGTGATGGTCTCTTTCGGCGGAGTCCGGGAAGTGAACACGGTTTGAGTTATGCATGAACGTAAGTAGTTTCAGGATCACTTCTTGATCATTTCTAGCTTCGCGACCGTTGCGTTGCTTCTCTTCTCGCTCTCATTTGCGTATGTTAGCCACCATATATGCTTAGTGCTTGCTGCAGCTCCACCTCATTACACCATCCTTTCCTATAAGCTTAAATAGTCTTGATCTCGCGGGTGTGAGATTGCTGAGTCCTCGTGACTCACAGATTCTACCAAAACAGTTGCAGGTGCCGACGATACCAGTGCAGATGACGCAACCGAGCTCAAGTGGGAGTTCGACGAGGAACGTGGTCGTTACTATGTTTCGTTTCCTGATGATCAGTAGTGGAGCCCAGTTGGGACGATCGGGGATCTAGCATTTGGGGTTATCTTATTTTCATTTGGATTTGACCGTAGTCGGTCTATGTGTGGATTTTGGATGATGTATGAATTAATTTATGTATTGTGTGAAGTGGCGATTGTAAGCCAACTCTCGTTATCCCATTCTTGTTCATTACATGGGATTGTGTGAAGATGACCCTTCTTGCGACAATACCTACAATGCGGTTATGCCTCTAAGTCGTGCCTCGACACGTGGGAGATATAGCCGCATCGTGGGCGTTACAAGTTGGTAATCAGAGCCATCCCCGACTTAGGAGCCCCCTGCTTGATCGAATCGCTGGCGTTGTTGAGTCTAGAACAAAAATGTTTTGAGTCTTAGGATTATATATATCGGAGAGTAGGATTCTTTTTACTCCTCAGTCCCTTCGTCGCTCTGGTGAGGCCTCCTGACGTAGAAGTTTTGACTCTTCTCTCCTCAAATTTCACTAAAAAAATTTAGGATCACGCGGGTATCTTGGAATCGTTCCGATGGTTTTGTGACGAGAACATTGTTCTTGGTGCCTCCTGACATTTAGGGGTTGTGGCAGTGTCCCGGGGAGTTGAGCTCCGAGGTGTTGTCGTCACAATTTTATCGTTGCAGTTCTGGAATACCTGAGTTTCGCCGACATCGAAAATCTCTTTTATGCAGTTGTTGGTGAGATCACCTCGACGCCACCCAGTACTGGGGCGGGAGTTCGGGAGTATTGCCATAACTCGTATAACGGATGCTTTTCGAAGGTTGAGGTACACGATTTCCGAAGGTTTCTTGGTTATGTGTTGACGGATGGATACAGCTGGATCTAGGGATTGCTAGTTTGGGTGATATATTTTGTGTCCCCTGTATCCCCAACACCAGATTGCATAACCAGAAAGTTTCGGGAGTTTATAGGTGGGATTAAGTAGCTCTTAGCATTTCTTCCCGCAGATATTTGGTTTGTGATTGGGTAATCCTTACCACTTATTTGTTCCAGTTGCACCTTGTTATTTTATTCATCAACCCTTTATCAAGTGGCTTCTCACCTTAATGGAAGTGTGATGATTTACTATGGAATTCATTCGTTCATCCTCGTTCGAATGTTTATTGTGAAGACTATATGTTGCAATTTCTATCCGTTGATTCAACTTGTCTATTTGTCTATCAAGATGCTAACGGATGTCACCCTCTTCAGGATGGCTCCGCCAACGCGTCAGAATCCGGAACGCAATGAGGGGAGTCAGGCGAACCCTCCGCCACCACCTCCGCCTCCGGAGGCATGGCAAGCTATCATGGCAGCCACCAACGCCAATGCTCAGATGATTTTGCAACTCTTGCAAGAACGCACCCAAGGGCAAGGCAATCAAGGAAATCAAGGCCAAGGCAACAATCAGCCTCACTTCGCTACCCTCAACCAGTTCCTCGCAAATCAGCCGAAGTCTTTCAGCTACTGTGCCGAGGCCACAGACGCCGATGATTGGCTCGTGGACATCAACAAGCATTTTGAATGTAGCAATGTCAGGCCTGAGGACTTTGTCAAGTTCGCTTCTTTTCAACTCAAGGATCAAGCTGCCGAGTGGTATCAACAATACAAAGATTCCAGAGTAGGTCGTGTGATTACCTGGGATGATTTCCGCCAAGACTTCAAAGCTCACCACATTCCACAAAGTGTTGTTGAGAGCAAGCGTGAGGAGTTCCGCAATCTCAAGCAAGGCAGCATGTCCGTGTATCAATACAATACCCAGTTTCAGAAACTCGCTCGCTTCGCTAAGCAAGACGTTCCTGATGAAAAGAGCATGATCTATCAATTCAGAGGTGGCCTTAGAGAAGATCTGCAATTACCTCTCGTGCTTTTTGAGCCGACCAAGTATGATGATTTCTACAATATGGCACTGAAGCAAGAGGCTGCTCAGCTCAAGTGTGAGGCTTCTAAAAAGAGAGTCAGGGACGCAGTTCAGTCTTCTTCTTCCTCACTAGTGGTTGCTAAGCAACAGAAGTTCTGGTTGCCTCCTCCTCCTCCGTTTCGTCAGCCTTTCCAGCAGAAGAACAAAGGTGGCCATGGGTCTTCCCACCCACCCAACTCTGGCTATCAGAACAAGTCTCAGAATCAAGCTTCAAAGTCGAATGCTCCTTATCATCGTCCACTCTCAGAGGTGACTTGCAACAAGTGTCAGCAGAAAGGTCACTATGCTAACAAGTGCTTCAACCAAAGGCGCCTTCTGCCTCCTCCTCCTGTGAGATCTTCCAGCAATGCAGTGGTCAAGCATAATCCCAAGTCTGCAAAGGTGAACATGATGAATGCAGCTCAAGTGGAGGAATCTACTGATGTGATAATGGGTAATCTTCCTGTTAACGACTTTCCTGCAAAAGTTCTTTTTGATACTGGTGCATCGCATTGTTTCATGTCAAGATCATTTGTTGCAAAGCATGATTTCATTTCAGAAATGTTGGAAAAACCCATGGGAGTTGTTTCTCCAGGCTCTTCTATGAGGGCTACCACAATGATTCCGGAGGTTTCTATCAAGATGGGCAACTATAAATTTCTGTCTAAACCTTTTGTTCTTGGCGACTCTGATATTGATCTAATTCTCGGGATGGACTGGCTTTCTAAGCACAAGGCTCAACTTGATTGTGCTGCCAGGGAAATTCAATTTACACACTCTTCTAAGGATGTTATCATTTATGCCGCTCGTGACGAGACCATTCGGTTATTCTCTCTCAATGAGAAGGGCGAGCTAGACGCAATCTCTCAGATTCTAGTCGTTTGTGAGTACCAAGATGTCTTTCCAGAAGAGCTTCCGGGTATGCCTCCTCACCGGCCAGTTGAGTTCGTTATCGATCTTGAGCCCGGCACTGAACCCGTTTGCAAGCGTCCTTACAAGCTTGGACCCAAGGAGCTGAAAGAATTGAAGAAACAGCTCGATGAACAAGAGCGTCTGGGTTTGATCAGACCGAGTTCATCTCCATGGGGTTGTGGTGTTCTTTTTGTCCAGAAGAAGGATGGCACGGACCGACTTTGTGTCGACTACCGTCCATTGAACAAGAAGACAATTAAGAACAAGTATCCACTTCCCAACATCAATGAGCTATTCGAGCAACTTAAAGGTGCTAAATTCTTCTCCAAGCTTGACCTTCGAATGGGTTATCATCAGATTCGCATTCGTGAAGAAGATATTCCCAAGACAGCATTCAGAACAAGTTTTGGTTCTTATGAATATACTGTCATGTCTTTCGGCCTTGTCAATGCTCCTCCAACATTCTCTCGAATGATGAATTTCATCTTCAACCCCTATACCAATGAATTTGTCCTGGTGTATCTCGATGATATCTTGGTCTTCTCCAAGAATAAGAAGGATCATGCCAAACATTTGCAATTGGTGCTCGACAAGCTCAGAGAGTATCAATTCTATGCGAAGTTTTCCAAATGTGAGTTTTGGCTTGATGAAGTTCTTTACCTTGGTCATATCATCTCTGCCAAGGGCATCGCTGTTAATCCCGAGAAGGTGTCCGCAATTGTGAATTGGGAACCTCCTCAGAATGTCAAGCAGTTTCGCAGTTTTCTTGGTCTTGCAAGCTATTGCCGAAGATTCGTTGAGAATTTCTCTAAGATTGCAAAGCCTCTTTCCAACCTCCTCCAGAAGCATGTGAAGTATGTCTGGACTCCTGAGTGTGATGTTGCTTTCAACACTCTCAAAGATAAACTCGTCACAGCTCCTGTCTTAACTCCTCCTGACGAATCCAAGCCATTCGAAGTTTTCTGTGATGCTTCTCTTCAAGGTCTCGGTGCTGTGTTAATGCAAGAGAAGAAAGTTGTGGCCTATACCTCTCGTCAGTTGAAGCCTAACGAAAAGAACTACCCCACTCACGATCTTGAGTTGGCGGCAGTTGTCCATGCATTAATAACATGGAGACATCTCTTGTTGGGAAGAAAAGTGGACATATTCACCGATCACAAGAGTATCAAGTACATCTTCACTCAGCCCAACCTCAACCGCAGGCAAACTCGATGGGTCGAAATGATTCAAGAGTACAATCCGAGTATTGAATATACTCCATGCAAGGCCAACGTCATTGCAGATGCTTTGAGCAGGAAGGCTTATTGCAACAGTTTAATCCTCAAGCCATTTCAACCGGATCTTTGTGAAGCTTTCCGCAAGCTGAATCTCCAAGTTGTTCCTCAAGGCTTTCTTGCCAACCTCCTAGTCTCTCCTACTTTGGAAGATCAAATTCTTGAGGCACAACTCCTGGATACCATGGTGAAGAAGGTGAAACGTGGTATTGACAAGGGTCTTTCCAAATACAAGTGCTATCGCATTGATGACAGAGACACTTTATTCTTCGAGGACCAGATTGTGGTTCCTAAAGGTGATCTAAGGAAAGTCATTATGAACGAGGCACACAATTATCTTCTTTCCATTCATCCTGGAAGTACGAAGATGTACCATGACCTCAAGCAGTCGTATTGGTGGACTCGAATGAAGCGAGAAATCGCTCAATTCGTGAACGAATGTGATGTCTGTCGAAGGGTGAAAGCAGAACACCAACGACCAGTTGGTCTCCTCCAACCTCTTGCTATCCCAGAATGGAAGTTTGATCATATCGAAATGGACTTCGTGACTGGATTTCCAAAGTCCAAATGCGGAAATGATGCTATCTTCGTTGTCATCGACAAGCTTAGTAAAGTGGCTCATTTCCTTCCAATCAAAGAATCGATCACAGCAGCTCAGTTGGCAGAGCTATACACCTCCAGGATTGTCTCCTTGCACGGCATTCCACAATTGATATCTTCAGATCATGGAAGCATCTTCACTTCTAAGTTCCGGGACTCCTTCCAGAAGGCCATGGGCACCAACATTCGCTTCAGCACAGCTTTCCATCCTCAAACTAGTGGCCAAGTCGAGCGAGTCAATCAAATCCTTGAAGATATGCTCAGGGCTTGTGTCATTTCCTTTGGCATGAAGTGGGAAGATTGTCTTCCATATGCCGAGTTCTCCTACAACAACAGCTTCCAGGCGAGTTCTGGCAAGGCCCCATTCGAGATTCTATATGGCAGAAAGTGTCGTACTCCTCTCAATTGGTCAGAGACTGGTGAACGCCAACTTCTTGGCAATGACTTAATCACAGAGGCTGAAGAAATGTGTAAAGTCATCCGTGAAAATCTCAAAACCGCGCAATTGCGCCAGAAGAGTTACTATGATAGCAAGCACCGTGAATTGGCTTTCGAGATCGGAGACCATGTCTACCTCCGCGTCTCTCCAATGAAAGGCACTCGTCGCTTCGGTATCAAAGGGAAGCTTGCCCCTAGATACGTGGGTCCTTTCAAGATCATTGGCAAAAGAGGCGACCTCGCCTATCAACTTGAGCTTCCCTCCAACTTCGCGAACGTGCACGATGTGTTCCACGTGTCACAGCTACGCAAGTGCTTCAAGACTCCTGAGTGCACCATCAACTTCGAAGAGATTGACCTCCAAGAAGATCTGTCTTATCATGAGCACCCCGTTGCTATTCTTGAAGAAACTGAGCGCAAGACTCGCAACAAGTCAATCAAATTCCTGAAAGTGAAGTGGTCGCACCATTCCGATCGAGAAGCCACCTGGGAGCGCGAGGACCACCTCCGTTCCGAATATCCGGAGTTCTTTCAGTCCTAGATCTCGGGACGAGATCCTCTCGTAGTGGTGGAGTGTTGTAACACCCCGGATGTAACTTTCCATATTTGTAACTCCAACTCTTGCCATTTTCAGCTATGTGTTATGATATTCCCTCCGTGGTCGGGTTTTGTCTCCCGTTTTGCATTTTTTTCATGTCATGCATTTCATATCATGTCATCATGTGCATCGCATTTGCATACGTGTTCGTCTCATGCATCCGAGCATTTTCCCCGTTGTCCGTTTTGCAATCCGACACTCCCACGTGCACCGGCGCACCCCTCTTGTTTCTTTTCGTGAGCGGGTGTTAAACGTTCTCGGAATGGACCGAGGTTTGTCAAGTGGCCTTGGTACACCACCGGTAGGCCACCTGTCAAGTTTTGTTCCATTTGGAGGTCGTTTGACGCTCCAACGGTTAACCGGATAACCGCAAAGGCCTTTTGAGTGTTGCAGCCAAACACCCCTACAAACAGCCCATTAACCCACCTAAGTCACCTCCATGCTCTCGGTCGTTCGATCATGATCGTGTGGGCGAAAACCGCACTCCATTTGGAGTCTCCTAGCTCCCTCTATCTATAAATAAGTGATCCCCGGATTTTTCGCGCAGACGAAACCCTAACCCTTCCCCTCTCCGCCGTCGGACGCGTTCGTCCCGCGCCGGACGAACCCGCCGCCGCGCCCGCACCAATCCCGCGCCGCCACCTGTCACCGCCGCCACCCACCGCCCGCGGCCCGGCGAGCCCGAGGAGGGCCCGCCCGAGCCCGTACGCCGCCCGACCGCGCCCGAGCGCGCCGCCCGCGCCCCGCCGCCTCTTCGTCTTCGCCGCCGACCGCCGCCGCCTCCTCCACTCCCGCCGGCGCCGCCACCCGCACCCGCGACCGCCGCGCCGCCCTCGCGCTCCGGTCGTCCTCCCGCTCGCCCGCGCCCCGAGGTGCCCCGTCGCCTCCTCGTCCCGCGCCGGCGCCTCCTCCTCCCTCTCCGTCCAAGTTTCGGCGTCCTTCCCCATCTCCGGCGAGCCGCCGCGCCTTGACATCCGTGCCCCGAACCCTAGATCTGTTTCGGGAGGTGATATTTCTGCCAAGTCCCGTAATTATCACATTATGTTGCTATGTTCATCACCTCATATCTCATTGCATACTGCTCCATTTTGCGTGCATGATATATCGAAATGTTCATCACGAGATGTTCTTCATTTTGTTCCATTGTGCCATGCTCGTTTGAGTTCATCTTGATGCTCAAATCTCTGGTGCAAGAGTGCTTATGATGTTTACTGTTGTTACTTATCAGAACTTGATGTTTTGTTATTTTTGTTGCATTTGATGTGTGCATCTTATGGGCATGAGCTCTACAGGTGTTTTGATCTATGCCATGCCATCTTTACATAGGTGTATGCCATGTATTTTTGTGATCTATGTGGTGACTAGCACAAGCATGCAAACTAGGCTTCGTGATGTTTCTGTTTCCAGGGACTTAGGATTTTGCTGTCTTTTACTGCTATTATTTTGTTGCCATGTATCCATGTGTCTACAGTGAGATCCATGCTTCTTTTGGGCATGTTCATTAAGATTGTTTTGTAGATATAATTGTGCTCTATCCATCCATGCCCCTGTTTGCAATTATGGAGTGCCCTAGCATGTCTCAATCTTGCTCTACTTTTGCTATAAAATGTTCCTAGCAGATTGTTAACATGATATTCAATTTTGCCAAGGTTATTGTAGTTCATCCTTACATGCTATGAAGTTGCTCTTGCCATGGTTAGCTTCATGAACATGCCATCTTGCTGTAGGTATGCTTGTTTTGTCATGCATTGCTTTGTGATGAGTGCATCGAGCTCACAAAGATGCCTTCATAATTCTGTTTTTGCCATGCTCTGTTTTCTGCTAGTCTGAAACCTGTTAACGAAACTTGCTATGTTTACATGGGTGCCATCATATCTTCTGATCCTTTTTGGCTCATGGTCAGTAAGGGAGTTTTGTTCTATGCATTTAGTAGATTCCTTCCATACCTTATTTTGCTATAATAAGTCTGTGAAGCTGATATCTTTTGCACTTTTGCCATGCTTGTTTGAACCTGTTATGGTGTGATCTAGACGTAGCTCAGTGTTCATCTTTTGTCAAGAATCGCCTGTAGATCACTGCCATATGTTTTGTTGCTATGTTGGGGTGTTGTAGCATAGTTACTTGATGTATTCTAAGTGCTATCCTGCTGTTAATCACAGAATTATGTCATTCTTGTTTTGCTTGCCATTTGCAAACCGTGCATCCGTTTCCGGTGATCTTTATATCGATTTCGACCGAAATCTTCTCATATTTCCAGTGGCATACTTGGTTTGCCAAGTTCCTACCTTGTTCATCCTTTTTCTTCCGGAGCACGCATATGCATCGCATATCATGCATGTTTTGCATCATGTTGCTTGTGCATTTCCCGTGATTGATTGTGGTTCCATTGCTTGTGTTCTTGCTATGGGTAGAGCCGGGAGACGAGTTCATGAATGAGGAACCTGTTGATTACTCTTACGAGGATCAAGCTTTCGACAACTCTGAGAACCTTGCAGGCAAGATGACCATACCCTCAAAATCACTTCTCTCTTTTCTTTGCTAGTTGTTCGTTCTATTGCTATGTTGCGCTACCTACCACTTGATATATCATGCCTCCCATATTGACATGTCAAGCCTCTAACCATCCTTTCCTAGCAAACCGTTGTTTGGCTAAGTTACCGCTTTTGCTCAGCCCTTCTTATAGCGTTGCTAGTTGCAGGTGAAGTTGAAGTTGGTTCCATGTTGGAACATGGATAGTTTGGAATATCACAATATCTCTTATTTAATTAATGCATCTATATATTTTGTAAAGGGTGGAAGGCTCGGCCTTATGCCTGGTGTTTTGTTCCACTCTTGCCGCCCTAGTTTCCATCATACCGGTGTTATGTTCCATGAGTTTGCGTTCCTTACACGGTTGGGTGATTTATGGGACCCCCTTGACAGTTAGCCTTAAATAAAACTCCTCCAGCAAGGCCCAACCTTGGTTTTACATTTGTCTACCTAAGCCTTTTTCCCTTGGGTTTTCGCGAGCCCGAGGGTCTTCTTTATTTTAACCCCCGGGCCAGTGCTCCTCCGAGTGTTGGTCCAAACTAGAGCACCGTGCGGGACCGTCCCTTGGAAACTTGGGTTACGTTGGTACCTGTATGCTTAGCTTATCCGGTGTGCCCTGAGAACGAGATATGTGCAGCTCCTATCGGGATTTGTCGGCACAGCGGGTGGTCTTGTTTTACCATTGTCGAAATGTCTTGTAAACCGGGACTCCGAGACTGATCGGGTCTTCCCGGGAGAAGGTTTATCCTTCGTTGATAGTGAGAGCTTATAATGGGCTAAGTTGGGACACCCCTGCAGGGTATTATCTTTCAAAAGCCGTGTCCGCGGTTATGAGGCAGATGGGAATTTGTTAATGTCCGGTTGTAGGGAACTTGACACTTGACTTAATTAAAATACATCAACCGTGTGTGTAGCCGTGATGGTCTCTTCTCGGCGGAGTCCGGGAAGTGAACACAGTTTGAGTTATGCATGAACGTAAGTAGTTTCAGGATCACTTCTTGATCATTTCTAGCTTTGCGACCATTGTGTTGCTTCTCTTCTCGCTCTCTTTTGGGTATGTTAGCCACCATATATGCTTAGTGCTTGCTGCAGCTCTACCTCATTACACCATCCTTTCCTATAAGCTTAAATAGTCTTGATCTCGCGGGTGTGAGATTGCTGAGTTCTCGTGACTCACAGAGTCTACCAAAACAGTTGCAGGTGCCGACGATACCAGTGCAGGTGACGCAACCGAGCTTAAGTGGGAGTTCGACGAGGAACGTGGTCGTTACTATGTTTCGTTTCCTGATGATCAGTAGTGGAGCCCAGTTGGGACGATCGGGGATCTCGCATTTGGGGTTATCTTATTTTCATTTGGATTTGACCGTAGTCGGTCTATGCGTGGATTTTGGATGATGTATGAATTAATTTTATGTATTTTGTGAAGTGGCGATTGTAAGCCAACTCTCGTTATCCCATTCTTGTTCATTACATGGGATTGTGTGAAGATGAACCTTCTTGCGACAATACCACAATGCAGTTATGCCTCTAAGTCGTGCCTCGACACGTGGAAGATATAGCCGCATCATGGGCGTTACAGAATATTTTTGGAATTAATAAAAATACTAGCGAAAGAATCAACACCAGGGGGCCCACACCCTGTCCACGAGGGTGGAGGGCGCGCCCACCCCACTGGGGCGCGCCCCCTGCCTCATGGGCCCCCTAAGGCTCCACCGACCTCAACTCCAACTCTATATATTCACGTTTGGGGAGAAAAAAATCAAAGAAAAGGATTCATCGCGTTTTACGATACGGAGCCGCTGCCAAGCCCTAATCTCTCTCGGGAGGGCTGATCTGGAGTCCGTTCGGGGCTCCGGAGAGGGGAATCCGTCGCCGCCGTCATCATCAACCATCCTCCATCACCAATTTCATGATGCTCACCGCCGTGCGTGAGTAATTCCATCATAGGCTTACTGAACGGTGATGGGTTGGATGAGATTTATCATGTAATGGAGTTAGTTTTGTTAGGGTTTGATCCCTAGTATCCATTATGTTCTGAGATTGATGTTGCTATGCTTAATGCTTGTCACTAGGGCCCGAGTGCCATGAATTCAGATTTGAACCTATTATATTTTCATGAATATATGTGAGTTATTGATCCTATCTTGCAAGTCAATAGTCACCTACTATGTGTTATGATCCGGCAACCCCGAAGTGACAATATTCGGGACCACTCCCGGTGATGACCGTAGTTTGAGGAGTTCATGTATTCACTAAGTGTTAATGCTTTGGTCCCGTACTCTATTAAAAGGAGGCCTTAATATCCCTTAGTTTCCAATAGGACCCCGCTGCCACGGGAGGGAAGGACAAAAGATGTCATGCAAGTTCTTTTCCATAAGCACGTATGACTATATTCGGAATACATGCCTACATTACATTGATGAACTGGAGCTAGTTCCGTGTCACCCTATGTTATAACTGTTACATGAGGAATCGCATCCGACATAATTATCCATCACTGATCCAATGCCTACGAGCTTTTCACATATTGATCTTTGCTTAGTTACTTTTCTGTTGCCACTGTTACGATTACTACAAAAACTGCTATTGTTACTTTTGCCACCGTTACCGTTACTTCCATATTACTTTGCTACTAAATACTTTGCTGCAGATATTAAGTCTTCCAGGTGTGGTTGAATTGACAACTCAGCTGCTAATACTTGAGAATATTCTTTGGCTCCCCTTGTGTCGAATCAATAAATTTGGGTTGAAAACTCTACCCTCGAAAACTTTTGCGATCCCCTATACTTGTGGGTTATCAGTGCGCCATGCTTAACGGCTTAGAACCGGGACAGCAAAAACGTTTTGAACGCCACGGAGCATATGAGATGTTCCAAGAGTTGAAATTGGTATTTCAGACTCATGCCCGTGTCGAGAGGTATGAGACCTCTGACAAGTACTTTGCCTACAAGATGGAGGAGAATAACTCAGCCAGTGAGCATGTACTCAGAATGTCTGGGTACTACAATTGCTTGAATTAAGTGGGAGTTAATCTTCCAGATAAGACAGTGATTGACATAATTCTTTAGTCACTATCATGAAGCTACTAGAACTTTGTGATGAACTATAATTTGCAAAGGATGACGAAAATGATTCCCGAGCTCTTCGCGATGCTGAAATCGGCGAAGATAGAAATCAAGAAAGAGCATCAAGTGTGGATGATTAGCAAGACCACTAGTTTCAAGAAAAAGGGCAAGGGAAATAAAGGGAACTTCAAGAAGAATGGCAAGCAAGTTGCCACTCCCATGAAGAAGCCCAAAGCTACACCCAAGCCTGAAACTGAGTGTTTCTACTGCAAAGGAAATGGTCACTGGAAGTGGAACTGCCCTAGATACTTGGCAGATAAGAAGGATGGCAAAGTGAACAAAGGTATATTTGATATACATGTTATTGATGTGTACTTTACTAGTGTTTATAGCAACCCCTCGGTATTTGATACTAGTTCAGTTGCAATGAATAGTAACTCGAAACAGGAGTTGCAAAGTAAACAGAGACTAGTTAAGGACGAGGTGACGATGTGTGTTGGAAGTAATTCCAAAGTTGATACGATCACCATCGCACATTCCCTCTACCTTCGGGATTAGAATTGAACCTAAATAAATGTTATTTGGTGTTTGCGTTGAGCATTAATATGATTAGATCATGTTAGCAACACGGTTATTCATTTAAGTCAGTGAATAATTGTTATTCTGTTTATATGAATAAAACTTTCTATGGTCATACACCCAGTATGAATGGTTTGTTTAATCTCGATCGTGGTGATACACATATTCATAATATTGATGCCAAAAGATGCAAAGTTGATAATGATAGTGCAACATATTTGTGGCACTACCGTTTAGGTCATATTGGTGTAAAGCGCATGAAGAAACTCCATGCAGATGGATTTTTGGAATCACTTGATTATGAATCATTTGATGCTTGCGAACCATGCCTCATGGGCAAGATGACTAAAACTCCCTTCTTTAGAACAATGGAGCGAGCCAATGACTTATTGGAAATAATACATACCGATGTATAAGGTCCGATGAGTGTTCAGGCTCGCGGCGGGTATCGTTATTTTCTGACCTTCAGAGATGATTTGAGCAGATATGGGTATATCTACTTAATGAAACATAAGTCTGAAACATTTGAAAAGTTCAAAGAATTTCAGGGTAAAGTGGAGAATCATCGTAACAAGAAAATAAAATTTCTACGATCTGATCGCGGAGGCGAATATTTGAGTTACGAGTTTGGCCTTCATTTAAAACAATGTGGAATAGTTTCATAACTCACGCCACCTGGAACACCACAGCATAATGGTGTGTCCGAACGACGTAACCGTACTTTATTAGATATGGTGCGATCTATGATGTCTCTTACCGATTTACCACTATCGTTTTGGGGTTATGCATTAGAGACGGTTGCATTCACGTTAAATAGGGCACCATCTAAATCTGTTGGACGACACCATATGAAATGTGGTTTAGCAAGAAACCTAAGCCGTCGTTTCTTAAAGTTTGGGGTTGTGATGCTTATGTGAAAAAGCTTCAACCTAATAAGCTCGAACCCAAATCGGAGAAATCCGTCTTCATAGGATACCCAAAGGAGACTGTTGGGTACACCTTCTATCACAGATCCAAAGGCAATATATTCGTTGCGAAGAATGGATCCTTTCTAGAGAAGGAGTTCCTCTCGAAAGAAGTGAGTGGGAGGAAAGTAGAACTTGATGAGGTAATTGTACCTTATCCCGAATTGGAAAGTAGTTCATCACAGAAATCAGTTCCAGTGATGCCTACACCAATTAGTGAGGAAGTTAATGATGATGATCATGAAACTTCAGATCAAGTTACTACCGAACCTCGTAGGTCAACCAGAGTACGTTATGCACCAGAGTGGTACAGTAATCCTGTTCTAGAGGTCATGTTACTAGACCATGACGAACCTACGAACTATGAGGAAGCGATGATGAGCCCAGATTCTGCGAAATGGCTTGAGGCCATGAAATCTGAGATGGGATCCATGTATGAGAACAAAGTATGGACTTTGGTTGACTTGCCTGATGATTGGCAAGCCATAGAGAATAAATGGATCTTCAAGAAGAAGACTGACGCTGACGGTAATGTTACTGTCTACAAAGCTCGACTTGTTGCGAAAGGTTTTCGACAAGTTCAAGGAGTTTTCTACGATGAGACCTTCTCACCCGCAGCGATGCTTATGTCTGTCCGAATCATGTTAGCAATTGCCGCATTTTATGATTATGAAATTTGGCAAATGGATGTCAAAATTGCATTCCTTAATGGATTTCTTAAAGAAGAGTTGTATATGATGCAACTAGAAGGTTTTGTCGATCCTAAAGGTGCTAACAAAGTGTGCAAGCTCCAGCGATCCATTTATGGACTGGTGCAAGCATCTCGGAGTTGGAATATACGCTTTGATAGTGTGATCAACGCATATGGTTTTATACAGACTTTTGGAGAAGCCTGTATTTACAAGAAAGTGAGTGGGAGCTCTGTAGCATTTCTGATATTATATGTGGATGACATATTGTTGATTGGAAATGATATAGAATTTCTGTATAGCATAAAAGGATACTTGAATAAGAATTTTTTCAATGAAATACCTCGGTGAAGCTGCTTATATATTGGGCATCAAGATCTATAGAGATAGATCAAGACACTTAATTGGACTTTCACAAAGCACATACCTTGATAAAGTTTTGAAGAAGTTCAAAATGGATCAGTCAAAGAAAGGGTTCTTGCATGTATTACAAGGTGTGAAGTTGAGTCAGACTCAAAGCCCGACCTCTGCAGAAGATAGAGAGAAAATGAAAGTCATTCCCTATGCCTCAACCATAGGTTCTATTATGTATGCAATGTTGTGTACCAGACCTGATGTGTGCCAGCCTTGCTATAAGTTTAGCAGGGAGGTACCAAAATATCCGGGAGTGGATCACTGGGCAGCGGTCAAAGTTATCCTTAGTTACCTAAGAGAACTAAGGAAATATTTCTCGGTTATGGAGGTGATAAAGAGTTCGTCGTAAAGAGTTACATCGATGCAAGCTTTTACACCGATCCGGATGACTCTAAGTCTCAATCTGGATACGTATTGAAAGTGGGAGCAATTAGCTAGAGTAGCTCCATGCAGAGCATTGTAGACATAGAATATTTGCAAAATACATATGGCTCTGAATGTGACAGAACCATTGACTAAACTTCTATCACAAGCAAAACATGATCACACCTTAGTACTCTTTGGGTGTTAATCACATAGAGATGTGAACTAGATTATTGAATCTAGTAAACCCTTTGGGTGTTGGTCACATGACGATGTAAACTATTGGTGTTAAATCACATGACGATGTGAACTAGATTATTGACTCTACTGCAAGTGAGAGTCTGAAGGAAACATGCCCTAGAGGCAATAATAAAGTTGTTATTTATATTTACTTATATCATGATAAATATCTATTATTCATGCTAGAATTTTATCAACCGGAAACTTAGTACATGTGTGAATACATAGACAAAACAGAGTATCCTTAGTATGCCTCTACTTGACTAGCTCATTCATCAAAGATGGTTAAGTTTCCTGACCATGGACATGTGTTGTCATTTGATGAATGAGATCACATCATTAGGAGAACTAGATAACTCCCCGCGCGTTGCTGCGGGAATGTATGTTTACAAAAAATACTGATGATTTGATAATTGCAGTAGCGAAATATTTAAAGATAAGTTTACTCTCCCGCTGTCATGAAAAGTTGTGAGTTTGGGAGAAAGCTCATAATTAAGAATGAAAATTCTTGCGGTTATGTCATATACAAAATAAATATTGATTACTATTCCCTAAAAAAAGTGGATCACATGATGCCATGACATGGGAAAATAATAAGACAGATGCATCACCTAGCATGACGGGGCAAGAATTCAGCCCACTTTTGTTTTTTACATTTATCAGCATAGATAAATGTATAATTGGTAGATAAAATGTTGTACATAAATGATTCAGATAGACCACAGTGAAAGAGATAAAACAAATGTCATTAATATGAATAATAAAAAAGCATACATGGTCATAGAGTTTGATGTCACTGGTCTCATGGCAATGGAGAATGCCATCGGTGTCGCATTTCTCTATAGTATTTCATTAAGATATGTCCCTTGCCGCGGGAAGTAGAAAATAAACATAACTTGAAGATGTCAGACCATTCTTAAGCAAAGAAATCAGGAAGGTTAGACCACCCACTTCACTTGGTCCAATATTGGGTCGCTCCCACAAGAACATCAATAGTTCCATGAGTCTTTACCATCAGAAAATTGAAAATTGAGTACATTAGATAGAAATTTACATATGGATATAGAAAATAGAAGTTAATGAATTGGTATACTGAACCCGTTATAGTTGGTGATGCAAAAATATAGAACCATACATACCATATGATTATTTGCTAGAATTAGGTGGCAATGATCACCATGGAGGTGACAACAATAGGGAATGAATAGGTCACCCATAATGTAAAATGAAAAATATGTTTGGAGTGCCATAAATTTAAAAGAGAGCTCTTCAATGTAGAAGGTAATGCATCATTGAAGTATTACATATTGGTAGCAACATAAATCCCATTGGCCTACTATAGTTTTAGAAGTGTGAGATTATCAAATATTATATGCATGATCTCTTGGAGGAAATCGAGCAGCTAATTAAATGGTGATAAATATTTACAAACCTGATCAAACGTTGCAATGAATTATGAATGACCTACATAAACCACTGAGAAACAATGTTGAAATAGGCATTGATGATAAAAATATATTTAGCAGATGATCCAAAGCAACATTATGTTGAATAACAAAGCATAAGAAACATGAGGTCCTAGCATAATGTTGAAGATGAGACTATATTTTTTTGGAAAACAAAACAGAATTTTGTAGCTAAGGGGATACCTTACCCTTTTTCATATTTGTGTGATGATCAGCAGGTAGATGCCAATTAATCGGCGAGAGCTTCATGAGACATAAATTGAGAAGAGAAAATTTTGCACGCCAGTGTCACTGAGACTTCACCTTGAAAAAATAATTAGCTAATTCGAAATATATCAAATTGACCACTCATCGAAATGCATTTGCCTGGACCCTCGAACAAAATAGGGAGACATTAGGTTAATTTTATATTGGTTTAGTGTATGATTCAATCAGCTTGCATGTGAACAACCAAGCCATGGTTCTCACCTCAATGAGCTCATCCTCCTTGTGAAGGTACTCGGCTGGTGTAGCACCACCATGGCGTTGATGCAGCCACCATACAATCATTTGCCGATGCAGGAATTGGACACGGTATTCCCACATAGGAAGTAGCCGCTTGGTGCCCAGCAACAACTAGAAGTGATTAGTGACTAGTTGGCCTTGTGTGCTGCTGGTGGGCGAATCGGTAGGTGCCGGAGGCAGTGCGGCCGGTTGGGACAGGGATTCATCGTACATGGAGGTGGCCGAGGTTGGTGTGTCTAGTCTGCAGAGTAGCGGCACGGCTCCGATAGTCCGATTCATGTGTTGCTTCTGTGATTGGCAGGTCTGGCCTACATGCCCAATGACGGCCATGTCACAGAAGCTCCATCCTTGTTGATCGGTGTCAGCGGCTAGACGCAGCGGCGGTCCTGCGCCTGACCTGGTAGGGGCCGCCTTACCTTGCGGGACATGCGGGGACACTAGAGTGGTGTGATCTGGCTGGCACACCTGGATACGAGGGGAGAGGGGCTGCATGCCCGACGATGGCCGACGACAGAGAATCTCCGTCCTTGCCCGTCGGTGGCAGCGACAGGGGGTAATGCCCGAGACCTGTTGGGTCTACCTTACCTCGTGTGGCATGCGGGACTGTGTGGATACCGGAGTGTCGTGCCGCTGTAGTAGATACGAAGAGATCGGCTCCATCGACTCTTGATTTACTGGCTCATTGATCAGTTACAGAAGGCGAAAGAGCGAATGACTGTTCATTTCATTGACCAGAGAAGGCTACATGCTAAAGAGAGCTCGAACCACGCGGTTTTATTAGAAGAAGAAAAAAAGAAAAAACTGATGTGGCAGGGCTGATGAGGTGGACAGGTTGCATGTCAAGATAAATAGGGTAGTGGGGATGAATCTCTTAGGTATATAGGATTATGTGATGGACAAGACCCATCCATTAGCTTAGCATAATGATCGTTAAGTTTTATTGCTATTGCTTTCTTCATGACTTATACATATTCCTCTGACTATGAGATTATGCAACTCCCGAATACCGGAGGAACACCTTGTGTGCTATCAAACATCACAGCATAACTGGGTGATTATAAAGATGCTCTACAGGTGTCTCCGAAGGTGTTTGTTGGGTTTGCATAGATCAAGATTAGCATTTGTCACTCCGAGTATCGGAGAGGTATCTCTGGGCCCTCTCAGTAATGCACATCATTATAAGCCTTGCAAGCAATGTGACTAATGAGTTAGTTGCGGGATGATGTATTACGGAATGAGTAAAGAGACTTGCCGGTAACGAGATTGAACTAGGTATGAGGATACCGACGATCGAATCTAGGGCAAGTAACATACCGATGACAAAGGGAATAACATATGTTGTTATTGCGGTTTGACCGATAAAGATCTTCGTAGAATATGTAGGAACCAATATGAGCATCCAGGTTCCACTATTGGTTATTGACCGGAGATGTGTCTCGGTCATGTCTACATAGTTCTCGAACCCGTAGGGTCCGCACGCTTAACGTTCGATGACGATTTGTATTATGAGTTATGTGTTTTGGTGACCGAAGTTTGTTCGGAGTCCCGGATGAGATCACAGACATGACGAGGAGTCTCGAAATGATCTAGAGGTAAAGATTGATATATTGGAAGGTAGTATTCGGACACCAGAAGGGTTCCGGAGTGTATCGGGTACATACTGGAGTACCGGAGGGGTTACCGAAACCCCCCGGGGAAAGATATGGGCCATATGGGCCATAGGAGGGAGGCTAACCATCCCACAAGGGGCTGGCACGCCCCCCACAAAGGAGGAGGCCGAATTGGATTAGGGAAGGGGGCGGCGCCCCCCTTTCCTTCTCCTACTCCCTCTCCTTTCCCCTTTCCCCTCTGGAAGAAGGAATATGGGGGGGCGAATCCAACTAGGACTGGAGTCCTAGTAGGACTCCACTCTCCCTGGCACGCCCCTTGGCGGCCGGCCTCCTCCTCCCCTCCTTTATATATGGGGGCAGGGGGCACCCCAAAGGGACATCAGATGTTCTCTTAGCCGTGTGCGGTGCCCCCCTCCACAGTTTAATCCTCCGGTCATATCGTCGTAGTGCTTAGGCGAAGCCCTGCGCGGATCACAACAGCATCACCGTCACCACGCCATCGTGCTGACGGAACTCTCCCTCGACCCTCTGCTGGATCAAGAGTTCAAGGGACATCATCGAGCTGAACGTGTGCTGAACTCAGAGGTGGCGTACGTTCGGTACTTGGATCGGTTGGATCGTGAAGACATTCGACTACATCAAGTGCGTTAACCTAACGCTTCCGCTTTCGGTCTACGAGGGTACGTGGACACACTCTCCCCCTCTCGTTGCTATGCATCGCCTAGATAGATCTTGCGTGAGCGTAGGATTTTTTTTGAAATTGCATGCTACGTTCCCCAACAACCACGTGATGATCGGGTGTGATAGGCTCTACGTTCACATACAATGGGTGCAAGACAGTTTTGCACATGCGGAATACTCAGGTTGAACTTGACGAGCCTAGCATGTACATACATGGCCTCGGAACACTGGAGATCGAAAGGTCGAACGTGAATCATATAGTAGATATGATCAACATAGAGATGTTCACCATTGAAGACTACTCCATCTCACGTGATGATCAGACATGGTTTAGTTGATTTGGATCACGTGATCATTTAGATGACTCGAGGGATGTCTATCTAAGTGGGAGTTCTTAAGTAATATGATTAATTGAACTTAATTTATCATGAACTTAGTCATGATAGTATTTGCATATCTATGTTGTAGATCAATAGCTCGCGTTGTAGCTCCCCTATATTTTTTGATATGTTCCTAGAGAAAACTAAGTTGAAAGATGATAGTAGCAATGATGTGGACTGGGTTCGTGATCTGTGGATTATCCTCATTGCTGCACATAAGAATTATGTCCTTGATGCACCGCTAGGTGACAGACCTATTGCAGGAGAAGATGTAGACGTTATGATTGTTTGCCAAGCTCGATATGATGACTACTTGATAGTTTAGTGCGCCATGCTTTACGGCTTAGAACCGGGACTTCAAAAACATTTTGAACGCCACGGAGCATATGAGATGTTCCAATAGTTGAAATTGGTATTTCAGACTCATGCCCATGTCGAGAGGTATGAGACCTCTGACAAGTACTTTGCCTATAAGATGGAGGAGAATAGCTCAACCAGTGAGCATGTGCTCAGAATGTCTGGGTACTACAGTCACTTGAATCAAGTGGGAGTTAATCTTCCAGATATGATAGTAATTGACCGAGTTCTCTAGTCACTATCACCAAGCTACTAGAACTTCGCGATGAACTATAATGTGCAAGGGATAACGGAAAAGATTCCCGAGCTCTTCGCGGTGGTGAAATCGGTGAAGGTAGAAATCGAGAAAGAGCATCAAGTGTTGATGGTTAACAAGACCACTAGTTTCAAGAAAAAGGGCAAGGGAAAGAAAGGGAACTTCAAGAAGGATGGCAAACAAGTTGCCACTCCCGTGAAGAAGCCCAAAGCTGGACCTAAGCCTGAAACTAAAGTGCTTCTACTGCAAAGGAAATGGTCACTTGAAACGGAACTACCCCAAATACTTGCTGGATAAGAAGGATGGCAAAGTGAACAAAGGTATATTTGATATACATGTTATTGATGTGTACTTTACTAGTGTTCATAGTAACCCCAGGGTATTTGATACCGGTTCAGTTACTAAGATTAGTATCTCGAAATAGGAGTTGCAAAATGAACAGAGACTAGTTAAGGGCGAGGTGACGATGTGTGTTGGAAGTGATTCCAAGGTTGATAAGATCACCATCGCACACTTCCTCTACCTTCGGGATTAGTGTTGGACCTAAATAAATGTTATTTTGGTGTTTGCGTTGAGCATGAATATGATTAGATCATGTTCATTGCAATACATTTATTCATTTAAGTCACAGAATAATTGTTGTTTTGTTTACATGAATAAAACCTTCTATGGTCATACACCCAATGTGAATGGTTTATTGAATCTCGATCAAGAAGATACACATATTCATAATATTGATGCCAAAAGATGCAAAGTTGATAATGATAGTGCAACATATTTGTGGCACTGCCGTTTAGGTCATATTGATGTAAAGCGCATGAAGAAACTCCATGCGGATGGAATTTTGGAATCACTTGATTATGAATCATTTGATGCTTGCGAACCATGCCTCATGGGCAAGATGACTAAAACTTCGCTGTCCGGAACAATGGAGCAAGCCACTGACTTATTGGAAATAATACATACCGATGTATGCGGTCCGATGAGTGTTGAGGCTCGCGGCGGGTATCGTTATTTTCTGACATTCACACATGATTTGAGCAGATATGGGTATATCTACTTGATGAAACACAAGTCTAAAACATTTGAAAAGTTCAAAGAATTTCAGAGTGAAGTGGAGAATCATCGTAACAAGAAAATAAAGTTTCTACGATCTGATCGTGGAGGCGAATAATTGAGTTACGAGTTTGGCCTTCATTTAAAACAATGTGGAATAGTTTCACAACTCACGCCACCTGGAACACCACAGCGTAATGGTGTGTCTGAACATCATAACCGTACTTTATTAGATATGGTGCGATCTATGATGTCTCTTACCGATTTACCACTATCATTTTGGGGTTATGCATTAGAGACAACTGCATTCATGTTAAATAGGGCACCGTCTAAATCCGTTGAGATGACGCCGTATGAACTATGGTTTGGCAAGAAACCTAAGTTGTCGTTTCTTAAAGTTTGGGGTTGCGATGCTTATGTGAAAAAGCTTCAGCCTGATAAGCTCGAACCCAAATCGGAGAAATTGTTGGGTATACCTTCTACCATAGATCCGAAGGCAAGATCTTTGTTGCTAAGAATGGATCCTTTCTAGAGAAGGAGTTTCTCTCGAAAGCAGTGAGTGGGAGGAAAGTAAAACTTGATGAGGTAATTGCACCTTCTCTCGAATTGGAAGGTAGCTCATCACGAAAAATCGTTCCCGTGATGCCTACACCAACTAGAGAGGAAGCTAATGAAAATGATCATGAAACTTCAGATCAAGTTACTACTGAACCTCGTAGGTCAACCAGAGCACGATCCGCACCAGAGTGGTACGGTAATCCTGTTCTAGAAGTCATGTTACTAGACCATGACGAACCTACGAACTATGAAGAAGCTATGATGAGCCCAGATTCCGATAAATGGCTTGAGTCCATGAAATCTGAGATAGGATCCATGTATGAGAACAAAGTATGGACTTTGGTGGACTTGCCCGATGATTGGCAAGCCATAAAGAATAAATGGATCTTCAAGGGGAAGACGGACGTTGATGGTAGTGTTACTATCTACAAAGCTCGAATTGTTGCAAAAGGTTTTCGACAAGTTCAAGGTGCTGACTACGATGAGATTTTCTCACTCGTATCGATGCTTAAGTTTGTCCGAATCATGTTAGCAATTGCCGCATTTTATGAAATCTAGCAAATGGATATCAAAACTGCATTCTTTAATGGATTTATTAAAGAAGAGTTTTATATGATGCAACCAGAAGGTTTTGTCAATCCTAAAGGTGCTAACGAAATGTGCAAGCTCCAGAGATCCATCTATGGACTGGTGCAAGCATCTCGGAGTTGGAATATACGCTTTGATGAGTTGATCAAAGCATATAGTTTTATACAGACTTGCGGTGAAGCCTGTATTTACAAGAAAGTGAGTGGGAGCACTACAGCCTTTCTGATAAGTATATGTGAATGACATATTATTGATCAGAAATGATGTAGAATTTTTCTAGAAAGCATAAAGGAGTGTTTGAAAGGAGTTTTTCAAAGAAATACCTCAGTGAAGCTGCTTACATATTGAGCATCAAGATCTATAGAGATAGATCAAGACACTTGATAAGACTTTCGATGAGTACATACCTTGATAAGATTTTGAAAGAGTTCAAAATGGATCAGTCAAAGAAGGAGTTCTTGCCTGAGTTGTAAGGTGTGAAATTGAGTAGGACTCAAAACCTGACCACGACAGAAGATAGAGAGAGAATGCAAGTCATTCCCTATGCCTCAGCTATAGGTTCTATAAAGTATGACATGCTGTGTAACAAACCTGTTGTTTACCTTGCCATGAGTTTGGCAAGGGGGTACGATAGTGATCCAGGAGTGGATCACTGGACAACTGTCAAAGTTATTGTCGGCGTCCTAGGAACTGGGGTCCCCAGACTTGCCTGCCTGCGGCCCACGGCATGGCTAAGCCGGCAGGCCGTACGGCCCATCTTCATCAACAAGGCATTCAAGGCCCTCGTGAGGGGCCAAGCCTCGCGAGGCGGACGACGCAAGACCTCCTCAGGAGCGGCCAAGCCAGGCAGGCTCACGAGGAGCGGAGATATCAAGGCGGGGCAAACCTCATGAGGCTCTCGTGACGTGAGCCATGACGATCGACACCAGGCGGGCACCAGGCGGGCGCCAGCGCGCGCAGCGTCCTTGTTTCCTCTTTGGTGCTAAGGAGGCCAGCGCAGGCGAGGAGTACCGAGGCATCAGGCAAAGGTTGCTATATTGGTGCAACGAGACCAAGACCAGGAGGACGACAAGACGGAGGTCACCGTGGAGCCCAAGACGGCGTCACCACCAGAGCTTTTCGCAGGCGAAGACCACTTTTGTCAGGATAGCTTGTACTAGCTGTCCCCCTTCAAACTTGCCCGCCGTTGTTGGCTCCCTTCCCGCTCATTATTTGGGAAGAGGACCAGGGCCTCTATAAATGGGTCTAGCCACCATAGTAGTAGAAAAAACTCGGACGGATCGAAAGCCAACACTAGCACAAGAACACCTCAACCTCAGGAGGCTGTTCTTCCCCTTGTACTGTTCATCATCAGCCCAAGAGGCAACCCACCACCACCACACTGGAGTAGGGTATTACACCACAACGGTGGCCCGAACCAGTATAAATCCCGTGTCTTTCTGTGTTGCGAGTTCGTCGAGTTCGTCCGCGAGATCTTAGCGAGCTAGGGCATAGATCGGCAGGAGGGAAAGACTCCGCGCGCACCCCAGTGTTTGAACCTTAAGGGTTTGCCGGAACCCCACATCCGATAGTTATCCTTAGTTACCTAAGAGGACTAAGGAAATATTTCTCGGTTATGGAGGTGATAAAGAATTCGTCGTAAAGAGTTACGTCGATGCAAGCTTTTACACCGATCCGGATGACACTGAGTCTCAATCTGGATACATATTGAAAGTCGGAGCAATTAGCTAGAGTAGCTCCATGCAGAGCATTGTAGACATAGAAAAATTGCAAAATACATACGGCTCTGAATGTGGCAGACCTGTTGACTAAACTTCTTTCACAAGCAAAACATGATCACACCTTACTACTCTTTGGGTGTTAATCACATAGCGAAGTGAACTAGATTATTGACTCTAGTAAACCCTTTGGGTGTTGGTCACATGGCGATGTGAACTATGGGCGTTAATCACATAAAGATGTGAACTATTGGTGTTAAATCACATGTCGATGTGGACTAGATTATTGACTCTAGTGCAGGTGGGAGACTGAAGGAAATATGCCCTAGAGGCAATAATAAAGTTGTTATTTTATATTTCCTTATATCATGATAAATGTTTATGATTCATGCTAGAATTGTATTAACCGGAAACTTGATACATATGTGGATACGTAGACAAAACACTGTGTCCCTAGTAAGCCTCTACTAGACTAGCTCGTTTATCAAAGATGGTTAAGTTTCCTAACCATGGACATGTGTTGTCATTTGATGAACGGGATCACATCATTAGAAGAATGATGTGATGGGCAAGACCCATCCGTTAGCTTAGCATATTGATCGTTCAGTTTTATTGTTATTGCTTTCTTCATGTCATATATATATATTCCTTTAACTATGAGATTATGCAACTCCCGGATACCGGAGGAATGCCTTGTGTGCTATAAAATGTCACAACGTAACTGGGTGATTATAAAGATGCTCTACAAGTATCTCCGAAGGTGTTTGCTGGGTTGGCATAGATCAAGATTAGGATTTGTCACTCCGAGTATCGGAGAGGTATCTTTGGGCCCTCTTGGTAATACACATCATAAGAAGCCTCGCAAGCAATGTGACTAATGAGTTAGTTGAGGGATGATGTATTATGGAACGAGTAAAGAGACTTGCCGGTAACGATATTGAACTAGGTATGAAGATACCGATGATCGAATCTCGGGCAAGTAACATACCGATGACAAAGGGAATAACATATGTTGTCATTATGGTCCGACCGATAAAGATCTTCGTAGAATATGTGGGAAACAATATGAGCATCCAAGTTCCGTTGTTGGTTATTGACCGGAGAGGTGTCTCGGTCATGTCTACATAGTTCTCGAACCCGTAGGGTCCGCACGCTTAACGTTCGATGACAATTTTGTATTATATGAGTTATGTGATTTGGTGACCGAATGTTGTTCGCAGTCCCGGATGAGATCACGGACATGACGAGGAGTCTCAAATGGTCGTGAGCTAAAGATTCATATATAGGGCGATGATATTCGGACACCGGAAGTGTTCTGGGGGTACCGGGTACATATCGGGTCACCGGAAGGGGTTCCGGGCACCCCCCCCGGCAACTATATGGGCCTAATGGGCCAAGAAGGGGACAGACCAGCCCCTAAGGGGCTGGTGCGCCCCCATATAGGCCAAAATAGGAGGAGAAGGAAAGAGGGGAAGAGAGATGGAAGGGGAGGGATTCGGCCTCCCCCTTCCTTCCCTCCTCCCTCCTCCTTCCTTCCCCCTCGGGAACTTATGGAAGGGGGGAGGCCGAATTGGGGAGGCACCCAAGTAGGATTCCTCCTACTTGGGGCGCCCCCTTGGCTGCCTCTCCTCCCCTCCAACCTATATATATGTGGGGGGAGCACCGCTAGAACACACACCAATAATTGTTAGCCGTGTGCGGCGCCCCCCCTCCATAGTTTACGCCTCCAGTCATATTCACGTAGTGCTTAGGCGAAGCTCTGCGCGGATCACTTTGCCATCACCGTCACAATGCCATCGTGCTGACGGAACTCTCCCTCGACACTTTGTTGGATCAAGAGTTCGAGGGACATCATCGAGCTAAACATGTGCAGAACTCGGAGGTGCCGTACGTTCGGTGCTTGATCGATCGGAACAAGAAGAAGTTCGACTACATCAACCGCGTTATCAAACGCTTCCGCTTTCGGTCTACGAGGGTACGTGGACACACTCTCCCCCTCTCGTTGTTGTGCATCTCCTAGACAGATCTTGCGTGAGCATAGGAGTTTTTTTGAAATTGCATGCTACATTTCCCAACACCTCCCATGTCACCCATCATACCACCATAATCACCTCCCATGACACCCATCGTACCACCGAAGCCACCTCCCATAACACCCATTGTACCATCATAGCCACCTCTTACGACACCTACCATGCTCATCAAAGCACCCATGAATCCTCTCATGCCGCCATCCATGCCTCTTCTATGTCATTCATGTCTCCGACGATGGAGGCGGGTGGCGGGAGACCGGAAGGTGGTTGCGGCACGCGCGAATCCCGCGAGGCGGTTGACTGCTCGCACATATTATTTTCGTTTTGCGGCAACAACCCAACTCCAACAAATGTATTTTATAGCTAGCCTAAAATTAGAGTAAAAAGATTCGTAGACAAAATACTTGTTTGAGCAGCATTTTTCTCCCCAACTGTTGCAAAAAACCCAGTTATTCCCTATTTTAGAGAAGCTATTGAGACACAAGCCCCTAACAAGTTTGCAGGTTTATAAGAGCAACTCTAGCAGATCCTGTATAATCCGATATTGTAAAATCATTTTAGGATTACCCCTAAAACAATTTTGTTCGTAATGCAAATTCAACACAATAAGAGTTCATACATAGCGAAAACATGGATCAAACTACAAATTAAACTTAGGGGAGACCGGCGTAATATAGAACTTCTTCACCGACTTGCAACACAAGTGGGCATACGCGTGATCCTCCTTTGCGGCGGCAAGCCTGTCGGCGGCACCTTCTTCTTTGGCCGCCATAATGCGCTCCACGACGAGGAGCTCCGCATCCGCCTCCCAACATCTCAAGGTGTGCAGGAAAAGGGCGTCATGGAGGTCGTGGAAGCCAGCCCACATGCCCAGGGACGTCGCTGCGGGAGAGACGGCTGTGGCGTGACGGCGGGCCGGCTGGAGCTGCCGGCCACTGCATCATGCCAGGTGAGCTTCCAGGTAGCGTCCCGCCATGGTCACCATGCCTGCGAGCAACATTGACCATGGATATGTGGTCCAGGGCGAGAAAGGAGGCGGCTAATTTCTCGTCGGAGTAATCTCTCGCTAGCGGCGAAGGCGGGCGGATTGTAGCAGAGCTTATCCGATACACGAACCCTAAAAGACCCTAACCCTGTACATATAGTGGCGGACGAGCGGATTTGCGGGCCGTCCCTAAAATTTTTAGGGGCTGGCGGAATTTTAGCGGACTTGTTTGGGACGAATTATTTTTTAAAAACCATTGGAATTCTACGAGCTGGTTAGGATATAGCGGATCTGGTAGAGTTACCCGATGACGGAGCGGTGGATTGCCGAACACAGCCTTAGAATTTCTACTGTATACCGCTCCGCTCCACAGCGGAGTTACGGATCCGGAACGGAGCCTTGGGCCTGTTTGGGACTGCTCCGCTTCACCAAAATCAGTTTCGCTCCACTAAATTCACTTTGGATCAGTTTCATCCAGGAGTTGTAGCACTACCAGAGAGAATGTTTGGCTTCCATCTAGCTCCAGCTTCAAGAATGAGAACTTTGGTGAAAAGGATCTATTTGATTGGTTGAGGGGGAGAAACGAAGGGGTATCCACTTACTGGTTGCAGTGGTGGGTAAGTTCCATTCAACTCCAGCTTCTAGAGTTTTTTGAAGTACCCCTGGAGAGTTTCAAAAAAACTAGAAGTTGTACCCCAAATTCTAGTTTTTTTGCAGAGCGCCATATCGTGGAGCTATCCCGTTTGGCTTTTTCTGGAGCGGAGCATTTTAAGAGCAACTCTAGCAGACCCCGCATCCCGCCAGCACGCAAAACGCGTTTGCAGTTCGTGCAAAACCGCTTTTGTGGGCTGGCTCGGGCTGGCACAGATGCAGATCCCCCAAACGGATCCGTAAAAAAGTATATTCACGGAATATACCTTTTCACGGGTCGGCTTTGCGGGGTCTGCTCTTTGCGCCGCTGCATCCCGCATCTCATCGGCCCGCAAATATCAAATCCAACATAATACAACAATCGAAAACAAACCGAATTATTCAAATCAAACATAATACAATAATCATCTGCATTACAAATAATTATTCAAATCACCGTAGCAAACTTAAATAATGCAATACAAAACTTGTCATGAATACAAATACAAATGAATACAAAAATTAGTCACTGTCCAGCCCTTTGCCAATGGTGCTCAATGAGATCCTCCTGAAGTTGAAAATGTGTGTCTGCATTTTCAATCTCCTTGTATGTCTGAAGAAAAGCTCTAATGCGGTTTGGGTCTCTAGCTGGTTTGACACGGCTACCCACGTTGTCGTAAAAGAATTCTAAGTTCATTCCTCTCTCATCTTCAAGAATCATATTGTGCAGGATAACACAGCATGCCATGATGTTTTTCAAGGTTTTCTTATCCCAAAAATGAGGAGGACCACGGACAATGGCAAACCTAGATTGCAAAACACTGAATGCTCTTTCAATGTCTTTTCGGGCTGCCTCTTGCACCCTTGCAAATTCACATTATTTTTTAGTTTTGGGTTCTTCGATGCTCTTGACAAATGTGCACCAAGGAGGGTATATACCATCTGCAAGATAGTACCCCCTTTGTGTATTCATGCCCATTGATAGTGTAGTTGCAAGCAGGAGCATCACCACTAGCAAGCCTAGCAAATAAATGAGACCGTTGCAACACATTGATATCATTTAGAGTGCCCGGCATACCAAAAAAGCAATGCCAAATCCATAAATCATCGGATGCTACGGCCTCTAGCACAATTGTTGCATCATGAGACTTGCCACAATACATTCCTTGCCATGCCTTGGGGCAATTTTTCCAATTCCAATGTATACAATCAATGCTACCTAGCATGCCAGGCCAACCTCTCCTCTCATTAGATTCCATCAATTTCTTTGTGTCATCTTCATTGGGTGCCCGAAGATACTCAGGACCAAAGACACGGATGATCACTTTTGCAAATCTACGCACAGACTCAATTGTACTATCTTCACCAATGCGAAGGTACTCATCGACATAGTCAGCCGGAACACCATATGCAATCACCCGCATAGCTGCGGAGATTTTTTAATATGCACTAAATCCCTTTAAGCCCGCGGCATTCCTTCTTTGAGTAAAATACCGGCAATTTGCCTCGCAAGCTTGAACAAGTTTCACAAAGAGGGATCGGCGCATTCGGTACCTTCTCCGGAAGAGGTGCAGAGGATATGTACGATTCTCCGCGAAATAGTCTTGCATCAACATCTCGTTCCCAAGATGGCGATTCCGAGGAATGCACAGACGCCCGACAGTCGATCCTCGCCTCCTCTTCTGGTGCCAGTCTTCATGCTCCTTCACGGCAAGCGCCATGACTAATGTCTGCTGCCGAAAGGTCGCAAGCATGGTCTCAACATCCGAGTCGTCCGAATCGGAGAGCAAGAACTTATCGCACATGCTCAACTCCATCTACATGCATACCGGCGCGTCAATTGATACGTCTCCAACGTATCTATAATTTTTGATTGCTCCATGCTATATTATCTACTGTTTTGGACATTATTGGGCTTTATTATTCACTTTTATATTATTTTTGGGACTAACCTATTAACCGGAGGCCCAGCCCAGAATTGGTTTTTTTTGCCTATTTCAGAGTTTCGCAGAAAAGGAATATCAAACGGAGTCCAAACAGAATGAAACCTTCGGGAACGTGATTTTTAGGAAGATTATGATCCGGGAGACTTGGACCCTACGTCAAGAAACAAAAGAGGAGGCCACGAGGTAGGGGGCGCGCCCACCCTCGTGGGCCCCTTGTTGCTCCACCAACGTACTCCTTCCTCCTATATATACCTACGTACCCCCAAACGATCAGATACGGAGCCAAAAACCTAATTCCACCGCCGCAACCTTCTGTACCCACGAGATCCCATCTTGGGGCCTGTTCCGGAGCTCCGCCGGAGGGGGCATCCATCACGGTGGGCTTCTACATCAACACCATAGCCTCCCCGATGAAGTGTGAGTAGTTTACTTCAGACCTTCGGGTCCATAGTTAGTAGCTAGATGGCTTCTTCTCTCTTTTTGGATCTCAATACAATGTTCTCCCCCTCTCTCACGGAGATCTATTCGATGTAATCTTCTTTTTGCGGTGTGTTTGTTGAGACCGATGAATTGTGGGTTTATGATTAAGATTATCTATGAACAATATTTGAATCTTCTCTGAATTCGTTTATGTATGATTGGTTATCTTTGCAAGTCTCTTTGAATTATCAGTTTGGTTTGGCCTACTAGATTGATCTTTCTTACAATGGGAGAAGTGCTTAGCTTTGGGTTCAATCTTGCGGTGTCCTTTCCCAGTGACAGTAGGGGCAGCAAGGCACGTATTGTATTGTTGCCATCGAGGATAACAAGATGGGTTTTTTATCATATTGCATGAATTTATCCCTCTGCATCATGTCATCTTGCTTAAGGCGTTACTCTGTTTTCATGAACTTAATACTCTAGATGCATGCTGGATAGCGGTCGATGAGTGGAGTAATAGTAGTAGATGCAGGCAGGAGTCGGTCTACTTGTCTCGGACGTGATGCCTATATGCATGATCATACCTAGATATTCTCATAACTATGCTCAGTTCTGTCAATTGCTCAACAGTAATTCATTCACCCACCGTAAAATACTTATGCTCGAGAGAAGCCACTAGTGAAACCTATGGCCCCCGGGTCTATCTTTATCATATTAATCTTCCAACACTTAGTTATTTCCTTTGCTTTTTACTTTGCTTTTATTTTACTTTGCATCTTTATCACAAAAATACCAAAAATATTATCCTATCATATCTATCAGATCTCACTCTCGTAAGTGGCCGTGAAGGGATTGACAACCCCTTATCACCTTGGTTGCGAGGATTTATTTGTATTGTGCAGGTGCGAGGGACTCGCGCGTAGCCTCCTACTGGATTGGTACCTTGGTTCTCAAAAACTGAGGGAAATACTTGCGCTACTTTGCTGCATCACCCTTTCCTCTTCAAGAAAAAACCAACGCAGTGCTCAAGAAGTAGCAAGAAGGATTTCTGGCACCGTTGCCGGGGAGGTGGCGGCGCCTTTGGTAGGTGGAATTTGGTAAGAAAAAATTTATATAGTGTGCTGAAATTTACTGTCACTTGTTACTATGGAAAGTAATCCTCTGAGGGGCTTGTTTGGGGTATCTTCACCCCGACCAGTAGAGCAAAGAGTTGCTCCTCAACCTACTGAACCTACTGAAAATGAAAATGTTCCCGTTGAAGTTCCTTCGGGTATGTTAGAAAAACTGCTAGCTAATCCTTTTGCAGGAGATGGAACAAAGCATCCTGATGAGCACCTAATATATGTGGATGAAGTTTGTGGATTATTTAAGCTTGCAGGTATACCCGATGATGTTGTTAAGAGGAAGGTCTTCCCTTTATCTTTGGAGGGAGATGCATCGACATGGTATAGGCTATGTGATGATACGGGGTCATGGAACTACAAACGATTGAAATTGGAATTTCATCAGAAGTTTTATCCTATGCATCTTGTTCATCGTGATCGCAATTATATATATAATTTTTGGCCTCGCGAAGGAGAAAGCATCGCTTAAGCTTGGGGGAGGCTTAAATCAATGTTATATTCATGCCCCAATCATGAGCTCCCAAGAGAAATAATTCTTCAAAGTTTTTATGCTCGGCTTTCTCGTAATAATCAATCCATGCTCGATACTTCTTGTGCTGGCTCTTTTATGATGAAGACTATTGAATTCAAATGGAATTTATTGGATAGAATTAAACGCAACTCTGAAGATTGGGATCTCGACGAAGGTAAGGAGTGAGGTATGACACCTAAGTTTGATTGTGTTAAATCTTTTATGGATACCGATGTTTTCCGTAAATTTAGCACTAAATATGGACTTGACTCTGAGATAGTAGCTTCATTCTGTGAATCTTTTGCTACTTATGTTGATCTCCCCAAGGAGAAGTGGTTTAAATATCATCCTCCCATAGAAGTAAAAGTAGCTGCACCTACTAAAGTTGAAGAAAAGACTATCACTTATAATGATCCTGTTGTTCCTACTTCTTATGTTGAGAAACCACCTTTCCCTGTTAGGATAAAGGATCATGCTAAAGCTTCAACTATGGTTCGTAAAAGCAATATTAGAACTTATACACCTTCTGAGCAAGTTAAAGTTGAACCTAATATTGCTATTGTTAAAGATCTGTTGGCTGATAATATTGATGGGCATGTTATTTATTTCTGCGGTGAAACTGCTAGAATTGCTAAACCCTGTGCTAAAGATAAACATAGACCTGTGGTAGGCATGCCTGTTATTTCTGTTAAAATAGGAGATCATTGTTATCATGGCTTATGTGATATGGGTGCTAGTGCTAGTGCTATACCTCATGACTTATACAAAGAAATTATGCATGAAATTGCACCTGCTGAGATAGAAGGTATTGATGTTACCATCAAACTTGCTAATAGAGATACAATATCACCCATTGGGATTGTTAGAGATGTTGAAGTCTTGTGTGGGAAAACTAAATACCCTGCTGATTTACTTGTTCTTGGTTCCCCACAAGATAGCTTTTGTCCCATTATATTTGGTAGACCCTTCTTGAACACAGTTAATGCTAGGATAGACTGCGAAAAGAGTGTTGTTACTATTGGCTTGGGTGATATGTCTCATGAGTTTAATTTCTCTAAATTTAGTAGACAACACCGTGAAGAAGAATTGCCTAGTAAGGATGAAATTATTGGTCTTGCTTCTATTGCCGTACCTCCTAGTGATCCTTTAGAACAATATTTGCTAGACCATGAAAATGATATGTTTATGAATGAAAGAAGGGAAATAGATGAAGTATTCTTTAAACAGGAACATATCCTGAAACACAATTTGCCTGTTGAAATCCTAAGGGATCCTCCTCCACCCAAGGGTGATCCCGTGCTTGAGCTCAAACCTTTACCTGATACTCTCAAATATGCTTATCTTGATGAGAACAATATTATCAGTGCTAACCTTTCAGAGCATGAAGAAGAAAGACTATTGAAAACTCTGAAGAAGCACCGTGCTACTATTGGATATACTCTTGATGATCTTAATGGCATTAGTCCCACTCTATGTCAACATAAAATAAATTTGGAAGAAGATGCCAAACCAGTTCGTGATCATCAATGACGACTGAATCCTAAGATGAAAGAAGTGGTAAGAAAAGAAATACTAAAGCTCCTTGAGGCGGGTATAATTTATCCCGTTGCTGATAGTCAGTGGGTAAGTCCTGTCTATTGTGTCCCTAAGAAGGGAGGTATTACCGTCGTTCCTAATGATAAAGATGAATTGATTCCGCAAAGAATTATTACAGGTTATAGGATGGTAATTGATTTCGGCAAATTAAATAAAGCTACTAAGAAAGATCATTACCCCTTACCTTTTATCGATCAAATGCTAGAAAGACTATCCAAATATACACATTTTGCTTTCTAGATGGTTATTCTGGTTTCTCTCAAATACCTGTGTCAGCCAACGATCAATCTAAAACTACTTTTACTTGCCCTTTTGGTACTTTTGCTTATAGACGTATGCCTTTTGGTTTATGTAATGCACCTGCTACATTTCAAAGATGCATGATGGTTATATTCTCTGACTTTTGTGAAAAGATTTGTGAGGTTTTCATGGATGATTTTTCCGTCTATGGATCCTCTTTTGATGATTGCTTAAGCAACCTTTCGGGACGAGACTCCGCCACCACGAGGCGGAACCTTGGCGGAACCAATCTAGGGCTCCGGCAGAGCTGTTCTGCCGGGGACACTTCCCTCCGGGAGGGGGAAATCATCGCCATCGTCATCACCAACGCTCCTCTCATCGAGAGAGGGCAATCTCCATCAACATCTTCGCCAGCACCATCTCCTCTCAAAACCCTAGTTCATCTCTTGTATCCAATTCTTGTCTCCAAGTCCGGGATTGGTACTAGTAGGTTGCTAGTAGTGTTGATTACTCCTTGTAGTTGATGCTAATTGGTTTATTTGGTGGAAGATCATATGTTCAGATCCTATATGCATATTAATACCCCTCTGATTATGAACATGAATATGCTTTGTGATTAGTTACGTTTGTTCCTGAGGACATGGGAGAAGTCTTGCTATTAGTAGTCATGTGAATTTGGTATTCGTTCGATATTTTGATGAGATGTATGTTGTCTATCCTCTAGTGGGGTTATGTGAACGTCGACTACATAACACTTCACCATTATTTGGGCCTAGAGGAAAACATTGGGAAGTAATAAGTAGATGATGGATTGCTAGAGTGACAGAAGCTTAAACCCTAGTTTATGTGTTGCTTCGTAAGGGGCTGATTTGGATCCATATGTTTCATGCTATGGTTAGGTTTACCTTAATACTTTTGTTGTAGTTGCGGATTCTTGCAATAGAGGTTAATCATACGTGGGATGCTTGTTCAAATAAGAACAGCACCCAAGCACCGGTCCACCCACATATCAAATTATCAAAGTACCGAACGCGAATCATATGAACGTGATGAAAACTAGCTTGACGATAATTCCCATGTGTCCTCGGGAGCGCTTTTCTCTATATAAGAGTTTGTCCAGGCTTGTCCTTTGCTACAAAAGGGATTGAGCCACCTTGCTGCACTTTATTTACTTTTGTTACTTGTTGCTCGTTACAAATTATCCTATCACAAAACTATCTGTTACCACTTATTTCAGTACTTGCAGAGAGTACCTTGCTGAAAACCGCTTATCATTTTCTTCTGCTCCTCGTTGGGTTCGACACTCTTACTTATCGAAAGGACTACGATAGATCCCCTATACTTGTGGGTCATCATCAATCAACTACACAGCTCGCAAAAATCACAAAAAGGGACTAACCGGTGGCGGGTGTTCCTGGGTGGCGACGAGGGGGCGCGCTCGACGGTGGTCAATCCCCGGCGGCGGCGGCGACGAGGGGCGGCTATTCTCGCCGGATCCGGAGGGGTCGGTGCAGCGGCTCGGCGCGGGAGGGTGTGGGGCGGCCCCGCGGCGCGATTCCGCCCGCAAATATGGCCGGAATCGCCGGCGGCGGGCGAGCGGAAGCAAGGGCGGTCGGCGGCGGAAGGAGGGGGGAAAGGCGCGCGGGCTGAAATGTCCCTCCCGCCGACTGCTTCTCTTTGATGCAGGGCACCACAGCCGCGAGGGGGAAACCCGCGTTTTTCCGGATTGGGGTCGGGATTTTGCCGCGCCCCATAAATTTTTTTCGGGCCGGGACGGGATGTGGGGTCTGGTCGGGCAGGTTTTTTCGCCCCTACCCGCATTTTGGCAGTTATTTTACGGGCCGGGGGCGGATGCGGGGATGCGGGTGAGTTGCAGGAGCATAGCAGATCTGTTCTCTCTTCCTTCGTCGACCGAACCAGGTTCCTCATTCGCCTCCCATGGAGACGCCGCCTCCACCACCTGCCCTGCCGTCCGTTCTCGCCCACCTGCGGTCCCTCCTCTCCGCCGCCTCTTCCGCTCTATCCTCCCTCCCTTCCCCACTCCTCCCCTGCTCCACCACCACCACGGCGACGATCGCCACCTCCTCCACACTCCCCGCACCTGCGCCCACCACCCCGCTCCCATCTCTCCCCTCTTCACCGACTTCCGAAATCCCCCTCCCCCTCCCGGCTGCGCCCGCCCCCTACCACGACTGCCCAGCCGTCGTCCGCACCACCAGCCAACCGCCCGCCTCGTCCTCCCTCCCCGCCTTCCTCGCCGCCGAGTGTGCAGACTTCGCCTCCTCCACTGCCGCCCCAACCCTCTCCTCTCCTCCCCGCATCCTCCCGTCTGAGCTCTGCCTCCTGCGTCGGGAGGTGGACTCCTGGGGCTGCCACCACCCCCCCGGGGCGTACTCCTACGCCGCGGCCCGCGTGGTGGAGGCACTGCGGCTAGGTGCTCTACAGTGGGAAGTCGAGCTGCGGCGCTGGTTGCTCGCGAGCTCACCGAAATATGGTATCGTGATTGATGCGGCCAGTCGAGACCATGTGTTTGTGCTGGTCAGGCTGTGTATGAAGGCGGCGGCGGCGGAGGCAGGGTGCTCGCTGGAACGCCTGCCCAAGGGGGAGGGCGAGGAGTTTCGTCTTGATCCGAGGCCTGTGCGGTTCGAGTGCCCCAGGCTGGTTGATGGTGTCTCCTGGTTGGCGAGCCAGCTCGAGGTTTTGTATGGGAAGGGCAATGGCTGGTTCTTCGCGATTACGGCGGTGAAGGAGGCAATTCTTAGGTTGGGGTCTTGTTTGGCTGTCGGTGTTGGAGATGGTGTTGCTGGAGGCGCTAGTGAAAAAGGATGTGAGTTGAGAGATACTGGGACATGCCCTATTTTTGTCTCTCAGGTTGCTGCTGCCATTGCAGCCTTACATGACAGGTTGTCCCTGGATAAGAAGATTAGGGCTCTGCAAGCTCCACGCCCATCCAAATATCAGCTGTATGCTTTCTTGAACCTTACTGTTACTTAATCCAACATTGCAGATCAAGCGAATATGCTCATGCAGATCTTAATAAATAACGATGACACGGTTCAGTCGAAAACAAACTCTGACACTGCTCATGCAGATCTTGCTCAGGGAGCGTGTTGCACATAGATTGTAATTTGTGATGATGATGAGTAATCGTCATTGGAATGCATTTCCTCAGATTGTGATTAGTTAATTAGTTTAGTTTGGTTTGGTAAGAAATTCAACCATGACCAATACATTTGATTCTTGACAGGTTACTTGAATATTCACAAATACTGAAGCAAGGCTGTGATGAGCGTTCAAAGCGACCAAACTACAGAGCTGTTCTGGATTATGATGGAATTCTACCACGTCAAATGGATAACCAGGTAAAGTCATGCACTTCGTCAGAAGTACTTCTCTAGAATCCAGATACCATGCTGATATTTCTACATGTTCCAGTGTTCTCTTGATTTACACTAACCTACTATTGACAAAATTTTTGTGAACATAATGTATGCGGATTTTTCAATTTATGCTGGTTCATGCAGTAGCAGTGCTAGGATTTTTGTTTTTCTTTTCTGAACCTTGATCTCTATGTATTCCCATGGATCGGAGGGAGTACTATTTTTCCATGCTTATTCTCTTTGTTTACTAATATTTGTTAAATCAAGGTTTTGCCGAGTCATCGAAAAACATAATATGATTGGAACAAAGGAAAATGGTATGAATTTTGGAGATTTAATTCCTATAGAAAAACTTCCTACTGTGCTGTTCGGAATAAAGGAATGGCTCACAAAGATTCCGATGAAATCCCTATGAAATTGGGCAATTTACACGAAGTTTGGAGAAAAACAAACACGAGGTCTTGCCTCATGTTTTCTTCTCCTTGTGTCCAGATTTTCTGCATTTTTCCTTTGTGGTATCCAAATGGCAGTTTTAAAGTATTCCTATGCTTTGGATTCGTGTAGGAATTGATGTTACATGGCATCTCAATTGCTGCAGTCATCCTACGTTTTTGAATTCCTGCGTTCTCAATGGGCCTTAAATTTTATTTACACAGGGATATAAAGATATTTTACATAAAAATTATGAATGAGTGGTGATATAAATGATCAAATTTCATAATTATCACTATTATCGAATTTACTAGAGTTTAATTATTTACTTCTCTTCATCATTTGAAAAGGAATCTGGTAGGTCCAAGACAAGGGAGGAGCTGCTAGCTGAAGAACGGGATTACAAGAGAAGAAGAATGTCTTACCGTGGGAAGAAAATGAAGCGAAATCCAACAGAGGTACATTTTAAATTTCAAATTTGCAAGTAATTTCATTTCTCTTAAGTCATCCTAAAAGTTGTCACGGCATAAGTTCCTGAGGAGATAGTTGGTAGTGGTGGCTGGTGGGAGGTCGGGGACGGGAAGGTTGCATTCGGGTGCTGTGTGTAATGACCCTGCTATGGATCGAACATGATGGAATGGATTGGTAGGTGAGAAGAGGGTGATCGAGAGGTAGGAGAAGGAGTAGGTGAGTGCAGAGAGAGAGAGGGAGGGAGGGAGAGAGAGAGAGAGAGAGAGAGAGGTGAGAGTGTTTCAGACTTTTCTTCATACGTGAACACTTGTACAGCAACCCTGTCACAGTAAATAGACCATCCAGTTGGCTTGGGGCCCCGCTATCAAGCACACGCTAGCGACCACTAGTTCTCCTCTTCTGCTGGCGGGTCCCGCTCTTCTTCACCACGCCTAGCCTCGTCCTGGTTCTGCTGCAGCTGAACCCCTCTGTCCGCCTCCACTTCAGGCGTATCTTGGTTGGCTGAAGGGGAGTGTGTGACACCGTGATGTCAAGGGGAGATAAGGCGGTGGAGGAGGACCCTCCCTTTCCTGTTTATATGTTCACTGCTTGTTTTTCTCAGTATTAGTCTGGGATATAATCAATATAGCCTGCGGTTTACATCACCTAGAAACTAAAGACTCTTTAAACTGACTCGGACCTGAACATGGTAGGGAAACCTTCTACGGAACAAAAAAAAAAAACCATCGTACTCAAATCAGACTTCCTAAGACTTAAACTTGCCGGGCATAGTGCTGAGCGCACATGGAACATATTAAATCTTTGAGTAGATTGTATGCATGTTAATTTGTTGAGGTGGAAAATTACTCATATATATGTTATAATCAGAGAAATACTTTTCCCAAACCATCCCCAAAATGTAAATTCTATTTGACCTTTCTTCTGAATGGAAGACATACTCAGAGGTCAGAGCCATTGGAGGTCTTCGCTGTCATGGTAGACTTGTCTCCTGTTCATCTGTTCTCATGTAACATGACAAAGTCTAATAAAAGAAAGAACGATACAAAATAGAAAAATAGAACTTTTATATAACTTTTCAAAAAATAATTTAACTAGCTTATATATACTTTGTTTGCTTAAAAAATAAATCAGAAAAAACCAATCCCACCTTGTATCACAGTAGACCACCTCTCCCCCTGTTGCTTTTCATTTTATAACGTCAAGCAACAACAAAAAGAATGTTTTTTTAAGGGTGCCAACACTTTATTGATTAACTCGGACACTAAGAGGGATACAAGCTGGGTCATGCGGGGAGAAAAGCCACAAGTGGCGACCCTGATCAAGCAACAAAGAGTGTTTGGTAAGGTTGTGTGCATCAACAGTCGAGGCTCTACTTTCATAAATAAAACTACAGCTACTAAAATTTGATCTACGAAGCAATATTTCTCTAATCACTGTCAAATAAGCTCCTCCCTTTCCATCATGTATGTCATCAACTACTGGCTTGCAATCACACGCCACCATGAAGCTCTGAAGAGATAGATCTTCTGCTAGTGCAAGTGCCTCGCGACAGGCTATGGCCTCCAAGACAGCCGGATCAGTAATTCCGGGAACCACCAATGCCGAAGAACCCATATACAATCCGTTATGATCTCTACATACTGCTGCCGCTGCTCCTACCCCATTAGTGTCGGAAAGCCCACAGTCCACATTGATTTTCATCTGCCCCATCGGGGGTGGCCTCCAAGCTCCAGCTCGGCTGACCAGCCAAGCGTATAGGTGTATTGTTCGTCAATGCGCGGGGCAACGCATTGATAATATCCAGCTCAGAAATAAAGTGTTTCACGAAGCTATGCGTCGTGAAATTTTGTATCTATCGATGCACGGGACTAACATGGAGTAGATTTAACATTGAAATTTTGTTGTGTGCAACATTATTCACTGTTTGGGTACGCCTGACAGGGAATGTCATCCCAGTATAATGTCCGTCGGTGCAACAAACATGAGTGTTTGCCGCCCTAACTTATGCACAGGCGCGTTGCAAATCCTTGTGTCAAGTACCAAGTCTCATACACAACTAAGCCAGAGAAGCCGCTCTTCATGAGATCAAGAAGAGCATTAAGAAGACCAAGCGTTGGAACAAGACACGAATTTCATAAAGCATCCAACTCCGGCAGGGGCGAGTCGGCAAGTCAGGCCCCGGCAAGCCCTTCGGGCATGGATTCCCCGCCAACACCAGCGCTCTGCCTCTCTCACCAGCTGGCTGCTGATTAGTGAGGTGTCGAGCCCGCAGGTGCTTAGGTGGACATAACCCGTACGCGTCAGCTTGCTGAAAGGATAATTCACCTTTAATGACACACGTCCTGATGGCGTGTCACACTAATAGGAGGTAGCTAGTTACGCGGCGCAGCAGCCTTGCCGGGCTTCAACCTCCATATGACTCCTAGCAGCGCATTTAATGCGTTTTGTCCTAACCGACAGAGTTAGGTATGATAGCTCTGTATCAGTCTAATCACCCCTGTAATGACCTTTTTGCCACTGTGGTAACCCCTTGAGCTATGAAAGGAGGGCCAGGGCAACATTAGAGGGGGTTCGAATCTTTGCAACCCTCACGCATAGGCACTCGTGTAGCTGCTCTCTTCCCACCTCTTGCCGGGGGGGGGGGGGGGGGAGCGCTCCGTGTACTTGTGCTCAACACCACCAATACACCCAAAGGCAGGAGTGGGGTTTTACGCCTCCGGGCGGCCCGAACCTGGGTAAAATCGTGTGCTCCTCGTTGTGTTTGCTCTTTGCGTCGATCGCCACCCCTTGCCGAACCAGCAAAGGGGCTGCCCTGCCCCATAGATCGCCGGCTCCACGCCAACAATGTCCTATTTGTATCTGATCAGGTCTAAATTTTTTGTTTTCCCTAAATTTTCTGTTTTAAGTTAGTTTCATTTTTTAAGCTTAATCAATCTTGCATGTTGATGAAACCTTTGTGCATGCTGCATACCCTCTTGCTAAGTTAATTTCTGAAACTTGTCTGGACCAAGATATGGGTCTCATGTTTGACGCATTTCAATTTCTTTTCTATATCTTGAAGATATTAAGAGACATAATTGATGAGCACATGGCGGAAATAAAACAAGCAGGTCTGGGGGAACCTCCTGGTGACATTGCACAAAATATACTTGAGACCAATTCTAATGGAGGCGCTTACCAAGGAAGCTCTTGTGATAAGGCTATTTTGGGTTCTCGATTACCTAGTCGTGAGAACTCACCGCATACTGCATCAAGGAGCCATGACACAAGGGATTCATATATGAACATAAGATATGAAAATAGTGGACACCGTCACCAAAATGTATCTGAGCATGAGAAAGGAGGGATCAGAGAATCAGGAAATGCAATGAATCGAGGCTATTCTGACCGGCATGATTACACACATAAAAGAAACACCAATGATCATAGGAAATATGGTAATAAGTATAAAAAGAACATCCCAGATTACCATTCTGAATCAAGTGATCGTTCAGCATGGTCCACACGAACACCAAAATCCTCGGAAAGAGAATATGGCGGCATGCCAGGAGATAAAAGCAATGATAGAACCAGAACTACTCAGAACAGACATGGATCAATACCTGGGAATAAAGATCAGTTCAGTGATAGATATGATCCCAAAAGCAGATATTCTGATGAGGATCCTCGTGAAGCATACCATGATGCGTGATCTGAATTACTGAGGAACAGAGTACATTTTCCTGTTGATCTCAGGTATGCTTACTCATTTGCAATATTTTTGGTTCTTTTTATTGTTTGGCACTTAATTTTACACAGCTGTTTGACATGATCTTGCAGTATACTGTGTAATACAGGCATCTGGGTTAATACCGTCAGCTGTATCCTTTTCTGTATCCTTATGCAGAAAATGCTTTACTATTTCTGCTGAGATTGTTGTAGTGACAGTCTGTTACAGTTCCTGAATATGGGAAATTATTAATTGTTAGTGCATTTTCTTGCTTATAAATTACATTCATCTCACCAATCAAATTTCCATCTAATTTTAGCTAATCAAAAATATCGGAACATCATGTAGGGTGCATATGTTTCCCGTTCACAACCGATCTTTTAAAAGGACTTCCTGTTAGTTTCGAAGCATGCATTCGTAATAACTTCGCTATGGAATTCTATCCTTTTTAGTTAGGGTACCCTTTTAGTTTTGAACTGGCAGGAATTTCAGTTGACTACCTTTGCCTGGAAAGGGCATGGCTGGAATAAATTTTCTTCACCTATCTGCTTGCATTGCATCTCATGCAGATGCTACTCATGCATAATTATTGGTTCATGTTATTTTTTGTGGGCCTAGTTTTTCTACAATGAGTTCTGTAAGCGAAGGCCAATCTTAAGCGCCACAACCCAGTAGTTGTGACTTGTATTGTCCTATTTTTTATGGACTGTGTTTTGCTCTACTGTTAGGTAGTGTTAAAATGGATTTTCCATACATATCAAGTACTTACACATAAGAAAGTGATGTAGGTAGTACTGAAGTAGGGTTCTGCATCTGCCAAGATGTAGCCAGGTACAGCCTATGCATCATGATAGAGACGCATGAGATACATTTTAAAAATTATTTTTGGTAATGGATGATACTTAATATGTCATAAAAATAATTAGGTGCCCTCCGGTGTTCAAGCTTGATGAAGCAGCACTTACACAATCATTCCCAGTGGTGGATGTGAAGAACACATGTTTTGGCTGTGCTGTTTGTACTTCTTTAGCTTTGCAACATGGAGGAGCACGCTTGAGTGTCTGCTCCCTTGGACGGGGAGGACAGTGGCCTCAATTAGGTTAACTCCCGCATCTCATGTTGGGCCGGGCTGTACCTGGATGTGTCTACAATGTGTACACAAATTTCCCACGGGCAATGATATTTGTTTTAATTGTTTATTCACCCCATACTCACGTATATGAGTGTTTGTGCTGGGTATTATGTATTCGATATGGATACAGCCATCAAGGTCGTACTACCTTGAACTGGTAAAATTTAACCAACCTGATGCTTATCATTTTTACCAGCTTCCACCACAAGTCCTCTTCATTGACAAGCTCTAAAATGGAATCATTCAATCAAAGATGTAATGTTCCTTGGAAAAGATAGCAGGACTCCACCATTTCCATAAACAAACAAACTTAATATATGTATTACATTACTTTATTTGTATGTTTTTATAGCAACTGCTTGCTTACATAAAATGGCGAGTCTTCATCGGATATATTTAAATCTTTGTTCAGGATGCTGTTCATATGTTTATATATTAACTGAAAGTTGCATCTTTGTTGCCCGTTTGTTTGTGGTATTTCTGTAGTGAGACCCTGAAAAGCTGAGAAGAATTTTATTGCACTTTGCATCAACATGTGAATAAAACCTGAAAGCCCCATAGAAGTAAACCATTTTCTTGATTTACCTTGCATGTTACTCCCTCTGTCCCATAATATAAGATGTTATTACAACCGATAGCGAGGGAGTGATTTTGAGGATTAAAGACATTACACACTTCGGATCAAGATGCAATTGCATATTGTTTGACCTTCCGTATCCATTACTTCATGTGGAATCAGGAAAAGGCTGTTAATACTGACAGAACTGATGTACATTTAGAATTCTCAGAAGCCTGTGAGAATCGCTGATGGCATTTATGCAAAACCTTCTTAAATGCACACCAGAAATCAGTTCTGTAGTTATATTCTCAGAAATCCGTTGGCGAATTGCTTTGATACGTAATTATTGTTACTTTCTAAACAGAACTTTGATCTGTTGGCATTATGTTCTCGTACTGACATACTTTAGTTTTTCATCACTTTATTGTAGGTATCTGAGCTGGATGTTGAAGTTTGATGAACTACTTAGACAACAGTAATTTTGATAGGTAGTTAGTTCGTCTAAGTTCTGTTTAGCTCATCGCAATCACGGAGTTTTACCCCTTTGGCGTGCAACAGCCATCCTGCTGGTAAGGTGTTTCCTAGAGCACAAAACCTTCCTTCGCCAATCAAAGTTCAACACATGGGTTGTTCGAGAAATTTGTTTACGTCAGTATTTTGCTCACTGAGAGCATGTATGGTTAAATTTTGCATTTTGTTAGTTTGTGATACACTAAAAAAAAGGTTCCGAATTGGCATTGCACCCGTTTTCAGAAACATCGTATTCCTAGATTTCTAAAGTACTGCACCATCTTCTCGTCTGGAACTGTTTTCTTCTCGCTGCTGGAGCTGGTATGAGCCCCGGTCGTACTGCACCCCATCTTCCCTTCTGGAGCTACACGATTTGGTGAAAAAAATTGTCCTCCCTCATGTTAATTAGATACTGTATTTTTGCAAATATATATATATATATATATAAGGAGGTGTGCAGCAAAATTGAGACAACCGTCACGTTATTTTTATTTACCTTTCGAAGTAATAAGTAATCACTTTCAAGCGAGAGATGATGCACTGAGCATGGTGAACATGTCTTCTCATATATCTGCTACAAGAGGGTTAGAGAGTTACAATTTCTTTAAAATCTTACCATGACTATTGTTGTCGGTGAACACTTAATAATATTCTTTTGAGACCGGTGGTTCACCCATCTCTAATAGGACTCCTTGCACTATATTGGTATGCAAGGAACAAATGGAGGCATATAAGGGTTTGAGTCTGTAGCTCATCATTATTAATGCTATCAGGGAGATTATCTAAGTAATGAATAATGATAATTTGAATCAAAGTACTCTTGAGAGTTTTCATCAAGGGTTTGAGCATTATAAGATTCATCACTATAGAAAGAATCATCAACAAAGAGCATATTATTTGTGTGTAGAAAATTACTCTGCAAAGTGGAAGGTGTGCATGTTGAAGCTTCCGGCCGGCTGTTCTTGAGTTCCCATCTAGTGAAGGCAATGCCACGGTACGACCAGTGGGGGTTTCAGGACACAGAGGTAGTAGCTTTACTACTGATACTTATGGTCGGTGAGAAGGGAGAAGACTGACATGCCTTGAGAGGGTGGCGCCGATCACTCTGTGTGCAATGTCGATCTTAGGCTTAACTTTGAATCTATGCTAGGAAAAATGGTCAATGCTAAAGGACAAGATCGATCGAAATATGCCATGGTGTTATTGGAGGTGAAAAGGCTTATGGGTGAGCGGGAGTGCAAAATTACTCATGTTTAGAGAGCAGAATAATGTTAGTCATGCTTTAGCGAACTTTGGGAGGATGGAAAACCATACTGTGGTTTGGCTCTGATCCGGTCCTTGTGGTTTGGCTCTGATCCGGTCCTGGTAATATCCCTAGCTTGTGTAGAGATGAACTTCGATGCTCTTGAGTAATACACTCGTTTTCACTCCCGCCAAAAAAAGGATGATATGCCGATCTAAATGAGAAAAACAATTTTTTATTAAACCTCCAAGGCACAAAATCTTCCATGCCGTTCTGACTTAGGGGGGTAGCAAGGATGTATTCGACATCAATAGGCTAGAAAATGGATCGTACTAGTTCTTCATCCCAACCATCACTAATTGGATCAATAAGCTGGTCAACAGTCCGAATAAGTATCTGGCCCCTTGATGTTAGGACCTTTCCATTTGAGTTGTGAGGGATCCACACATCTTCCCATATATCAATTTGTCTCGGATCCCCTACTTTCCAAATAGCTCCATTGTTAAAAGTATGTAGGTTAGAGCATTTACAGCCGGACTTGGCAAATCTGGCCTCTATACGCTTGCAGGCGCGTCCGGGCAGCGCCCACCGGCCCCTCATATCTTGCGCTGCACATCCATATACCTCAAGTGCGGAGCCACAAATCCATGCAATCCATGTGTGTGGACCATACGATACAAATTATCCGAATTCAATAGTTCAAAACAAAGCAAAGCAAATCATAATTCAACAAACTGGACGTCTGAGCGTGACAGATGGCTCGCTTGCCAGATCACTGGCCGAACACCATCCATGCCGTCTGCTCCAAGGCCATGCTTGCGTCTTGCTCCGCTGCCGTCGCATCTTCCCGGCGACGTTCTCCACCTTGCCCGACGGAGCAGAGGAAGGGACGCCGACGGATGAGGTGGACGCAGTCTCCGTCGTGGCGGTCGGGGACGGGTTGGACGACATCTAGGGCGATGGATCGGGACCGGTAGTGAGGATGGGAGCAAGGGTGGCGGACGGCAGGGGCTTGGGCGCTGGAAAGGTAGGAGGGCGGCGGGAGGAGGAAGGGTTTGAGGCAAATTATGGTGGGTAGGGCTGTCAAGTCCGACGTGGCGGACGCGCCCGGGCGCCCTATATCCACCCCATATTTGCGCTGGATATGAGGGACGGTCAGTCCGGACGTTTGAGACCCGTTTAAAGAGCCAGTCTGAGTTGGACTTTTGTGACCAGTCAATGACCAGGCCGTTCCCCGGGCGTTTGAGGCGGGTTTGGGACACTTGACTGTGCTCTTACCGCTCTCTATTTTGTGCAAATTTAGTATTAAAGTGTGTGAGAACATGTTACCCAATGGGACACGAGGCGAGTCACCCGGTCCATCGGGTCGGCTCCATGTCTCCGAATAAAGCACACGGGCCAACACATACCACGCCATTCCCATCCTTCTTAGGGGCAGCACGTGCTATCATCCCAGACACGAATGAGGTCTTCACTGTCCCTGGTGTTACTATGAAGGAAGAATGGGCTTGCTTCGGCTATAGTTTTGTTCAGGCGGAATCCAACTCGTCAGAAATCAGCAACAGACTAGTGCAGAGCGTTTTACAACGGTAGGAAGGTTAATTCACACATTGTCCAAGACGGGCGAATGCAGCAACACATTCTCTCGCATACCTTGTAACTGGATGGCTTTATCACGAGTGTAATTGTGAATGCTGTAATCATGTTTTCCAATCAATAAAACCAGCCACAATGACCTTCCCTTGAAAAACAGAAGTATATTGGCTTGCGAGTGGTAAAAAGCGTCAAGTCCAAATTAGTTTGTTGTTTAACACTAGCATAGCAGATGTACACCACTACACAGGAGGTCATAAATATCCTAGCTTGAGTTCATGAGTTTTCATTAGTTGATATGAATTCCAACACAGCAGCTTCAGTCTCATGGAAACATTGTATGTCTTGCAGACTTGCTCATTCAGCAAGGAGTGGCAAGGTACATTGGAAAATCGCAACCAAAACTCCTAATTTTCTCACGCGACCAAAATTCCTACTCCCTTTGAACTGAAACAATGACACTTATTTTGGATCGGAGGGAGTAATATCTTGCCGCCAACTACGATTGGTAAGTGTACTTGGGACACTACTTCACGGTATAGACATTTACTCAGCAGGCGTTAGGACTTTACTGGCATCTTTCTCAGAAATAGCACCATAAAAGCATATTCTTGTGTCGCCTCCTCTAACCTTCTCATCTAGATATCCCTTGTACAGGTCCCAAAACTCGTTGCTGCATCAAAAGTGATATGAAAATATAATAAGATGGAAATGGCACTGGTTGCATATAGCATTTCTGAATGTCCGGAGTTGTTGACGTAAGTCGTACCTGACTTGCGGTAGCGTAAACAAATTAAATGACTTCGGGTCCCTCTGCATGTCGAGTACCACTAGTTTCAAGCGTGACAGCGATAAAGCTTCCATGTCAATTAGTTTCTTGATTCTGATCAAGAGATGAACAAGCATAAGAGAAAAGATTAATGAAAGAAAAATGCAAAACTGCTCTATACAACACACAAAACTTATGTTGCTACCTTGACAAAAGGACGACAATTTACATGTATTACTGCTGAACAGCAGGCAATCTTTTCCTCCACTAGACTATTTACGGTAAGAATTCAATCAACTTTTGACATTAGCAGGCATAATCCTACAACATGCTCAGTAACATAATGCATGAGAAGAAAAACAAGTGTTCTTAGATACGACCTACTTATCAAACTTGAAAAATAAAAGATATAATATCCCAGGCTTCGCATGGAAACAGACAAGATTTTTCACCAAAGTTGGAGCAATTAATAATCAAGAAGTTTAATCTCAACATTGTCACACCCAATGCCCACGGCGAACAAAGTATGCAACATGAGACGGCATCAATGGCCAAGCAGATGCCGCTGTCAGTTCTCCATGACTTTTTTTCTTCAATGAGATTGTAGTAAAGCAGTAATTCCCCTTCGACAACACACTGATGTCTTAAACAACAATAGAAGTGAACAGGGATAGTAGCTTTGTCAGCCAACTTTTATTATTTCTGTTGGGAAGCAGACAAAAACTAGTCCAGCTGGGTTAAGCTGTTCACTGCCTATTTTGAGCTCCAGAAAGACAGGCTAAGACAGCTCCAGTCATAGTACCAGCATATGCTCAATGATCCAAAAATGATGTAACCAAGGGCATTTGTGGTTCCCAGCCACAGTTTGCTATGCCTAAGCTTAGGCGAGCCACAGTTTGCTATGCCTAAGCTTAGGCGAGCCACAGATTTTTAGGTATGTGTCTAATATGCATTATAAGCATTGCTGCACTTTAATATTCCTACAGTTATCTGTCACAAACTTCTAAATTTTTGCTAAATCTTGCCACACCTGTGGCCAGTTTTTCTTACTCACACTTCTGTAGCAAGCTGCACTTTGCCTTAGCTTAGTTCTGGCAAGCTATAAATTATACGTGCTGTAGCAAACTTTGCAGGTTAGACACTGTTAAAATATTGTGGTGATTCATGAGACTATTAGCTTTGTAAAAATAGGACGAAAAAAAAGTAAAGAATATATGCTGCAACAATACAATAAATGCTCTATGTTCTGAGGAAGACAAATATAAAAATTATATTATATTAAAGGTGTTGAACCTAGCAAATCGACATGGATGTATCCTTTTATCTGTGAATCACAGCACTACCAAGTATATTACAAGATGAATCACAGCACTACCAAGTATTAAAACCTAAAATAAATCTTAAATCCTACAAGTAAAAAATTGTGAACCCAATTGGTCTTCAATCCACCAAATACTAAGCTCTCACTGTCTGCTGATTAAACATAAAGACATATGCCGGACAAAAGCTTGAGCATTCAAGACTGCATACCTGCTGGGTGTACCACAGGCTATATTAACTCGATCTTTAAGTAGCGTGACCTACATATGAAAATTAGCACAGAGAATGAGATAACTGAATAAAAACCAGTATGAGGCCAAGAAAAAAAATCAGAATGCCCGCGCCGTAATTTACAACAATCTTGTTTGCTATTTTGCAAATAAAAGAACAATCAAGTAAAAAAGGTGTCCATGTGGTTACCCGTCCTGTGATTAATAGCATTAAGTTTTCTCTCCGCTCCAAACCGAGCCACCGCTGACGGTCTCACGCAACACGGAGAGAGAAGGGGGTTGAACAAGAGGGAGACACAAGACTGGGAAAAGGTGAGAAAAGGCGTCATAATTGAGCTACCACCCTAGACGGATGTTCCTCACCCTGCCACCTAGAATCCGGCAAAACTATGGTTGAGCTCAGGCAGGATGATTATTTCCTGCCATTTGGCTGTCATGTTGTTTCTGCCTTCTACTCCCTCCGTCCCATAATGTAGGACTAGTGTCAAATAACGTCCTACATTGTGGGACAGAGGGAGTACTTTGCTGGCTTGTGCTACCATAGGGTTAGCTACTTTTTGCCAAATAGGTCATGCCTCCAAAAGAATTAGAACACTGGCAAAGCACCCGTCAGATAGCGTAATGACCATGGTTCAGAGGGAGCCACGAATACGGCAGCTAGGTTGCAGATATCGCAAAAATAATGTTGTGGCTTCTTTCAACATCAAGGTACCAAATCCAGGTAGAGCATTTGTAGCAGAATCACAGAGGCACAGAGCTGCTTTATTTGTGTTGTGAACATTACAGGCAAACAGGATACAACAATCAATAAGGCAGCAACCAATGGTTTTGAGTCGCCGAGACAGAGCAGGAAAATGCAGCGACTTGGGAAGCTAATTGTCGGAGTCATAAAGGCGTACCTGCTCCTCCACTTTCATGTGTTTGGCAAAGAGCTTTACTGAACGGCATCCTCTAGTAAACATCTTCAACCCCCTAGAAACCAAATGTTGATGATATGAAAACAGGGCAACAGCCGCTTCAAACCATAATTTGAAGATATACATGATAGAAACTTCTGATAGTTCTCGTCCACGATAGTTTTTCAAAACGATGTAGTGGCAGTGCAAGCGCAGCAATTTAATTCATAACAACAGCAGTTTCACAAGATAAAGTATCATAACAGCAGCTACCTCAGAAGCTCCAGTGATCTCAGTGCACCCAAGCTGATAACCAGGAGCGCCGGGCTGCCCGCATCGATTGACCCCTCAACGAGCTTCCCCTCACAGAGCTCCCCCTTCCACGTCGCTCCGAAGGCCCCCTTCACATGGTCACCGAAGCTCTCAACGTCCTGGCTCGCCCCCTCGGCGAGCTGCACCATGCACCCCTCTACACAGAGGGCAGCGGATCCGGAAATCTTTTATAATCCGTCCAACACTTACAGCGAGACGAGCATAGAGACACGCTGAATCGAATTTGACAGGACCCGGCCACAGTGGTTCGTCTGAATGTGAACATACCGGAGTAGGCGCCGAGCTCGAGTGGGGAGAGGCGCATCTTGGCGGCGCGCTCGAAGCTGCGGAGGAGGAACTCGAGCTGCCGCGCCGGCGGCAGCGCGGCCGACAAGAGGACGCCACCGCCCGCGGGTTCACCTGCGGCGGCGGCGGCGTCGTTGGTTTGGTCCTGCTCAGCGGGTGGGCGCGGCTTCTTCTGCTTGTGCGTCTTCTTCGAGACGGGATTGGTTGATTTCACGGCGAGGCTCTTGGCGGGTTTTTGCTGCTTCTTCCGCTTGCCAGTGGCCGCCTGCGACGGCGGCGCCATTTTGGGGGTACGGGTTTGGGCTTGGAACCTGACTTTGGCGATGCCGTTCCCAGTTAGGGTTTAGTTCGATGTTGTATGGGACGCGGTAGGCCTCGGGCGGGAGGCACAGCTACTCCGTCTTATGTTTCTTTACGGGCAGTATTTCTTTTTTAGGGATCACAGCTTGGTGAATATCGGGTGTTCCCGAGGCTCACGTGATAATACGGGCTACTAGGAACCGTTGGATCTGAACCGTTGGATCTGATCCAACGGTTCCTAGGAGCTCTTGAATATTTTGCACAAAAGCTATCCAAGAGTTTTAAAATTACGAGTGGGTCCATCAACTTCTCAGACTGAGATCCAATCCAACGGCCCAGGAGGCGGTACTGTGGTAACATATAAGGGGCGGTATCACGTGAAACTTTCCCTCTAGCTATAGTTGTGGCCAAACCGATCGAATTTTGCGTGCCCGGCAGAGGACTAAAATGGGTCGTGCTTGGCCGCCCGTGGCACGCTGTGTGTCGTGCTCGCCCGTCGAGGTACCCATGTGTCCTTAAACTCTCAAAGGCAGCAACTACTTTACCATTTGGTCGTCATGTATGGCTTCAAGTTTTACCGGACATCGTTTGAATTCTCAAACAGATTCTTAGTTAAATAAAGTTGTTGCCACTCAAATGGTGACTTATTGAATGCAAAGCTAAATAAGGGTTCCTCTTTTACTTGGCAAAGTATTATGGTGGGGGTTAATTGTTTAAATCATGGTTGTATATGGCGTCTTGGAAATGGTCACAATATTGATATTTGGGAAGATGCTTAATCCCGAATTGTGCAAATAAAAAATTAATCACACCTAGAGGGAGTAATTTGATCTCAAGGGTATCTGATTTAATTGATCTTGATTCCGTTGCTAATAATTGGGACGAAAATCTAGTTACACAAATGTTGTGTTGCAATTCCATAGCCCCAACATGACATATTGGATTTTGTCGCTTGGAGCTATTTAAAGAATGGAACATTTTCTGTTTGATCGGCCTATGTTGTGCAATGGGAATGCCAACACGGGAGAAAACTAAGAAGAAAAGATGATATGAGACATGTAACTATTAATCATATTTGGAGTGGGATTTGGAAGTTATCTTGCCCATCGAAGGTAAAAAAAATCATTTGGCACACGCTGCATGGCACTCTTCCGCGTATAGTTACTTTGACGAATAGACACATAACAGTTACCCCCAATTGTCTTGCTTGTCCCTTTGAATCAGAAGATTCAAAGCATATGTTATTTCAATGTCAGAAATTAAAGGAGGTTTGGAGAGTGCTGGGAACGGATCAGGTCATTAAAAGAGCTTGCGAAGTTGATTATGCTAGTAAGGCGGTTCTTAAATTTTTACTTTCTATGCCTGAATGGGAGCTGACTATCTTGGGTACTCCCTCCTTCCATCTGTATAGGGCATAATGCGTTTTTCGAGGCTAACTTTAACCAAACGTTAAAGAAATACTATATGACATGCAACTTACACAAAGCATATCGTCAAATTCGTATGTGAAAGGAGCTTCCAATGATATAATTTTCACATTATACATCTCATGTACTATTAATCTTGTCAATAGTCAAAGGAGGTCTTGAAAAACGCATTAGGCCCTATCTAGATGGAAGGAGGGAGTATTCCGAATGTCCATGGGATGATTGCAATTACAACTTGGTACTTATGGTGAGAGAGGCGAAAATTAGTCCATAAAGAGAAAACCCAAGATGCTAACCATATCTCTACGGGGATTCGTGCTATTATATTAAACTATGTTATGACTATATCACCAAAGGTTACTATGAAAAGAGGGGGTTGGGTCCAACCTCCGAGGGGTTTTGTAAAACTTAATGTGGACGCCTCTTTTGATCATGACCTACTTAGGGGCACGACTGGTGCTGTTTTGAGGGACGATAAAGGAAAATTCATTGCAAGGGGAATTGGAGAATTGATTGGTGCATGGCTGTCCTGACGGCTGAAGCTTTGTCTCTTAGATATGGTTTATCAATTGCTCAAAGGGAGGGTTGCAACCGCCTCATCATTAACTCAGATAACTTGGTGGTCATTGTGGGAATGTAGTAGAAAACAAAAAATTCGCGCCAACGCACAACCAAGATCAATATGAATATGCATTAGGGTTTGGGATAATGATCGTTACCGTCACCGATTGCAGCGGAAGAAGAACGTGACGGTGTAGGTTGATACGTCCATTTTACATCATGATTTTATATTGATATTTAATGCAATATGGGTTGTTATTACACATTATATCACAATACTTATGCCTCTTCTCTCTTATTTTATAAGGTTTACATGAAGAGGGAGAATGCCAACAGCTGGAATTTTGGACTGGAAAAGGAGCAAATATTAGTGACCTATTCTGCACAACTCCAAAAGTCCTGAAACTTCATGGAGCATGTTTTTGGAATATATAAATAATATTGGGCGAAGAAAGTACCAGAGGGGGGCCACCAGCCAGCCATAAGGGTGGAGGGCGTGCCCTACCCCCTGGGCGCGCCCCCCGACCTTGTGGGGCCCCTGGTAGACCTTCGGTGCCCATCTTTGGCTATATGGTGTCTTTCACCCTGGAAAAAATCAAGAAGGAGCTTTCGGGATGAAGCGCCGCCGTCTTGAGGCGGAACCTGGGCAGAACCAATCTAGGGCTCCGACGGAGCTGTTCTGCCGGGGAAACATCCCTCCGGAAGGGGGAAATCTTCGTCATCGTCATCACCATCGATCCTCTCATCGAGAGGGGGTCAATCTCCATCAACATCTTCACTAGCACCATCTCCTCTCAAACCCTAGTTCATCTCTTGTATTCGATCTTGGTCCCAAAACCTCAGATTGGTACCTGTGGGTTGCTAGTAGTGTTGATTACTCCTTTTAGTTGATGCTAGTTGGTTTATCCGGTGGGAGATTATATTTTCAAACCCTTAATGATAATTAATACTCCTCTGATCTTGATTATGAATATGCTTTGTGAGTAGTTCCGTTTGTTCCTGAGGACATGGGAGAAGTCTTGTTATAAGTAATCATGTGAATTTGGTATTCGTTCGATATTTTGATGAGATGTATGTTGTCTCTCCTCTAGTGGTGTTATGTGAACGTCGACTACATGACACTTCACCATTATTTGGGCCTAGGGGAAGGCATGTGGAAGTAATAAGTAGATGATGGGTTGCTAGAGTGACAGAAGCTTAAACCCTAGTTTATGCGTTGCTTCGTAAGGGGCTGATTTGGATCCATATGTTTCATGCTATGGTTAGGTTTACCTTAATACTTCTTTCGTAGTTGTGAATGCTTGTGAGAGGGGTTAATCATAAGTGGGAGGCCTGTCCAAGGAAGGGTAGCACCCAAGCACCGGTCCACCCACATATCAAATTATCAAAGTAACGAACGCGAATCATATGAGCATGATGAAAACTAACTTGACAATAATTCCCATGTGTCCTCGGGAGTGTTTTGCTTTATATAAGAGTTCGTCCAGGCTTGTCCTTTGCTACAAAAAGGATTGGGCCACCTTACTGCACCTTAGTTACTTTATTTACTTGTTACCCGTTACAATTTATCTTATCACAAAATTATCTGTTACCGATAATTTCAATGCTTCCAGAGAATACCTTGCTGAAAACCGCTTGTCATTTTCTTCTGCTCCTCGTTGGGTTCGACACTTTTACTTATTGAAAGGACTACGATAGATCCCCTATACTTGTCGGTCATCAAGACTCTTTTCTGGCGTCGTCGCCGGCGAGTAAAGCGCCTTTGGTAAGGAAACATTTATATAGCATGCTGAAATTTACTGTCACTTTGAAAGAACATGCGGTGCCCCCATGTTTGGTTTTGGTAATTAATGACAATCTCTATGGACTAATGGTTGCCTTTAGTTATATTTGAAGGATTTGTCCATAGGCATTTCTTGAAGTCCATGTGTTGGTTTCAAGGAGTTTATCCAAAGATTGGTCATGTGAGAGTTGAGCTTATTGCAAGCATGTCTTGAAGAAGAAGATTGTGTGATCATTCATGTTTACCTTCAAGACATCATCCAAATGAAGAGAGTTGGAAAGAGTCAATGTTGATCAAGACTAAGTCAAGAGTGAATCAAGTTGATCAACACACAAAGCGCACAAGATGTATCGAGGGATCAAGCGATCCCATGGTATGGTAAGCATTGTCAATTACGCTTTGTGTACTAACCCATGGTCTTCGTGAGAGTTCTTTGTGGGGTTAGGTTGCGGTGTGCAAGTTCGAAAATTGGTCCATAAAGAGAAAACCCAAGATGCTAACCATATCTCTACGGGGATTCGTGCTATTATATTAAACTATGTTATGACTATATCACCAAAGGCTACTATGAAAAGAGGGGGTTGGGTCCAACCTCCGAGGGGTTTTGTAAAACTTAATGTGGACGCCTCTTTTGATCATGACCTACTTAGGGGCACGACTGGTGCTGTTTTGAGGGACGATAAAGGAAAATTCATTGCAAGGGGAATTGGAGAATTGATTGGTGCATGGCTGTCCTGACGGCTGAAGCTTTGTCTCTTAGATATGGTTTATCAATTGCTCAAAGGGAGGGTTGCAACCGCCTCATCATTAACTCAGATAACTTGGTGGTCATTGTGGGAATGTAGTAGAAAACAAAAATTCGCGCCAACGCACAACCAAGATCAATATGAATATGCATTAGGGTTTGGGATAATGATCGTTACCGTCACCGATTGCAGCGGAAGAAGAACGTGACGGTGTAGGTTGATACGTCCATTTACATCATGATTTTATATTGATATTTAATGCAATATGGGTTGTTATTACACATTATATCACAATACTTATGCCTGTTCTCTCTTATTTTATAAGGTTTACATGAAGAGGGAGAATGCCAGCAGCTGGAATTCTGGACTGGAAAAGGAGCAAATATTAGTGACCTATTCTGCACAACTCCAAAAGTCCTGAAACTTCACGGAGCATGTTTTTGGAATATATAAATAATATTGGGCGAAGAAAGTACCAGAGGGGGGCCACCAGCCAGCCATAAGGGTGGAGGGCGTGCCCTACCCCCTGGGCGCGCCCCCCGACCTTGTGGGCCCCCTGGTAGACCTTCGGTGCCCATCTTTGGCTATATGGTGTCTTTCACCCTGGAAAAAATCAAGAAGGAGCTTTCGGGATGAAGCGCCGCCGTCTTGAGGCGGAACCTGGGCAGAACCAATCTAGGGCTCCGACGGAGCTGTTCTGCCGGGGAAACATCCCTCCGGAAGGGGGAAATCTTCGTCATCGTCATCACCATCGATCCTCTCATCGAGAGGGGGTCAATCTCCATCAACATCTTCACTAGCACCATCTCCTCTCAAACCCTAGTTCATCTCTTGTATTCGATCTTGGTCCCAAAACCTCAGATTGGTACCTGTGGGTTGCTAGTAGTGTTGATTACTCCTTTTAGTTGATGCTAGTTGGTTTATCCGGTGGGAGATTATATTTTCAAACCCTTAATGATAATTAATACTCCTCTGATCTTGATTATGAATATGCTTTGTGAGTAGTTCCGTTTGTTCCTGAGGACATGGGAGAAGTCTTGTTATAAGTAATCATGTGAATTTGGTATTCGTTCGATATTTTGATGAGATGTATGTTGTCTCTCCTCTAGTGGTGTTATGTGAACGTCGACTACATGACACTTCACCATTATTTGGGCCTAGGGGAAGGCATGTGGAAGTAATAAGTAGATGATGGGTTGCTAGAGTGACAGAAGCTTAAACCCTAGTTTATGCGTTGCTTCGTAAGGGGCTGATTTGGATCCATATGTTTCATGCTATGGTTAGGTTTACCTTAATACTTCTTTCGTAGTTGTGAATGCTTGTGAGAGGGGTTAATCATAAGTGGGAGGCCTGTCCAAGGAAGGGTAGCACCCAAGCACCGGTCCACCCACATATCAAATTATCAAAGTAACGAACGCGAATCATATGAGCATGATGAAAACTAACTTGACAATAATTCCCATGTGTCCTCGGGAGCGTTTTGCTTTATATAAGAGTTCGTCCAGGCTTGTCCTTTGCTACAAAAAGGATTGGGCCACCTTACTGCACCTTAGTTACTTTATTTACTTGTTACCCGTTACAATTTATCTTATCACAAAATTATCTGTTACCGATAATTTCAATGCTTGCAGAGAATACCTTGCTGAAAACCGCTTGTCATTTCCTTCTGCTCCTCGTTGGGTTCGACACTTTTACTTATTGAAAGGACTACGATAGATCCCCTATACTTGTCGGTCATCAATACTCTTTTCTGGCGCCGTCGCCGGCGAGTAAAGCGCCTTTGGTAAGGAAACATTTATATAGCATGCTGAAATTTACTGTCACTTTGAAAGAACATGCGGTGCCCCCATGTTTGGTTTTGGTAATTAATGACAATCTCTATGGACTAATGGTTGCCTTTAGTTATATTTGAAGGATTTGTCCATAGGCATTTCTTGAAGTCCATGTGTTGGTTTCAAGGAGTTTATCCAAAGATTGGTCATGTGAGAGTTGAGCTTATTGCAAGCATGTCTTGAAGAAGAAGATTGTGTGATCATTCATGTTTACCTTCAAGACATCATCCAAATGAAGAGAGTTGGAAAGAGTCAATGTTAATCAAGACTAAGTCAAGAGTGAATCAAGTTGATCAACACACAAAGCGCACAAGATGTATCGAGGGATCAAGCGATCCCATGGTATGGTAAGCATTGTCAATTACGCTTTGTGTACTAACCCATGGTCTTCGTGAGAGTTCTTTGTGGGGTTAGGTTGCGGTGTGCAAGTTCAAGTGAAGCTGGCAAGTTCAAGTAAAGCATCACGAAGAGATCAAATGCTTGAAGCCATTGTGGTGACAATGGACTTGTGAAGATGTGCGGAAGGGTGGCTCACCCATAGTGGAATATGGGGAGAAATCAACTAGTCTTCATCGAGCCAACGCAATCAAGAAAGGTGGTCCATCTTGAGGGAGTCAAGATCGTCATCATCTAGCTCAAGTGGACCATGTGCAAGGCAAAGGTTTGCTCTTGATAGGTTTTCTATTTTACCGGTCTCATGATGGTAGTTGGGAGACCGGGTTATAGGATCGATTGCCGTACTATCAAGGGGGGCTCTCGATGAGTAGCTTGCTTGTATCATTCATAGAGAGCTCAAACCATTGCATCCTTGCATCATCTTTATTGGTTCTTGTTTGGTTCTTCTCTTTGTGAGTTTTGGAGCTTATGGTCATCTTGATGACAAGCTCGAGCTCATCGAAAACGGAGTTCACTCGCATCTTCTATGATGTTTTCGATGTTGGAGGTTATGCCGGTTCTTCTCGGTTGGAGGTTTCACTCCTCTATTTGTTGGCATACCTCCCCTGCCTCTTCTCGGTTGGAGGTTTCACTCCTCTATAGGTTTTGATGCTACTCGTCTTCCTCTATCCAACAAGCTTGAGTTTGCTCAATTCGGAGCTCATTTGCAGAAGTTATGGCAGTTCTGGTCTTCCTTGGAGTGTACTTGTTTTCGTGGACTTGGCATAAGGTTGGCGCCAGCGGTAGTACCACTGGACCGGAGCGGCAGTACCGCGTATCTCCACAAGCGGTAGTACCGCCGTCCCACAGCGGTAGTACCGCCTATGGCCATAAGCGGTAGTACGGCTCCGGTTCCGCGCCGGTACCGCCTCGACTCGAGACGTGGTTTTCTCGTGTCGGGTTCAGCGGCAGCAGTAGCAGCAGTAGGAGCGGTAGTACCGCTCGTGTGCGGTAGTACCACGGCTACCACCGCCCCTAGTACCGCTGGGCCAAGCGGCATTACCGCTGCGGCCAACGGTAGTACCACTGGCTCCAGCAGTAGTGCCGCTCATACGGCTCTGCCTCGCCCTCTGTTTTGCTCCGCTCTCTATGTTCTACCGCCCGGGCGGTAGTACCGCTCCTCTGAGCGGTAGTACCGCTCGTGCGCGGACTGAGCACATAACGGTTGGATTCGGGAGCTCCTATAAAAGGGGTTCTTCTTCCCCATTCAACCTTATCCTTTGAGCTCGTGTTCTTCCCCCATTGTTGACCTTCTTCGAGCTTGCTAACTCTCAATCCCTCCATGGATTCTTGCTAGTTTTTGAGGGACGAGAGAGAGGAGATCTAGATCCACATTTTCACCAATCACTTTCTCATCTATGTGAGGGGAACCCCTTGGATCTAGATCTTTGAGTTCTTGGTGTTCTCCTTCTTGTTCTTCCTCTTATTTTCCTCCCTAGCATTAGTTGCTTCGGTGGGATTTGAGAGAGAAGGACTTGGGCACTCTGTGTGCCCTTGCCATTGCATTTGGTGCATCGGTTTGAGTTCTCCACGTGATACGTGGAAGTTACAAGTTGAGAAGCTTATTACTCTGGGGTGCTTGGTACCCTTGAGCTTGTTCCTCTTGGGTGCTTGGGCGCCCTAGACGGCTGGTGGTGTTCGGAGCTCAACCATTGTGGTGTAAAGCTCCGGGCAAGCGTCGGGGTCTCCAATTAGGTTGTGGAGATCGCCCCGAGCAATTTGACGGGTACCGGTGACCGCCCCCAAGGGTTGCCAAAGTGTACGGGTTCGGTGACCGCCCCCAAGGGTTGCCATTTGTACGGGTTCGGTGACCGCCCTCAAGGGTCCCTTAGTGGAATCATGGCATCTTGCATTGTGCGAGGGCGTGAGGAGATTACGGTGGCCCTAGTGGCTTCTTGGGGAGCATTGTGCCTCCACACCGCTCCAAACGGAGATTAGCATCCGCAAGGGTGTGAACTTCGGGATACATCGTCGTCTCCGCGTGCCTCGGTTATCTCTTACCCGAGCCCTTTACTTATGCACTTTACTTTGTGATATCCATATTGTTTCTTGTCATATATATTGCTATCACTTAGTTGTTTATCTTGCTTAGCTTAAGTTGTTAGTGCACACAGGTGAGCCTAGTTGTTGTAGGTTTTGTGCTTGTCAAATTAACCGCTAGGTTTATTCCGCATTTGTTCAAGCCTAAACCGTAATTATTTTAAAGCGCCTATTCACCCCCCCCCTCTAGGCGACATCCACGATCTTTCACACTTGTTACTATGGAAAATAATCCTTTGAGGGGTTTGTTCGGGGTATCTTCACCTCGACCGGAACCACAATTAGTTGCTCCTCAACCTACTGCACCTACTGAAAATATTTATTATGAAATTACTTCGGGTATGATAGAGAAACTGCTAGCTAATCCTTATGCAGGAGATGGAACATTACATCCTGATTTGCACCTAATCTATGTGGATGAAGTTTGTGGATTATTTAAGCTTGCAGGTATGCCCGAGGATGTTGTCAAGAAGAAGGTCTTCCCTTTAGCTTTGAAGGGAAAGGAATTGACATGGTGTAGGCTATTGGATGATATTGGATCATGGAACTACAACCAATTGAAACTGGAATTTCATCAGAAGTTTTATCCTATGCATCTGTGATACGCCCATTTTGCATCATGTTTTCTTACTGTTATTTATGATGTTTTTATCCATAATAATGCTTTTTGGAGTAATTCTAATGTCTTTTCTCTCATAATATGCAAGGTATACACAAAGAGGGAGAATTTCGGCAGCTGGAAATCTGGACCTGCAAAAGCTACGCCAGGCCACCTATTCTGCACAACTCTAAACAAGCTGAAACTTCACAGAGATTTTTTATCAAATATATGAGGAATATTGGAGCACATAACTACCATAGGGGGCCCACCAGGTGGGCACAACCCACCTAGGGGCGCCAGGGAGCACAGGCGCGCCCTGGTGGGTTGTGCTCACCCAGGCCCACCTTCAGTGCCCCTCTTCTGGTATATAAGTCATTTTGACCTAGAAAAAATAAGGAGAGGACTTTCGGGACGGAGCATCGCCGTCTCGAGGCGGAACTTGGGCAGGAGCATTTTTGCCTCCGGCGGAGCGATTCCGCCGGGGGAACTTCCCTCCCGGAGGGGGAAATCATCGTCATCATCATCACCAACAACTCTCCCATCTTGGGGAGGGCAATATCTATCAACATCTTCAGCATCACCATCTCATCTCAAACCCTAGTTCATCTCTTGTGTTCAATCTGGTTACCGGAACTATAGATTGGTGCTTGTGGGTGACTAGTAGTGTTGATTACATCTTGTAGTTGATTACTATATGGTTTATTTGGTGGAAGATTATATGTTCATATCCAATATGCTATTTAATAACCCTCTGATCTTGAGCATGATTATCATTTGTGAGTAGTTACTTTTGTTCTTGAGGTCACGGGAGAAATCATGTTGCAAGTAATCAGGTGAATTTGATATGTGTTCGATATTTTGATAGTACGTATGTTGTGATTCCCTTAGTGGTGTCATGTGAACGTATGATGTCTACTACGCAACCTTCTTCTTGTAGACGTTGTTGGGCCTCCAAGTGCAGAGGTTTGTAGGACAATAGAAAATTTCCCTCAAGTGGATGACCTAAGGTTTATCAATCCGTGGGAGGCGTAGGATGAAGATGGTCTCTCTCAAGCAACCCTGCAACCAAATAACAAAGAGTCTCTTGTGTCCCCAACACACCCAATACAATGGTAAATTGTATAGGTGCACTAGTTCGGCGAAGAGATGGTGATACAAGTGCGATATGGATGGTAGATATGGTTTTTTGTAATCTGAAAATATAAAAATAGCAAGGTAACAAGTGGTAAAAGTGAGCACAAACGGTATTGCAATGCTAGGAAACAAGGCCTAGGGTTCATACTTTCACTAGTGCAAGTTCTCTCAACAATAATAACATAATTGGATCATATAACTATCCCTCAACATGCAACAAAGAGTCACTCCAAAGTCACTAATAGCGGAGAACAAACGAAGAGATTATGGTAGGGTACGAAACCACCTCAAAGTTATCCTTTCGGATCGATCTATTCAAGAGTCCGTAGTAAAATAACACGAAGCTATTCTTTCCGTTTGATCTATCATAGAGTTCGTACTAGAATAACACCTTAAGACACAAATCAACCAAAACCCTAATGTCACCTAGATACTCCATTGTCACCTCAAGTATCCGTGGGTATGATTATACGATATGCATCACACAATCTCAGATTCATCTATTCAACCAACACAAAGTACTTCAAAGAGTGCCCCAAAGTTTCTACCGGAGAGTCAAGACGAAAACGTGTGCCAACCCCTATGCATAGGTTCATGGGCGGAACCCGCAAGTTGATCACCAAAACATACATCAAGTGGATCACGTGATATCCCATTGTCACCACAGATAAGCACATGCTAGACATACATCAAGTGTTCTCAAATCCTTAAAGACTCAATCCGATAAGATAACTTCAAAGGGAAAACTCAATCCATTACAAGAGAGTAGAGGGGGAGAAACATCATAAGATCCAACTATAATAGCAAAGCTCGCGATACATCAAGATCGTATCACCTCAAGAACACGAGAGAGAGAGATCAAACACATAGCTACTGGTACATACCCTCAGCCCCGAGGGTGAACTACTCCCTCCTCGTCATGGAGATCGCCGGGATGATGAAGATGGCCACCGGTGAGGGATCCCCCCTCCGGCAGGGTGCCGGAATAGGGACCCGATTGGTTTTTGGTGGCTACAGAGGCTTGCGGCGGCGGAACTCCCGATCTATTCTGTTCCCCGATGGTTTTAGGGTATATGTATATATAGGCGAAAGAAGTCGGTAAGGGGAGCCACGAGGGGCCCACGAGGGTGGAGGGCGCGTCCCCTGCCTCGTGCTCTCCTCGTTGATCTCCTGACGTGCATTCCAAGTCTCCTGTATTGCTTTCTTTCCAAAAATAACTTTTCCGAAGGTTTCATTTCGTTTGGACTTCATTTGATATTCCTTTTCTGCGAAACACTGAAACAAGGGAAAAAACAAAAACTGGCACTGGGCTCTGGGTCAATAGGTTAGTCCCAAAAGTAATATAAAAGTGCATAGTAAAGCCCATTAAACATCCAAGATGGATAATATAATAGCATGAATACTTCATAAATTATAGATACGTTGGAGACGTATCAACATCGACTACATGACACTTCACCATATTTGGGCCTAAGGGAATGCATTGTGGAGTAGCAATTAGATTATGGGTTGCGAGAGTGACAGAAGCTTAAACCCCAATTTATGCGCTATTCCGTAAGGGACCGATTGGATCCAAATTTATTCTTAATACTTTTCTTGTAGTTGCGGATGCTTGCGGGATGGTTAATCATAAGTAGGAGGTTTGTTCAAGTAAGAACAACACCTAAGCACCGGTCCACCCACATATCAAATTATCAAAGTAGCGAACACAAATCAAACCAACATGGTGAAAGTGACTAGTTGAAAATCTCGTGCACCCTCAAGAACGCTTTGCTTATCATAAGAGATTGTTTTGGCATGTCCTTTGCCTCAAAAGGATTGGGTTACCTTGCTGCACTTTTGCTACTATTATCGTTACTTGCTCGTTACAAATTATCTTGCTATCAAACTACTCTGCTACTTGCAATTTCAGCACCTGCAGACATTACCTTGCTGAAAACCACTTGTCATTTCCTTCTACTCCTCGTTGGTTTCGACACTGTTACTTATCGAAAACAGCTAAAATTGATCCCCTATACTTGTGGGTCATCAATTTGGTTCATCGTGATCGGAATTATATATATAATTTTTGGCCTCGTGAAGGAGAAAGTATCGCTCAAGCTTGGGGGAGGCTTAAGTCAATGTTATATTCATGCCCCAATCATGAGCTCTCAAGAGAAGTTATTATTCAAAAAAATTATGCTCGGCTTTCTCATAATGATCGGTCCATGCTCGATACTTCATGTACGGGTTCCTATATGAAGAAGGATATTGATTTCAAAGGGGACTTATTGGAAAGAATTAAACGCAACTCCGAAGATTGGGATCTCGACGAAGGTAAGGAGTCAGGTATAAAACTTAAGTTTGATTGTGTTATCTTTTATGGATACAGATGCTTTTCGTGATTTTAGCACTAAATATGGACTTGACTCTGAGATAGTAGCTTCTTTCTGTGAATCTTTTGCTACTCATGTTGATCTCCCTAAGGAGAAGTGGTTTAAATATCATCCTCCCATTGAAGTTAAAGTAGTAGAACCTATTAAAGTTGAAGAACAAACTATTACTTATAATGTTGATCCTATCGTTCCGACTGCTTATATTGAGAAACCACCATTCCCTGTGAGAATAAAGGATCATGCTAAAGCTTCAACTATGGTTCGTAAGAGGTATACTAAAACACCTACACCCTCTGAACAAATTAAAGTTGAACCTAGTGTTGCTATGGTTAAAGATCTCTTGGCTGATAATATTGATGGTCATGTTATTTATTTCTGTGATGAAGCTGCTAGAATTGCTAAACCTGATATGAAAGATAAACATAGACCTGTTGTTGGCATGCCTTGTTGTTTCTGTTAAAATTGGAGATCACTGTTATCATGGCTTATGTGATGTGGGTGCTAGTGTGAGTGCAATTCCTTATACCTTATATAAAGAAATCATGAATGATATCGCACCTGCTGAAATAGAAGATATTGATGTTACTATTAAGCTTGCTAATAGAGAAACTATATCACCAATTAGGATTGTTAGAGATGTTGAAGTCTTGTGTGGGAAAATTAAATATCCTACTAATTTTCTTATTCTTGGTTCCCCACATGATAATTTTTGTCCCATTATATTTGGTAGACCCTTCCTGTATACTGTTAATGCTAAGATAGGCTGCGAGAAAGATATTGTTACTGTTGGTTTAGGGGATATGTCTCATGATTTTAATTTCTCTAAATTTCGTAGACAACCCCATGATAAAGAACTGCCTAGTAAGGATGAAATTATTGGTCTTGCTTCTATTGCCGTGCATCCCGCTGATCCTCTAGAACAATATGTGCTTGACCATGAAAATGATATGTTTACAAATGAAAGAAGGGAAATAGATGAAGTATTCTTTAATCAGGGACCTATTTTGAAACACAACTTACCCGTTGAAATCCTTGGGGATCCTCCTCCACCTAAGGGTGATCTTGTGTTTGAGCTTAAACAATTACCTGATACTCTGAAGTATGCTTATCTTGATGAAAAGAAGATATATCTTGTTATTATTAGTGCTAACCTTTCAGGGCATGAAGAAAAGAGATTATTGAAAAATCTGAAGAAGCACCGTGCCGCTATTGGATATACTCTTTATGACCTTAAGGGCATTAGTCCCACTCTATGCCAGCATAAAATTAAATTGGAGAAAGATGCTAAACAGGTTGTTGATCATCAGCGACGGTTAAATCCTAAGATGAAAGAAGTGGTAAGAAATGAAATACTAAAGCTTCTGGAGGCAGGTATAATTTATCCTATTGCTGATAGTCAATGGGTAAGTCCTATTCATTGTGTCCCTAAGAAGGGAGGTATTACTGTTGTTCCTAATGATAAGAATGAATTGATTCCACAAAGAATTGTTACAGGTTATAGAATGGTAATTGATTTTCTCAAATTAAATAAAGCTACTAGAAAAGATCATTACCCTCTACCTTTTATTGATCAAATGCTAGAAAGATTATCCAAACATACGCATTTTTGCTTTCTAGATGGTTATTCTGGTTACTCTCAGATACCTGTGTCAAAAGAGGATCAAGAGAAAACCACTTTTACTTGCCCTTTCGGTACCTTTGCTTATAGACGTATGCCTTTCGGTTTTTGCAATGCACCTGCTACCTTTCAAAGATGTATGACTGCTATATTATCTTATTTTTGTGAAAAGATTGTTGAGGTTTTCATGGATGATTTCTCCGTTTACGGAACTTCTTTTGATGATTGCTTAAGCAACCTTGATCAAGTTTTGCAGAGATGTGAAGAAACTAATCTTGTCTTGAATTGGGAGAAGTGCCACTTTATGGTTAATGAAGGTATTGTCTTGGGGCATAAAATTTCTGAAAGAGGTATTGAAGTTGATAAAGCTAAAGTAGATGCTATTGAAAAGATGTCGTGTCCTAAAGATATCAAAGGTATAAGAAGTTTCCTTGGTCATGCTGGTTTCTATAGGAGGTTTGTTAAAGACTTCTCTAAAATTTCTAGTCCTATCACTAATCTCTTATAAAAAGATGTTCCTTTTGTTTTTGATGATGATTGTGTAGAAGCATTTGAAATACTTAAGAAATCCTTGATTACTGCACCTATTGTTCAGCCACCTGATTGGAATTTACCCTTTGAAATTATGTGTGATGCTAGTGATTATGCTGTTGGTGCTGTTCTAGGACAAAGAGTGGATATGAAATTAAATGTTATCAATATGCTAGTAAAACTCTAGACAGTGCCCATAGAAATTATGCCACCACTGAAAAGGAATTTTTAGCAGTTGTATTTGCATGTGATAAGTTTAGACCTTATATTGTTGATTCCAAAGTAACAGTTCACACTGATCATGCTGCCAAACCTAGACTTATTAGATGGGTTCTCTTGCTACAAGAATTTGATTTGCATATTATTGATAGAAAGGGAGCTGAGAACCCCGTTGCAGACAACTTGTCTAGGTTATAGAATGTTCTTGATGACCCACTACCTATTGATGATAGCTTTCGTGATGAGCAATTAAATGTCATAAATGCCTCTCATAATACTCCATGGTATGCTGATTATGCTAATTATATTTTTGCTAAATTTATACCACCTAGTTTCACATACCAGCAAAAGAAAAAGTTTTTCTATGATTTGAGAAATTACTTTTGGGATGACCACACCTTTATAAAGAAGGAGTAGATGGTGTTATTAGATGTTGTATACCTGAGCATGAACAGGAACAGATCCTACGCAAGTGCCACTCCGAGTCTTACGGAGGACACCACGCTGGAGATAGAACTGCACATAAGGTATTGCAATCTGGTTTCTATTGGCCTACTCTCTTCAAGGATGCTCGTAAGTTTGTCTTGTCTTGTGATCAATGTCAAAGAATTGGTAATATTAGTAGACGTCAAGAAATGCCTATGAACTATTCACTTGTTATTGAACCATTTGATGTTTGGGCTTCGATTATATGGGACCTTTTCCTTCCTCTAATGGGTATACACATATTTTAGTTTCTGTTGATTACGTTACTAAGTGGGTGGAAGCTATTCCAACTAGTAGTGCTGATCATAACACTTCTATTAAGATGCTTAAAGAAAGTTATTTTTCCGAGGTTTGGAGTCCCTAGATATTTAATGACTGATGGTGGTTCACATTTTATTCATGGTGCTTTTCGTAAAATGCTTGCTAAGTATGATGTTAATCATAGAATTGCATCTCCATATCATCCTCGGTCTTGTGGTCAAGTAGAATTGAGCAATAGAGAGATTAAATTAATTTTGCAAAAGACTGTTAATAGATCTAGAAAGAATTGGTCTAAGAAACTTGATGATGCATTATGGGCTTATAGAACTGCTTATAAGAATCCTATGGGTATGTCTCTGTATAAAATGGTTTATGGAAAAGCATGTCACTTACCTCTTGAGCTAGAACATAAGGCATATTGGGCTACTAAAGAGCTCAATTATGATTTCAAACTTGCTGGTGAGAAGAGGTTATTTGACATTAGCTCACTTGATGAATGGAGAACCCAAGCCTATGAGAATGCCAAGTTGTTTAAATAAAAAGTTAAAAGATGGCATGATAAAAGGATACAAAAGTGTGAGTTTAATGTAGGTGGTCATGTTTTGCTATACAACTCTCGTTTAAGATTTTTTGCAGGGAAGCTTCTCTCTAAATGGTAAGGCCCTTACATCATCGAGGAGGTCTATTGTTCTGGTGCCATAAAAATTAATAATGCCGAAGGCAAAAATCCGAAAGTGGTAAACGGTCAAAGACTCAAACATTATATCTCAGGTACTCCCATAAATGTTGAGACCAATATAATTGATACCGTAACCCCGGAGGAGTACATAAGGGACACTTTACAGAACGTTCCAGACTCCGAAAAGGAATAGGTATGTGGTACGGTAAGTAAACCGACTCCGAAACGTTTCCAATGATAAATTCTCTCCATTTTGGAATATTTAAAAAATCAGGAAAATTAAAAGTAGTCCGAAAGAGACACGAGGCCACCACAAGGGTGGAGGGTGCGCCCTACCCCCCTGGGCGCGCTCCCCGACCTTGTGGCCACCTCGTGTGCCCTCCGGACTCCATTTTCTTGCACGATACTTCTTTTGGTCGGTAAAAATTCATTATATAATCTCCCGAAGGTTTTGTTTCAAGCTGTTTTCTGCTAGAGTTTTCAAGGCCAGGCATCATGTCGCCCCCCTCCTCCAACAATGCGGGCGACGATGCGTGGGTGATGAAGATAGAGATGAAGCGAGAAGAAGTCGGGAAAATTAACAAGGATGATAAAATCAAGAAGGCCACGGAAGATCGAGCTCCGGCAGTCGAAGAAGAAGACATCCTTCAACCTCACTACGATTATCTTACTCCTACTGAAATTTAAGCTTTCAAGATCATTGAAATAGTTCCTGTGCAAAACAAGTATCTCACTCGTGAAAATATTCTGTTGCAAGAGTACACCGCACTCAAGGGTATTATTCGCAAATTGGAGAATCTCCTACGCTCGATGTGTGACACGACTTCATCAACAACTCCTTCATCACCACCTCCGAAGAAAGAGATCTAAACGCATGGGTATGGGCACTCCCCTTGGCAACTGCCAAGCTTGGGGGAGTGCCCCGGTATCGTATCACCATCACATCTTTATCTTTATCGTTTTTCTTAGTTCGATCCTTTTGGTTATATCTTGATCTAGTAGAATAAAGTTTTAGTATGATCTAGCTTTGAGTTTTTACTTTATGTTCCCTCTATGTAATCGAGTCCTTGAGATATATAATAAAGAGTAGTTTTGAGATAAGGGCTTTCGCTTTCTTGCTATGATCTTGAGGGAATTAAATAAAATAAATAATAAAAAGAAATGAAAAGATCATATATTGATCTTATGGAGAGTAATGACTTCACATATAAAGAGTATGATGAATAAAAGTTGTTGAGGGTTGACAAACATAGTTTTGGTCATTGTTGCAATTAATAGGAAGTAATAAAGAAAGAGAGGCTTCACATATAAATATACTATCTTGGACATCTTTTGTAATTGTGAGCACTCATTAAAATATGACATGCTAAAAAGTTGATGTTGGACAAGGAAGACAACATAATAGTTTATGTTTTCTTATATCCGAATAGAAGTTATATTGTCATGGATCATCCAACATGTTGAGCTTGCCTTTCCCTCTCATGCTAGCCAAATTCTTTGCACCAAGTAGAGATACTACTTGTGCTTCCAAACATCCCTAAACCCAGTTTTGCCATGAGAGTCCACCATACCTACCTATGGATTGAGTAAGATCCTTCAAGTAAGTTGTCATCGGTGCAAGCAATAAAAATTGCTCTCTCTAAATATGTATGATCTATTAGTGTGAAGAAAATAAGCTTTACACGAACTTGTGATATGGAAGAAATAAAAGTGACGGACTGCATAATAAAGGTCCTTATCGCAAGTGGCAATATAAAGTGACGTTCTATTGCACTAAGATTTTATACATCCGACCATAAAAGTGCATGACAACCTCTGCTTCCCTATGCGAAGGGCCTATTTTTTACTTTTATCTTCTACCCTTATACAAGAGTCATGGTGATCATCACCTTTCCTTTTTATACTTTTTCCTTTGGCAAGCTCGAAGTGTTGGAGAGATCTGGATATATATATATCCCCTTGGATGTAGGTTAGCATAAAGTATTATTGTTGACATTACCCTTGAGGTAAAAGGTTGGGAGGCAAAACTATAAGCCCCTATCTTTCTCTGTGTTCGATTGAAACTATGAACCCATAAGTATTGCGTGAGTGTTAGCAATTGTGAAAGATTATATGATAGTTGAGTGGACTTGTTGAAAAGCACTTTAATTGACTCTTTCCGATGTTATGATAAATTGCAATTGCTCCAATAACTGAGATCATAGTTTGTTAGTTTTCAATGAAGTTTCTGATTCATACTTTACCTTGTGAACGAATTGTTACTTTAGCATAAGAAATTATATGACAATATATGTTGTTGTTCTAAAGATAATCATGATGCCCTCATGTCCGTATTTTATTTTATCGACACCTCTATCTCTAAACATGTGGACATATTTTTCGATATCGGCTTTCGCTTGAGGACAAGCGAGGTCTAAGCTTGGGGGAGTTGATACATCCATTTTGCATCATGCTTTTATATTGATATTTATTGCATTATGGGCTGTTATTACACATTATATCACAATACTTATGCCTATTCTCTCTTATTTTATAAGGTTTACATGAAGAGGGAGAATGCCGGCAGCTGGAATTCTGGACTGGAAAAGGAGCAAATATTAGAGACCTATTCTGCACAACTCCAAAAGTCCTCAACTTCACGGAGCATGTTTTTGGAATATATAAAAAATATTGGGCGAAGAAAGTATTAGAGGGGGGCCACCAGCCAGCCAAAAGGGTGGAGGGCGCGCCCTACCCCCCTGGCGCCCCCCCAACCTTGTGGACCCCCTGGCAGGCCTCCGGTGCCCATCTTTGGCTATATGGTGTCTTTCACCCTAGAAAAAATCAAGAAGGAGCTTTCGGGACGAAGCACCGCCGTCTCGAGGCGGAACCTGGGCAGAACCAATCTAGGGCTCCAGCGGAGCTGTTCTGCTGGTGAAACATCCCTCCAGAAGGGGGAAATCGTCGTCATCGTCATCACCATCGATCCTCTCATCAAGAGGGTGTCAATCTCTATCAACATCTTCACCAGCACCATCTCCTCTCAAACCCTAGTTCATCTCTTGTATTCGATCTTGGTCCCAAAACCTCAGATTGGTACCTGTGGGTTGCTAGTAGTGTTGATTACTCCTTGTAGTTGATGCTAGTTGGTTTATCCGGTGAAAGATTATATTTTCAGATCCTTAATGATAATTAATACTCCTCTGATCTTGATTATGAATATGCTTTGTGAGTAGTTCCGTTTGTTCCTGAGAACATGGGAGAAGTATTGTTATAAGTAATCATGTGAATTTGGTATTCGTTCGATATTTTGATGAGATGTATGTTGTCTCTCCTCTAGTGGTGTTATGTGAACGTCGACTACATGATACTTCACCATTATTTGGGCCTAGGGGAAGACATGTGGAAGTAATAAGTAGATGATGGGTTGCTAGAGTGACAGAAGCTTAAACCCTACTTTATGCATTGCTTCGTAAGGGGCTGATTTGGATCCATATGTTTCATGCTATGGTTAGGTTTACCTTAATACTTCTTTCATAGTTGCGGATGCTTGCGAGAGGGGTTAATCATAAGTGGGAGGCTTGTCCAAGGAAGGGCAGCACCCAAGCACCGGTCCACCCACATTTCAAATTATCAAAGTAACAAACGCGAATCATATGAGCATGATGAAAACTAACTTGACAATAATTCCCATGTGTCCTCGGGAGTGCTTTGCTTTATATAAGAGTTCGTCCAGGCTTGTCCTTTACTACAAAAAGGATCGGCCCACCTTGCTGCACCTTAGTTACTTTATTTACTTGTTACCACTTACGATTTATCTTATCACAAAACTATCTGTTACCGATAATTTCAGTGCTTGCAGAGAATACCTTGCTGAAAACCGCTTGTCATTTCCTTCTGCTCCTCGTTGGGTTCGACACTCTTACTTATCGAAAGGACTACGATAGATCCCCTATACTTGTTGGTCATCATGGGTCATACTTGGAGTCCCTTGAACCATCGATGAACGATCCCACGAACCACCCACGATTAGTCCCTCGAATCGAAGACCAAAAGCACGGCCTCTCTGCTTGGTTGCAAGTGTGCAGCCTTCATGATCCGGCAGTGCTTCGCCGTCCAGAGCTAATTTTAGCCGAAGAATTAGGGGAAGGAGATTGGAACGACATTGGACTTCTTATTATGAGGATTAGAGGGACTAGACCTAACTCTAATTAGTCAACTAGGACCAACTAGAACTAGAACTAGAAGAACTAGAGGAGGCTCCAAAACTTTCTCAAATAGAGTCAACACCTCATGTGTGTGTGTATATGTATACATATATATAGTGTGGGTCTATTCTGATAACACCCTTAAGACTCTTATTCTTATAAGAGCATCTCCAGCCGCGCCCCCAACAAGGCCCCCCAGACGAACTTTCGGCCGCCGGCGCCAAAAAAAGGCCCAGTCGCGCCCCCAACGGCCCAGTTTTCGCCGGCTCAGGCCGAAATTGGCGCCGGCGGACCCAACCCGAACCCGGCGTGCTGGGGGGCGCCGGGCGAATCGTTTTTGGTGCGAAGAGCCGCGGGCCCCCCTTGCCAGCGACTCGACTCTCTTCTCGCCGCTTCGTCGTCCTCATCGCCTCGTTCCCCGCGGCGAATCAATGCCAAAGCTGCGCGCGCTGCCGCGCCGGTCAGCCTCCATTGATGCCTCACGGGCCGAGCGCTTCCCAGGCGACGGCGCGGCGGCGAATGGCTTCGGGCGCCGCCATCTTCACGAGGACGAGACTCGCCTCCTTTTCGAGGCCGAGTACCCGGTCCCGCCGGACATGCGGGTGCCCGGGGCGTGGAGGATCAGCGCCGCCGGCGTGTCGGTGCCACCACCACCCACCGAGGCGGCGCGGCGGGACGACTACTACCGCGACGAGATGGTCCGGCAGCGCCGGGCCCTGGAGGAGATAGAAGCCCGCAAACGTGGGCGCGAGGACGAGCACGGCGTCGTGATCCTCGACAACGACGAGGACGAGGACGCCCCCGGACCGTCCAACCCGCCGCGCCAACCAGGGGAGGGATGCAGCAGGGACGGTGACGACGGAAGCGGCGGCGGCGACGACGACGGCGACGGCGACTACACGCGGTTCTACAACCTCCTCGGCATGTAGAACTGCAAGGGCGGGCGGCGGGCGGCGAGGAGCGGCGAGGGAGACGGCGAGGAGCGGCGATGGAGACGGCAGGAGCAGCCCCTAGTAGTTTTTTTTTTGTAAAATATGTTTAAATTTGAACGAACTTGCCGATTTTTGCGTTAAATTTGAGCCATGTTTGCGCCGTATTTAAGTTTTTCAAAAAAAAGTGGACGTCGCGACTGGGGGCATCACGCCCCAGCGCGGTTTAGCGCCGGTGCGCCGGGGGCGATTTTTAGCCCTTCCTAGGAGCCAACGGCTGGAGATGCTCTAACACCGAGCTTATTCTGCTAACACCGGCGCCGCATGCCTACCCCACCTGTTCCACTAGTCAAACCCCGCTCCACCCCATCTTCTTCCCTGCCCACGACCCCCACAACCCCACGAATCCACGATCCACCGCCCAGCCTCCATCCCGCGCCGCGCCCCGCCAGCCTCCTCCTGCGCCGCCCTGATGGGATGGGCCGGAGCCCCCGCGACCCCCCGCCCTCCTCCTCCTTCCTCCAAGGAGCCCCGCCCCACTACTTCCCCACCGGCGTCACCTTCATCTCACCGGCCGCGCGGCGTCCTCCCCGACGCCGTCCCGCACCCATCGCGCCGCTCGGCCACCACCTACTAGAGCGCCGCCCACAGCCACCTCTGCCCCACCGACGCCGATTCCCGCCCCGGCGCCGCTCGCCGCCCACAGCTTCCTGACACCGCGTCCCAGAGCCGCCAGCGCCGGGTGTGGACTCCCGCTGATGGATCCGAGCTGCCACGCCCTCGCCGCTCGAGCGCTGCCCCACCCCCATCCGCCGCATCTCCACCCTTCCCCCACCTTCTCCCCATCTCCAAATCGAGCAGCACCTCCACCTCCGGCATCCCCTCCTCCTTTCGCCACCACCGCCACATCGCCGGGGCCCCGCTCCCGCACCGAGCCGGCGCAGGTGCCTCCATGGCGCGCCGCCCCCGACCCACACTGCTGGATCCGGTGACCCCGGCCACGGACCCATGGATCCCGTGCCAGCAGGCCGGTCTTCTACTCCGGATCCCGGCCAACCCGCGGTCCTCTCCGGCGACCTCCAATCTGCACTCCACCTTGAAGGAGCGTGAGCCTGTGGCCCACGCTCGACCAGCGTTCCCCCGTCGACGACCCTGTGGCACCTCGGCGACCAAGTGTTTACCTGCGCTCGCCGTGGATGCCCTCGGCCCCTGGTGCATCCCTTCCCTCATCTCTCAGGCCGTGTCCTGCATTTCGATTCGGTGTGCGCCGCTGTCCTCCGGCGGGCGCGCGTGCAGTGCACTTAGCGGTGATGCTCTTGTTCTAGTTCGCTCTTTTCACTTCTGAAAGAAAATATTGAGTGCACTGCAAACGTAAATTCATGTTCTTCCGGTTCAATTTACAGATTTTTGCAGGAGAGGGGAGAAACATAAAAAAAAAAGGAACAAACTGCGCCCTAGTGACCAGTGCAGATGTGCTCCTGATGCACTTTGGCTGGTCGTGGTGGAGTGCCCTTTGCCCAATGACCATTGCCTGACATGCAGTTCGCCGCTTCCACCATGGTCCTCTCGTCATGTGCAGTACAGAGCACATGTGAAAACATGCGGTTTACTCAGTCATCTCGATCAGTCCTCTTTCAGTCAGGAGTTCACTTGTTTGAGATAATTTTTGATGTAGTTCATTTGTCTTGTCTCTGCAAATTTGATCTCATGTGTGGTATGCCGGGCATGAGGAGGGCGACAACGTGCAAAGATGATATGCAGCGGCACACCATGCAGCACGGTGCACGTGGACATTCAGTTAATTGCAGCGCAGTTCGGTGGTGCGGGCGGCATTTTTTTCTTTCTTTTATTTGTATAGAAAAAAGTTTCATCTCGTCAGGCACAAGTAGTCTATTTTATTTCGAATATGCAGTTTCAGTGGCATGGTCTACTTTGCAAGTGCAGTACGCCGCTGGGGTGTGATCTAGTGCAGCTCGACTAGTCCTCAATTGTGTTTCGGCCGGTGATAGTGTTGATTTTGTATCTATGTGTAGCTGTATAAAAATAATGAATGGATATATATGTTTTGAAGCTCACTTTGTTCTCTCACATGGTTCACTATAAAGCTCCTTTGTGGTTCACTATATCAATGCAACACCTGCAGTGCGTTTGGTCTTCTTCGGATGTGGTTCACTTTTGAGAGTGATGCTGTTCACTTGGGTCTAACATGAAAGTGCGAAAAATTTAGCGAAACAACAAGATAGTAATGCCGTTCACTTCGATATATGTCGTGGTTCACTTGCCCTCGTCTCCGCGGTCCACTCTCGTTCATAAAAATTGTTGAAAAAAGACAACAAAAACTCACAAAAAAACTCGTGTGAGGAAGTTCACGTCCGACAAAAGAATTCATGAAGTTCACTTGACTGTCCGATGAAGTGCGGTTTTCGGTCCGAAGCAGTGCGTTCTTCTGTCTGATGAAGTACAGACGAAGATTTGGGTGTCACTTTACGCCCGACAAAAGAAATCATGAAGTTCAATTGACTGTTCGATGCAGTGCGTTCTTCTGTCTGATGACGTACACACGGAGATTTGAGCGTGTCGCGAAAAACAGAGTGTCTGCGTTTCGGTATTTTGTGTCGCGAAAAACAATGTGTTTCAGAAGAATTTCTAAAATTAAAAAGAAAACAAAAAATGTGTGTGGTTCATTTTGCAGTGCGTTTGGTCTTCGGATGTGGTTCACTTTTGAGAGTGATGCTGTTCACTTGCCCCCAACATGAAAATGCAAAAAAAATAGCGAAACAACAAGATGGTAATGCGGTTCACTTTGAAATATGTCGCGGCTCACTTGCCCTTGTCTTTGCGGTCCACTCTAGTTCATAAAAGAAAGTAAAAAAAAAAAAGACAACAAAACCAAAACTCGTTTGGGAAAATTAACGTCCCAAAAAAATCATGCATTGCACTTGTCGGTCTGATGAAGTGCGGTATTTAGTCTGAAAGCAGTGGGGTTTTCTGTCTGATGCAGTACACACGACGATTTTGGGTCACGAAAAAACAGAGTGCCCGCATTTCGTTGAAAATCAAAATTGCTCTTAAACCGTAAGGAATCGGAGATAGTGTTCTATATGAAAAAGTTGCGTCTCGTCAATATCTATCCAAAGGCGTATAATTTGAATCATTTCGACAAGCGGTTTGTAAAAATTTCGCGAAAAATGGCCGCTGCCTCTTGTCATCAGCCACACAATTTTCAAAATTAACTAAAAACCGTAAGGCATCTTAAAAACATTTCTTTTTTGCATGGTAATACGTGTCTCATTTATAAGATGAAATCAAGTTACAAGGCACATACACACCGACCTTACAGACCTGAAAAGATAGGATAAACCTATGCAAAAAACCAGCGCCTATCTTCCTCCTTCGACACCACCGAAGCGACCACCAAAGGGACGGAAGACAGATCACCTCTACACCCGAGCTCGACGCGGCTCCATCGCTGATCAATAGCTTTACGGACCTCCAAAGTCGTTTGCCAGAAGCAAAACCATTGCCGTTGAACGAATCAGACCGGGGCAACATGTCCTCGGACACGCCATCAAGCTCCAGAACTGACATCCCCGCACGACTACAACGTAGGAGGAAGAAACCAGAACTGTCAGCCTCCAACCACAAAACCAACACAGGATACACCATCTTCCAGCTGTGACATGCGCAAACAGCAGTCTGCGCGTACTCCTGGACGACCTCCCGGGCTCCACTTCGACGTTGGAGAAAACGTCGTCGCAACGACGAAGCCCCAGAACACAAGTCCACCACGGGGAAGATGCTGCTGCCACACCATCCCCGCTTGGACACACTTCCGTCCAGATCCCTCACCGACCACAGTGTAGAACACCGCATCGGGAAAGAAACTGAAATACTTTTATTCATCGCCAGATCTGAAGAACGACGAGAAGACCAAGCTGCCGATCTACAGGACCGAACAACATACGTTGCCATCAACTCCGAGACGCCACCGTGAAGGTCGCCGTCGATGTGGGAGTAGAGTTGAGGCAGATTTATTTGCCCGGGCATCGCTCCCACCACCCCAACGGCGCCCTAAGGAGACACTAGACAAACCCTAACTACAGGCCGGCGTCGAAGCGCCGTGGTCCCCACCTCCTCGCGTGGCCGGAGTGGCCAAACGGAAGAGGCAGGGACCGGCGGCGGCCGGTGGAGTTGGCCTCAGATGCGATCGCCTCCACGATCGCTTTTCTCGTGGAGCGAAGCGGTCATGCGGGGAAAGGGGATTTTGATGCGGTCTCCATCTAAAAAAAAATCAACATCTGAAACTTGCACCTCGTCCGTAACTTTCCAACGGCGTATCATACGTTTCGTTTGGACAAACGGTTCAAAAACTGGAGTGAAAACAGTACTAAAAATTGGAAAAAATTCAAAAAAACATAATTATGTGATTTACTAAATTTAAAACTGCTCTTAAACCGTAACGAATTAGAGAAAATAATGTATATGAAAAAGATGCGCCTCGACGATATCTTTCCAACGGTGTATCGTTTGCTTCATTCCGACGAGCGGTTTAGAAAAAAGTGAAATAACGCTCGCTGCCACTCGTCGTGTGTCGCACAATTTTTGAAACTGCTCTTAAACCATGATTAATCTCGAAAAGTGTTCAACATGGTGAAGTTGCGCATAATCCATAGCTTCTCAACGGTATATTACACGCGTCGTTCTAATGAACGGTTAAAAAACTAGAGTAAAAAGGTATCAAAAAAACACCGCGTGCAGTTTTTTTTCGACACGAGGTTCACTAGTCTCTGTATTGCAGTACACTCGCGTTGAGCATGCAGTGCGGAAGTGTTATGAGAATAGTTGTTCTGCTAATATTAGCAGAATAGACCGGCTGCATATATATTAGAGGGGAGAGGAGGGGCTACCACCAAGGAGGGAAAGCCCCTCCTTGGTGCGCCGGCCAGGGGGAGGAGTTGGACTCCTCCCCCACTATGACCCCCCACCACCACAAGGAAGGGGGGTGCTACTCCACTTGGGCCCTTGTGGCCCAAGTTGCCTTCCTCCTCATGGCCTTTTAAGGCCCGTTGATATTTAAATTAACATAAAAGCCTCCTAATGATTACAAACCCTTTTATATATAATTTACATCACTAGAAACATTTTCCACCTATATATTAATTATTGGGAATACCCGGTATTGCCCGATAAACTCTGAAACCCTTCAAGTGAACCTGAAACGCTTTCGGATCCTCTTGGAATTATTTCGAATATTTATGGAACAATTTCACAAATATACTTTCATCGCTCCCGTCCTACTAACACTCAGCAGATCATGATTGCCTTAAGCTTGTGACCCCGTAGGTTCGGTAACTCATAGATATGAATGAAACTGTTTATTCGATGACCGATAACAGAACCGCGGACGTCCATATCAATCCCTATGAGCACAAGAATGAAATTCGAGTGAAGCTTTGGTGATCATGTGATGTTCCCTTTGCTTCACGATATTTCAGAAAACTTAGGATGTATCGGTATCCTCCTGAGTCATCACATTCTCACTATACCATTATCCTCATTACCGATTTTGTTCTTCTTTCTCGTTGTCGTGTTCCGGCATCCCCGTGACGTAGTCACCTGTGTCTGGCCAGACGATGATGGATATCGTCACACCGAGAGGGCCCTAAGAATATATCTCCATCGTCTGAGGAGCAAATCCCACTCTCGACCTGTCTAGTCCCTTCTCAAACTTTCCGATGAGCCCGTAAGTTGTCGTTATGATCACTGCGTTACAGATGACGCTTGAGCAACCCCAAAGTCCACCATATGGTAAGAAGTGAATGGTACGTACTCTCATGGTCTAAGGATCAAAATCACATGTTAACACTCCGTGTTATTATAATTGATTACAGACGATATAAACTCAATTCATAAAAGACAAGTTTGGGTCGATTCAATATGATTCTTCTTCCAACATTATTATGTCAATGTTGTTTTAGTACTATCATTTAACACTTAACAATATCCTAAGATCCGAAAAATGTGATCACTAACAGCACTTGAGCTAGTCCGAGAGGAAAGACTAGGAACCTTTTATTTAACCGTTTATCATTCCACATGTGCATATTGATGACCCACAAGTATAGGGGATCTATCGTAGTCCTTTCGATAAGTAAGAGTGTCGAACCCAACGAGGAGCAGAAGGAAATGATAAGCAGTTTTCAGCAAGGTATTCTCTGCAAGCACTGAAATTATAGGTAACAGATAGTTTTGTGATAAGATAAATTGTAAGGAGCAACAAGTAACAAAAGTAAATAAAGTGCAGCAAGGTGGCCCAATCCTTTTTGTAGCAAAGGACAAGCCTGGACAAACTCTTATATAAAGAAAAGCGCTCCCGAGGACACATGGGAACTATCGTCAAGCTAGTTTTCATCACGTTCATATGATTCGCGTTCGGTACTTTGATAATTTGATATGTGGGTGGACCGGTGCTTGGGTGCTGTCCTTACTTGGACAAGCATCCCACTTATGATTAACTCCTATTGCAAGCATCCGCAACTACAAAAGAAGTATTAAGGTAAACCTAACCATAGCATGAAACATATGGATCCAAATCAGCCCCTTACGAAGCAACCACTACAAAAAAATACACTTCCGTGATGATACGTGTTTGTCACAGTAGGTCGCGTTTTTTGTCATGCATGTACATCCATGACAAATTTATGACAGAATCAAGATAGTCATACCTGTGCTGTCGTAGAAGTGTTCCATGACATTACCAAAATTATCATCACGGAAGTGTCCACTTCCATGACGATAAATCGCGCGTCACAGAAGTGCTTTCGTCAAGGGTGACCGACACGTGGTATCCACCGTAACGGAACGCCGTTAAGCTATCGGGTCGGGTTTTGGATCCGATAACCCGTTAACAGCCCCGACCAATGGGGATTTTCCTCGTGTAAAATCATCATTGGCTAGAGGAGACACGTGTCAGGTCCGCGTTGGCACAGGTGTCACTCATCCAATGGGCGAGACGCGCCTATGATATGTTGACACATGGACCGGCCCATCAAGTTTAAATGGGCCGGCCCAACTGAAGGCCCACAAGATTTTGCGGACCATAATGGGCCGGCCCAGCTAAAGGCCCACGAGATTTTGCGGACCATAATGGGCTGGCCCAGCTAAAGGCCCACAAGATTTTGCGGGCCATAATGGGCTGGCCCAGGTAAAGGCCCACAAGAATTTTGTGTGCCATAATGGGCCAGCCCAGGTAAAGGCCCACAAGATTCTTGCGGATCATAATGGGCCGACCCAGCTAAAGGCCCACGAGATTTCGCCGACATTAATGGGCCGGCCCAGCTGTAGGCCCACAAGGTTTTGAGGACCCTAGTAGGCCGGCCCATTAACTGGCTGCCATGTTTTGGGCCAAATGCCGGCCCATATTTGATCCGGTCCATTAATGGCCTGCCACGCTCCGCGCCTAATAGTGGCCCATATGAGATCCGGCCTGTTAAAAGCCTACCATGTTCTGGGCCAAATTACGGCCCAGATCAGGTCCGGCCCTTTAAGAGGCTTTGGGCTCAATTATGGCCCATATCAGATTCGGCCCGTCAATTGGACACTATGCTTTTGGGCCCACTTGCTAAAGGCCCACTTAGTAATTCGGCCTGATATTAGTTTTGGCCTGTTAAGGGCCCGTTTAACATTTCGGCCCTATATTAATTTTGGCCTGTTAAAAGCCCGTCATATAGTTGGGCCTAACTACGGCCCGGTTTGCATCCGGCCTGCTCGCAGCCGATATCTGATTGGGCCAAACAAGGATCGAGACAATTTTGGCATGTTAAAAGCCCGTGATTTGATTCGCACAATCATGGGCCGGGGTTCATTTCGGGCTGCTGCCGGCCCGTGAGCTGTTCGGCACGTTTCAGGCCCAACCTACATCGTGATTGCATGACAGCCCGATTATGTACCGTAATTTTACGGTTTGGCCGGTTTACTGCGAAGACAGGATATATATATATATATACAGTAAAATAACTGCAGCATCGTGAATAAGAAAAAACCTAGACTATACAATAAAGAAATTACGGCATATTACATCCACTGGGCATCAAAGTTCGCCACTATGATAATAAAGCACAAGCAGACAACAGATTACATACACTGGGCATCAAAGATCGCCACCAGTGCAAATAAACACGCCGACAAAATAATATACAAAACCGACAGCACTTCAATAGAGTTCAAGAAAGGTTAGCCCTGCTGGGGAGCTGCAGCGCAAGCAGCTGAGCAAGATGATGAGACTGCGCTTGTTCAACACTTATATCTTCCTCACTCTGAAAGATAAACAAGCATACAGATGACAGGTTTTGCACATAAAAGTATCAGTGCTGACAATTCATCACATTTCTTACTGACGAATAAAGTGACACAGTTTAAAATTGCATTAACACAATATGGTATTGTTCAGGTCAAGGCATGGCAGGAAATGACATTGTGAAGGAGTTGGCAGCTTCACGACACCACTGGATTACAGATCAAGAACTCATAAGTATCAATGGTTAGTGTGCTGTCAATTTATACCATTTCAGATTGGCAAATAAAGAGACGGTTTAAATAATAGTAGAATGATATGACATTGTTCATAGTTAAGACATTGCAGAATATGACATTGTGCTGTAGTGGGTAGGTTCACCACACCACTGGATTACGAATGAAGAACAGAAGCATACATGCAGTGCAAAAGAAGATCACTTGCTCTGTATAGTTTAATTTACATGGTATGAAGAAGGAACTTGGTTGTACAACTGAAAACTTAAATTGAGAAAGGACAAACTTTTGTTTATGAACTACATAATAAACTTTAAACAAGCAATTTGATGCAAACACCAAAAATAAACAGCTGCTGCAGTCATGCCTAACCAAATATATACAACAAAGTTTGAAGGCTTGAGATGGACAAACTTACATTATTGGTGAAGACAGGCTCTATAAAGGCCTTGTCCATGCTGATGGGGGGGGGGCAATTCAAGAAGTTTACCACAAAATCTTCTTCAAAGCATTGCCTTTATTCTACATTTTGTTAAGAGTAAATATAGATGTGATAATATACGAAAAAATGGAGAATATTTAAGATAAAATGAAGAGTGATGCTACATAACCAAGTAGCTATAAATGTAAGTGCAGCGATACAGGCAAAAGGTACAACCAAGAGCAATGCACAACTAAACTTCTTCAGTACCAACCTTATGGTAAGAGTAAATATAGATCTGATGTGTAGAAAATGGAGGGCAAAGGAAAATAAGCTGCAGAGTGATGGTACATGAACAACTACCTGTCATTATAAGTACACTGATAAAGGACAACATGTACTTACAAGAACAATGCAGAGCTAAAAAAACATTGGCATTGGATATATTCTACACTAATGTAACCATTCATACAGATCAGATAATTTGGAGCGAACAATTGATAAGCAAGCTATCATGCATACTGCTGTCACATAATGAACCATGTATGTATGCAAGTACAGTGATACAGGACAACAGGTACTAACAAGAGCAAAGCAGCGGGCAGCATATTTGCGATATCCTATCGTTCTTGTCAAACCAGAATTCTTCTTCGAGCAGATTTCCTGCAAAAAAGATCCGTAAGGCACATGCGGAAAAGTAGAAGTTCAAATTGTCATGTGATTTCATAGACAGTACCTCATCTTGGGAACGAGACCAGTGCATAACAAGGTTTTTCCATTCAATGTCTTCTAAATTTAGCGCAGGAGACTTCACCGGAAATTCGTTTATAGACTTGCCATCAAAGTGTGATTTCCTCAGGTAACACCGATACTGCTGCAATGCTTCCTTGAAAAGCACAAGCAAGCTTTGCTCGTCATGACTATCCAGATTGACCCTCGCATAGTTACAACAATGTAATGTAAATCATTGATGTGTTCAATTAGCAGAAAACAGGAAAATAATAACCATGAATAATAGCACTTACACGTAAGTTGGACAGGAAGATGTGAAAATGGTGTTTGTCTTCACAATAATCTTCCCATGATGGGAATATATGCACGTAGTCCCTAACAGCATTGAAAGCATTGTCTTTTAAACTGGGAATAAATGGAATGGGGTTCCAATCTGCAGGAATTGGCCGTCTCTGCAGTTGGGATAGATCTTCGGCCGGTGGACTTGCTGTACTTTTTGCTGGAGTGGGATTTTTCTGTGGTACAGCTGGTGCTATGGCAAATGAAATTGGTATACCTTTTGCTGGAGTGCAGGTCCTGTGTGGTGGGGCTAGTGGTGTGGCCAGTGAAGTATGGGTACAGTCTGCTGGAGTCGGTCCTACGTTTTGTGTCACTAGTTGTACAACCAATATAAGTGGGGTGCTGTCTGATTTCTCCGGCACCACCACGTTTTTCAAGGACTTTGCTGGTGCTCCTTCAGGTTCGGCAATCACCCTCTTCCTTTTTGATGTCTGATGCACAAGAACAACATTTGAGTGGAAAAACATGGTATGATGACAGATGGAATATGTATTGATAATGGATGGGCATGACATCTCGACATATATGATGAATAAACTAAGCAAATGGCGGTGCAACAAAGTAGAAGAAATGCAAGACAACATATGCAAGATACCCGCAATCAATAAAACATTGCCAAATTAGAACATGCACCTTGATGGGTGAACAGGACATGCCATCTGCCTTTGACTCCTTGAGGTTAGAATAGTCATTAGGATCATATTCTGAACAAGAATCAACAGGTGGGGAGCGTATGAGTTTCATTGCATCCAGAATGGCACTCAATGCCTTGGTGCCAATTTTGTAAGTCATTGCAGTGTTTAGCTTCAAGAGTGGACTGCTGCTAGTGCGACACAAAGCAGCTACACAAATCATAGTGTAGATATAACGGGAAAACCTTAAGCATCAGAGTAAAATCAGCAAAGTGGAACTTGCTGGAATATATGTGCTAGTATTGCCGGTACGACTAGAAAGGCTTCGGATACCAGCTCTCTTCAAGTGAAGGTGTGGTACTGTTAATATCAGTGTAACTCTCAAAGGCGACACAGCTCCCCGCATTTCCTTGCTATTCTTATAGGATTCAAGTGGGCAGGCCACTATAAATCCTATTCCTATGTTTACAAGATCCTACGAATCAAAGAGGCTCAAAGTGTCCATCACAACCGACCGTATAGACCTCTACACTGCAAATGTCCCTGCTCATCTTCAGTACAAGGAACATACTGTACTACTATCATACTCCCTCCGTTCCAAAATATAAGTCTTGGTAGAGATTTCCACTATGGATCACATACAGATGTATCCAGATACATTTTAGAGTGTAGATTCACTCATTTTGCTCCATATGTAGTCCATGGTGGAATCTATACAAAGACTTGTATTTAGGAACGGAGAGAGTACATATTAAAGAAGAACGGAAGAGGAACATGGTAAAGAAGAGCAAGCAGATTTTGGATAATAAATTGTTGGTTGCGCAGTGCCCACACATGATGAACCAGAGCGCATTAAGAATGCAACTCCCAGCTGTCTCTCGACCATTTCAGGCGGTTGGATGAAGATCCTACGTCTCCTAACCCTTCTTCTTCCTCGTCTCTGATTCTTCCCATACAGAACACCGCACGGGCCGCCGGCCGGACCACCGGCCCCCACCGCCTGTGTTCCTCCGCCACCCCTACCCCCACCCCCGCCCCAACCCCCACCCGCGTCGAGTTTTCTTCGTTCGGCGAGGCCCCACAACCACCCGAGCCCCTTCGATCGCACCGGCGAACTCCGGCGAGCTCTGAAAAATCGACTGACCCAATTTTGAAATTTAGTCTACTGTGATTTAACTAGTGTGGAATATAAAAGGGGAAAACCATAAGCATTGGGAGTATAGTGTGGAGCGTGCCATGGCGGATCTGAAGGTGCAAACCGGACAAAGGCAACTTCGCAACCAAGACAAAAAATCAGAGTAAAGCAGTGGCGATATATTTTCTTGCTGCGATAAATAAGTTGAGCAGATACGAAAGAGTACCGCCTCTGGTGCGGCGCCGTGTACGCATCTGTTGAGAATTTGACGGTGCTGCGGTAGCGATGGCTGTCGGCGGCGTGGAAGCAGATCTAGGAGGGTAGACGGTGGCGGCGGGGCGCGGTGGACGAGACGGTCGTAGGAGCGGCGCCGGCAAGGTGGACGACGGCGGGGATGAAGCGAGAGGACGGGATGCAAGGATCCCGGCCCGAAGCCGTGGATGAGAGAGGTCGATCTCTTGTAATGGACGGCGGCGTCGGGGTATCAGCTCCGGCATGGTGGAGGAGGACGGCGGTGGATGGGGTGGCGGACGGCGGCGGACGGAGGAGGGTGGGGTGGAGAGGGTGTTTTGGCGCCCACGGAGTACGAATGGGGAAAAGGGAGGTAGAGAGGAAGGGGGGAAGCATGTATTCAGGGCGCGCTTGTCTCAAATGCGAGGAAATTTACAAACTTAGCCCCCGTTTCAAATTTCTACTACATCACAGCAACATTAGTCGGTTGGGGATAGGACGGTAATCTCGCATACACCGAATATTTGCCGACGAGAGTTTGTTTTTGGCACCCACCGTGTATGAATATGAATCGGGGAGGGAGTCGATTTCGGCCGAGGACACACTGTGTTTTGGCGCCCACCGTGTATGAATCCGGGTGAGAGGCGGTTACGTCACGTTTGGGTGAAATTACAAACCTACCCCTATCGAAACCTATAGAAATCCAGCAGATAGGCTTTGCGTGGCAGGGATAGGCAGTAGTGATTTCCATCTCGCAGATTTTGGTTTCGGGCGGTTACTGCGACTTTCCCCGCTTCGTTCAAATTTTGCAGAGTGCACGTTTACCGTGCCAACTCAATTCGAATCCCGTTTGTATTCTATTTTTTTCGGGCGGGATCCATTTTCAATTGGAATTACATTCTATATACATCATTTTTTATATATACTTTCAAAAGCACAACAAAGGATTCTGCTCCTTTATATGTATAATATGATTTACAAATACAACGATCTCGAAATCTTAAGGTTGAATTCAAAAAATTTAACCAAATTATGTTCTACTAAAATGTATGGATCAGTAATATCTACATATTAAATAACATAGATGTGTGTGAATTCATGTGAGTATGCATGTTTGATAGATAAATTTTGGTTCGAGTATGGATTACATGTATCATCATCTCGAATTCAAATATTTGAATCCCTTTTTTGTTCACTCCTTTCACGCCCATCTCTCTCGCATGCATGCTCCTTCAGGTAGCTATCACTCTCTTTTCCCAGCTCACCCGCACGCTCACTTCATGTTTCTCCTATCCTCGCAAACATGGTCTCTCGATGTCTCCCTTGAGAAGTGTCACACTCTCCCTATCATTATACATTACACGGTTTTCATTATCTCTCACGTTTCTACTGTTCTCTGGTATCACTCGGTACCTAAGCTTTCTTTTTCACCGCCACACACACAGTCTCCACTCGTCTTTCACTTTGTCTTTCTCTCTATGGGATTCTCTCACACACCCTATATGTCTCTACATATGACTCATACCACTAAAATTACTCTCTCTCTCTCTCTCTCTCTCTCCTGTAGACACAACATTTGTTGCGGTCTCCTTTTCGTCTTCATCCCAGACTGACATTATTCATTTGTTTACCGATCAGACAACCCCGACTACCGTCTCCTCTCTCTCTCACAGACACACACACACAACTCCTGATTCCACTCCCCTTCCCGACTACCGTCTCTCTCTCACACACACAAAACTCTCGCTTTCACACCCCGACTCGTATTTCTCTCACAAACATTTATTGACTAGCTAGCCTCTAGATAGGTTTATACACCCGCACACTCGTGCTTCCACCATCGCATACATGTCTCTCTCCCGCTCCTTGTATCTATGTAGATTTTTCTTCCCTTCTTGAGACACGCCCTCTCGATCATGCACACACACACTATCGCCTCATTTTAAGCTGATACCTATCGCACACACACTCCTTGTGTCTTTGTTACACATGCACTCCGTCCTCCTCCACTCTCCCTCTCTCTCACACACACATGGGCTTTTTGCAACAACTAGCAAGATGCCCATGCGTTGCACGGAACATCAAGATGCATTTGTATGAGTAGTTTATCTTGTGGGGGAAAAGGATGAACAAGGGAAGGCCTTATTTGCAAATGTGGAGAGGGGTGTGGATATCTTTTTGCAAAATTGCCATAGTTTCCTTCCTATCTGTCAGATATAGATCGGACGGCCTATATTGCAGGATGGCAGGCACACGATCATCACCGACAATGCTTTTTATAAGAGTAGGGATAAAAATAGAGTTGGTGATGATGGTGGGCCTGCCATCCTGCAATGTAGGTCGTCCGATTTATATTTGACGGATAGGAAGGAAAATATGGCAATTTACCCGCACTCTTCACCACATTTGCAGATAAGGCCTTCCCTCGTTCATCCTTTTCTCCCACAAGATCTTGATGTTCTGTGCAACGCACGGGCATCTTGCTATTAAGAGTAGAAATTATACATATACTACTTCTCGAATCTTGAAACCAACAACATTCCTCCCTTATCTCATCAAAACCGCCAAAGGAATATATTTTGAGTGAAACATAACATATTTTTAGTGATATACGTATTTCAAAACTAGACTTTTTTTTCTATCAAATCGGTGAATATGTATTAATCTACTTTGATCGTGTGGCAACGCATTGGCACATTGCTAGTAGTTATTATAATTTTTTGGACACCAGACAAACTGTGGAGTACATATACGAAGAGAAGAGGCGCACGCACGCAGTCGGCCTCTCGCTGTCTCACACACATGAGTGTTACGTAAAGGCGACGTTAACAAATAAACCCTAAAACCCTAGGTGCACGATTGCTGCATTCTTGGGTACCGGGTACGTGGTGGAGCACCTTTGTAGGAATAGTCAGCTCGCGTGATAATTTGATCCGTAGGAGTTGATGGTCGGGACCACAGGTGAACGACTTGGAGCGCGGTGGCTCGCCAGTTGCCACAGATTGAGTAGCCACGTTTAAAATATCGTTTTTTAGCGGGGTTAAGAGTTCCGATTTTGAATGGCGCGTTATAAGTAGTAAGTAGTTTTTAGAACGATTGGTATGGAGCAAAAATGGAATTCATAGTACTATGTACCTCCTTGGCGTATGGTCGTATGGTTTTTTTTGCGATGGAGGTTGTATGGGTTTATGTTGCGAGATGTTGAACCTGGTAGTTCTAGGGAAAATACTATGGTTTAGATTTAGATGCTGGTTTTCAGTAATGAAAATCGGAAGGGGAAACCCTTCTTTGATTAAAAAAAACTACTACCTCCATTCTGGTTTACTAGTCCCCATCGTACTTTGGGTCAAAGTTTGTCCATGAATTTTACTTGTAAAATGTGAATGGAAAACGAGATTTTGTTATACCCAAACAAAAAAGGACTGGAGGGAGTGATTGCTCTGACACGGACGCGACCTCTCATAGCGCAGGCATTGAACCGGCGCGCCGGCCAAGAGGGCCGCACTCGCTGCAGGCCCGGCCGAGCACGCCTCCTCGCCGCGTGCAACCAGCTTAAGACTGCCCCGCATGCCTTCATTGAATCCGCGCGTGTGCCGACAACACGTACTTCCGCGAGCCGGCAGGCATTTTAGAACACAAAAAATGACTAAAATATAATTAATTTACGCATGGTCTTGACTTGTTGTGCTCGCACTGGTAGCAGGAACTAGTAGAGGATTTTCTTTATTTATAACTCTCCTCACATTTTTTTTGGCTTTGAAGTGAATCATGGTTGTGGACACTATGTATGAATGTGCAGATATCTGTGAACATGAGTTTGATGTGGAAGTTGAACTTAGAATGTCGGGCTTGCGCGTGAACTATACCATGTCCAATGCTTCGTCTGTTATTGTTTGGAAAGTAATTGCTGTTATTACATGACCCGAAAAAAAACATTTTGTTCCACATCAGTAGATGCACGGACATCACAACAGGCATGCTGACTGGATAAACATTTGAACCTAGCTATTATGAAGGAAATTTTGTATTGACAACAGTTTTAGATAGCAGGAGACGCCTAGCCTGCTCTGCCTCTGCTAGCTTATTTCTGGCTTCTTCCATCTCTTCTTTGGCTTGGGTGAAGAGAGCATCTGATTGCTCTTTTCGCTTCTTCAGGAACTCAGCTACATTCTGAAGGGCTGCTGCACGCTTTCTTTCAACCTTTACTAATGCCACGAGGACACGAACAACTGACGACTCCACCTGGCTTTTGTGTAATCCAGCATCATCTGGGAATTTGCACCTTGTGTCTAATCCAGCATCATTAGGGAACTGGCACCTTGTGTGTAATCCAGCCTCATTTTGGAAACATGATCTCGAGGTTGACCATACTTCCCTCCTCGCAGGAACTGCATCCTGACTTCTTTTTTAGATCAATACTCAGAGCAACCTAGATCCATTTAGTAGAAGCCAGATAAACAGAACTCGGAGAAGTGAATTCAAAAGGAAAAAAAATAAAAACAGACTACAAGGTGAGAACACCCACTTCCTACATCAAGCTAAAAATGAAAGCATTAGGACGATTAAGACTCTTCTTATTACACATCGAAGAACACCACGCTTAAGAGAAACAGAAACTACAACATATACACATCGAAGAACACGAGGCTACACGAAAGTAATTGAAAGGGTGTTACTTACCAAAGCTCGTTTTACAGGTTTGGTGCAGCTCCTCTTTAAGTTGCCACGCTCCTTGAAGATGTCCCGAATATCCCGTGTTTGGTCTTCATTGCTCCTCTGCATGTTCGCACTCGTGGTTTTAAAATCTCAACATGGCAAGAAAAATATACTACTAGTAATACTCGCGCATCTTGTGGGCAACATTAAAGCACTCATCTGCCATGTTAGAGCATCTCCAACAGAATCGCAACGTGCGAGCTTTAAAAAGGCATTTACAGTGCTGAGATCGAGAAGTAGATACTATAGAGTAGAGGATAGTTCTCAGCATAGATAGATAAAAAAAATATAATTCAACTACTCCTCGTCGTCCGACTCCTCCTCGGTGATGTCCTCCTCCGACGTCTGGCTGTAGGCGTGAAGATACCGATCGTCGTCGGATTCCCAGGGCGACGCTGCTCCTAGCCTCATGTTGAATTGAGCGTCCGCTTTTCGCCTACGCTTGTCCTCGCGATAGGCGGCTCGCTCCGCCCTCGTCTTATCCCTCTCCGCCCTCCTTTGCGTGTAGAACTCGCGCTCTTTGATGATGTCCCGCGGGAAGTGTTGGCGCCACAGCGCCATGGCTTCCTCGTCCATCTCGGCGATGCCGAGACGGTGCTCCCGCCTCCGGTTGTCGCGACGATCCTCATCGGTGCTAAGCCGCGGCAGAGGTGCGAGCTCCTGCGCCCGCTCCCGCGTCGGCACGTTGGGGAAGTTCAATGTTCTATGAGGCCACCGGAGGCGCCACACCGCCGCGTCGTACGCGCGGGCGGCCTCGTTGGCGGTGTCGAAATTGCCGAGGCCGAGGCGCATCCTGCGGAACCGGATCTCGGCGGAGAAGCCGCCGGAGGGGCGCGCGCGGACGCCGCGGTATCCCCAAGTTTCCCGGCGACGCGGCGGCATGGTGGCGCGGCGGCGGCGAGGAGAAAAAGAGTGGGGAGAGAGCGGTGGCGAGGCACAGAGCGGGGAGAGAGCGGTGGCAAGGCACAGAGCGGTGGGAGGGCGTTGGATTTTATAAAGCGCGCCTGACGCCGCGCGCCAAAACTAGCGCATGCCCGGCTGCTTTTTCCTGCGCGCGCGCGATCCTTTCCCGACGTCTCTGCTATCTCTACTCTCTTCTCTACTATTATATTTATTTTATATTTTATATTTAATATTTATCTCTACTTCCTTTATTGTCTACTTTTTTTCTCTATACTTTTTTTCTTGCAATATAGACCGTCCGATTTATATCTGACAGATAGGAAGGAAACAAATGGGAATTTTGCAAAAAGATACCCATACCCTCTCCAGATTTGCAAATAAGGCCTTCCCTCGTTCATCCTTTTCTCCCACAAGATAAACTACTCATACAAATGCATCTTGATGCGTGCAACGCATGGGCATCTTGCTAGTTCTAAAAACCTTTCCATCATTTGCCACACTACTGGTTGCAGATGAAAAACCTACCCAAGCACAACGCGATACAGGAGCGACGCAGAATTACAAGCTGATATTCTGTTGGACAATGGAGGCTATAACCAATTACTTTTACGGGAACAATAGCACCCAGGAAATTTGAAGGGTAGGTATGAACAAAATTGGAACTGCACATGTACTGCTAAGTGATTCAATACACACATTACCAATCGAGGAGGAGAACGATGGTCGCGGCAGCCTCTGTGAGTCATGGTCGGCAACGGGAGTCAGTTCATTGTCCACGACGGTGGTACTTCTGCGCTTGGCGTCGGCTTCTGGGAAGCAGATCCGAGACCGTGGAAGACGATGCCGGGGAAGAGGCTCCGTGTACGACGACGACGGTGGACCGGCTCCAGTGCGGCGTACGAGGTCGTCGATGAGGCAGATGCGCTGCGGTGGACGAGTGCGCCGATGTAAAGGGGAGGAGCACGAAGGCTGCGGTGCCGTGGAGAAGTCTATTTTGCGGTGGGGATAGAAAATGGGGAGTATTCAGGTGTACTACTCTGGGTGCCGGGGTGGGGTTGGCTGGGTAGGGTGAACCTAAAGTTACGAAAACAGCCCCCTACCAAGCATCATCCGTAGGCCTGTTCCGAAGGCTATGATGGTAACTTCCCACTGCTCGAATCAGGGTCGCGGGAGATTTTCCCGCCGACCTCAAAATTTTGTGACAGTGGACTCCCCGTGTGGCGTGTTGAGTGATTTGGCTAAGCAACTAGCGAGTAGTAGTAGTAAACTCTGCATATTAGGTTTGACCGAAGTCAAACTTCCTAAAGTTTGACCAAGTTTATAGAAAAACATAAACATTTACCATAACAAATATGTATGATGTGAAAGTACATTCAATAATGAATCTAATGGTATTTATTTGTTATTGTATATGTTAATATTTTTTGTTATAAGCTTTCTGAGAGTTTACAAAACTTGACTTTGACCAATGCTAATACGCAGACTTAAATAAAAACGGAGGGAGTACACATTTGTTTTCTTAGTTTGTAGTGAAGTAATCATTTGTTGAAATTGTGAAATAAATATATTAGGCTATTGACTTCGAATGTAATGGTCTATACAATTCAATAGTTACAATCATTGTCGAATCCCAAGATGTATACAAGGTCTATAGTACTTCACAACATGCTCAAACTCACACACACACACACACACAAAGTAAACTAGAAGACCGTTCTTTCATGTATACACAACGTATCGGCATCTGTCTATGTCTCACTCATGCATGATCATTTGCACATTCACACCTCTCTATGTCTGTATCACACGCACACCGTCTCCACATTGCCCTTCCGCCACAACACACATATGGACACATACACACGTTCTCTCTTAGTCACACACACAAAATCAGTATTAAAAAAAACTAGGGCGCACCTAAAACGTCCAAATCCAAATAAACACGAACTGGAGCTAAATTCAAATATATGGAAATATTGCAGCGTCAAGAACTTTCACAGGAAAAAAAAGTTGAGTAATATTCGAGGATTGTTTTCACACACACAAAAAGGTTTGGTGGATGTCCTTCGAGCACGACACGGTGACGCACCGTTCGATCGACCGCGCGGCCGCGGTTCACGCGCTTGCACAGGATTCCGTATCATGGCTATGGTACTAACTAATAAAAGCGCTGCCTAAGTCTAATGTTTACGTGTACTAGTATGGTTTTCTTTCAAGTTTGACCAACCTTATATATAAAACTAAAGTAAGCTCCCACACGCGCACTCATCAATATGCCGCCGCCGCCGTTGCGCATGCCGGCGCCCGCCTGCTCCGGCCAACAATTTCTCGCCCATCACCGCCATGTCGCCGCCATCCCTGTGCCATGAAGCCGAAGGCTCGCCCGCTCATGTCGTCTGCAGTCCCTCCTCGCGATGCCGCCGCACTGCCAAGCACGCGAGCAGCTGGTGGAGCCGCGTCTATGCACGCAGCGTACGAAGAGGAGGACGAGCGCGTGCTCCAGCACGCTGGCGAGGAGGAACTAGCGTGTCATTGTCGTCTCCGCCCGCGCGGAGGAGGCGCGCAAGGTGGCTGTCGTGGCGGAAGCCGGTCGCGCGCGCGTCGAGCCCGCAAACCGGGTGTGGACGTGGAATCTACCTTCGAGACCTTGAATGCCACGTGGATCCTGCAATCTGAAGGAGCAATTTGGGTCAGTCGACTCATGTGAGCCGTTTGATGCAACATGGATGGCTAGAAGGGCTTCTTCCACCTCTTCTGCCGCCTTCTTCCTTCGCTCCGTCGAACTTCTTTCACAAATCGACTGACCCAAATTATACTACTAGTACGAACATATTAAGTACAGTAGGAACACGAAGATACGAGCAATAGTACCAACTGCAAGAAGAACAGTAGTAAGACATAGTACTAGTATTACTGTACGTACTAAAGAGTTCAAATAACGAGAAAGAACATAAACATAGTTCTGCTGGGGCCTCAGCACAACACACCCTTGAAAATAAACTAAGCAACTAGTCCGCTTGACACTGCAGTAGAACCAGCATGAGCGACGACACTGCCACCTACTCGGAGTCCGAGTCCACGTCCTCAACTTCGTCCTCGTCCCTCTTCCTCTTCGCCGACGCTTCTTTGCTTGAACCGGACACTGGGCTCTGCTTCTTCATCCAACCCTTGTAGATATTTAAACAAAGGTAGGCATCCATTGCTGCGTACAGGATGTGATCTTCATCTAATGTCTTTGACTCCCATGCATGATGAAACTCGTGATGAGGTTTCTTCAGTTTAGCGTACGAAGGATCAATCATGGCTGCTGCCAGGGTCAGCATTGAAGGTTGAGAGGAGGACACCAGGCTTGCCTTCTGGAGATCGAAGGGCTGGCCTACAACGAGACCTATCCGACGCAGGACATCCCTGTCGTTCTTAAAGCCTACAGTAACGAATTTCACTCTTTTGTCCTTGAGGAAGTTCTTAAAATCCTGGCACTCAACGTCGGCATGGCATATGTGGTAGACCAAGCAAACGTTATGTACGCAAACCTGGATCACGGCGGACTTCTTCCTCTCTTCGTCCTTTAGATCCTTCTCTCATCCCAGGACTGTGGTGTACTCAACATCTAGCCCAGCGACCCACTCATCCGTTGAACTGTTGAACATGCGTAGGAAGCGAGCAAGCCATGCTTTCACCGTCTCGGATCCACGTGCGTAGATGACGATGAACTGATCGCGGTGATGGCTCTAACCTGGTACTCAGCGGCGACCATGGAGATTTGGGAGGCCATGGATTTTGGAGGAGGGTTAGGCGAAGTTGAACTGTTGTACCCCGCAAAAAAAACTGGGAGCGAACTAATGTGAAAGGACGGGACGACTGGGAGCGAACTGTTGTAAGGTAGAAGACGGGGACGAGTAGGGCGTGCAAACGGCGTGGGGTTGCTGGCTTGCCCGGTGGATAAACGGCTGCAAGCCCCCAAAGAGTTCTCGACAACTATGCGGGACCCACTAGATGTCATGTCTACTAGACCCATATCGTAGGCCTGACGGTATAGCTTCCGCCTGTTCGCACGCCATGCCGGCGCGTGGATGTAACTTCACTTAATTATGTCAAACGTCGCGCCTCCCACGACCTTCGCCTCCCTCGCGCGGTCGCGCCCTTTGAGACTTCGACTGGCTATAAATGAGCAATTTTTTTGCCTTTTTTTAGACAAGCAATTTTTTTGCCTACTCCGCATGCATGATACTCCCTCTGGTCCTTTTTTACTCCCGTCAACCGTTTGCAAAGTGTTTGACCAAATTTATACTTTTTTTGAACACCACCTTATATTAATTAACCAGCCACACCAGTACACTCATTCGATACAATATTCACCACACAGGGCGGTACGTTATTTACAAGAATACCATCTAATCTATTGTCAAAGCTATACTTAGCGATTAAGTGTGCCACCTTATTGGCCGAACGGCTAATCTTTGACAACTGAAGATTGTTGATCAACTTCGAGATGCTCAACGCTTTCATCTTCAGGTCACGCATAGCAGACCTGTCATAGTCCCCCGATGCAAGAGACGGTACCACAAAAGCGCAATCAGTCTCTAAAATTACAGGATTATGAAGAGAAATACCTATGTAGAGACCGGCAATGCAAGCCCTAAGCTCCACTTCCTCCACGCTTTGACAGGCATCAATGAAATCCCACGACCAAATTTATACTAAAAATATCAATATCTACAATACTGATTATAATGAGTATAAGAGAGAGATGATTATAGTAACATAGGTAGATAGCGTAACATAATAAATGTGATGCTACTATGTGTCATGCATGGCAATAAATGAGACCACCTATGATACTAATCTATGATACTATGCACTATAGAGGTAGTAACATAGACTAGTAACATATGCATGTTACTAGTCTAAGTTACTCCCCACTATGACCAGCCTTAGAGTACCACTACCTCCCTTCTAGTTTAAAGGGCTCGATTCAAAAATTTCACCTACTCTTAGCATGATAGCAGAGGCGGTGGAATAGTTTTTAAAGTCTGCAAAAGTACTCAACTAGTGCCGTCGTTCTTCACAAAAAATGTGTTTACCAATGCATGCATGAACACTAGTTACTCTAACCCCCCTCTCTTCTTTAATTCTTTGCCACATCAGCATGTTTGCTATTCCCGTGTGCATGATACCAGCTAAGATACAACCATTATGGCCAGCCTTAATCATCGCATGCAATAATTTAGTGCACCTTGAAATATGAACATGTGTGGGGCGTGTATGTTTTTAATGACTTGAGACTATACCTAGCCCGGCATGCAAGATGACTTATTATGCACCGCTCCCCATACCCGCAGGAAGCCCGTTCGTCTCCAAATCTTTTCCTCTCCATGTGTGGAAACAATATGCCTGCCAAACTCTCCTTCTCCCTCCGGCGGTCCCACCACTCCACCCCGTGTGAAAAAATCTGCATGCATGACTCTCCTCCCCCCACGCTCGTCCAATCCGTTGTGACCAGCAATATTTCCACCCCTTCGCTCCCCCGTAATTTACTCCAACAAATATGCCCACGTAGCTGTTACTTAACTGCACGTGCATTGGGTCACTGACATATGGGCCCAACAGGGGTCTGGCCCACATGTCAGTGACGCAACTGGACCTGCAGTTTAAGTCAGTGCAGCTCAGTCCATATCTTACGTAGGTGTGCCATTGCTCGCTATAAATACCGCGCCTCCCACGACATCGCTATCTCCTCCCCCTCACGTTCACGTTCATCGCTATCTCCTCCCCCTCCCTCTCACATCGACCACCATGGCATCGCCCCTCCCAAGCCCTAGGAGCCCCTCGCTGCACCGCGCGGACGGTCACGCGTCGCTGTTCCGTTCCTCACCGCCACTCGTCGAGGAGGACGCGTCGGTGTTCCGCTCCTCCCCGCTACGCGACGCGTCGCCGTTCCGTTCCTCGCCGCCACTTGTCGAGGAGGACGCGTCGGTGTTCCGCTCCTCGCCGCGACGCGACGCGTCGCCGTTCCGTTCCTCGCCGCCACTAGTCGAGGAGGACGCGTCGGCGTTCCGCTCCTCGCCGCTACGCGTCGAGGTGGACGCGTCGGCATTCCCCATCTCGCCAGCACGCGCGCCGGAGGACGCGTCGACTCCCCGCTACGAGGAGAACGCCGCGCCACCTGCCGAGCCCCCCAGCCTTGAGGAGCTTTGGAAAGAAATGGATGTCGCCTTGTGGGAGGCTTTGCCTCCAGCAGAGCGCGCCAAAATAGAGGCGGAGAAGAAGGCCGAGGAAGAGAAGCGCACCGTGGAACAAGCTGCCTGGGAGGCCTATGTCGCGTCTGAGAGAGTCAGGCAATTGGCTCTTTGGCAGAAGGCTCGTGCGAGGGCCGTGAGGGTGGCGGAGGACGCCCGTGCCGACGCCCTGAGTGCAGTCGGGCCCAAGCGCCTCATCTACGCTTGGCGGTATGTGGACCGGGTGCACGCTTCCAGCGAGGAGGAGTACCTATTGGCGCCGGATCACCACACTGGTGGGATCGCGCTCGCCCGCCGGCAAGCCGCCAATCAGCACCTCGCGAGTTGCGAGGCTGAGGAAGAGGCGTTGTGTCGGTGCGCTGGGAAACGGCCGCGCACCAGGGCACTCGTGGCGCGCCGCAAGTGCTCCTGCGAGCGCCGTGGCTTTTAGGAGGAGTATAATTTTTGTTTCGTAAGGCGATCTCATTAGTTTTGGGACGCAAATGATAAATCCCGAACGTTCAGGAATTTTTAGCGTCCTTAATTAAGTATGTAAAAGGGAAAGTTTGGAAACCTTGTGTATTCGTACGCATTTTGCAAGTACGTGCATATAGCACAAACTTTACTATATACTATCGCACTACACGTCTCTCTTGATATATGCTTGCAGACTGTGCTACTCCCTCCGTCCAGGTCAATAAGTCATCTTTGGTTGTGCACCGTGACCAAGAAGGAGGGAAGACTTATACACCTAGACGGAGGGAGTACTACTATTACTTATGTACGTGCAAATGCACGTTTTAACATTACGATGCGGTTTTTGTAAAAGTAGAAAAACAACACTAGTCAAGCTTGTGAAACGATTCAATGCAAAACAAATGCAAAAATGCTCGTTTGATTGTTTACTTTTAGCTTCCTTCTCTGTGGTTATTTCTCTGTCGTACTTTGTACGGAGTATCTCACTGGTTGGAAAGGCATGCAAATTCCCAAACCGCTTCCTACACCCTGTATCGAATTTTTTGCCTAACAAGTTGTGCCGTGCAATTGGAATTCCAACTTGAGTACTACTACTAGTAGGAGTACCTGGGGCCAGTTCTTTTAGGCTTCTATATTAGTAATCCCATAAGAGCAAGTACAATAGAGCTGAGTCAGCGGGCTATAAGAAATAAACTAGTATATTTCTGCTTAGTTAGAGGAAAGAGAAGAGGAGAGAGAAGGTAAGCGGGCTCTTCGTGAAGAGCCAGCTCTAGCACGTGCTCCTAGGCACTTTGTGAGAATGAGAAGTGGGCCACATAATAAAAAAGTAGTACACTCTTTTGATCTATTATTGTACATGTTGGCTATAAGATGGGCTGTAGATGACATGTCACTGGCTTATAGCCAGCAGCTGGCTATACTATTAACCATGCTCTAACTACTACCTCCGTCCTGGTTTATTGGTCCCCATTGTAATCTGTGTCAAATTTTGATCATAAATTTAACTAATGAAATGTTAGTGCATGTCACATGCACTACTCCATCCGTCTAGGTGAGTAAGTCATCTTAGGCTGTGCACCGTGACCAAGGAGGAGGAGAAAATGAGAAACGTTAATGTTTATTTGCTAATTAATAGTATTGCATGCAATTAACTAACCACTACATGTCGTGTTTGATATCTCAAGTCATTAAAAGCATGCACACTCTTTATCTCTTATTGGTTGATATGTCAAGAAACAAGAAACGAGGTAGAAGTTAATGCACTGCGCCTAAGTGTTTTGGGATTATTTGGTTTTCGTAAGATGACTTACACACCTAGACGGAGGGATTACAATGGTGAGGAATAAACCAGATAAATCTTTGGTCAAAATTTAGCACAAATTACAATGGTGAGGAATAAACCAGGATGGAGTAGTAGTTTAGAAGCCCAAATAAATGAGTGAGGCGCCTTATTGTTACTCTCCACTGGGACTAGTCTTGTGGGAAAAGCTGGGGAAGCCGCCAAAAGAACTGGCCCTAGGAGTAGTAGCTAGGGATCGAGTGTGCGAGATGAACCGGAGAAAGTAAATGCAGAGAGATGAAATGCAAAAAAGACGGAGGGATGTGATGGTTGCTTGTCCGTTTATTTTACCAGGCCACTTATTACCGGGAGTGGTTGGGTTTTGTGATATGACGGCTTTACTGCCGCGCCACGAGCGGGGTGAGAGGTGAGACTCCCGTGCAGCGCCGCCCTCTACACTTGTACTACATCGGTCGTGGTTTATTAGTCCCCCATTGAATTTGACTGAAGATTTAACTGACAGAATGTAAGTGCATGTCAACAAAAACTATATCGTTGGATTCGTATTTGAACATAGTTTTGAATGATATAATTTTAGGTGACATGCATCAGCATTTATCGTACTATATATAATGTTAGTTCAATTTTTGGTCGTACTAATATATAGTAGTAAGGTGCCCGTGCATTGCACCGAAGAGTGAAATGCATTGATCGGGGAGTTGTTTATTTTGACAAAGGATGTGGGGGTCATCTCATGTGTAACGGGTATCGATAGGTTTCTTTGGATATTATTTCATCTCTAGAGCTCACAAACATCCGGGTGAAATAGATAAAAAGGTATCTTTTGCAAACAAAAGCGTTCAACTGTTCAACCTGCATCCAAAACTTGTGAAGAAATAACACTTATTGTGCTTTGCAAGAAATGATCTTTAAGAATTAGTTTTTGAGTATCGATTGTTATACATGTTGGCTACAGATGACATGGCACTTTCTTATAGTCAACAGTTGGCTATACTATTAAGTAATATTAACCATGCCCTTATACACCTAGACGGAGGGATTAAATCAGGATGACTTGCAAGCGGGCAGAGGAGATGTAAGAAATGGTTCATCGTAAGTCTTTCACCAGTACTGTAGTAAAAATTCATACATGGAAGATTCTAGACTAAACCATAAACGGATACACTTTTATTCATGCGCGATACTCCAATAGAGCAAGATCATGCATGGAAGTCTCCACATGCTTAGACAGCGGATTACATTGAGCGAAGACTAATGATCAACATTTAACTTGATAATGCGTACTTCCAGGTGAACCTCCTTGGAGTCCCCGTGCACCGCGTCGGCGGGTAAAGGAGGCCATGGGTTTTCCAAGTCCACATTGGCAGGATAGTCCCAGGTCCCCAGAGTCCAAGTCCGTTCGATGAGGCCGGTGTTGCTGCCCACGCGACCCGGAGGGGTAGTAAGACTAACCACACACCCGTACATCGGCCTCGTGTCAGTGTCAGCGTCAGTGGCGTCGCCCCTGACGCACATTACAGAGATGGGGCGGCGGCCTGCGCGGGCCTCGCCGGTGCCCATGATCAAGAGGAAGACGCTGCCGTCCTCCTCCGAGACTAGCAGGCGGCGGTGATCCTCCAGCAACTCCGGCATGGTGAACAGGTAGCACGTCTCATACTTGATGTTCTCCGCCAAGGGCCAGCAGTGACCGCTGCACGCATCCATGAGGTGATGCACCATGTCCGCCGGCGAGCCACAAAACGGCATCGGGCACTCATAGCAGTGGACGAAGGGCTCCTTGGAGGCATCGACCAGGCCGTCCATGAAATGGGAGTGGCTGTAGGGGACGTTGCGCCAGTTGAATATATGAGCAAGTTACTACGAGATTTAATCCGAATAAGCACAAAATAAATCATGACGGCTATAACAGAGATGAAACTAATCATGTGGACTAGCATAGTAGTAGGATACAGAGTAGAAACATGAATTCTACCACGATTTCGAACAAGAAGGACAGAAACACATACGGTGCAACGGGAGCAGCACCGTTGGCGTTGAGGTTGTCGCCCATGTCCAAACACCACGTAGACACGGTCTTTGAGCATGGTTCGTAGTCGTTCCACGCTCGGGCATTGAAGTTTGTAACTATTTTAGATTAGAATATACTACTCCTACGGTGCTAGTAGTAGAGCAGAGTCCTACTCTACTACTCTACTCAAGCAAGTTAGGGCATAGCACTGTAGGGAGTACCAGTACTGTGATCACTCAAGCAAGTTGTCTGGCATCGACATGACCCTACGCTGCTGGTATGTGTCTCGTAAGTCAAGCGGCGTGCTGTAGTCATCATCACCTGTCCACTTCCCGCATCACATATTCGCTTCTCCATCTTTGTCCGCACATAATCTCGTCCAATCTTCCATCCCTGCTAACAATGGCAGAACCGAGCAGCGTCCACTGAAAGAGTGGCTGGAATTCGCTCCCCACAGAGGTAATCAAGCCCATTGTTTCGCGTGTGGACAATCTCAGTAGCATGCCGCTCGCCGCGTGCTCGTCGGGGCTGTACCGTTTACTCAAAGCCCTCAGGCCGGAGCTTTTTAAGCCAGCTCCTTGCTTGCTGATGCCGCCAGATCTTCAGAAATGGTGTGTCACGCGGCATAACGATCGTAGGGTGGCGAGCATCAACCCCCTTGACTGCGATCCGATCCCCGCCAGCCTCAACTACATTAACGGTATGTACTGGGTCGGCATGAACGCGTCTTGGATGGTGCTCGTCGACAGTTGCGGCAGCTGGATGCTCGTGGAGGTCTACACCCGGCGATTGATCCCCCTTCCTTCGATTAACACTGCACTGCTTTGGCACCGCGGCCCAGAATACTCGGAATCTTACAGTAGCCAACATGATACCAAGTTTTATTTGCTCAAGGTTGTAATCTGCCAAGTGCCCACAAGATCTACGAATTATAAAGACTTCAGGCTAATTGCATTCTTCAACCGCGGTCTCGCCTATCTGACAGGTCACTGCGGTAAGTGGATAAATCTGCACGTCCATCGTAGGATCATACATCCTCCATGGTTCTCTGATGCCATTGAACACAAGGGCTTCATTTACGCTATCGACTCCTTCTATGGCTGGACGTATTGCTGGCCTACTCCAGTCATCGCTACAAACGGCTGTTATAGCAGCATGTTACTTTCCTATGATATCATGATGGCTTGCTTATATTACTGTCAACATTTGCTGAAAAAATATTCATGCTCATAACATGCTGTTCTTAAGATTGACTAAAGAGCCCTTTTTTATTTGACTCCAACTTGATATGATGTTGTAGGCCGCCTGGTGTCCCTACCCTTCCTAATCCCAGAACCTTTCAAAGAAAAGCGGCATGGCAGTTGCAGGTGGTTCCTGGCTCGATCAGATGACGGCGAAAGATTGATGATCGTTCGCATGTACCGGACGTGTTGTTTCGCGGAATACAATCACAGTCACTGCAAGGTCTTTGAGCAGGATCCCGGCTTCTCTGGGCCTTCAGGAATTTTTGACTGGAGGCTGGTAAGTAGCCTTGGTACACGCTCTCTGTTTGTCGGACTGAATTATCCGATTAACCAGGAGATAACCGATGGCAAGGATCATGATGGCAGCGCGGTTTCGTTCATCAGGCAAAACTGTGTGTACACAGCGTACCATGCGTCTCTGCATGCACCATACCCTGATATGTGCCGCCACGCTCTGCAGCCCAAAGTAGGAGAGAGGGTCGCAAGTATTAGACTTCGACCTGATGGCTGGAGTTTCCCCCGTCAGACACCCATCTGGTTCAAGCCGTCAGCCAATCTCCACAGCTTAATAAATAGTAATGTCTAACTGAGCCAGTTAGTTAGATGCGTACACTTGGTGTAGTAGGATCTTTATTTAGTTTGATGCATACACTTGTTCTTTTTTGGTAGCCCTTTTGTAATGATGGCTGATGTTTGGTTTGGAAGAGAGAGCTGCGTCTTCACTCTTCTGGCCTGCTTACTGCTTCTGTTGCACCCCCAGCCCTGGTTGCTGATGCTGCTGTTTTCAATGTACAATCAGTAGTATATTTCGTCTGTTGGTTGAATAAATGTGTTGTTAGAACGACAAACACAATGTTTTGGAAGTCGTTGCATGGTTCGATCCTTTAGTGCCCCGTACCGTACGTAGCGCATACTATTTTTCGTAGGGAACACATTTTCAACTTGTTGATAACATGCAACCCACTGATGAAGGCCCAATAGAGAAGCCCATAATTAACTGGAAAGGAGGTTCTCACATGAATCCGGCCCAGGTACATGCTCATGGTCCCCTAAACATAAATAAGTAAATAAATAAATAAATAAATAAAGATAAATGCTCATGCACCAGTTCTTTGGGAAAATAGGTAGTCCAGTATTTCTTTTTGAAGAATACCCAAGCTAGGCCTATTTGTTTTCTCCGAATTACTGGGCTGCAATTCTTTCAAGACGAGGAGAGATGCATTCCGGCCTGGCTTAAGAGTATGGTTAATGTCTGTTAAAAGTAATATCAAAAGGGGTTGAAAATTCCAAAAAAATTATAGCAAATGGGATATAAGTTTCTTTTTTTGTTTTTGTTCTTCACTGATATCTTATACGTATTTCATTGGATTTAACATGACATAGTACTAATTTATTTTTAAATTTGTTTTAGTATGGCTATTAATTTTTGGATTAAGAATATTTCGTTCCCCAGCAAAAATTTGCGAATTTTCAAAATTTCCCACATATTTAGTTAATTTTTTGACCCTGGTACTGACCAGAAAATGGCCAGCAATTCTAAAAATGGAAAACGGGCTGCAATAAATTCCATATGAATTAGAAAATGAGTAAAAATTATAAAAATAATAGCAAATGGGCTGTACACGCCACAGATTTCGAGGCTGACTTGTTTACGCAAGGCTTTGTCAGTGAACACACGATTCTAGCAGCAGTGACTGTTGGATGTCCATCCAACGGCCGACGTGCTTCTTCAATCTCTGATCTTCCTGCTCCAGCTGCCTAAACTAGCGTCGACGGGACTGCCTGCTCCCTCCTCTTGTGGCCCGCTGTGATGCCGCGCAGGCTTCCCCGGCCCACCCTACTCCCTCCTTTGGCCTGGCCGCACGCAATCAACTGCCTCCTTATTATGCGAAAAAATGATTCCTCCCACTGACATCTGGGGTGCACCGGTTGGGAGGCTGACCTGTGGGCCTCCTAAGTTGACGCGTATGCAGGGCTTGTCAACTTAGTCAACAAACGATTCTAGCAGCAGTAACCATTGGATTTGAATCGAACGGTCCTGCTGCTTCTTCAATCGCTGCTCTTCTTGCACCAGCCGCCCAAACCAGCGCCGGGGAGACCGCCTGCTCCTGCCTCCAGTGGCCGGCTGTGCTGCCGGTGAGGCCTCATCGCCCCCTACTACTCCCACCGCTAGCCAGGGCTTGCGGCGACGGCAGCCTCACACCGCAGCCGAACCAGTGAACCCTCGTACTCCTCTCCACGTGGGCATCCACTGCCGCGTGTTCCCCGGCTCCGCGTCATCCCCTTCCTAGGCCTCGCCGTCGTCCACCGCCTTGGTGCTCTTGGCGCGGCGTGGTCAACATGGTCAACGACATTCCATCAGAAGAGTACTGTACATGGAGAGGCTGACAGCTGGGTCCACGGCCACATCCCAGTTTTTTTGGGATTTGCCAAGTAAGTCACTTTGTCAGGCCTGTTGGGCTGCAAATCTTTCAAGACGAGGAGAGCTTTCATTCGGCTGGCCGAGAAAATGGCCCATCAGTAATGAGAAATGGGCTGTAAAACACATCAAACCGGCAATTAGTTTCAAATATCTTTTTTTTCATTTCGAGATTTTAAATTACATTAATTTTTATGCGTGGAGAATTTGTTGGATTTTATATTGATATACATTTATTTTTAAAATCAGTTTGAATGTGAGTCGAAATTTCGGGATTAAAAACAGTTCGGACCGCACCGAAATATGCAAAATTTCGTATAATTTTTTAACCGTGGCCACAGTATGGCCTGTAATGCTAACAAAAAGAATATGAGCTCCAAAAAAAAACCTTAGTAATTAGCAAATGGGCTGTAAATTATTAGAAATAATGGTAGATGGGCTGTATGCTGTTTTCCACAAATTTGAGGCTTTCCTAAAAAAAGGTTGACGCACAAGCACTAACTGTTGGATGTCCATCCAACGGCTGTCGTGCTTCTTCAATCTCTGCTCTTCCTGCTCCAGCCGCTCAAACAAGCGCTGGCGGGACTGCCTGCTCCCTCCTTCCCGCGGCCGGCTCTGCTGCCGCGCATGCCTCACCGCCCCACCGTACTCCCATCGCTGGCCTAGCCATCCCTCTACTCACCCACACCTGCTGTTATTCTCCGGCGACGGCAGACGAACTAGTAAACCCTCGTACATTCGTACTCCCCTCCACGTGGGAAACAACTGCCGAGTCTTCCCTGCCTCCGTGTCGTTCCCTTCCTAGGCCCCGCCGTCACCCACCGCCCTGGTGCTCTCGGCGCGGCTTGGTCAACGTGGTCAACGGCCGACATGCATCTGAAGTGGACTGTACGTGGAGAGGCCGACAGCTGGGTCCACGGCTGCACGCAAGGAAATGCCTCCTTATTACGCGCAAAATAATGATTCCTCCACCTGACATCAGGGACCCACCGAAAGGGCCTCTGTACTTCGCGAAAAAACGTTACCGCCGCTGACAGCTCGGACTCACCAGCTATATCTTCGCACGCAAGGAAGTGCCTCCTTATTACGCACAAAAAATGAATACTCCCCCTGTTAGCTGGGACCCAGTATAGTGGCAGGCTGACTTGTGGGCCTACTAAGTTGACGGGGACGGAGGGCTTTGTCAACTTAGTCAATATGCACGATTCTAGCTCTAGTGACCGTACGATGTCCATCCAACGGCCGTAGTGCTTCTTCAACCTCTGGTCTTCTTGCTCCAGCCGCCCAAAGCAGCGTCGGTCGTGCCGCATGCTCCTGCCTCCCGTGGCCGGCTGTGCTGCAGCGGAGGCCTCACTGCCCCCTACTATTCCCACCGCTGGCCAGGCCCTGCGGTGACGGCAGCCTCACACCGCAGTCGAACCAGTGAACCCTCGTACTCCTCTCCGCGCGGGCTTCCACTGCCGCGTCTTCCCCAGCTCCCCGTAGTCCCCTTCCTAGGCCTCGCCGTCGTCCACCGCCCTGGTGTTCTCGGCGCGGCGTGGTCAACGTGGTCAAGGAACAACTTCCATCGGACGTGGACTGTACGTGGACAGGCTGACAGCTGGGTCCACGGCCGCAGCAAGGAAGTGCCTCCTTATTACGCGGAAAATAATTATTCCTCCACCTGACAGCTGGGACCCACCGGACGGGCCATTGTATTTCGCGAAAAAACGTTTCCCCCTGACTGCTGGGACCCACCAGCTACATCTTCGCATGCAAGGAAGTGCGTCCAGGCAAAAAAAAACGATTCACCCCCCTGACTGCTGGGACCCACCAGCTACATCTTCACAGGCAAGGAAGTGCCTGACAGTCGGGACCCACCTGGTCGAAGCGTACGTAGCGTTGTCATTCTGGTCGCGAACGTGTACGTACATATATACTGGTGGATGTAGAGGCGCGCACGTGTCGTAGTAGAGGCGCGTACGTGTCGTAGTAGAGGCGTGCACGTAGCATGTACACGTACGTACAGCGGCCAGGGTGCAAGAAAGAAAATACGGCCACGTATGTGTACATACGGGCGGGGTCTTGAACGCCTACTCGCGCATACGTACGGCCAGGGCTCGTGTACGTGGCTGGGTCGGAACGGAGAAACAGCGTCGTCGTCGTGTTCATGGGGAGCCAACCGGCTGGGTCGGAACGGAATGCGTCGTCGTGTTCATTGGGAGGGCTTGCACGGAACAGCCGATGGAAACGAGGCCTGGCGTACCGCAGAACGGAGGAAACGGCCTTGTGTTTGACCGGCCATGTTTGAAACGGGATCCTGTTCATCGGGAGGGGTCTGGCGTACCGCAAAACGGAGGAAACGGACCTCCTACGGTCGAAATGGGGGTCCTGTTGATCGGGAGGGGTGTGGCGTACCGCAAAACGAGGAAACGGACTTGTGTTGGAGCGCTACGGTCGAAACGGGGGTCCTGTTCATCGGGAGGGGTGTGGCGTACCGCAAAACGGGACTCCACGGGATACTGTTCATCTCCACCGTCGACCCCCTCCAGCCTCCATGGGCTACTATTCATCCACCGTCGACCTCCTCCAGCCTCCACCTGCGACTGTTCATCCACGGGCTCCTGTTCATCCAGCCTCCACCACGCGCTACTCCACCGGCTACTGTTCAACCACCCCTCTCCATGGGCTCCTGTTCAACCACCCCTCCACGAGCTACTATTCATCCAGCCCTCCACCGCCTACTGTTCATTCTGCCCTCCACGGGGTGGTCCTGTTCATCCTGCCCTCCACGGGGTCCTGTTCATCCAGCCCCAACCGTCTCGATCGATCGGGGTCCTGTTCATCCAGAGGCAACACCACGGGGTCCTGTTCATCCACCCCCACCGGGAACTGTTCATCCAAACCTCCCAGCAACGCTCACTGTTCATCCAAAGGCAGCATCGATTGGCTTCAGTTAGCAGCAGTAGCGAAGGAATCGCTCGATCGGGTTCAGTTAACAGCCATCGATCAATCGCTCGGGTTCAGTAACGCGTAGCCTGCAATGCAATCGCTCGGGTTCAGTTAGAGCCAACGCCTCGCACACACGCGCGTACTTGTACGAGAGAAACACGCATCGCTCGGCCCCCGACCTCCCACCGTAACCGGGAACTCCCCGAAATTTTCCTCGCCCTCGCTTCTACCACGGTTTTTTCCGTCATGGACGGCCCAAAGAATGTCATGCAGCTGCGTCTCCGGCCCGCCCAGGACGAAAAGCCCATTTTCTATCATGATTTTTTGTCATAGAAGTAGGAGCCCACCACATCTATGATGATACCGGGTTTTGTCACAATTATCGTCATAGAAGTGTCATATGTATGACAGATTTTTTTTTCGTTCGGCCCAAAATGTCACGGATGTGTCTTTTTTTGTAGTGAACGCATAAACTAGGGTTTAAGCTTCTATCACTCTAGCAACCCATCATCTACTTATTACTTCCCAATGCCTTCCTCTAGGCCCAAACAATGGTGAAGTGTCATGTAGTCGACGTTCACATAACACCACTAGAGGAGAGACAACATACATCTCATCAAAATATCGAACGAATACCAAATTCACATGACTACTAATAGCAAGACTTCTCCCATGTCCTCAGGAACAAACATAACTACTCACAAAGCATATTCATGTTCATAATCAGAGGGGTATTAATATGCATAATGGATCTGAACATATGATCTTCCACCAAATAAACCAACTAGCATCAACTACAAGGAGTAATCAACACTACTAGCAACCTACAGGTACCAATCCCAGACTTAGAGACAAGAATTGGATACAAGAGATGAACTAGGGTTTGAGAGGAGATGGTGCTGGTGAAGATGTTGATGGAGATTGGCCCCCTCCCGATGAGAGGAGCGTTGGTGATGACGATGGCGATGATTTCCCCCTCCCGGAGGGAAGTGTCCCCAGCAGAACAGCTCCGACGGAGCCCTAGATTGGTTCCGCCAAGGTTCCACCTCGTGGCGGTGGAGTCTCGTCCCGAAAGCTTGCTTATGATTTTTCTTCGGACGAAAGACTTCATATAGCAGAAGATGGGCACTGGAGGGCCAACAGGGGCCCACGAGGCAGGGGGGCGCGCCCAGGGGGGTAGGGCGCGCCCCCACCCTCGTGGCCAGGGTGTGGGCCCCCTCTGGTATTTCTTCCGCTCAGTATTTTTCATTATTTCCAAAAATAACTTCCGTGGAGTTTCAGGACTTTTGGAGTTGTGCAGAATAGGTCTCTAATATTTGCTCCTTTTCCAGCCCAGAATTCCAGCTGCCGGCATTCTCCCTCCTTATGTAAACCTTATAAAATAAGAGAGAACAGGCATAAGTATTGTGACATATTGTGTAATCACAGCCCATAATGCAATAAATATCGATATAAAAGCATGATGCAAAATGGACGTATCAACTACCCCAAGCTTAGACCTTGCTTGTCCTCAAGCGGAAGCCGATAATGATAAATATGTCCACATGTTTAGAGGTAGAGGTGTCGATAAAATAAAATACGGACATGAGGGCATCATGGTTAATCTTATAACAACAACATATATGAATATTGTCATATGATTTCTTACGCTCAAGTAATAATCTATCCACAATGTCAAGTATGAATCAGAAACTTTGTTGAGAACTAACAAACCATAATCTTAGTCATTGAGGCAATTGCAATTTATCATAACATCAGAAAGAGTCAATATAAGAGCTTTTCAGCAAGTCCACATACTCAACTATCATTTAGTCTTTCACAATTGTTAACACTCACGCAATACTTGTGGTTACGGAGTTTTAATTAGACACAGAGAAAGATAGGGGCTTATAGTTTCGCCTCCCAACCTTTTACCTCAAGGGTAATGTCAACAATAATAGCTCATGCTAACCTACATCCAATTAGATATATATATATATATATATATATATATATATATATCAGGATCTTTCCAACATCCTGTGCTTGCCAAAGGATAAAATGTAAAAAGGAAAGGTGAAGATCACCATGACTCTTGCATAAGGTAGAAGATAATAATAAAAGATAGGCCCTTCGCAGAGGGAGGCAGAGGTTGCCATGCGCTTTCAGGGTTGGATGCACAAAATCTTAATGCGAAAGAACGTCACTTTATATTGCCACTTGTGATATAGACCTTTATTATGCAGTCCGTCGCTTTTATTTCTTCCACATCACAAGATCGTATAAAGCTTATTTCCTCCACACCAATCAATCATACATATTTAGAGAGCAATTGTTATTGCTTGCACCGATGACAACTTACTTGAAGGATCTTACTCAATCCATAGGTAGATATGGTGGACTCTCATGGCAAAACTGGTTTAAGGGTATTTGGAAGCACAAGTAGTATCTCTACTTGGTGCAAAGAATTTGGCTAGCATGAGGGGGAAAGGCAAGCTCAACATGTTGGATGATCCATGACAATATACTTTATTTCAGATATAAGAAAACATAACCCATTACGTTGTCTTCCTTGTCCAACATCAACTCTTTAGCATGTCATATTTTAATGAGTGCTCCCAATCATAAAAGATGTCCAAGATAGTATATTTATATGTGAAACCTCTCTTTCTTTATTACTTCCTATTAATTGTAACGATGACCAAAGCTACGTTTTCCAACTCCCAACAATTTTTATGTGAAGTCATTACTCTCCATAAGATCAATATGATCTCTTTGTTTCTTTTTATTCTTTTTCTCTTTTCTTTTATTCCATTAAGATCATGGCAAAATAATCAAGCCCTTGACTCAACACTAATCTTTATTATATAGCTCACGGACTCGATTACATAGAGAGATCATAAAGCAAAACTCAAAACTAGATCACACTAATTTTTTTATTCTACTAGATCAAGATACTACTAAAAGGATTGAACTAAGAAAAACGGTAAAGATAGGAGTGTGATGGTGATACGATACCGGGGCACCTCCCCCAAGCTTGGCAGTTGCCAAGGGGAGTGCCCATACCCAAGTGATTATATCTCCTTTGTTGGTGAAGAAGGTGGAGGTGATGATGGATAGTCGCACATCGAGCGTAAGAGGTCCTCCAACTTACGGATAATTCCCTTGAGTGCAACAATATGCTCCTTCAACAATATATTTTCACGTGTGAGATACTTGTTTTGTATACGAGCTAACTCAATCATCTTGAAAGCTTCAATCTCAGTTGGTGTAAGAAGATTGTGATTGAGTTGAAGGCTATCTTCTGTTGCAGGAGCTTGATCCTCCGTGGCCTTCTTGATCCCTTCATCCTTGTTGATCTTCATGGGTTCTTCCCTCCTCAGCTCTATCTTCATTAGCCAAGCATCATTGTCACCATTGTTGGAGGAGGGGGACGACATGATGCCTGGCCTTAACAAACCTGACAGGAAACAGCTCGAAACAAGAACAGAGGATAATTGCGTGATACGGGAGTCAAAACCTTCGGGAGATTATATAATGAATTTTCACCGACCAAAATACGATCGTGCAAGAAAACGGAGTCCGGAGAGCACACGAGGTGCCCATGAGGCAGGGGGCGCGCCCAGGGGGGTAGGGCGCGCCCTCCACCCTCGTGGAGCCCTCGTGTCCTTCCCGGACTGCTTCTTATTTTTCTATTTTTCTAAATATTCCAAAACGGAGAAAAATTGCCTTTAGAACTGTTTTGGAGTCGGTTTACTTACCGTACCACATACCTATTCCTTTTCGGAGTCTGAAACGTTCCGGAAAGTGTCCCTTATGTATTCCTCCGGGGTTACGGTTTCAATAATATTAGTTTCAACATTTATAGGATTACCTGAGATATAATGTTTAATTCTTTGACTGTTCACCACCTTCGGATTTGTGCCTTCGAAGTTGTTGATTTTTATGGCACCGGAACGATAGACCTCCTCGATAACGTAAGGACCTTCCCATTTAGAGAGAAGTTTTCCTGCAAAAAATCTTAAACGAGAGTTGTATAGCAATACGTAATCACATACATTAAACTCACGCTTTGTATTCTTTTGTCATGCCATCTTTTAACTTTTTCTTTAAACAACTTGGCATTTTCATAGGCTTGGGTTCTCCATTCATCAAGTGAGCTAATGTCAAATAACCTCTTCTCACCGGCAAGTTTGAAATCATAATTGAGCTCTTTAATGGCCCAATATGCCTTATGTTCTAGTTCGAGAGGTAAGTGACTTGCTTTTCCATAAACCATTTTATACGGAGACATACCCATATGATTTTTATATGCAGTTCTATAAGCCCATAATGCATCATCAAGTTTCTTGGACCAATTCTTTCTAGACCTATTAACAGTCTTTTGCAAAATTAATTTGAGTTCTCTATTACTCAATTCTACTTGACCACTAGACTGCGGGTGATAAGGAGATGCAATTCTATGATTAACATCATACTTAGCAAGCATTTTACGGAAAGCACCATGAATAAAATGTGAACCACCATCAGTCATTAAATATCTAGGGACTCCAAACCTCAAAAAAATAACTTCCTTAAGCATCTTAATAGAGGTGTTATGATCAGCACTACTAGTTGGAATAGCTTCTACCCACTTAGTAACGTAATCAACATCAACTAGAATATGTGTGTATCCATTAGAGGCAGGAAAAGGTCCCATATAATCAAAGCCCCAAACATCAAATGGTTCAATAACAAGTGAATAGTTCATAGGCATTTCTTGACGTCTACTAATATTACCAATTCTTTGACATTCATCACAAGATAGAACAAACTTACGGGCATCCTTGAAGAGAGTAGGCCAATAAAAACCGGATTGCAATACCTTATGTGTAGTTCTATCTCCAGTGTGGTGTCCTCCATAAACCTCGGAGTGACACTTGCGTAGGATCTGTTCCTGTTCATGCTCAGGTACACAACGTCTAATAACACCATCTACTCCTTCTTTATAAAGATGTGGGTCATCCCAAAAGTAATGTCTCAAATCATAGAAAAACTTTTTCCTTTGCTGGTATGTGAAACTAGGTGGTATAAATTTAGCAACAATGTAATTAGCATAATCAGCATACCATGGAGCAGTACGAGAAGCATTTATGACATTTAATTGTTCATCAGGAAAGCTATCATCAATAGGTAGTGGGTCATCAAGAACATTTTCTAACCTAGACAAGTTGTCTGCAACGGGGTTCTCAGCTCCCTTTCTATCAATAATATGCAAATCAAACTCTTGTAGCAAGAGAACCCATCTAATAAGTCTAGGTTTAGTATCTTTCTTTTCCATAAGATATTTAATAGCAGCATGATCCGTGTGAATAGTTACTTTAGAATCAACAATGTAAGGTCTGAACTTATCACAAGCAAATACAACTGCTAAGAATTCTTTTTCAGTAGTAGCATAATTTCTCTGAGCATTGTCTAGAGTTTTACTAGCATATTGAATAACATTTAATTTCTTATCAACTCTTTGCCCTAGAACAACACCTACAGCATAATCACTAGCATCACACATAATTTCAAAGGGTAAATTCCAATTAGGTGGCCGAACAATAGGTGCAGAGATCAATGCTTTCTTAAGTATTTCAAATGCTTCTACACAATCATCATCAAAGACAAATGGTATATCTTTTTGTAATAAATTAGTCAGAGGCTGAGAAATTTTTGAGAAGTCCTTAATGAACCTCCTATAAAATCCGGCGTGACCAAGGAAACTTCTTATACCTTTGATGTCCTTGGGACATGGCATCTTTTCAATAGCATCAACTTTAGCTTTATCAACTTCAATACCTCTTTCAAAATTTTTATGCCCCAATACAATACCTTCATTAACCATAAAGTGACACTTTCCCAATTCAAGACAAGATTAGTTTCTTCACATCTCTGCAAAACTCGATCCAGGTTGCTCAAGCAATCATCAAAAGAGGATCCATAGACGAAAAAATCATCCATGAAAACCTCACAGATCATTTCACAAAAGTCAGAGAATATAGCCATCATGCATCTTTGAAAGGTAGCAGGTGCATTACATAAACCGAAAGGCATACGTCTATAAGAAAAAGTACCGAAAGGGGAAGTAAAAGTGGTCTTTGATTGATCATCGGCTGACACAGGTATTTGAGAGAAACCAGAATAACCATCTAGAAAGCAAAACTGTGTACGTTTGGATAATCTTTCTAGCATTTGATCGATAAAAGGTAAGGGGTAATGATCCTTTTTAGTAGCTTTATTTAGTTTGTGGAAATCAATTACCATCCTATAACCTGTAATAATTCTTTGCGGAATCAATTCATCTTTATCATTAGGAACGACAGTAATACCTCCCTTCTTAGGGACACAATGGACAGGACTTACCCACTAACTATGAGCAACGGGATAGATTATACCTGCCTCAAGGAGATTTAGTATTCCTTTCTTACCACTTCTTTCATCTTAGGATTCAGCCGTCGTTGGTGATCACGAACTGGTTTGGCATCTTTCTCCAAATTTAGTTTGTGTTGACAAAGTGTGGGACTAATGCCCTTAAGATCATCGAGAGTATATCCAATAGCAGCACGGTGCTTCTTCAGAGTTTTCAATAATCTCTCTTCTTCATGCTCTGAAATGTTAGCACTAATAATAACAAGATATATCTTTTTTCTCATCAAGATAAGCATATTTAAGAGTATCAGGTAACGGTTTAAGCTCAAACACGGGATCACCCTTGGGCGGAGGATGATCCCCTAGGATTTCAATAGGCAAATTGTGTTTCAAGATGGGTTCCTATTTAAAGAACACTTCATCTATTTCCCTTCTTTCATTCATAAACATATCATTCTCATGGTCTAGCAAATATTGTTCTAAATGATCACTAGGAGGCACGGCAATAGAAGCAAGACCAATAATTTCATCCTTACTAGGCAATTCCTCTTCACGGTGTTGTCTACGGAATTTAGAGAAATTAAACTCATGAGACATATCATCCAAACCAATAGTAACAACATCCTTTTCGCAGTCTATTTTAGCATTAACAGTGTTCAAGAAGGGTCTACCAAAAATAATGGGACAAAAGCTATCTTGTGGGGAACCAAGAACAAGAAAATCAGCAGGATATTTAGTTTTCCCACACAGGACTTCAACATCTCTAACAATTCCCATTGGTGATATAGTATCTCTATTGGCAAGTTTAATTGTGACATCAATATCTTCTATCTCAGCAGGTGCAATATCATGCATAATTTCTTTGTATAAGTCAAAAGGTATTGCACTAGCACTAGCACCCATATCACATAAGCCATGATAACAATGATCTCCTATTTTAACAGAAATAACATGCATGCCTACCACGGGTCTATGTTTATCTTTAGCACAAGGTTTAGCAATTCTAGCAGTCTCATCACAGAAATGAATAACATGCCCATCAATATTATCAGACAAGAGATCTTTAACAATAGCAATATTAGGTTCAACTTTAACTTGCTCAGGAGGTGTATAAGTTCTAATATTGCTTTTACGAACCACAGTTGAAGCTTTAGCATGATCCTTTATTCTAACACGGAAAGGTGGTTTCTCAACATAAGCAGTAGGAACAATAGGATCATTATAAGTGACAGTCTTTTCTTCAACTTTAATAGGTGCAGCTACTTTTACTTCTATGGGAGGATGATATTTAAACCACTTCTCCTTGGGGAGATCAACATGAGTAGCAAAAGATTCACAGAAAGAAGCTACTATCTCAGAGTCAAGTCCATATTTAGTGCTAAATTTACGGAAAACATCGGTATCCATAAAAGATTTAACGCAATCAAACTTAGGTGTCATACCTGACTCCTTACCTTCGTCGAGATCCCAATCTTCAGAGTTGCGTTTAATTCTTTCCAATAAATCCCATTTGAATTGAATAGTCTTCATCAAAAAAGAACCAGCACAAGAAGTATCGAGCATGGTGCGATTGTTATCAGAAAGCCGAGCATAAATTTTTTGAATAATTATTTCTCTTGCAAGCTCATGATTGGGGCATGAATATAACATTGATTTAAGCCTCCCCCAAGCTTGAGCGATGCTTTCTCCTTCGCGAGGCCAAAAATTATATATATAGTTGCGATCACGATGAACAAGATGCATAGGATAAAACTTCTGATGAAATTCCAATTTCAATCGTTTGTAGTTCCATGATCCCATATCATCACATAGCCTATACCATGTCAATGCATCTCCCTTCAAAGATAAAGGGAATACCTTCTTCTTAATAACATCACCGGGCACACCTACAAGCTTAAATAATCCACAAACTTTATCCACATATATTAGGTGCTCCTCAGGATGCATTGTTCCGTCTCCTGCAAAAGGATTAGCTAGCAGTTTTTCTATCATACCCGAAGGAATCTCAAAGTAGACATTTTCATTTTCAGTAGGTTCAGTAAGCTGAGGAGCAACTCTTTGCTCTACTGGTCGGGGTGAAGATACCCCGAACAAGCCCCTCAGAGGAATACTTTCCATAGTAACAAGTGACAGTAAATTTCAGCACACTATATAAATTTTTCCTTACCAAATTCCACCTACCAAAGGCGCTTCACTCCCCGGCAACGGCGCCAGAAAAGAGTCTTGATGACCCACAAGAATAGGGGATCTATCGTACTCCTTTCGATCAGTAAGAGTGTCGAACCCAACGCGGAGCAGAAGGAAATGATAAGCAGTTTTCAGGAGGGTATTCTCTGCAAGCACTGAAATTATAGGTAACAGATAGTTTTGTGATAAGATAATTGGTAACGAGCAACAAGTAACTAAAGTAAATAAAGTGCAGAAAGGTGGCCCAATCCTTTTTGTAGCAAAGGACAAGCCTGGACAAACTCTTATATAGAGAAAAGCGCTCCCGAGGACACATGGGAATTATCGTCAAGCTAGTTTTCATCACGTTCATATGATTCACGTTCGGTACTTTGATAATTTGATATGTGGGTGGACCGGTGCTTGGGTGCTGTCCTTACTTGGACAAGCATCCCACTTATGATTAACCCCTATTGCAAGCATCCACAACTACAAAAGAAGTATTAAGGTAAACCTAACCATAGCATGAAACATGTGGATCCAAATCAGCCCCTTACGAAGCAACGCATAAACTAGGGTTTAAGCTTCTGTCACTCTAGCAACCCATCATCTACTTATTGCTTCCTAATGCCTTCCTCTAGGCCCAAACAATGGTGAAGTGTCATGTAGTTGACGTTCACATAACACCACTAGAGGAGAGACAACATACATCTCATCAAAATATCGAACGGATACCAAATTCACATGACTACTAATAGCAAGACTTCTCCCATGTCCTCAGGAACAAACGTAACTACTCACAAAGCATATTCATGTTCATAATCAGAGGAGTATTAATATGCATATAGGATCTGAACATATGATCTTCCACCAAATAAACCAACTAGCATCGACTACAAGGAGTAATCAACACTACTAGCAACCTACAGGTACCAATCCTAGACTTAGATACAAGAATTGGATACAAGAGATGAACTAGGGTTTGAGAGGAGATGGTGCTGGTGAAGATGTTGATGGAGATTGCCCTCTCCCGATGAGAGGAGCGTTGGTGATGACGATGGCGATGATTTCCCCCACCCGGAGGGAAGTGTCCCCGGCAGAACAGCTCTGCCAGAGCCCTAGATTGGTTCCGCCTCGTGGCGGCGGAGTCTCGTCCCGAAAGCTTGCTTATGATTTTTCTTCGGACGAAAGACTTCATATAGCAGAAGATGGGCACCGGAGGGCCAACAGGGGGCCCACGAGGCAGGGGGCAGGCCCAGGGGGGTAGGGCGCGCCCCCCACCCTCGTGGACAGGTGGAGGCCCCCATGATGTGGATTCTTCTTCCAGTATTTTTTATTATTTCCAAAAATAACTTTCGTGGAGTTTCAGGACTTTTGGAGTTGTGCAGAATAGGTCTCTAATATTTGCTCCTTTTCCAGCCCAGAATTCCAGCTGCCGGCATTCTCCCTCCTTATGTAAACCTTGTAAAATAAGAGAGAATAGGCATAAGTATTGTGACATAATGTGTAATAACAGCCCATAATGCAATAAATATCGATATAAAAGCACGATGCAAAATGGACGTATCAGTGTCCTCCATAAGCCTCGGAGTGAAACTTGCGTAGGATCTGTTCCTGTTCATGCTTAGGTACACAACGTCTAATAACACCATCTACTCTTTCTTTATAAAGATGTGGGTAATCCCAGAAGTAATGTCTTAAATCATAGAAAAACTTTTTCTTTTGCTGGTATGTGAAACTAGGTGGTATAAACTTAGCAACAATGTAATTAGCATAATCACCATACCATGGAGTAGTACGAGAAGCATTTATGACATTTAATTGTTCATCAGGAAAGCTATCATCAATAGGTAGTGGGTCATCAAGAACATTTTCTAACCTAGACAAGTTGTCTGCAACGGGGTTCTCAGCTCCCTTTCTATCAATAATATGCAAATCAAATTCTTGTAGCAAGAGAACCCATCTAATAAGTCTAGGTTTAGCATCTTTCTTTTCCATAAGATATTTAATAGCAGCATGATCCATGTGAATAGTTACTTTAGAATCAACAATGTAAGGTCTGAACTTATCACAAGCAAATACAACTGCTAAGAATTCTTTTTCAGTAGTAGCATAATTTCTCTGAGCATTGTCTAGAGTTTTACTAGCATATTGAATAACATTTAATTTCTTATCAACTCTTTGCCCTAGAACAGCACCTACAGCATAATCACTAGCATCACACATAATTTCAAAGGGTAAATTCCAATTAGGTGGCTGAACAATAGGTGCAGAAATTAAAGCTTTCTTAAGTATTTCAAATGCTTCTACACAATCATCATCAAAAACGAAAGGTATATCTTTTTGTAATAAATTAGTCAGAGGCCGAGAAATTTTTGAAAAGTCCTTAATGAACCTCCTATAAAATCCGGCGTGACCGAGGAAACTTCTTATACCTTTGATGTCCTTGGGACATGGCATCTTTTCAGTAGCATCAACTTTAGCTTTATCAACTTCAATACCTCTTTCAGAAATTTTATGCCCCAAGACAATACCTTCATTAACCATAAAGTGGCACTTTTCCCAATTGAAGAAAAGATTAGTTTCTTCACATCTCTGCAAAACTCAATCAAGGTTGCTCAAGCAATCAACAAAAGAGGATCCATAAACGGAGAAATCGTCCATGAAAACCTCACAAATCTTTTCATAAAAGTCAGAGAATATAGCCATCATGCATCTTTGAAAGATAGCAGGTGCATTACTTAAACCAAAAGGCATACCTCTATAAGCAAAAGTACCGAAAGGGCAAGTAAAAGTGGTCTTAGCTTGATCATCAGCGGACACAAGTATTTGAGAGAAACCAGAATAACCATCCAGAAAGCAAAAATGTGTATGTTTGGATAATCTTTCTAGCATTTGATCAATAAAAGGTAAGGGGTAATGATATTTTTTAGTAGCTTTACTTAATTTGTGGAAATCAATTACCATCCTATAACCTGTAATAATTCTTTGCGGAATCAATTCATCTTTATCATTAGGAACGACAGTAATACCTCCCTTTTTAGGGACACAATGGACAGGACTTACCCACTGACTATCAGCAACATGATAGATTATACCTGCCTCAAGGAGCTTTAGTATTTCCTTTCTTACCACTTATTTCATTTTAGGATTCAGCTGTCGTTGATGATCAATAACTGGTTTGGCATCTTTCTCCAAATTTATTTTGTGTTGACATAGAGTGGGACTAATGCCCTTAAGATCATCAAGAGTATATCCAATAGCAGCACGGTGCTTCTTCAGAGTTTTCTTTTGCTGGTATGTGAAACTAGGTGGTATAAATTTGGCAACAATGTAATTAGCATAATCAGCATACCATGGAGCAGTACGAGAAGCATTTATGACAGCTAATTGTTTATCAGGAAAGCTACCATCAATAGGTACTGGGTCATCAAGAACATTCTCTAACCTAGACAAGTTGTCTGCAACGGGGTTCTCGGCTCCCTTTCTATCAATAATATGCAAATCAAATTCTTGTAGCAAGAGAACCCATCTAATAAGTCTAGGTTTAGCATCTTTCTTTTCCATAAGGTATTTAATAGCAACATGATCAGTGTGGACAGTTACTTCAGAATCAACAATATAAGGTCTGAACTTATCACAAGCAAATACAACTGCTAACAATTCTTTTTCAGTAGTAGCATAATTTCTCTGGGCATTGTCTAGAGTTTTACTAGCATATTGGATAACATTTAATTTCTTATCAACTCTTTGTCCTAGAACAACACCTACAGCATAATCACTTGCATCACACATAATTTCAAAGGGTAAATTCCAATCAGGTGGCTGAACAATAGGTGCAGAAATTAAAGCTTTCTTAAGTATTTCAAATGCTTCTACACAATCATCATCAAAGACAAAAGGAATATCTTTTTGTAAGAGATTAGTCACAGGCCTGGAGATTTTAGAGAAGTCCTTAATGAACCTCCTATAAAAAACCGGCACGACCATGGAAACTTCTTATACCTTTAATGTCCTTGGGACACGTCATCTTTTCAATAGCATCAACTTTAGCTTTATCAACTTCAATACCTCTTTCAGAAATTTTATGCCCCAAGACAATACCTTCATTAACCATAAAGTGGCACTTCTCCCAATTCAAGACAAGGTTAGTTTCTTCACATCTCTGCAAAACTCGATCAAGGATGCTCAAGAAATCGTCAAAAGAAGTTCGATATACGGAGAAATCATCCATGAAAACCTCAACAATCTTTTCACAAAAATCAGAGAATATAGCCATCATGCATCTTTGAAAGGTAGCAGGTGCATTACATAAACCAAAAGGCATACGTCTATAAGCAAAGGTGATGAAAGGGCAACTAAAAATGGTCTTTTCTTGATCCTCTTTTGACACAGGTATTTGAGAGAAACCAGAATAACCATCTAGAAAGCAAAAATGCGTATGTTTGGATAATATTTCTAGCATTTGATCGATAAAAGGTAAAGGGTAATGATCCTTTTTAGTAGCTTTATTTAATTTGCGGAAATCAATTACCATTCTATAACCTGTAATAATTCTTTGTGGGATCAATTCATCTTTATCATTGGGAACAACAGTAATACCTCCCTTCTTAGGGTGTGACGCCCGGATAATTAAGCTACGGTAATTCTCTGCTAAGGGTGCCACGTCACTTCGATTACTGTTGCTAATCTCGCGTTATTTCAAAAACCGATTCAAATTCAAAATCAAATCAAGCAAACAATAAAAGTTTTCAAACATTAAAACTAAAATGTTCTAAATGTGACAAATAAATTCATGAGTAATAATGTTGGAGAGACCAACATTTCTTATAATATTTAAATGCACTAAAACAACCAAAACAGAGGGCAAAGTAATTAATTTAATGCCTTTTATAAAGTTATAATAATATAACTAATCTAGTAGTGTGCCAAAATAATCGTGGCAGTGGACTAATTAGTAATACTAATTTAGGTGCTCATTTGGTATTTTATAAAACTAAAATAAAAGAAACTTCAAATGAAAACAGTAAAGAAATAAAAGAGTAAAAACAGAAAACAAAACAATACAAAAGAAAAAGAAAAAGGGAAAGCCCCCTGCTTCCCCTGGGCCTTAGACCGACAAGGCGCAGGCCCAGCCCACCAGCGCCTTTGTCTCCCTCTCCTGTTCATCCATGGGGCTGGCAGTGCCTGCACGCCGTCCACGCCACCGATCATCACCGTGTTAAGCATCCACTGCCTCCCCGCGACGGATAAGTACCCCAACAACAACCAGGGCGAACCCTAGCGACCCCCAATTTCCTCCTCTCCCTTTGGCCTCGCCCCCTCCAGATCCGCCAGCGCCCGACGCCGTCGCCATGGGCGCCGTCACCCGCGCACCCCATGGCCTCGCCATCGCCTAGGAGCACGCCCACGAGCTCCTATGTGCTCTGCTCTGCCTTCCCCGACCCCGGCCTCAAGCTCACCGCCTCTGCATCACCCTCTCCGCCGGCTTCTTCCTCCTCAGACGCCGACGACTTCGTCCTTGAATTCGACTCTGACAACCCGTCCTCGCGCTCACTTTGCTCATCTGCAGGCGCACTGTGAGCATATCTTCCTCTCCCCTCTCTTCTACCTCGTGCTCGCCCCATAGACGCCGTCTACATCGGAGTTGAAGTTCGCCGGTGCCCCGCCTCCCCTGCCGCCCCGACCACACCCATCTACGCATGTCGCGCAGCCCCGTGCCTGCTGCTGCCAACGTGCCCTCGCGGCTGCTCGCCCGCCGGCGCCAGTCCGCTCACGCCATGGCCGCCTTCGACCTATGTGCTCCCCTGCATCCCGCACACAGCCTGGCCGCACACCTATAGCCACCCGTTCGACCGCGTGCGGCAGCCCTGCTGCACGCGCCTGTAGCCGTCGCTGCCGTGGCCCCTATTGCTCCTGCCGCTGTTGTTTGACACTGAATCCTACTGCTTCCTTCTTCAGTTAAGCTAGGTGTTGATTTATTCAGTTTCATCAGTATAAGCATGCACCACCAGGAGTGTGTTCTCGTACATGCACAGTCTTTGTTTTGTGCATGTAGTAGCTAGTACCGCGGTCTTCGCTCGTGTGGGATAGTGTGGCCATTAGCTCAAACATGGATGGTAGACTAGGAAGAATCTCTTGTTGTAACGACATGGCGCTGCGGTTAGTAGCACGCAACACAAAATACTCTCTCACAGTTCTTCAGTTACAGAGGGGCGAGAGAGTGCGAGGACACCGGCAGCAACTACAGTTGTGCCTCTGCCGCTCGCGCCGTGCCTACCGCCGGTCGCCCGCTGCCGCCCCCCTGCGTTGCTTGGCCGCGCTTGTCGCGAGCTCCTAGCCGTGCCTACCAGCGCGTGCTGCGTCGCCACGCGCGCTCGGGCCGTGCCCGGTGCGTAGCTGCTGTTGCTACCCACTCGCTTCTGCTCTGCTGCTCAAGCTGCTGGTGCTCTGCTGTTTCTGCTGCCGCGGCGGCTCCCGCTGACTGCTTCTTGCTGCTACTACTATGACCGGCCGACCCTTGTTTGATTATTTGGCCTAACCAAATAGTAGCACTAAACCCTCCCAACACTAACAGGTTATGACTAATGGGCCCATTTAGATAAGCTAACTAGATAAAATCCCTGTTAAAATATATCCTATGACATGTGGGCCCCTCTGACCCTGTTGACTGGTCAACATTGACCCAGTCAACGCTGACTGTACCGCCGACTCAGCCACACAGGCCCCATCTGCCAGCCTCAAACACATATGTCTGTGTACACTTTCTATGTACATAGCAATCTGCATTTAATACTTTTTGAATTAAATAAATCCAGTAATTTCAGAATATTGCTAAAACCTTGTAAAATCATATAAAATAAACCGTAGCTCAGATGAATATAATATATATATGAAAGTTGCTCAGAACGACGAGACGAATCCGGATACGTAGCCCGTCCATCCACCACACATCCCTAGCATAGCGAACACGCAACTTTCCTCCTCCGTTTCGTCTGTCCGAATATGCCAAACACCGGGAATACTTTCCTGGATGTTTTCCCCCTTCGCCGGTATTACCTATCCCTATGTTAGGTCACCCCTAGCACAACGTAGTGCCGCGTCTTGCTTGTGTTACATTTGATTGCTATGCTATTTATTGTGTTCCCCCTCTGTTAATTCTTTCTGGTAGACTCCGAGACCGCTGCCGATGTCCGTGTGTACGACTACATCACCGACGACCCTTCTTCCTGTGCAACAGAGCTTCCAGGAAAGCCCCCCCCTTGATCACCAGATATCGCCTATTCCTTCTCTATACTGCTTGCATTAGAGTGGTGTAGCATGTTACTGCTTTCGGTTAATCCTATTATGATGCATAGCCTGTCATTGTTGCTACAGTTGTTACCTTTACCTGCTATCCTACTGCTTAGTATAGGATGCTAGTGTTCCATCAGTGGCCCTACTCTCTTGTCCGTCTGCCATGCTATACTACCGGGCCGTGATCCCTTCGGGAGGTGATCACGGGCATATGCTATATACTTGATACTGTTACATTACTTATGATACTCTTCTGAAATGGGGGCTGAAGGGGCAGGTGGCTCCATCCCGGTAGAGGTGGGCCTGGGTTCCCGATGGCCCCCGGCTGTTACTTTGTGGCGGAGCAACAGGGCAGGTTGAGACCACCTAGGAGAGAGGTGGGCCTGGCCCTGGTCGGCATTCGCAGATACTTAACACGCTTAACGAGATCTTGATATTTGATCTGAGTCTGGCCACTAGCCTGTACGCACTAACCAGCTACGCGGGAACAGTTATGGGCACTCGGCGTCGTGGTATTAGCCGAAGCCTTCGTGACGTCAGCGACTGAGCGGCGCGGGCCGGATTGGACTGGAACGCCTGCTAGGCTAGGTCTGCTTCCGGCCGCCCGCGCAACATGCAGGTGTGCAATGGGCGATGGGCCCAGACCCCTGCGCCATAGGATTTAGACCGGCGTGCTGACCTCTCTGTTGTGCCTAGGTGGGGCTGCGATGTGTTGATCTTCCGAGGCCGGGCATGACCCAGGAAAGTGTGTCCGGCCAAATGGGATCGAGCGTGTTGGGTTATGTGGTGCACCCCTGCAGGGAAGTTTATCTATTCGAATAGCCGTGTCCCTTGGTAAAAGGACGGCCCGGAGTTGTACCTTGACCTTATGACAACTAGAACCGAATACTTAATAAAACACACCCTTCCAAGTGCCAGATATAACCCGATGATCGCTCTCTAACAGGGCGACGAGGAGGGGATCGCCGGGTAGGTTTATGCTATACGATGCTACTTGGTGAACTTACCATCTACTCTCTCCTACATGCTGCAAGATGGAGGTGGCCAGAAGCATAGTCTTCGACAGGATTAGCTATCCCCCTCTTATTCTAGCATTCTGTAATTCAGTCCATCGATATGGCCCTTTACACATATACCCATGCATATGTAGTGTAGCTCCTTGCTTGCGAGTACTTTGGATGAGTACTCACGGTTGCTTTTCTCCCTCCTTGCTTGCGAGTACTTTGGATGAGTACTCACGGTTGATTTTCTCCCTCTTTTCCCCCTTCCCCCTTTCCCTTCTACCTGCTGGAGCCCAGGAGCCAGACGCCACCGTCGACGACGACTCCTACTACCCCGAAGGTGCCTACTACTACGTGCAGGCCACCGACGACCAGGAGTAGTTTAGGAGGATCCCAGGCAGGAGGCCTGCGCCTCTTTCGATCTGTATCCCAGTTTGTGCTAGCCATCTTATGGCAAGTTGTTTAACTTATGCCTGTACTCAGATATTGTTGCTTCTGTTGACTCGTCTATGATCGAGCACTTGTATTCGAGCCCTCAAGGCCCCTGGCTTGTATTATGATGCTTGTATGACTTATTTTATTTTTAGAGTTGTGTTGTGATATCTTCCCGTGAGTCCCTGATCTTGATCGTACACGTTTGCCTGTATGATTAGTGTATGATTCAATCGGGGGCGTCACATAGGGACACAATGGACATGACTTACCCACTGACTATCAGCAACGTGATAGATTATACCTGTCTCCAGAAGCTTTAGTATTTCTTTTCTTACCACTTCTTTCATCTTAGGATTTAACCTTCGTTGGTGATCAACAACTGGTTTAGCGTCTTTCTCCAATTTTATTTTGTGCTGGCATAGAGTGGGACTAATGCCCTTAAGATCATCAAGAGTATATCCAATAGCAGCACAGTGCTTCTTTAGATTTTTCAATAATTTCTTTTCTTCATGCTCTGAAAGGTTAACACTAATAATAACAGGATATATCTTCTTTTCATCAAGATAGGCTTATTTAAGAGTATCAGGCAATGGTTTAAGCTCAAACACAGGATCACCCTTGAGTGGAGGAGGATCCCCTAGGATTTCAACAGGCAAGTTGTGTTTCAGAATAGGTCCCTGTTTAAAGAACACTTCATCTATTTCCCTTCTTTCATTCATAAACATATCATTTTCATGGTCTAGCAAATATTGTTCTAAAGGATCACTAGGAGGTACGACAATAGAAGCAAGACCAATAATTTCATCTTTGCTAGGCAATTCCTCTTCACGGTGTTGTCTACGAAGTTTAGAAAACTTAAACTCATGAGACATATCACCTAAACCAATAGTAACAACATCCTTTTCGTAGTCCATCTTAGCATTAACATTGTTTAAGATGGGTCTACCAAATATAATTGGACAAAAGCTATGTTGTGGAGAACCAAGAAAAAGAAAATCAACAGGATATTTAATTTTCCCACACAAGACTTCAACATCTCTAACAATCCCAATTGGTGAAATAGTATCTCTATTGGCAAGTTTAATTGTGACATCAATTTCTTCTAACTCAGTAGGTGCAATATCATGCATAATTTCTTTGTATAAGTCAATAGGTATTGCACTAGCACTGGCACCCATGTCACATAAGCCATGATAACAATGATCTCCTATTTTAACAGAAATAACAGGCATGCCTACCACAGGTCTATGTTTATCTTTAGCACAAGGTTTAGCAATTCTAGCAGTCTCATCACAAGAAATAAATAACATGCCCATCAATATTATCAGCCAAGAGATCTTTAACAATAGCAATATTAGGTTCAACTTTAACTTGCTCAGGAGGTGTATAAGTTCTAATATTGCTTTTACGAACCACAGTTGAAGCTTTAGCATGATCCTTTATTCTAACAGGGAAAGGTGGTTTCTCAACATAAGCAGTAGGAACAAAAGGATCATTATAAGTGATAGTCTTTTGTTCAACTTTAATAGGTGCAGCTACTTTTACTTCTATGGGAGGATGATATTTAAACCACTTCTCCTTAGGGAGATCAACATGAGTAGCTAAAGATTCACAAAAAGAAGCTACTATCTCAGAGTCAAGTCCATATTTAGTGCTAAATTTACGGAAAACATCGGTATCCATAAAAGATTTAACACAATCAAACTTAGGTGTCATACCTGACTCCTTACCTTCGTAGAGATCCCAATCTTCAGAGTTGCGTTTAATTCTTTCCAATAAATCCCATTTGAATTCAATAGTCTTCATCATAAAAGAGCCAACACAAGAAGTATCGAGCATGGTGCGATTGTTATCAGAAAGCCGAGCATAAAATTTTTAAATAATCATTTCTCTTGAGAGCTCATGATTGGGGCATGAATATAACATTGACTTAAGCCTCCCCCAAGCTTGAGCGATGCTTTCTCCTTCGCGAGGCCAAAAATTATATATATAATTGCGATCAAGATGAACAAGATGCATAGGATAAAACTTTTGATGAAATTCCAATTTCAACGTTTGTAGTTCCATGATCCCATATCATCACATAGCCTATACCATGTCAATGCATCTCCCTTCAAAGATAAAGTGAAGACCTTCTTCTTGATAACATCATCGGGCATACCTGTAAGCTTAAATACTCCACAAACTTCATCCACATATATTAGGTGCTCATCAGGATGTAATGTTCCATCTCCTGCAAAAGGATTAGCTAGCAGTTTTTCTATCATACCCGAAGGAATTTCAAAGTAGAAATTTTCATTTTTAGTAGGTTCAGTAGGTTGAGGAGCAACTCTTTGCTCTACTGGTCGGGGTGAAGATACCCCGAACAAGCCCCTCAGAGGATTACTTTCCATAGTAACAAGTGACAGTAAATTTCAGCACACTATATAAATTTTTCCTTACCAAATTCCACCTACCAAAGGCGCTTCACTCCCCGACAACGGCGCCAGAAAAGAGTCTTGATGACCCACAAGTATAGGGGATCTATCGTAGTCCTTTCGATAAGTAAGAGTGTCGAACCCAACGAGGAGCAGAAGGAAATGATAAGCGGTTTTCAGCAAGGTATTCTCTGCAAGAACTGAAATTATAGGTAACAGATAGTTTTGTGATAAGATAAATTGTAACGAGCAACAAGTAACAAACGTAAATAAAGTGCAGCAAGGTGGCCCAATCCTTTTTGTAGCAAAGGACAAGCCTGGACAAACTCTTATATAAAGAAAAGCGCTCCCGAGGACACATGGAAATTATCGTCAAGCTAGTTTTCATCACGTTCATATGATTTGCTTTCGGTACTTTGATAATTTGATATGTGGGTGGACCGGTGCTTGGGTGCTGTCCTTACTTGGACAAGCATCCCATTTATGATTAACTCCTATTGCAAGCATCCGCAACTACAAAAGAATTATTAAGGTAAACCTAACCATAGCATGAAACATATGGATCCAAATCAGCCCCTTACGAAGCAACGCATAAACTAGGGTTTAAGCTTCTGTCTCTCTAGCAACCCATCATCTACTTATTACTTCCCAATGCCTTCCTCTAGGCCCAAACAATGGTGAAGTGTCATGTAGTCGACGTTCACATAACACCACTAGAGGAGAGACAACATACATCTCATCAAAATATCGAACGAATACCTAATTCACATGACTACTAATAGCAAGACTTCTCCCATGTCCTCAGGAACAAACGTAACTACTCACAAAGCATATTCATGTTCATAATCAGAGGGGTATTAATATGCATAATGGATCTGAACATATGATCTTCCACCAAATAAACCAACTAGCATCAACTACAAGGAGTAATCAACACTACTAGCAACCTACATGTACCAATCCCAGACTTAGAGACAAGAATTGGATACAAGAGATGAACTAGGGTTTGAGAGGAGATGGTGCTGGTGAAGATGTTGATGGAGATTGGCCCCTCCCGATGAGAGGAGCGTTAGTGATGACGATGGCGATGATTTCCCCCTCCCGGAGGGAAGTGTCCCCAGCAGAACAACTCTGCCGGAGCCCTAGATTGGTTCCGCCTCGTGGCGGCGGAGTCTCGTCCCGAAAGCTTGCTTATGATTTTTCTTCGGACGAAAGACTTCATATAGCAGAAGATGGGCACCAAAGGGCCAATAGGGGGCCCATGAGGCAGGGGGTGCACCCAGGGGGGTAGGGCGTGCCCCCCACCCTTGTGGCCAGGATGTGGGCCCCCTCTGGTATTTCTTCCGCTCAGTATTTTTCATTATTTCCAAAAATAACTTCCGTGGAGTTTCATGACTTTTGGAGTTGTGTAGAATATGTCTCTAATATTTGCTCCTTTTCCAGCCCAGAATTCCAGCTGCCGGCATTCTCCCTCTTTATGTAAACCTTATAAAATAAGAGAGAATAGGCATACGTATTGTGACATAATGTGTAATAACAGCCCATAATGCAATAAATATCGATATAAAAGCATGATGCAAAATGGACGTATCACATATGAGTTTTCCCTTGAATTGCATATTCCAGGATCATAGCAGTTATAGCATAGAATATAAACTCTTTAATTATGAATAGGAAATATAATAATAAAAATATCATTGCCTCTAGGGCATATTTCCAACAATGGAAACCCTGAATAGTGGAGGGCGGACAGCGAGTACAATGGCGGCAGTGTTTGACGATTGTTATTTTTTTGCTTGTGATTTTACCATTACTAGATTTGAGCAATGTAATAGGGAAGCCAATAGGGTTACCCATGAACTTGCTAAGTTAGCTAGATTTTCTTCAACTTTTAATTGGTTTGAGGAGCCCTTGAGTGAAATTGTACCCCTGCTCATAAGCGATGTACTTGTTATTGCAAATAAATAAAGATTTGTGTTTTTTCAAAAAAAAATTGTTGCCACTAAAAAAAAGGTACCCATGTGTCTTTATCTAAAAAAGCTACCCATGTGTCTGATATGTGCCACAATCCTTTGATTACTTTTTTGATTTTCTACCAACTTATTACCTCAAAAGGCCAAAAATGGGCAAAAAAACAACCCAAAAGCCCGAAAATTTTGGACCATCCGTTTAGTGTATGTGTTGTGCTTGTGCCGGGGGTGAGGGTGGTCGCATGCCGACGCGGTACATCACTATTATAAATGGGCCTTCATGTGACATGTTGTGTCACGCCCGTTTACCGGGGGTCCTGCTAGTAGCTATAATCGCAGCCTAGGCCCCATAGTCGCCCCCTCTAGAGTCTTTCGACCGATATGCGGAGAGAAAAGTATAGGTACCCATAAGGCCTTGTACAACGTAGATGCCAGTCCACCGGTGCTAGTTGTGCCATGTCTCGGAAATTTCGTTGCTCCGCAACGTAGAGTGCTTGGTCTGGGGTGCTAGTCATGCCCTTGAAGGGAGCGATTATTGTTCCCAAGCACCGGCTGGCACCGAAAGCAAAAGTTTGCTTCTGCCTCCTTTCTAAGCACTCGTGTAATTCAGTCTCTAGAGAAAAAATAGGTTTTTTCTCAGGTAACTGTCTAAGCACTTGTCATTGTACATGGCCTAAAATATTATTTGGCTCAAGTTGGCAATGGTTAACCATTATCCGTGTGCCACTGGTAATTAATCTGTTAGGGACAGGGATATGTCAATTTTAATGTCCATGGAAGAGCTATTAAATGGGGATGGGAATCGGATGAGATTACCTATGACTTACACGTGGCCCCTAAGAATCAGTATACCCCACACACTCTTCCCGCCCCACTACACCTAAAATTTCAACCCCTCCAGCCCAACTGGCCCAAAAGGCCAAAGAGAAACCCTAACCTAACCTAGCCACTCGCTTACCCTCCTCTCTTTCAGTCTCTCTCGTTCACTTAACGCACACGCGACCGCCTCTGCTCCGAGTGCCACCACACAGGATGCAACCGATGCACCCTGGACAACTGCAGCCGACAACCTTTACCTTCACTCCTCTAGTCCAGCTGCTCCAACCGTCCATCTTCACTCCTCCAGTCGCTCCAGCCTCCACCACTCATCGCGACTCGCGATGTAGCCTTCACACGCCTCTAGCCGATTCCAACGACCAGGCCTCCATCTTCTCTCAGTCCACTCCCTCGGCATACATCGATGCCCCACGAGCTTTTGTTCATCTCTTTCTTACCACCTGACCAGTGTGTGGTGGAGGACGGGTTGGTCATGGGAGAGGAGGAGGAGGACCCCCCCAAACCGAAGCCTCTATCAAGTACATCCCCGTCCAGCACCGGCAAGCCTCCCGCGAGTCCAACCTCATCCATCACTGGCAAGAACTCAACGATTAGGTGAGAAAATCACTCAGATGTTGCACTGGTTTACTTCTTAGGTTTGTTTGTAGGAGTATAGGCAGATAGTTCATATCCTAGTTGGGCTTGTAGGAGAAATGTATGCTTTTTAATGCATAATCTTCTTAATTTTTAACATGTCCAGTAGCACGTCGAGTCCGCCAAAAGATAGTAGTGGCCAAGTTGTAGTTGCGCATTCGGGGATGGGGAGTGTACCTCAAACTGATCACATGGAAGGGGAACAAGCTGACTTCAACGAGTCTGTTGATTATCATGAGTTTGTAGATCCTATATACATTTTGAATGGAGAGGAAGATGGGCTGGAGGGGGTGAAGTGGGAGAAGATGGGGCTGAAGAGGAGCAGGAGGACGAGGAAGTTGCTTCCAAAAGAATACTCGCCTCGGTTGTGCGGGCCGAGTTCAAGAGAGTGAAGGTTGCTGGAGAATGCAATGCAAAGTGTGTTTATAGCAATAAGAATCTTGGATTAATGGAAGAAAATAGTGGAAGGCGATTTGTTCTATTAATGAGGACATCACTACCACAGTTACATCCACATCCCCTGCTGCTACATATAGTGGACCAATTACTAGAGCTCGCACACGCCAATTAAATTACTAGGTACTTTCATTTCTTGGTAATGATTCTAATATGCATGGGAATATGATGCTGCCTAAATTGGATACATTTGTTTTGCTTATAAATGAAGGGCCCAACATAGACATGAACGATGAAATTTGGAGCATGATCAAGCATGGAGGGGATGGCGTGCGCAAGGGGAACAAGAACAACGTTTCTGGTGTAGTTTTCAGCACTTTGGAGCCACCAGGTGATATACAAGGACATGGACCGAATATGCAAGCTGGTGAGGGAGTCCTGGATTAGGGGGTCCTCGGGCGTCCGGGCTATGTGATATGGGCTGGACTAATGGGCCAAGTAGATACAAGATAGAAGGCCTTCCCCCGTGTCCGGATGGGACTCTCCTTGGCGTGGATGGCAAGCTTGGTGTTCGGATGTGAAGATTCCTTTCTCTGTAAACCGACTCTGTACAACCCTAGGCCCTTCCGGTGTCTATATAAACCGGAGGGTTTAGTACGTAGGCGTAATCATAATCATATAGGCTAGACATCTAGGGTTTAGCCATTACGATCTCGAGGTAGATCAACTCTTGTAACCCCCATACTCATCAAAGTCAATCAAGCAGGAAGTAGGGTATTACCTCCATTAAGAGGGCCCGAACCTGGGTAAACATCGTGTCCCCCGCCTCCTGTTACCTTCGATCCTTAGACCCACAGTTTGGGACCCCCTACCCGAGATCGGCCGGTTCTGACACCGACATTGGTGCTTTCATTGAGAGTTCCGCTGTGCTGTCGACAGAAGGTTCGATGGCTCGTTTGATCATCCACAATGATGCCTTCTCGGGGGAGACTTTCCTCCCCGGCCAAAATTTTGTATTCGGCGGCTTCGCACTGCGTGCCAACTCGACTAGCCACCTTGAGTAGATCGACAGCTACGCCCCTGGTCATCAGATCAGTTTTGGAAATCTGAGCTATGTCGCTGATATTTGAGGAGACTTGATCTTCAAAGGGTTCACGGCCCTGACCGCTACTCTAGCCTTAGATCCAGAGCAGACTGCCAGGTCCAAAGACGGGAGTTGAGAGCCCGCTGAACTCCCTGCAATTATGGAACTTGCCACCGGAGATCTGGAGGGGACTGCGTCATCGGCAAACCCGAAGAAGAACCAGGCTCCCCTTGTTGCTAAAGTGCCGGAATTTCCCTCGGACTCCAGACCCAAATTATCGAGGTCCGCGTCAAGCGGGCGTGGCCGGGAGGCTCTCACCAGCCCCGCGGAATCCCGCCTCCCTGTCCAAACCTCGCTCCAAACATCGTCATTGAAGCCTGGTTCAGGGGCTACTGAGGGAGTCCTGGATTAGGGGGTCCCCGGGCGTCTGGGCTATGTGATATGGGCCGGACTAATGGGCCAAGAAGATACAAGATAGAAGGCCTTCCCCCGTGTCCGGATGGGACTCTCCTTAGCGTGGATGGCAAGCTTGGCGTTCAGATGTGAAGATTCCTTTCTCTGTAAACCGACTCTGTACAATCCTAGGCCCTTTCGGTGTCTATATAAACCGGAGGGTTTAGTCCGTAGGCGTAATCATCATCATACATGCTAGACATCTAGGGTTTAGCCATTACGATCTCGAGGTAGATCAACTCTTGTAACCCCGATACTCATCAAAGTCAATCAAGTAGGAAGTAGGGTATTACCTCCATTAAGAGGGCCCGAACCTGGGTAAACATCGTGTCCCCTGCCTCCTACTACCTTCGATCCTTAGACGCACAGCTTGGGACCCCTACCCAAGATCGGCCGGTTTTGACACCGACAACTGGTCTTTCATAAATTTTGTTCATAGCTTTATATAGGTGTTGCGACACCTTATTTTTTGGGCCAGGCCCTGAAGGAAATATGCCCTAGAGGCAATAATAAAGTTGTTATTTTATATTTCCTTATATCATGATAAATGTTTATTTTTCATGCTAGAATTGTATTAACCGAAAACTTGATACATGTGTGGATACATAGACAAAACACCGTGTCCGTAGTAAGCCTCTACTAGGCTAGCTCGTTAATCAAAGATGGTTAAGTTTCCTAACCATAGACATGTATTGTCATTTGATGAACGGGATCACATCATTAGGAGAATGATGTGATGGACAAGACCCATCCGTTAGCTTAGCATGTTGATAGTTCAGTTTCATTGCTATTGCTTTCTTCATGTCAAATACATATTCCTTCGACTATGAGATTATGAAACTCCCGGATACCGGACGAATGTCTTGTGTGCTATCAATGTCACAACGTAACTGGGTGATTATAAATATGCTCTACAGGTATCTCTGAAGGTTTTTGTTGGGTTAGCATAGATCGATATTAGGATTTGTCACTCCGAGTATTGGAGAGGTATCTCTGGGCCCTCTCGGTAATGCACATCATAATAAGCCTCAAGCAATGTGACTAATGAGTTAGTTGCGGGATGATGTATTACAGAACGAGTAAAGAGACTTGTCGGTAACGAGATTGAACTAGGTATGAAGATACCGACGATTGAATCTCGGGCAAGTAACATACCGACGACAAAGGGAATAACGTATGTTGTCATTATAGTTTGATCGATAAAGATCTTCGTAGAATATGTAGGAACCAATATGAGCATCTAGGTTTCGCTATTGGTTATTGATCGGAGAGGTGTCTCGGTCATGTCTACATAGTTCTCGAACCCGTAGGGTCCGCACGCTTAACGTTTGATGACGATTTTGTATTATATGAGTTATGTGATTTGGTGACCGAATGTTGTTCGGAGTCCCGAATGAGATCAGGGACACGACGAGGAGTCCCGAAATGGTCGAGAGGTAAATATTCATACATAGGACGATAATACTTGGACACCATAAGTGTTCCGGGGGTACCGGGTACGTATCGGGTCACCGGAAGGGGTTCCGGGCAACCCCTGGCAAGTTATATGGGCTTAATGGGCCTAGGGAGGGACATACCAGCCCACAGGGGGCTGGTGCGCCCCTCCACTAGGCCGTCCAACCCTAGGGAAGGCAAGGGAGGAGGGCTAGCCCCTCTTCCCTTCCCCTTCTCAAGGGAGAAAGGAAAGGGGGGGCACCTCCTCCTTCCCTCTCCTAGTGCCAAAACAAGGAAGGGGGGGAGCGAATTGGGGTGGCACCCCAAGTAGGATTCGGCCTACTTGGGTGCCCGTGGCTGCCTCTTCCCCCCTCCAACCTATATATACGTGGGGAAGGGGGCACCTAGAGGACACACAAAAACATCTGTTAGCCGTGTGCGGCGCCCCCCTCCACAGTTTACGCCTCCTGTCATATTGTCGTAGTGCTTAGGAAAAGCCCTGCGCGGATCACTTCACCATCACCATCACCACGCCGTCGTGCTAATGAAACTCTCCCTTGACACTTTGCTGGATCAAGAGTTCGAGGGACGTCATCGAGATGAACGTGTGCAGAACTCAGAGGTGCCGTACGTTCGGTGCTTGATCGGTTGTCAAACGCTTCCGCTTTCGGTCTACGAGGGTTGATACGTCTCCAACGTATCTATAATTTTTGATTGTTCCATGTTGTTTTATTATCAATCTTGGATGTTTTATAATCATTTTATATCATTTTTTGGTACTAACCTATTGACATAGTGCCAAGTGCCAGCTGCTGTTTTTTTCCATGTTTTTTACATCGCAGGAAATCAATATCAAACGAAGTCCAAATGCCACGAAACTCCACGATGATTTTTTATGGGCCAGAAGAAAGGCAATGGGCCCTGGTTGCACCTGGGGGGTGCCCCAAGGGGGGCACAACCCACCAGGGCGCATCAGGAGGCCCAGGCGCGCCCTGGTGGGTTGTGCCCACCTCGGGTGCCCCCGGGCCGCCTCTTTGCTCTATAAATACCCAAATATTCCAGAAACCCGAGGGGAGTCGACGAAATATTCATCCAGCCGCCGCAGAGTCCAGAACCACCAGATCCAATCTAGACACCATCTCGGATGGGGTTCACCACCTCCATTGGCGCCTCTCCGATGATGCGTGAGTAGTTCTTTGGAGACCTTTGGGTCCGTAGTTAGTAGCTAGATGGCTTTTTCTCTCTCTCGCTGATTCTCAATACAATGGTCTCTTGGAGATCCATATGATGTAACTCTTTTGCGGTGTGTTTGTTGGGACCTGATGAACTTTGAGTTTATAATCAGTCATATCTTTTTATATCCATGAAAGTTATTTGAGTTTCTTTGATCTCTTATATGCATGATCTCTTATAGCCTCGTATTTCTTCTCCGATATTTGGGTTTTGTTTGGCCAACTTGATCTATTTATCTTGCAATGGGAAGAGGTGCCCGGTAGTGGGTTCTATCTTACGGTGCTTGATCCCAGTGACAGAAGGGGAACCAACACGTATGTATCGTTGCTACTAAGGATAAAAAGACGAGATCTATATCTACCGCCATATAGATAAACAGATCTTGTCTACATCATATCATCGTTCTTATTGCATTACTCCGTTTTTCCATGAACTTAATACCCTAGATGCATGCTGGATAGCGGTCGATGTGTGGAGTAATAGTAGTAGATGCAGGCAGGAGTCGGTCTACTAATCTTGGACGTGATGCCTATGTAATGATCATTGCCTGGATCGTCATAATTATGTGAAGTTCTATCAATTGCCCAACAGTAATTTGTTTACCCACCGTTTGCTATTTTTCTCGAGAGAAGCCACTAGTGAAACCTACGGCCCCCGGGTCTTCTTTTTCATATATTTGCTTTGCGATCTATTTTATTTGCTCTTTTTATTCAGATATATTAAACCCAAAAATACAAAAATATCTTGCTGCACTTTATTTTATTTGCGTTCTATTATTTCAGTCTATCACAATTTTCTCTCGTCACGTGCCTTTTGGCGCCGATACCCAAAAGGGATTGACAACCCCTTTAACACGTCGGGTTGTGAGTGGCTGTTATTTGTGTGCAGGGGCTGTTTACGTTTTGTTGCTTGGTTCTCCTACTGGTTTGATACCTTGGTTTCATTACTGAGGGAAATACCTACCGTTGTTGTGCTACATCATCCTCTCCTCTTGGGGGAAACACCGACGTAGTCTTAGCAAACATCATCAAGGGTACGTGGACTCACTCTCCCCCTCTCGTTGCTATGCATCTCCTTGATAGATCTTGCGTGAGCGTAGGATTTTTTTTGAAATTGCATGCTACGTTCCCCAACAGGCCCATGTAATTTCAAAATACACTTAATAGGTTGGTTTTAGAGTCTGTGTTAATTGGGAAAACAACTTAGGACAGAATTTAGTCCCAGCTTGCCAAGGGTGGACGAAGTTCCCCTCTGTCTCCTTATAAATACAGCCCTTGGGCATCGTTTTAGACTAGGGGTTTTGTTTAGATTAAAGTTCGCCATAGCTGCAACTCGCGTCCTTCGTTTGTGTTCAACGACAGGACCAAGATATCACATAGCCCCACTTGATTAATAAAGCTTTCCTCTTATATTCATAAAATCTAGATTGCAATCTAGTTTCTTACTTGTTCTTCGCTTGCTTGCAGGAAATAGACCCTCGTGGTCAGGTTGATCGTGCTCTGGCGCGGTCAATAACCTCTCGGAGTTGGTTTAGCGATTGCTAAGGCGCGACGTCTCCGCAGGTTTGTAGTCGGTTCGTCAAAGTCGACTTCCACCGAAAACGATAGTTATCTCATCAAAACATCGGGACACCTTGGCCTCTATCATCTATCAAAGGCACTGTCCAAGATATCTTCAGATATTCCGATAAATCGGCCGATTTATCGCTTACCGTGCTCTGACCGATAAGATGAATCGGCAGATAAATCAACCGATATGGCGATAAATCGGCAGATATGCCGATAAACTTGCCGATTTACCCCTTATCATGGGTCGATCGATAAGTCCCTGATAAGAGATATCCCCAACGATTAATCAAAGGTCCTAACAAAATGAAGGTGGTTGTATGGCATTTGCCTCATGTTTGCCTTTCTTCCGGGTTGCAACTGCAGTACTACATCATTGGCATGTGTCAGCATCGGATTTGTGCATCTGTTGTGGGTGCACTGAAGGTATTGAACATGCTCTCCACTTTTTCCCATTTGCAACACATGTGTGGAAGGAGGTGAAGCTTTATTTTGTCTCCGGCATTGCCAGGTAATGTACTCATTATGTTGTTGCATGTACCGAGTCTCTACGTAGTGCCCTGGCTCCTGAACTGGTTGAGGCGATGCCCCTTCACCGTGTTGTCTATTTTGCTTGGGAAAAGCACTTCAAAACATTGATCTTCGCTTTCGTTTGCCTATCACTGGTGCAATACTCGAACTATCCTACCCGAGACCAATCATCTATTAGTGTGTGTTTGGTAGCCTCCAGGAGGCCCAACCAGGCCCGGGCAATGCAAAAACAGGGGTTTGGTAGGTTGGGTCGCATGCGTTTCTCGGCCCACATGAAACTTAAAGCATTCTCGGGCCAAGCTGAGGGGAACGACCGATTCAGCCATTTTTTGCGAGCCACACATGGCTCTTGCCTACATGCGTTGGGAAGCGCGGGAGATGACGTGACGTCTCATAACTCCTCCCCTCTTTCCTATCATCGACGCTTCCCATTCACATCACACTCGCTCACTTTTTCCCATCGTCTGATCCCTTCGCACTCTCCGATGGTCGACCCTCATCCACGCTGTCTCACTCTCATCCTCGCCGGCATCAACCTCATCCAAGACTGGTGGGTGGTCGGCCTGGCCCGACAAAGCAATGCCATCATGGCGACTATTCGGGCCCCTTCGCCATCTCCACCAGGTCATGGTTTGTTGCCATTTACCGACCATCGGTGTTCGTGTTGGTCGGTGCGACTATGAAAGGAAGCTCATCTGCAGCGGCGGTGGATGGTAGGACGCCGACTGCGATGGCGGTGGCCACGGGAAGCCCATTGGTCATGCCCATTAGGTTTTCTACCCCCATTCAAAGGTTTTCTCCCTGGCTCCGCGCCGAGCCAAGGGGAGCATCAATGATAGCACCCTCTTCCTCCACCACGCGCGTCATGAGGAGCACCGCTGAAGTGGCGAGGGCCCTTAGTGGCCCTGTAATGGCCGGTTCATCCGCATCGGGTCGGCCCCTTGTTCCAGCTAAGGTTTGGTTTGCGGTCCGTGTTCCCCCCGGCGACAATCACTACTTGTTCCCCTTTTTTGCCTCGTTCTGATTGGATTATTTTGGATTGCACTAGATTGGATTCAAATCGATTCAGAGGCATGCTATGTGCCAGCTTAGAGCGTGCTTACTAGGTTGTTCCTGGTAGTTCTTTCATTGCTAGTGTGTTACTGGTATGATCAGATTGGTAGGGTTTGCATTGCTAGTTAGTTTGTTCTTGCTATGATTAGATTGGTAGTTCTTGCAATGCTAGTTAGTGTGCTATTGGTATGATCAGATTTGTAGTTCTTGCAGTTGTATGCTCTGTGCAATGGTGCACTGATCATAACAATGCAAACTGCTAGTGATAATGGCAGTTGTATGCTCTGTGCAATGGTGCACTGATCATAACAACGCCAACTGCCATGATCAGTGCCACTTGTATGATGCATTGTTTACTTTCTCTTGTCCTCTAAACTGACAAGGTCATGAAGACAGAGTGGGACAAAGCCGGTTGAGGGGCGCATGTCGTCGTTGGCACCGAGGCGGTCGAGGACATCATCCCGGTGAACAAGTGACTGAAGAGGGTGGACGTGCCGGGCAGGATGGCCGAGATGAGCAAGTCGTTGGGCATTTTCTACAGGCCTAGGATTGGCCACGAGGAGGCAAGAGATCCACTCAGGTTCTGCGTGCCCATCAAGGACATAGACGACATTCCATGCTTGTCATCCCAGAGGCCTTCCTAATGGTGATGAAGAGTGGCTCATCCCGAAGCCTCCTCGCGTCGTCAGGTTGTCTACTAACAAATGCTGCGAGTTCTGGGTCCAGGTCCAAATCTTCCACGAGCAGATGGTGCTGGGACTACTTCTGTCCGAAGCACAAGATCGCCCCCAGTGGCCTGCTTGCCTTGAGGCTGTCCGGCCTAAGCTTCAAGGTGTTGATCCATAGCGCCTCCACCTCCACCATATGCAGGGTCAGGTGCCAAAAGCACTGTTGCCAGGGCGACATCTGTCATGCTCTTCCTCATGTCTACTTAGTTGTTAAACTTGATGTCAGTTTCGATGGATTATTCTGAACTTGTCATGAATTTGCCGCCAAAGTGTATATTTTGCCCAGGCATCAACACCTTGGGGTTGTGCAGGGGCATCCCATCTTTAAACCAACGTGGTAGTATTTAACCTATCGTATGCATTGTTAAATTGAGTGTTAATAGTGTAGGTGCGACGACCCAAGACCGACACTCCAGACACCTTCCAGTTATTGTTTGTTGTCGCTGTGTTTTTTATTTTGCTTGTTGCATTTCATCATGTCATCATGCGCATTGCATCTGCATGTTTTCATAAAGCTTGCATCCGTTCATAGCTGCCACGTCCCCTGCCTTCGTTGATTGTTCCGAGACCACTCGGGTTTCGTTTCCTTCTTGTGTGACCGCCTAACCAACCTCTTTGCCTGCCTACATACCCAGTTGCAACCTGTTCGAAACTTCCCCGAACCCGAACCGGGCTGTCATTACCGATGGGTCCGGATCATCCCCAAACATCCCTAAAATTTCTTCGGTTATTTGTTTGAACGCCCATAGCCTATTCTTCTCGACCGCCGATTTTGATCAGAGGTTCCATGTCTAGCCTAATTCATCTCCCATCACTATATAAATGAAGCTAGTCCAAATCTGAGCAAATCCTAAAAATTAGGACACTTGTCCCATCCCGCCGCCGCCCGCATCTCCCACCTCGGGATCCTTCCATTCCTCCACCCACCAACCAGCTTCCGGTTCCCTCGATCCACCCATCCAGCCTCGTCTCGCTCCCTCGCACCTACAAGGCGTCGCCCCCTGAACCTGTCGGTTTTCCTCCGCTACAACGAGCCGGAGCGCTCTTCTCGCTCATCCGCCGATCTGGTCGCCAGCCAGCTCCGTTGACTGCGCTTGCGTGGACCAGGCCTTGACCGCCTCCAGCCAAGCCGCCAAGGCCCAGCGCGCCGTCCCCGCCGGCTTGTCTCCACCTCCTCCACCGACTGGGCCGAGCCCGTGGTGAGCAACCAGCAGCCCCGCCAGCCCGTTGAACTGTTGCAGATTCGGCCCAGTGCCATGTTTTTCTGCCTGGACGATTTTTCCTATTATCCAGAGGACGCTAGCTTTTCAGAAAACCCCCTAAGCTTCATGCATATAATAACTCATGAACTATGCACCATATGTAGAAACTTCATATATATAAAATGCTTAGAATTTCATGTAGTTTCACAATATCCAACTTTCATCCATGTTAAAAATGTTTAAAATGCTGTTTGCATTTAATTTGCTAAATGTCATGTTAAAATGATTTATTTCGTAACTAAATAACCGTAGCTCTAAATTTAATAAACTTGATATATAAATGGGGTAGAAAAATGCATAGGTTAACATGGTGCACTTACTTTTCCTGTTTAACAACTCTAAAATATGGTTTAGGGCAGAACAGTACCAAATTGAAAATATGCATATGAGGCTTTTTCCGGAATTGTTGTTTGTTATTTCCGGCCTCATTTAAACTTGCATAAATGTGTAGTTTACTTATGCTTCATCTCTTGCCATGTTTAACAACATTTAATATTGTTGGGTACATAAAAGAGAGCAAACTAAATAAACACATGTGGTGTTTCGTCAATATGCTCGTTGCATATTGAGCTCCACTTAATTTGTAGTATTATTTGTTGCACTTTTCCATGCCATGACTCATTAAACCGGACATGCATCATACTTGGTTGTGCATCATGCCATGTTTATGCTTGTTGGTTTACCATGTTGTTTGCTTCTTTCCGGTTGTGCTTCTTCTCAATAGTTCCGGTTACGTTGCGATTGTGAGGATTCGTTCGACTACGCCCGTTCGTCTACTTCATGGATTCGGTCTTCTTCCTAGCGGGACTTCAGGCAAGATGATCGTCACCTTGGATCTCACTACTATCTTTGCTATGCTAGTTGTCTCGATGCTATCGCTATGTCGCGCTACCTACCACTTGTTTATCAAGCCTCCCAAATTGCCATGATAGCCTCTAACCTTTTCACCCTTTCTAGCAAACCGTTGTTTGCAATGTTACCGATTTGCTGAGCCCCTCTTATAGCGTTTCTAGTTGCAGGTGCAGTTGCAGGTTGTTCCATGTTTGGGACATGGATATCATGGATATCATGTGATATCACAATATCTCTTATTTAATTAATGCACATATATACTTGGTAAAGGGTGGAAGGCCCGGCCTTTTGCCTGGTGTTTTGTTCCACTCTTGCCGCCTTAGTTTCCGTCATACCGGTGTTATGTTCCTTGATTTTGCGTCCCTAACACGATGAGGGTTTATGGGCCCCTCTTGACAGTTCGCTTTGAATAAAACTCTTCCAGCAAGGCCCAACATTGGTTTTATCATTTGCCTAATAACAAATAAAACTTGCATAGGGACTTTCCAGACCCCGAGGACTTAATCAACCCCCGGGGCCAGTGCTCCTCTGAGTGTTGGTCCAAACTAGAGCACCGTGTGGGACCGCCGCTAGGCAACTTGGGGTATTTGGTTCCTGTATGCTTTGCTCATCCGGTGTGCCCTGAGAACGAGATACGTGCGGCTCCTATCGGGATTTGTCGGCACATCGGGCGGTCTTGCTGGTTTTGTTTTACCATTGTCGAAATGTCTTGTGCATCGGGATTCCGAGTCTGATCAGATGTCCCGTGATGGAGGGTTTGTTGGGGAACGTAGTAATTTCAAAAATTTCCTACGCACACGCAAGATCATGGTGATGCATAGCAACGAGAGGGGAGAGTGTTGTCCACGTACCCTCGTAGACCGAAAGCGGAAGCGTTAACACAACGCGGTTGATGTAGTCGTACGTCTTCATGATCCGACCGATCAAGTACCGAACGCACGTCACCTCCGAGTTCAGCACACGTTCAGCTCGATGACGTCCCTCGAACTCCGATCCAGCCGAGTGTTAAGGGAGAGTTTCGTCAGCACGACGGCGTTGGGAGCAGGTACAGTTACCTCATCAAGTTCTACTTTCCTTCCACTCACTTCTTTCGAGAGAAACTCCTTCTCCAGAAAAATTCCGAATTTAGCAACAAAAGTTTTTTCTTCGGATCTGTGATAGAAGGTGTACCCAACAGTTTCCTTTGGGTATCCTATGAAGACACATTTCTCCGATTTGGATTCGAGCTTATCAGGTTGAAGTTTTTTCACATAAGCATCGCAGCCCCAAACTTTAAGAAACGACAACTTTGGTTTCTTGCCAAACCACAGTTCATAAGGCGTCGTCTCAACGGATTTTGATGGTGCCCTATTTGACGTGAATGCAGCCGTCTCTAAAGCATAACCCCAAAACGATAGCGGTAAATCAGTAAGAGACATCATAGATCGCACCATATCTAGTAAAGTACGATTACGACGTTCGGACACACCATTACGCTGTGGTGTTCCGGGTGGCGTGAGTTGCGAAACTATTCCGCATTGTTTCAAATGAAGACCAAAGTCATAACTCAAATATTCTCCTCCACGATCAGATCGTAGAAATTTTATTTTCTTGTTACGATGATTTTCAACTTGACTCTGAAATTCTTTGAACTTTTCAAATATTTCAGACTTATGTTTCATTAAGTAGATATACCCATATCTGCTCAAATCATCTGTGAAGGTGAGAAAATAACGATATCCGCGACGAGCCTCAATATTCATCGGACCACATACATATGTATGTATGATTTCCAACAAATCTGTTGCTCTCTCCATAGTTCCGGAGAACGGTGTTTTAGTCATCTTGCCCATGAGGCACGGTTCGCAAGTACCAAGTGATTCATAATCAAGTGGTTCCAAAAGTCCATCAGTATGGAGTTTCTTCATGCGCTTTACACTGATATGACCTAAACGGCAGTGCCACAAATAAGTTGCACTATCATTATCAACTCTGCTTCTTTTGGCTTCAATATTATGAATATGTGTATCACTACTATCGAGATTCAACAAAAATAGACCACTCTTCAAGGGTGCATGACCATAAAAGATATTACTCATATAAATAGAACAACCATTATTCTCTGATTTAAATGAATAACCGTCTCGCATCAAACAAGATCCAGATATAATGTTCATGCTTAACGCTGGCACCAAATAACAATTATTTAGGTCTAAAACTAATCCCGAAGGTAGATGTAGAGGTAGCGCGCCGACCGCGATCACATCGACTTTGGAACCATTTCCCACGTGCATCGTCACCTCGTCCTTAGCCAATCTTCGCTTAATCCGTAGCCCCTGTTTCGAGTTGCAAATATTAGCAACAGAACCAGTATCAAATACCCAGGTGCTACTGCGAGCATTAGTAAGGTACACATCAATAACATGTATATCACATATACCTTTGTTCACCTTGCCATCCTTCTTATCCGCCAAATACTTGGGGCAGTTCCGCTTCCAGTGACCAGTCTGCTTGCAGTAGAAGCACTCAGTCTCAGGCTTAGGTCCAGACTTGGGTTTTTTCTCCCGAACAACAACTTGCTTGCTGTTTTTCTTGAAGTTCCCCTTCTTCTTCCCTTTGCCCTTTTTCTTGAAACTAGTGGTCTAGTAATTTCAAAAATTTCCTACGCACACGCAAGATCATGGTGATGCATAGCAACGAGAGGGGAGAGTGTTGTCCACGTACCCTCGTAGACCGAAAGCGGAAGCGTTAACACAACGCAGTTGATGTAGTTGTACGTCTTCACGATCCGACTGATCAAGTACCGAACGCGCGGCACCTCCGAGTTCAGCACACGTTCAGCTCGATGACGTCCCTCGAACTCCGATCCAACTGAGTGTTGAGGGAGAGTTTCGTCAGCACGACGGCGTGGTGACGATGATGATGTTCTACCGACGCAGGGCTTCGCCTAAGCACCGCTACGATATTATCGAGGTGTAATATGGTGGAGGGGGGCACCGCACACGGCTAAGAGATCAATAGATCAATTGTTGTGTCTATGGGGTGCCCCCTGCCCCCGTATATAAAGGA